>NC_064439.1:20623432-21266432 GCF_023343835.1 Lagopus muta
TCACAATACTTATCTTTGGCTTTATTACTATTAATCAGATATTTTAATTTTTTTTTTATCTAGCAACACTGCAGCCTTTAGCGGCCAGGGCATTTCATGCCCTCAGTGTTGGATTACACACTTCCAGGCAGCAGCAGAGGTGGGCAGATGAGTGTTAAAGCTTATTTATGTTTACAATCAGCAGAATATGACCAGAAATCTCTATAAACCTAGACAAACTCCAGCTATATGAAGCCATTTCACTGCTCCCTACTTGTTTATCACCCCATCTAGAAGAGCTGATACGGATCTACTTTAGCTGCCAACGTAGTATCACTACTACAGACATTCGGTACTACAGTCATGACAGAAATATCTATTTCAGAAACCAAAAGAAAAATCCATACCACATAGTGCTTCTGCTCCCCTTATTAGCAGCTTTATCCCATCTGTTTTCCTAATCCAGATGTCCTGGCTTCTCAAATGACTTTTAATGGGGGCTGTAATGGGCACAGAGTCCTAACCCCATAACTGAATATCATCTTCGCACCTCAGGGAGAAATCTTCTACCACCATTTGCTTGTGTAAAATGAGATACATGTGAAAGAGTATCTGCACTGGAGCTCCTTCTCTTCTGGACATCAGTATCCACAGTTCTATGTTTAACTGTCTCTGCTAGGGGGATGACTTATTTTGTCAAAAATACGGATCCATATTTCTACTTTATCCTGATGACTTCCATCTAAAGCAGAACTAATGAGTCATGCTTCAAGATCCAAGAAGAAACCTTTAGATTTTCTCTCCCCCTCCACCCCATCTCATTTTCTCATTACTCAGTTTGTACCTGATAGAAGGACACTGAACTTTATCACCAAGTGCTGCTGTTAGAGGAGTTGCTGGTGCAGGAAAAACCCAACTGCAGTTCTCCAGCAATGAACTAATTAGTCTGGAACTCAATCCTGAGCTGAAAGCAGAACTTCTCTTAGAATACTCTTCTTCCTGTAGCCAGAGCTACCCAAATCTGATATAACCATTTCTGCCTTACAGTCAGGAACAAAATGGCTGTGTATGCAAGCAGCTTTGCAGCCACAGGTTCCTGGACTATTAGAAATCATGGTGCATTGAGGTGATTTGTGTACTATCAATAGCAGTAGGTGGATGTGAGTATAATTACTGTCTAGCTATAGCACCAATAAAATCAGAAATCCTTAACAACTCTCTTAGAACCTGTGTGTCTTAATGATTTTTTTAAAAATTATTTTATTATTATTATTATTATTTTTAAATCATAATTACCAGGCAGGTAAGAATTGGGAAAGTTTAAATTCTACTCTTTCCAGCAGATGCCATGTGCATCTGCGCAGCCTCTTTCTGAGGCTGGAGATGGATAAATAAATGACCCAGAGTACGTTTGGGATGGCTTCATGAATCTTGAAAACAAGCAGTCAGTCACAGATAGAACTGCATTTTATCAGCTGTGCTACTTTCAGAATGGATCAGCTGTCAAGACCTTTGCTACACATGTACATTGGTAAGGGTGGTGATCATAGAAATGAACAGAAATAAGGTGAGAGAGTCTGCTTATGCTCTTTACAATTAGAAGAAGCCTCAACCCTTACAAATTTGCCTTGGTATCCTTTCCTCTTTGTTACAGCACATATTCAGCATTACAAATAAAAGAAATACAAAGATCTCAAGCAAATAGCTCTAGGATACAATATAAAGAAGGGGCTGCTATTTACTAATTGTAACCTGCATTCATCTTACTGAAAACAGCAATTTCCATCAATTAGTCTGGACTGGGACAAAAACTGAACCTCCATGATGCTGCTTCTGGCTCTGGTCAGGTCAATGTAACAATTTCTCTCCACTGGATCTTGTTCTAGTAACTCGAAACAGCACAGGAAATCTAGGAATTTTACTGTACTTTCACCATGATTGCATAGAGAATATTGAAAATCCATGTAAATGATATTAGAAATACCAACAAAAGTGAGTTGTTATACTAGCAAATACTTAAGGAGATTTAGAAGAAAAAGTATCAAATGAAATACATGAGTAGAATTCATTAAACATGTATCACATACAACACAGCCTGCACTTCTACAGGCAACACTTACCACTTCGCCACTGAGCGGATCATAGAATCTCTCAAGCAGCTGAATAACAGTGCTCTTCCCACAGCCACTGCTACCAACAAGGGCCAGAGTTTGTCCTTTTTCTACTTCAGTGTTCAAGCCTTGGAGCACTTTGACCTCTGGGCGGGTTGGGTATTTGAATGCCACATCTTTGAATGTGATGTTTCCACCAAATATTTTCTGATTGAAATGGTAGAAATAAATGAGATGTTTTTAGGATAATCTAACATAAAAACGTATACTGTAACAGATAATAAGAGTCTAAGAAAAGCATTCCTAGGAGAGACCACTGGGAGTTTTTCCTGTGACTCAGGCCTTTCTTTTCTTCATAGAAATTAACATGCAGTGAGAAGCTGCTACAAAAATACAAACTCACTCCTAAATATTCTACTCCGCAAGTATATTTTAATTAAAATTTGATTCCATAAACCTTTAAGTAGAATGATCGTGCTTATTTCAAGTTAACTTACTATAAAATAGGCATTTGTGATAAGGATAATGCCCACACAATAAGCAATTTAGTTCTTATAAATAATTATATGTAAAAAGAAAACATACACAGATGCAAGCAACCAATTAACACTTTAGCTTAAATTTATATTTCATGAGACATCATTGCTAGTCTCCTCTAAAACATATATGTATACAAAGGCAAATGCGTATATATAGATATGTATACATGTATGTGCACGAAGGCAGCTCTGAAAGTAATGCCTTCTATTCCATTGTGTTGGCCAGTGATGTCAGAGGCAGATGTTGACAGCATATTGCAGTAGAAGTTGAACCTTCCCATCAATATCCCATTACATTTCATTGCCATATGACAGATGGTAGCAGAGGGGCAGGCTGACAAAATGGCATCTGACATATAAAGCAAATATGTGGAACTGAATTCCTCCGTGCATAAAAAATTTCATCCACTGACATTCATTGATGCTTGCTGAACATTTACAGAAACAAAACAGTGGAGGAGAGCACAGTGAGGCAGTGAGTAATGCGTTTCAGCACAACTACATGAAAGACAAGCCATCCTCTGGTTATGTACAATTTCCACACCACAAAATGAAGAGTCTCAATCCACACAAGTCAGCAGATTACGAGCAGCAAAATGCATACAGAGCTGAACATCAGCTTCAACGTGATGGAAACGATGGTGACAATGCCACAGTATCACAAAGTTTGTGCCAGGTGGGTCCCAGAAGTGTTCACACAGGAACAAAATGAACACCGTATGCAAGTTAGTCAGGACCATTGAACCATTACAAAGCCTCAAGTATGAGTCAAGGTAAGTTTAGGCTGGACGTTAGGAAACACTTCTTTACAGAAAGGGTGGTTAAACATTGGAATAGGCTCCCCAGGGAGGTGGTTGAGTCACTGCCCCTGGATGCGTTTAGAACTGTTTGGATGTGGTGCTCAGAAATATGATTTAGCAGAGGGTTGTCAGAGTTAGGGTACTATGGTTGGGCTGTGGTTGGACTTGATGATCCTCGAGGTCCCTTCCAAGCTGAGTAATTCTATGATTCTATGGCTGGAGATGACAGTTTCCTGGATCATGTATTGCCAGTGATGAGACACAGTTATCACCACTATGAGGCAGAGTCAAAACTGCAGCCCGTGGAGTGGCAATGTGTGAATTCCCCATTGAAGAAAAAGTTCAAGACGTGAGTAAAGTGATGTGCACTGCTTTTTGGGATAGGAAAAGACTGATCCTACTTGATTTTCTGGAGCCAGAACAGAGCATCAACTCTGACCGCTACAACGTTTCAATGACTAAACTGAAGGCTCCAAGTCCCAGAATCAGGCCAGAGAACAAGACAGCCTCTCTCTTACATATACCCATACCCATTTGAAGACAGCAGAACACATTGCCAGTCTTGGCTGGACTGTCCTACAACACCTACCATATATTTGGATTTGGTGCCTACTGACTTCCATCTGATTGAGAAAATGGACAGCACAGGGAACATTTTCTTAGCAACAATGTCATCATAGCAGCTGTGAAATAGTGGATCACTTCCAATGGTGCAAATTTTTAAGAGTGCAGCATACAGATTCTTCCTTATTGCTGGCAAAAAAATGCCTAGACAACAGTCTAGTGGTGACTATATTGAAAAACAGCTTTTTATACATGCCTGTATACACATAGGTGTAACATGATGGAAAGTGCAGCAATGACAGCAGAGCAGCAAGATCCCAGATTACAACAATGAGAGTTTGCTCAAATGCAACAGCCATGGGCGCAGAAACAAAGAAAAGAAGCTGCTTACCTTCAGAAGGCCTCAGGTATGCAGGGATCTCCAAGGAAATACCTTTCCCTCCACTGCCAACCCTTAAATGAGGTCTAGGAAGGTGTGGATCCTGGCCACATCCCTTACCATTGATCACTCAGGTACATTGCATACACCTGAGCTCCCTTGGGTTGGCCCTGCCTTCCACCAGGTGTTCAATCATTGGTTCAAGCTATGACTTAGCATTTCCACTACAATAGGTCACTCCAAAAGTAACACAGAATCACAGAATCACCAAGGTTGGAAAATACCTTCAAGATCATTCAGTCCAACCATCCACCTATCACCAATAGTTCTTACTAAACCATGTCCCTCAACACAAAATCCAAACATTCCTTGAACACCTCCAGGGTTGGCGACTCCACCTCCTCCCTGGGCAGCCCATTCCAGTGCCTGACCATTCTTTCAGAAAAGTAGTATTGCCTAATGTCCTGCCTAATCTCCCCTGGCTCAGCTTGAAGCCATTCCCTCTAGTTCCATCACTATTTACACGAGAGAAGAGGCTGACCCCCATCTCACTACAACATCCCTTCAGGAAGTTATAGAGAGCAATGAGGTCTCCCCTGATCCTCCTCTTCTCCAGGCTGAACATTCCCAGCTCCCTCAGCTGCTCCTCATAAGCCCTGTGCTCCAGACCCCTCACCAGCCTTGTTGCCCTTCTTTGAACCCACTCCGGGCCTCAATGTCTTTCTTGCAGCAAAGGGCTCAAAACTGGACACAGTACTCGAGGTGTGGCCTCACCAGAGCTGAGTACAGGGGGACAATCACTGCCCTGTTTCTGCTGGTAACACCATTCCTGATGCAAGCCAAGATGCCACTGGCCTTATTGGCCACCCGGGCACACTGCTGGCTCATGTTCAGCCGAGCATCAATCAATACCCCAGGTCCATTTCCTCTGCACAGTCTTCAGCCTGTAGCATTGCCTAGGGTTGTTGCGGTCAAAGTGCAGGACCCGACATTTGGCCTTGTTGAACCTCATCCCATTGGCATCAGCCCAACCTGTCCTGATCCCTCTGTAGGGCCTCATTACCCCTAGCCAGATTGACACTTGCAGCCAACTTGGTGTCATCCACAAACTTACTGAGGGTGCACTACTCCTATTTATTGTATTTACATGGAAACTACAACAGATACAAAGAGCACATTATTTGATTGAACATTATTTGATTGAACAAATTCTCAGCTACAAAATACTATTTTTGAACAGTCACCACCACTAGCTATGTGTTTTCACCAATGATGGAGGCTGCATACTCGTAAAAATCTGCACTGCCTTCCGAAACAGTTTGTGTTTTATGTTGCAGTTGCCACTGCTGCAACGCACCAGCCACCACCTCACTGTGCTCTCATCAACTGTTTGATCTACATAAACAATCAACAAGATTCAAGGAATATCAATGGGTGATTTTTTTTTTGTATGGAGGAACTCAGTTCCACATTTTTGCATAATATTCACTTCTGTGTCACACTCCATGCTGTCAAACTGCCTACCACTATGCTGCCATCTGTCACACAGCAACAAAATCTTACAGGATGCTGGCAGGAAGATTCAACCTCTACTGCCATACCACCAACATCTGCCTTGACATCACAGGCCAATGCCATGAAATAGGAAGCATTACTTTCAGAGCAGCTCTTTTATGTATATGTATATATAGTACCATGTTTTTATTACATATATGTGATTGTTTTCTGATACATTCTATCCTCTTCATTACATGAAAGGCCACATATGAACATATATGTGTTCATACACATTGATGGTTATCAAAATATATGACAATCTATTATGGGCAATTTGCAAATTAGTTAGGCCTCAAAAATCAGTGGTAAATATCATGGGCCTATTCATAGGTTCAAGATCCATGCTTAAGTAGCTTCAGACAAGAAAGGCTGTAAAAACTGTCTCTGGTGCATTAATCCTACTCTCAGTGCATCTTCAAGGTGCTTCATCAAGAGGCAAATGAAGCTGAGAGGATGGTAGGTGGTGAGCTAGAAAAACTTAAACCTCAGTTTGGTTGAACGACTCAGATGCTAATGAGCTCACACTGTACTTGTTCTCGGTGGCTTTGATGTGAATGACAGAAAAAAAAACGCAGGCTTGAAAGAAAGTAGTGGTGCATGACATACTGCATATAGCACCGTGTTTACTTACAGGTTTCTCCCCTTCCTCACTGTAGCTGTCTATTAATGGTACTCTTTCAAACAACAGAAACAAGTGAGCAGCTGACATCTTGGCTTTGGCATAGTCTGGTGTGAAAGAAGTGCTTTGTCCTAATGCCATTGCACCAAATACGATAGCTGAAAACACACTGTAAAAATAAACAGGAGAAAACTGTTGTTACTGTTACAGCACAGGCACAAAAAGCCTGTATGGCCAGAGGAGGGTCTTCAGACAGATGACTTATCCTTAATAAGGGTGAGAGAGGGTAAAAATCTGAGAATTTTTCCTTCACTGAGAAAATCTATAATTTCTTTTCAGGGAGGGCAGTAGCTTCCCATTCTTGTCCACTCAGCTGGATGTATTAGAAGTTGATGTTTTGCTTTCTATTTCTATTCTCAATGCATGAGGTGTGGTAGGATGTGTTGTTCCTTGCAGTACAGTCTCCTCATCCATAAAACTGTAGTTATTAGTTTTGGAGATTTACGGAGAAATTTGTCACTCAACATTTCCTTTGAAGGGCCCACAAAGTCCAGTCCTTGAGTTCAGGAACAAAAGGCAAAGGGGCAAAGGATGCAAGCATGAAATTTGGAGTTAGCAATGAGCAGTACAAGAATAGGCATACAAGAAGGGATTCACATGAGCACATAGCGAAAGGGAGGCTAATGCTTGTACATGAGAAAGTGTTGCTGTAATCAGGATAAGATGAAGGTATAGCTTGAGAAAGTGTTGCCGTAATCAGTGTAAGATGAACGTTTAGCTTCAATAATAATTTTTGCCAGGCAAGAGTGTGGCAAGTGCTAAAACAAAGCATGGGATGTGCATGGAAGACAACGTGACTATTGACCAATATAGATAGGAATTTCATCTGCAGGGAGTTGAAGGAAGACATGGATGTTGGAGATGAGGGAGGAAAAAGAGTGGAAAGGTGCCAGCTGATACAAGCAACAGCATCAGTTCACTGCTAGCACTTGAAGAAGTTTTTTCAACTCTACCTGGGCATCTTTTAGAATGGGCATTTGTTGAATCTTTCTCCTGCTCTCTTGCCGCAGGGCTCATAATTTCCTCACTTTTGTTTCGCTCCTTACTTGCTCCACTTATCTTTTAGTCTTGCCCACCTACGCTCCCTACAGCTAGGCCATGTGATTCTGTTGTTAAAGAAAACTTGTTGGTCATGAAAACAAGGGATGGCTTCGCCTTGCCTAATATCATTTTGCCTTCCTGTGTAACCTGATCATGAGAAAATGCAGTCTAAAAGTGATACATTTTGGATTTGTCGCAACGTGAGAAAGGAGGGGGAGTGTAAGGATGGAAGTATTTAGCTGTTGGTTTTTTTTTTTTTCAGTTGTACTTCATGATACCTATAGGAAAATCAAACATTTTCCCACATGGACCCAAAAGAACCTAAAGAGGAAATACTTACAAAAGCACATCTTTAAACTGCATATGTCCATTTTTTATTAGATATGCACCAAATCTAAAACATCCAGCATAAGTGAAGTACATAATAGCTTGTGTAAAGGCAAAAGTAAATCCGAAGATATGTGCCTTTCTTACAGAATTTCTGTAATGAAAAAAATATATTATCAGAATTTTATTGTGCACTCAGTTGTAGCAACCAAGAATGTGAAGAGTGTTGTATAAAACTCAGAGGAATCCACAAGTCTTTATTAGCTTAAAGTATAATATCTCCAGTTCTCAGTCATAACCTAAAACATCATAATTTCTGTTTTCTTTCTGCTTTCAGAAACTCATGACAATATTGGTACAGTAGAAAAAATGACTCAATATTTTGAGCATGCACAATAGGTATTGTTTCCACTGCATGCATTCAATAAAACAATGTAAAAAGTAATAATACAGGTGCAATTTAAAGATTCACCTAACATGAAAATAATCATCAAGAAGTTCAGAATTTCTACAGAGCAGAAACTACTTCAACAGAACAAATAATTGTGCTTTTTCTTATGTTGAGCCAAAAATCTTAAAATAGGTTGTGACATTCATGAGGTTTCACATGATCTACAACAGTACTTTGATAAAATATCAGAGCGTGCAAATAATTGAACTGCTGTGCAGCTCTGCCATTCAGGTTCCCTCCTGGAAAAGCCCCCAATGATTTTAACAGGGGTCTTACCTAAGCCTACAGGCAAAACGTGACTTTTGGCTTGTTATGCAATGTATTTACTCAGAATGAAGGCCTCAATAGAAATATTAAAGGTTTGCATTTCAAGAATTATGGCAGCTAATATCCCTACTATCAGGGTTCAAGAAAATTGTTATTTAATCAGACTGCTATCTTGAAAAGGAAGATAATCTATATTTTCCATGTTCAAGCTGAGTTTGGATTTAAAACCTTCATGATGCGTTGATAGAAAATAGATGTGATTCAGCTGATTGTGATTTGTGCTAATTTTAAAAAGAAATATTGTAACACCTTTCCAAGAAGCTTTTTATTACCTGTATGACACCTGCAAATTTTGTCCATACACGTACTCAAATCTTCTTTCCCAAGTCAAAGCAACAACAGTTCGAATATTTTCTATGGCTTCAGAAGCAATCTGTAACATCAGAAAAACAAGATTATACAGAAATTTTTAAGCCTAATCTGCAAAATAGAATTTAGAATGACTGTGATAGAAGTGGCAGAACATAACTACAATACTGTTGAAAGAGAATGATTGCAATATTTGTAGATATACCTCTGATAAATAAAATCCAAGAAGCATGTATTATAGCAGTGAAGTTGAGACAGCATACATTTTAGTACAGGCCAGCAATGGGAGCTTACTCTGCAGCAGGCCTTTGCAACTGCTATCCAGATTTAATTGCTGTTAGTACCCTGTCTGGCTAAACTGAACAAGCCTCCATCACCTGCAAATGGATTTGGCCACAAATCTTGATCTCACCCTAAAAGAAACAACCTTTCCCAGCTTGCATTCCCAGCATTTTTGCAATACCAGAAGTCTTTCAAAACTCTGACAGGAGAAAATCAAATCTACTGCAGATTCATAAAAATATAAATATATATTTTCCTGGCCCATAAGACAGCTTGGCAGCTAATTCCTATTAATTTTACACCTGCAAATCTTCCCATTTTGCCATTGAAAAGATAAATAATAGGGGTAGAAGTTTCCAAAATGATTAATGATGTTATGCACTTGAACTTGACTGAAAACAAGTGAAAGTTGAGATCTTCATTTTCTTAATACTCCCCTAGTGTAAAGGCGAATTACTTGCAGTTAATTAATACAATCAGAAAATGTTTTCATATAGACAGTTTATTCAGGCTTAGACAATAATTCAGCAAAAAAAAAAAAAAAAAAAAAAAAAAATCAAAATGTAAAACACATAGAAATGTGTTTTTTTCTAAGTAAATTCATGAAGCACTAGCTCCAGCTAGTAATTTTGTTCCGATGTACTGATTTCACCAGAAAGAAAAAAAAACAACAAAAACGATCCTTATCTTTTCCCTAGAGAGTCATCTAGGACTTAAGCTCATCTTTTTACGTACTATCTCCAGTCTGAGATTTGTACGCTGTAAAATCCCACTGCCTCTGCAGAAGCTCTCTGCCCTAACCCTAAAACTAACTCAATCCCAATCCTAAATCAACCCTAATTCAACCCTAGCCTTAAACCAACTCTAACTCAAGCCTAACTCTATACATAAACCATCATAACCCCAACCTTAACTCCATGTCATATGCTCTTTTTTTGTATAAATGGAGATAATTGGTTCCATTATATGTGTATGAATAACGCTCATGCTGATGAGGAAAGAATGAATATTGATTCTGTACTACCTATCAATAATAGTTTATTTCTGTCCCTGATGTGTGAAGATGCCACTTCTTCCTTGATGTTTTTCCAGGAAGAAACTCACTTCTAAAGAGAAGATTTTTACCTAGAGCTAAAATAGATGCGTGGTACTTCTTTTCTTTTCCTTCTCATTTGCTTGATATATTGAAAGTGAAACATTTTGCTGATTTGCTGTGGGAATAAATATGTTTTAAATTTTGCCAGAAACTGTGGAGCTGAAAAAAAATACTTAAATTTATAGTCTGTCAAAGGCAGGTATTCAGGTCATCGCCTCACAATCATGTAACAGTTCTTACAAATAGTCTCTAAGGCAGTTGGCATGCAACAATGATAAGCAGCTGTAATCAACTTGACTATGAAATAACTTTAAAATATTCCAGTGCGTAAGAAAGCATAAGGTTACTTGTTTGGCAAGACTGTAAGAGTAACCAGTGACATCATTTTGAATTTCTTCTTGATTGTCCTACCAAGTAAAGAATTAGTTGTTGTTGTTGTTTTTTTCCTCAATGTATATATTATTTTAAAAATAAATACCTTTTAACTTCGTATTTTAATGTGTAACAGAATATCTCTGGATTTGTGAATTATCAGCCCTTACTGCAAAGGAAGCAAATATGACTTCCAATCTTCAATCAGAATTCTGTGCCTCTTTCCAGATCACAGAATCACAGAACAGTTTGGGTTGGAAGAGCCCCCAAAGATCATCAAGTTCCATTCCCCCTGCCACGTGCAAGGCCACCAACCTCCAGAATTGGGAAGAGACCAGGTTGTCCAGAGCTCCATCCAACCTTGTTTTGAACCCCTCCAGGGATGGGGCATCCACAGCCTCTCTGGGCAGCCTGTTCCAGCAAATCACCACCCTCTCTGTGTAGAACTTCACCCTGATGTCCAATCCAAACCTTCCTTCCTGGAGCTTAAAACCATCCTCCCTTGTCCTATCACTGCCTACGCTTGTAAATTGTGATTCCCCTCCTGTTTTATAATCCCTTTTAAATATTGGAAGGCTGCAAAGAAGTCTCCTTGCAGTCTTCTCGTAATGCAAAAATTGCACCGGATTCAAAGGAATACTCCTTTGTGAGACCTTGCTTGTTAAGTTTGAGTTGCACTTAACTTTTAACTCATGTTTTCAATTTTCAGCTTCACGTTTTCTGTACCATCATTTTGTCAGTACAGCAATGCTTTGAGAAAATGACTTAGAGAAAAAGTATATTACTGATCCAACACCAATGTTCTATAATTATCACTATGTAGCACAGTATGAAAGTAGGTATTAAAAAAAAACAAAAACAGCACTGAACCCACCTCTCCTAAGGTTTCTAGTTCCTTTTTATCTTTTTCTGCATGTCCAGCAAGCATCTTCATTTGAATCATTCCTGTAATAGTAATAATAGGCACGATGGCTAAAAGCAGAAGAGTCAACTGCCAGCCATAGATCAATGACAAAACAATCCCAGTCCCAAGATTAGCTATGTTTTGGGCAACTAAAGCCAGTCTGGAACCTGTAGCCTGAAAAAGAACAAAATCATTATTGCAATGGCTTTGTTTTGAAACTGTACAAAATATTTGTCAATTAGGTAATTGTGATTTATTTAACAGAAGACATCTGAAAATACTTAATTTGTTTTTAAATAGTTTGCAAAATTGAATGATTCTCTTAACTGTTTGAAAACTATTTAAGTATACAGATCATTCCCACAAGTCCTCTATCCCACTCTTGCTCCTGTTTCTATCTCTTCTCTCAGACTTACAGCCCTCATTTTCATGTTATGCTCAAGAAAAAAACAAAGGTATTTCATAACTCTCATACCTTTTGTACATGGATCTGAAATGATAATTTTAAAAACTTTTAAACTTTCAACTTGAACAACACACAGTGATGCAATGACAACAATCCTCATTTAGTGATGTATTTTTATGCATTTTGATGAGCTGGGCATTTAGTATGGAAATGTGTGCTGTTTAGACATCTAAACAAGTTGGATAAATAAATACATGAATGCCTTGGGTGGCTCATTTACACTGGTGTTAACAGGACTGAACAGTATGAACTAAATCTTTACCACATTATCATACTGCGAAGATATCTATCCATCTACCTTAGCTATTGCTATGATGTTAAATTTTTGTGTGACACCAAACATAGAATCATAGAATCCTTACAGTGGAAGGGACCTCTGAGGGCCATCCAGTCCAACTCCCCTGCAATGAACAGGGACACCACAGCTAGATTGGTATCCCAAACACTTTTTAAATATGAGTTTCCAAAGAGTAGTGAGCAGGATTTCTACCACTTGTATCCCCTCTGTAACTTACTCTGTGCTAAATGAGGTATGAAAAATGCCAGTGCATGTTACTTACTCCTTTCACTTGTGAGGCACCATTAGCAAGTCTTGTAATTAATTCTCCAGTGCTATTTGTAGGCTCATCAAACCAGCTGATCTCCTATGATATGAAATACACTTATTATGTTCTCAAAAAATTAAGTCTCTACATCACCTAATTAGGCTAAAGATAACTTAATCACTTTGGCTTATGACTGGATGACACGTGATTCTAGTATTTTCAGTGCAGCTATAAATTCAGTAGACCTAAAGGCTCAGTAAAGTTACAGGATCTCCAAACTCAAAGCTAAGGTAACAATATGTATATGCTTTTTGTAAGGACATAAACATTACCACATTATTTCATAATAAACACAGTTTTACAAGATATCTTTGCTTGTGAATTCAATGTATATTTTTTATGATCAGATGTTCACTAAAGAGGAATACCAAGGAAATTGCCATTTGGAGGAAAAATATTTGGATGTGTAACAGACATCTGCAAAGACTATTAACAAAAAATGTATTTTTTCTTATTACATAGCCTGAAGAGCTGCAGCTTGCAGGATCAGTATGGGAAAGGCAGCATTGCATGGGAGTGACCCCATGTGGAAAAGGGGCAGAGGGTGACCGTGAGGGAGTGGCAGAGATGAAGCACTAGAATGACCACAGGCCCATTTCCCTGCACTGCCTGGAAGCAAGAGATAGAAAAGAGTGGGTGGAGGCAACGGGATTTCAGTTTGCTTTTAGTTTCTCAGTGCTCTGTTCTGTTAGTAATAGGCAATAAATTATGTTAATTTCCTTATAGAATGGTTTGAATCATAGAATTATAGGATGGTTTGGGTTGGAAGGGACCTTTAAGATCATCTAGTTCCAACTCCCTGCTATAATCAGGGACACTTCACTCTAGACCAGGTTGCTCACAGCCAGCTTGGCCTGGAGTGCTTCCAGGGTGGAGGCATCCACAGCCTTGCTGGGCACCTTGTTCCAGTGCTTTCATAGAATCATCATCACAGAATCTTATGCCAAGTCTGTTTTTCCTATGACAGTAACTATCATGGCCTTCCTGTCCTTATCTCAGCCCATGAACTTTTATCATTGTATTTTCCCTCCATGTCTTTTTGGGGAAGAGGAGTGAGAGAGCCACGTGGTGGTGCCAAACTGCCCATCAGCACAAAGCCACACACCTTGCCACCACACTGACTGCTTAGCTACTAGAGACTACTGTGTTTGAATTTCAGGCTGGTTATTTTAAAGAGTTTCATTCTGCTACTGAATCTATTTCCGCTGACAGCAGAGACCTCTTTCTGCCTCTGCCCACTGCTATGACCATCAGTGTCTCTTTGACTGCTGTGCTGGAGAAGCCACCAGTGCAGTGAGTGCAGCTAGTGAGATATCCTGGTCTTAGGGCCTTCAGTAGTATTATTTGTGATCGATCCTACATGGTACCAGATCTGAAGGCAGATCTGAATTTCAAATTTGGCCTCTTAAAGTACAGCCTACTTTCTCTGGGCCTCAATCCAAGGTGGTTTTGATTATATTAAATATGCTAAATAAACAGTACCATCAAATTGAGCTTTCTTATACTGATTTTAAATGGCCTTCCTTAGTCAGTCACATCAATTAAATATTTAAAAAATATCTACTTGGACCTGTTATGAAGATATAATCCAGTCAGTTTTTAAACTGAATTAAAAAAAAAAAAATCATTGTGAAATCTTTATAGATACGATCTCTGCATGTCTACTTAAATATCCAGTTTTGGCATGTAAACAAACCAGCTCTTCTAAAGCCTTAGAAAGCTAAATATATCATGCCTAGTAACGTACATTTACCTGTCTCAGAATTGCTCTAAATGCCATGGATCGAAGCCTCATTGTGAGGATTTCTCCAGCTTTACCAAATGTGAAACCCTGCATAAGAGAAAGAGTCTTTTTTAAAAAATTACCTAATTACAGTTTTTGTCTTTCTCAGGCAGTAAATCAACTATCTGCATACAGTATGAAGGAGAATATCACTACATAGAATATATTCTAATTACAACTGAGGTAAACCAAAGAATTTTAAAGCTAAATTTGGAACCTGAAAGGGTACGGAGTATAATTAAGCTTTTCTTTTAAGAAACAAGTATGCACCACACAACAGTTTTCAAGCCCCAGTAAGCAATGATTTAATTGCAGGAATACCCAATCGCACCTGATCTCAAACCAAAGCTAGTCACAGGCTCAGTGGTGTAAGCAGTAAACCCCTACAATTATTTTAGGCACTGCACAAATACCAGGGATTTTGCTGCTCTCTAAGACCTTACAGTAAAAAAGTGTAGTGCTACTGGTTATTTTCTAGGGGAGAGCTCTGAGCCTGCAGAGAGCTCAGCACAACTCAGATCAAGGAGTAATGCTGGTAAACCTGTCCATTCTGGGCCAGGGCCATGCAGGATCAGACCATATAGGAGTGAGATGGGAGACATGGGAAGACACATTTTAGTGTGGAAATAACCATAACAGCTACTCCAACATTTTTTTTCTTTTTCCAGTGCACCACAGAAGTAGGAATTTTGAGTTTGGTTCTGCTTGAGGGGAGAAGAGGGGAGGAGGAGCTCAAGGGCACTGGGGTAGAAAGTGGAAAGATGGTGTTCAGACTTGTACAGATCTTAAAGCAAGACTGACACAAGTAGTTGAGCAACAACAGCTAAAGGGATTTGTGCATGTAAATTGAGATATCCATCAATTCACATGACAGATGACTTGATTTATCTATGGACATGGCAGTTTTCCCACAACACGTGTAGCTCCAGACACTGGTAAGCACACATACCCATGGAAAAATGGTGTGCAAATGTGAATTTAGAGTCTGTTTCAGAAAATACAGTCAAAAGGATTTGATCCTGTACAATGGAAACAGGCAACATGAAATATTGTTTAACTTCCATGGTACAGAGCTGTAAATAATCTCATACTAAGCATATGGTGTGTTTTTTTCCTGAGACTTCTGGTGCAAGTTTTCTTGGAAATGGAAGGGCTGAGTGCAGTTCACGTAGGGGCACAACCAGCACAGATGCTTACAGCACTGCTGTACAGAACATGGGGCAGGTGATGAAGCATACATTTGCCCAGGACAGAAATGCTGCCCTACATCTGATCTGGGCCTGTGCTGCCAAATTGCTAGCTGTATTACCAGTGCTTTCTGTACTGTCTATTTTTCTCCAAAGGCAGTGCTAGAGGTAGGCCTCACAGCCAAAATTTCCTTCGCTGGGGAGACAGAGATCAGGCTACACCACAGAATACATTTCAAACCTCTTACAGCCTTTTGAACACCTGGTAGTCAAATATCATCAACATTTTTCTCATGTACTGCTCAATACCAAGGCACGGAGAGCTTAACTCACAATTGTGATACATTGCATGAAATATCGTGAGCACTTATGGTATCAAAAACTTACCTGAAGAAAAGATGTGACAAAAGAAATTAATCCAAAACTTAAAAAGAGCAATGCATATGTGCTATTTGTCTCTCTCATAGCAGCCTTTCCTTTTTCCACAAACATCTATAGGAGAAAATTTTGAAAATTAAATTTTATTAAGTTCACACACAATAGTTTCTCTTGCTGTTTTCACATACATGCTGTATTCTTAACATACACTGAAAGGAAAACAAGTCAGTTTATTGATGAGTTAAGCTGCTTTTCCTTTGAAGATCATGGATCTGAAGTGATTATAGATGGTCTATTTTTGACAAGATAAATCAGTAACATGTCAGCATAGCATAACATGGACCTTCACCCACTCTTCACCTTTGCAGGCAAATTGAAAAAATGCAGCATTTAATTCGATAGTGCTAAACCAATTCAAGGTTTATGAAAACAATAAACAACAATGAAAGATATAGCAGATAGAGTTCTTGATTTTATACTTACCCCTATAACATCTGAAATCATGACTGAAAATACAGGTTGTAAGGCCCCATTGATAATTGCACATAAAGTTCCAACAACAAAGTAAGGCCATTCAGTTTTATTCAATTTCATAATTTTAAAAAATGAAGATGGAGGTATATTTTTATCCTAGAATAAAGAGATTCCATCAGAATAAATATAATACATCAATGGAGAGAAATGAGAGTTGTGTGTAATACTTCTGGTCTGCTCTCTATCTCATATTCTTCGTAGGGAAAATCCAAGCTATTAAACTTTAAAAATACATTAACTGCAGAACTTCTGTTACTCAGTAACCAAGATTAATAATATAAAAAGTAGAAAAAGATCAATGAATGAATGCATCCTCTCAAAGGCTTAGTCACAAGCTCCACCTACCCTTTGTGAGACCATCCTGACAAAGAAATTGGGAATTTTGACTACTTTTTCCATTTGATGGTATTGAATGTTGTATAAATTGCTCCTTACTACTGGAAATAATGTCTTGTAGTTTTAGCTCATTCATCAAAATGATAGCTGTACCTTCACTGTCAATAACTTATTTGCTAATGCATATTTATTTTAAACAAAAATAAGTATTCACTATTTTTTATGACCGATTTCCTGTTTCTGGTTTGGTTCCACAAGTAAATAAATTAACTTGACACTTAAGCTATTCCCACACTGAAGTAAATTTGTTTCATAATATTGTTCAGTTAAACTGTTCTAGTATCACAATAGAATAGATTTCAGTTTCAGGGGAAAAGAGTGTTTCCAGAACCCTTCCTCCGTGATTCTGTCATTTCATCAGTCCTTAGCCAGATAGGTAGGTTGGAGGTTGTGGTTTTTAAAAGATGTTGTTAAAAGTCACTTCCTGTTGAGTGGGATCATGCTTCTTTCTTGTCCCATTAGTTATGGAAAACATACGCAGGTAAGAATACACAGACACTCACAAGCTGATCAGCTTTTTCATCAAGCTCATCATTCCGTGTTCTGAACCTTTTTATGCTTTTCCGAGTGGACTGTCTTTTCTGTCCAGTCAGTACTGATCCATTCAGTGCCCCTTCTGAGACACTTGATGCATTACTGTCTTCTCCCTGTAACTGATCTTCAGTTTCTGATGTCTGAAATGAAACACAGTATGATGCTAAAAATCATTTCTGGTCATATTGTCCTGTACATTCAAATGTTGATCAGTTCTAAATAAAAACAACAGTTTTCTGTTAGATAAATGGAAGATTAGTGGGAACTGTGCAATTTTACAAAACCACAAGCAAATACTGACGTTTTATTAAGTCCTCTCTATAGTCACTGGAAAAAACATCATTGTGCTAACACTTAAAAGGAGAAAAAAATTTAGCCAGAATTTTTTTTCTCATTTGTTATCATGTTAAACTGTTCTGACAACACATAGCTGGGGCACTTCCTAGTATTTATACAGACTGGGGGAAGAACTCCTTGAGAGCAGCCCTGCAGAGAAGGACTTGGGAGTCATGGTGGAAGAGAAGCTGGCCATGAGCCAGCAGTGTGTGCTTGCAGCCTGGAAGACCAACTATGCTCTGGGCTGCATTAAAAAAGGGGTGGCCAGCAGGGAGAGGGAGGTGGTTGTTCCCTTCTACTCGGCTCTTCTGAGGCCCCATCTGCAGTACTGTGCCCAGGCCTGGGGCCCACAGTACAGGAAGGACGTGGAGCTCTGGAGCAGGTCCAGAGGAGGACCACTAAGATGATTTAAGGGCTGGAGCACCTCTTTTATGAAGAGGTTGAGGGAACTGGGCTTGCTTAGCTTGGAGAAGAGAAGGCTCCAGGGAGACCTCATTTTGGCCTTCCAATACTTGAAGAGAGCATATAAACAGGAGGGGGAGCAACTGTTTACATGGGTTGATAGTGATAGACAAAGGGGAATGGTTTTAAGCTGAGACAGGGAGGTTTGGGTTAGATAGTAGGAAGAAGCTTTTCACAAAGGGATGGTGAAGCACTGGAACAGGTTTCCCAGGGAGATTGTGGATGCCCCATCCCTGGAGGCATTCAAGGCCAGGCTGGATGTGGCTCTGGGCATCCTGGTCTAGTGGCTGGCAACCCTGCACATAGAAGGGGGGTTGAAACTAGATGATCATTGTGGTCCTTTTCAATCCAGGCCATTCTATAATTCTATGATTCATAAGTTCAATAAGAGAAGTCTTCAGCATGATGAAAGAGACATGAAGACTACAAGCTATTTCAAAGTTAAGACCTGATAGAAACAGATGTTCAGAAGACAGTTTGAAAGAGAACAAAAATATTCTAGATAGACTTGTCTGAATGACAAAACTGCAGGAGCCTGAGTCAATATAATTCTGGTGATTTGGAAAAGTACTTGTGTAAGAGTTTCTATTATCACAGTGAGGGTGATGATGCACTGGAGCAGTGGCTTGCAGAGGGCGTGGAGTCTCCATCCTTGGAGGCATTCCAAATCCAACAGAACATGGCCCTGGCAACCTTGGACCTCAGATTCTTCCCTGTATTCAGAAGGAGTTGGACTAGAGAAAATATCAAGATCCATTAACCTGAGTTATTTCATGATTCTATAGGTTGGAAAAGGAATCTGAGAAGTTATCAGTTCCAGAACTTTATATTTGTTACTACAATCTTTATTTTAATTTTCTCATATACTTTGCTTTTAATGTCATACTTCTTAAAAACTTTTCTGTTCATAATTACTGTAATTCAGAGCTTTGAGTTAAACTTGCACATTTTACCTTTATTTCTTTTTTCTTATGAAGTTCAGTACTCCTCGGGAAAGGTTTTTTTGCCTAGAGTTTTTCTACTGAGAAAACAATGCAATGTTGGAAGTACAATTCAGCACCACACAACATAATGAAAGTTATGGAAAAAAAATAATGAAAAAGCTACCTGCATATTAACAAGTTTGTAGTAAACTCCCTTCTGTTCCATCAGTTCATCATGAGTCCCCTGTTCTGTGATGACACCATGTTCAAATGCAGCTATAAGATCTGCGTTTCGAACTGTTGACAAACGATGAGCGATAACAAGTATAGTGCAGCCCGTCCTGATCTGCAGACATTATAACAATGGCTCCACATTAGCATTGTCAGGTACATTTAATATTTCTTCACTTTATATTAAGGTTAAACAAAATATTTTAACTGAAAAGAATTTGGTTCTAATTAAGATCAGAATTTTCAATTAAGAAATATTGAATTTCAGACTACCTTTCAGTTCTGAGGTAATCAAAAACAAAAACGTAACAAATAAAATACCACAAAACATATTTAATATAAAACCATATTTAATACAAATCAAAGTACTCTGGTTTTCCCTGCTGGACAATTATTTTTTAATCTAAGCATTAAGATCAAAAGGTTTTTTTTGTTTGTTTATTTATTAATTGCTCATTCACTATTCTTCCAGGTTAGGTATCCAATTTTACTAGAAAAAAAAAGACAACCACTTAGCATGTTAGTAACAATTATGTTTCAGAGCATTTCACAAGTATTGCAAATTAGTCCCTTACAAAGTAATTTTAATTGCTCTTGGAAGCGGCTGCCCAGAGAGGTGATGGATGCCCCATCCCTGGACACAGTTGAGGTCGGGCTAGACAGGGCTCTGGGCAATCTGATCTAGCTGTAGGAGTCCCTTCTCACTGCAGAGGAGTTGGACTAGATGACCTTTAAAGGTCCCTTTAACAAAACAATTCTGTGATTCTGTAAACTACGTTTGCTTTTTTGGAAATAGTAATCTAACATTGTGCTTAAAATCATGCTTCTATTACCATTCATTAATAATAAAAATAAATCCCATAAATATCTAGTTTGACATTGTCAAAGACAGTTTTCCAGCACATTTTGACAGTGCGCCCTGAAATAAATTGGTATTAATATCTAATAACTCAGTGAGTTAATCCAAGCTTTATATAGTTCAGTGAAAACTGTTATGGATGGAATATTCTTGACAGACTTTCAAACTACATCTGACAGTTTGGTATTGTTATACGATTTGAGAACTGGAAATTACACCCATTTAAACCATCCTATAACAAATGGTATATCTTTTCTTGGTAGTCTGAAAGCTTTGCTTTACTAAGGCAATCTTAAAAGGGTAAGAATCACATCAAAATGTAGAAGAAAATCAAGCTATTGACCTTAGTCCTTAAAAGCAGAATGCTCCATCCATGTAAATGGTAAATGAAGATGCAGCAGAGGCTTGGTAAAGACTGTAGGGAAAAGTGGTCTATGTAGTAGTCTGATGTAAACCTTTTATAGAGGTATGCATTCAGCACAGAAAGAGAGAAAAGAAAGTAGGTAGCAGGAGGACAAGTACATACTGGGCACACAACAACTTGGCTTCCTCTTGCTTAACATTAGCAATTTCAGAGCTAGTCTAGTTGGAGCAAGCTTTTCCGGTATGTTCTGCCAGACACATCAACAGGGAGCGTCATCTCATCATATGACATTTTAAAGATAGGTTGGAGAGGTTAGAGGTATGTAACTTGTTTAAACTAGCTGTATAAGTCTTACATTGCAACAATCAGTTGGGATCCCATCAAATGTGTCTTAATCAGCAGTTCTCTGACCTACTGTCCCTGGGATTCACTTTATAGAGCATGGTTTGGGGGAAAGATCACTGAGCACACCACATAGCTCCACAGAGCAGTGTGAACTGTCAGAAACTAGGACCAGTAGAAAGAGCCTCAGTCACTGCAGCTAATGGCAGTTTGGTGTTCAAGCAGAAATTATCAGAATAAAAGATTATCATAGATGAGAACTTGGATTCTGTTGTCTGATTCTCCCAGACATGACCATGTAGAGCCGGTAAAGCAAGTTAATTCTTCAGAGGCAAGAGAGTATAGGGAGAGGAAATGCTTTCTGAAGATACTGTCCACAGATAAACAGTGGTCAGTACTGGAAATATTTATGCAATGTTGATAATTTGTGTTTGCTTAGAGGATGATAAGCAGAGATGTATAATGAGAGAGAGAAATGGAGTTAGAAAAAAAAAAAAGTGATTGATATGTGATTGATTCAGCTTGAGGAATAGGTGGAACTACTTTGTAAACAGTTCACATGATTGTTTAGAACAGATGAGGGTTGGCTATTTTTTTCAGTTCTCCAGGTATTTTAAAAGGCATGTTTAGACGGCCTTCAACAAAAACTACCACTCTTGAAAACCCAACCAACCAATTACTTTGCTGATAATAAGAACATAGCCCATATCGATTCCTGCTTGGGAATAGTAGTCTGCATTGAGCACTTCCAGCTTCCAATTTCCAAAACTTTGTTTGGGAAAGCCTGGTGAAGTTCAGTCTGGCTCTTAACATCATTAACTTAATTCCATGGGCACATACAAAGTGCTTCCAATTCTTTGAACGAGCAGTGAATATTTGTAAGTTCAGGTTTATTTTAAAGTTTTTAGGAATTGCAACTTCTTGCAGCTCTTCAAATAAAAAAGAATACCGACCTTATCCAGCGCTGCCTGCACAACGGATTCACTCTCATTATCCAAAACTGATGTTGCCTCATCAAGCAGAAGAATTTTAGGATTGCGAACCAGAGCACGGGCAATGGCTATTCGCTGCTTCTGCCCTCCACTCATCTGTGCCCCTCTTTCTCCAACCACAGTGTCAAACTTCTGCAAGACAAGCACACACATTTCCACCAACACTCAGCGGCACGGTCCCTTCACCAAGGAAAGGCAGTGTGCAGAAAAGGCACCTCAGCGTTAGTAGCCCCAGCAGCATCTTCTCTTCCTCTAAAACACTGCATGTTAAGCATCTGCTTAAATATGCCTTCCTGTTTGTGTCCCTAGAACTCTCTCCCTTTCCTACATGCTCATCCAGCCATCATTTAATAATTTAAAGTTTACATTAATCTCAAAAGTGGTGAGGAAGCTCTGCACAGCTCTGCATATTCACAGCTCCGGGAAGAGGTTCCTCTGTTCAGGAGACGCCCTTCTGAGAAACGCTTTGCTAAGTGAGTAGGTTGAAAAGCAATTGTTTCAGCAGGACAGCTGGCCTGCTTACCTTGGGGAGCTTCATGATGAAATCATAAGCATTAGCTTCCTTGGCAGCTTTTTCAATTTCTTCCATGGTGACATCCTCGCGGCCATAACGAATATTCTCTGCAATAGTTGTAGCAAACAGCACGGGCTCCTGGTTCACCACACCAATAATCTCCCGCAGATATCTTACATTCAGGCTCTTCAGATCCTGACCGTCGATGGTAATCTACAGCAGGGGAAGCAGACAAACACCATTTACTAAGTGCTGTTGTCAAGAACTCTCTCCCCAGCCCAAAGCCTGTCTTTTTTGCGGGAGACTGGGCCATGTCATTTGAACAAGGGCAGTGAGACCAGAAGCTGACTTCTTACAGCTGTGCCGTTAGAACACAGAGCAGTCTGCTCACTTGAAGAGTCTTACCGTGCCTTTCTTGGGGTCGTAAAATCTCTGGATGAGCTGAACAGTTGTACTTTTTCCACAGCCGCTGCCACCAACCAGGGCTACTGTCTGGCCACAATTAATCTTGAGATTCAAGCCTTTCAGTATCTGTGCTTGTAAGAAAGGTTGCCAAAAGCCAAACAAGATGTAAAACATCAGAGTAAACTTGCAGAAACTTTAAAGACTCCAGTGAAACGTCCTTCACATTTACCAAACTGAGCAGAGATATCCCTGTATTCTTCATTTGGAATCAGGCTCTATTCCACAGATATATTATTAAACATCTTTAGTGATTTTTCTCTCATTGTGGCCCGTTTCTGTTCTATCAGTGACTATAATACTGATAAAGTTCATATATGTCTGCAGTCATAACATTTGCTGTAATGTGATTGCCTAAGTTTGAACAGGCTCACTCAACATTTAAAAATGACAGCAGCCTCCACCAATAGAATTCTTAACTTTCAAGATATTATCAAGATATTAGAACTAGCATTGGAAACGTTTAATTCTTTTGTAGAAGATCTGTGAAGTAGATAATGCCATGGAATTAGACTGCTGATCATCCAAAAATTCTGGGAAATTTTGTAGGAGAGCTCTAGCAAGGAAAGGGAAAAACTGCATGTGAAACCGTGGAAGGGGGGACTTTGTAGTTTCACTGCATATTGTGAAGATACTGTTCCTTATACTGCTAACTTCAAAATTCAACATTTCACATGTGTTATAAAAGTGAAGGTCTGCTTTCCATGCAGATGTACTTTCTCCTCCCTCCACTACTCAGCCTCAGGGAGGTGATGAAGGTGCCAACAGTCACAAGAAAGAACTTTTCTTTCCCACTTACACTGCTGTTGGCCTACAGGAGCTTTTCTCTGTAGCTTTCTCTAAAAGAAGATTCTCCAAAAGAAGAAAGATTTGTAAACTGCTGTGTAATGAGACAGTAGGGGACATTTTCTTGGATATTTCTTTTTCAGTTGTCAATAAAAAACAAGTATTTGCTTTTGTATATTTGCATAAAACTTCACATTATTTCACTACAAGTAACCCAGAAGGGAGCCAATGTGAGGAAGTTCTAAACTTAGAAGGCCCAGTGCACTACATGATGCTATGATGCAGAATGCTGAAAACCAAAAAACAATTTCTTTCAAACCCTCAAGATATCTGAGAAATCAGTCTTTGATTTAAAAGTTTTTTACATGGAAATAAACTCGTTACAGAGGGGGACATTTACAGGGAAGCTCGCTCTGGGAGTAAGATGAAAGTTAAGAGCCTGGTCCAAAACCTGAAGATTCAAATGGAAACACTGCAGCAATTTCAGCTTTCAGCCAAATGCTGTTCACTGAAGTGAGAAGGATAAATTCTCTTCATGATATTTACTTACATATAAGCTTGCAAGAAAGATGTAAATTCTTTCATACTAGAGACAATTATCTTAAAGGAAATCTGTATAAGTTCCATGCATAATACCTTAATATCTGGCCTAGCAGGATAACTGAAGTAAACATTTTGGAATTCCAAATTCCCCTTAATGTTGTCTGGTTTATAGCCAGCATTGGATGAACTGTCAATTTGAGGTTCCTGTGCAGATAAAAGAAAAAAAAGAAAGGAAAACACACATTGGATTGCTAACAACATTTTAGCATGATGCAAGGCTGTGAAATCTCTGAAGTTAACGTTACCATACATAAAGGCATACACAGAAAGCCTCACTGCAAACAGCGGACTGAAAATAACCACTTAATCGACTCATGAAGTTACCATTCCAGGTCATTGTGAATCTGCCAGTGACTTGGCAAATTACTTGTAAAATAGTATTTCTGTCAGTGTGGTTTGATTGTACCAAAATGTCTGCAGGCCTTGCCAGCCACTCCAGTGCAGACCAGAAGTCCTGTAAGTAACTGTTGTAGCTCAAATTAATTATTTTCAGTCATGGTACCCTTGTCAGTGTTATTTCAGGTAGTTAATTGAGTTAGCATGAATATAATTACTATTTCTTCTTTAATCTGAGTTTCTGAACTACCAAGTAAAACAATAACAGGTAGAAGTTCTCAGTCATTTACAAGCTCACATCCCAGTATCTAGACACTTGTCCCGCATACATAACTCTGTTAGGTAGAATTTCTAAATGTTATGACATTGAATGCACAGTTCTTTGGGCTTGCTCATTTTTTATTCAGAAGTGAAGTCTGATGTTCAATCATCTTCAAATGGCAGTGACATCCATGGCAAAGATACTTACATTGTCTATAATACTAAATATTGCATAGGCGGCTCCTCTCGCATTGGCAAATGCTTCCATACTTGGTGCAGCCTGTCCAACACTAAAAGATCCAACTAATATAGAAAAAAAGACCTAAAAATAAAAACAAAAGGAAAAGATAGACTGAATACACTACGCATCTGTTATTCATAGCTCTATTTAGACAGCTTAATTTATCTGAGAAGCTCTTTTCCAGCTGCTTTCTGCAGGATGTTAGTGCTCCTCAAAGTACCTGGTACCTGACTGCGATGGAGCTGCTGAAATAACACAGATGTAAACTTGTTAGCTAAGAGGCTCTGATGGAGGTTAAAACTTCAGCCATATTGTTGCATTCCAACCTTTTCAAAAAAGGCCCACTCTGATATCAGCGCAGATAATGACTTTAGGTCAGTGAGCTGCAACTGAGCATTGAATTAGTTACAAAGGAAACTGTACCTGAAGCATGCCTGGTCTCATGCTTGCCACCTCCTGGCATGGTCCTAGACTCCTATATGTCAAACCTCAGCCCCCTAGCAAAGATCCAGTGAATACAAAAAACAACAACTTCTACTTATTATTGATGCAGGCTGGCTTTTAACAAGGCACTTCGTGGTGAGTGATTTTTATGTTGCTATCAACTTGGAGAAATATATCCATTACACGTAAAGCTGTATTTTTATCTACTTCGTTAGCAGGGCTGAGAAACTGAAAAATGCAGTTTGGATAGCTAACATCAACCAGATTCAAAATTTAAACACGTTTACACAGGATCAGAACTTTTCATAAACATTGTCCAGCTACTGGTGAATACTTACTGTAAAGACTTTTCCAATTGTATAGTCATCAGAGAGTACCAAAATGGTTCCATACCAGAAGGCCAGTGCATAGGATCCATATATCAAAAAGAAAGAAATACCCATGGAAATATTGGCTGAAATAGCTTTCTGGATACCAATACGTTTGGCATCTTCCAAATTTTTTTGATATCTGAAAGATAAAGCAGGAAAAAAGCAGAACATGCAGGGAATTACTCTTCTTTCTTTCATTGTGTATACTCATAAAATCCCCAAGGCATACATCAAAGCTAAATGAAGCATTCTAGTAAACAGAAATCAAATCCTGAAAAGATCATGTTGCAAGTGGAGGAAAATGTACTGACTGCCTTTCATGCTATGGCAGATTGAGCTGATCAGCTAAAGCTGGACCAAGTCCTGGATGAGTGGAAATGGCTGTGGTAAGATGCTGACCAGCTGTAAACTTGTGATTTTGCAGTTTTCCAAATGCCAGAGAACATTTTTGATGTTACAAGGAAAATAATGTTGTGTAAGCATTGAAGTATATCATAAAGAAAAGAGAGCTAGTGATATGAAGAAAATGGGATAATTTTCTGACAGTATCTCTTTGGAAAATGTAGAGGAGATTATTGGGTTGGTGCTTGGATTTTTAAATGGACAGAGGGAATACACACAGTTTCACATGTTTAACAGTGAAAAACTAACGTAAACACTAAGACTAAAGAATCAAATGCTAGTGGTAGCTGCATGACCCGTGTGCTCTTGGAGGTAATAACTAGCAAGTCCATTTTGGAAATAATTACTGAAAAAATAAAAGGTGTTCTAATTTTTTATTTAGTTCAAGCTTATTCACTTTTTTTTCATTTTGTTCTAATTAGTGAGCGGCTAAGATAAAGCTGGTTATAGATGAAAATGAAGGATTTCAGGTTGAATCAGTTACAATAATTACAACTGAACGCACGCACACAAATGTCAGCAACAAAGGTTTTTCATCTCATCAATCCTGGAAATTTAAAAGTATTGAGATTATAACTGCACAAGCAATAGATTCAAAATTGTATTTCAGTCTCTACTTTCAGTAGAAACAAACACACAAACAAACCTACAAAATGTGAATGATGCCAAAAGCAGGATGGCAGTGTGAATCAATGTGTTTCTATTATCACACCTGACCTCAAGGTGAAAACAGTAAGAAAGAAATGATGAAGAGGGAGTCTTGATTCCAGAGTAATGAAAATACTGGCAAACCTAACAGTGGCCCAGTTGTGAACATCATTATGTTCAAATTGTGAACAAAGCCACAGGACTGAAGTACCGTTAGACAAATAGTGACCTGAGAAATTGCAGGCTTGTGTATGGACAAAAAATATGCACTAGGTTAGAAAAAATAACTGCCAGAGAAAGAATAAAATAATAAATAAATGAAAAATAAAGTAAAATTACAAAAAATGAAATTTGTCATAGGCTTTGACAGTGAAGAGTTAACCCAATTGATTTTCTTTAAGACTGTCTTTCCCAGAGAGGGCAGACACAGTAAAACAAATCCACTGGGGCTTCATTAATGCCATCTAATGCCAATTTATTCTGGAGGCATTGGATAAATCATTCATTTAACAGTAGTTTTAAAACTGTGAAAGAATTGTAAGGTAAAGAATCGTTCGAAGGAAAACAGCAGTGTTCAGTGAGGAGATATCGTAGCCAAGGGAGTTAACATGAACTCTTCTGTCCAACTTGGGATTTGTGTTTTCACTCTTTTAGACTTGGGCATGTAGGTAATGTTTATGATAAATGAAATTTCCTGAAGGTAGAAAAATGAGAGGATGAGATCAATTCAGAGGACGAGTGAGAGGACAAAGGAATATCAGAATATCTTACAGAACTAGACACGTGATGTTAGAAGAAAAGGTGACATTGAATAGAGATGATCATTGAAATGGAAAGCCTATATTGTGTGAGAAAATGAAAAGAAATTAATTCAATTGGGCTAGCATAATGATACCTCAGAGTCTTTGTGATTTATTTCTACAAATAACACAGGAAAATAAAACTATGGGAAGCAACTACTAAAGCAAAAGTTCGGTGCTGGTACAGGAACAAACTAGTAGACAG
The DNA here is from genome assembly GCF_023343835.1 of Lagopus muta. NCBI lineage: Eukaryota > Metazoa > Chordata > Aves > Galliformes > Phasianidae > Lagopus > Lagopus muta. Next base: position 20,651,615 of record NC_064439.1, read on the forward strand.
GGACTCTGTGGACGTTCTGATGGAAAGAGATGCCCAATCTTTGTTTAAGCAGTAGAACAGCCTCCCAGTATTTTTTTGTTTACTTCTTGAATCCACAGTTAATAGAAATGACCTTTTTTTCCCCAGTTGGTATGTCGTATATAAGATTTGCAGGACATGAAGAGGCCTATTCTCATCTCTCTTAACAAACTTTACAGAAGCGTTAAGTGAAGATATACAGCACCATCAAGGTATTATTTTTTTTATTCCTCTTATTATTTTCCTCATTAGCAGTCATCAGCCCAGGGATGAGATGAGTTTGAGATGTAGAATATCAAGAACAAGATGGTCTGATTCGACAGAGCTAATTTCCAATTTATAAATATCTATCTCATTGCCACAGTTTCAGAATGCTTTTCAGTAATTTAGCATTTCACCATCACAACCTCTAGTATACTGTTACACTGATGGAAATGAGGGGTGGAAATGAAGGATGCGTGGCAGAAAGTACTTTAAGGACAAGTAGGAAAAAGAGCTGATGAGAGGTGTAAGGGTGATGAACAGCACTGGGTAACAAAGAAAAGACGCTGAGGTGAACTGGAAAACAAGCCATAGACATCCAAAGGGCTTCCTTTTGCTGACCAGGGAGCAGTGATAGCTGAACACAGGGGAGAAGCAAGCCAGGGAAGGGATGGTGTATGTTCTCAGTGGATGACACAAATGTTACTGAACTTTGCATTTGAAAAACTTCTGCGAACTATGGCAGTCACGATGGTTATCTGTAGATAAAAGATCAAAAAGAAGGCAAGCATGATGTTCCATGGTATAAATAAATACACCTGCATGCCTTTGGTTTGTGCCCTTGGTTTGTGACCTTTGCATTATACTTGCCTTTTCATGTCACATATCTGTCCTTTTTTGCTTACAACTCTCACTATAAATATACAAAACCTGAAATAGCATATATTTTTAGGGAAAGGGAGTCCATCTCTGCATCATCTTATGAGGTTCTTTAAAAATGATAAAAAAAGAAGGGAAAATAAAAAATTCAGCAAAGACGAAACCTTTTTAGATACCGTTATAAAACAGCCAAATAAAGGGAATTTTTTCTCACCTTTCAGTTTCTTTTCTCTGTCCTCCAAATGCTACCACAGTTCGAACTGCTGCCAGAACTTCCTCTGCCACAGCTCCTGCTTTTGCATACGCAGTTAGCTCTTTGCTAGTGAATGTGGAAATTATCTGTGTGGAAGTAAAAAAGAATTAACTCTCCTGCTCAAAGAAAAACAGAATGTGCTCAAACTTCATTCTGATGTTCATGGATAGTTATTTTTTTGGTACTGAATTTCCTTTCTACTTTATTATATGTATATAGACTTTTAAAAGACAGCACATATTAAATAGAGTAACAATTTTCATTCAAGCTCTTAAGGGCAAGGCTGCCCAGCATCACAATTCAATAGCCAGGTTGACTACTAAACATCCTGATGTCTCTGAAAGTTCTAGCCAAAAGCAGAAGCAGTTCTACAGAATCCATTTCTCTCTCAGAGGGGTTTGCATTTACTTCTCGTGTACTATTTTCACTAAGTTATTGGAAGCTGAGCAGATGGCAAAGAGACAACTGGAGCAGGGTTCATGGTGTGCTGGCTGCCTGGCAGTGTCTGCCTGTGCCCATACCCTGACCCCAGTGTCCTCCTCACCTTAGCATCAGAGCCCACAGACAGCTGTTATCACAGAAACCTAATTTACTGCAGTTCCATACCAGAATTTACCTGACATAACCTCAGTTGTGCAACCTTATCTCATTTGTATACTTATTTATATTAACTGTCATTACTTTGTTATTTTGGTGCAGTTGTCATGGAAATCCAGTGAAGGAGGGGAAGGTACAGATTATTTACCCTTTCATATGAGCATATATTATATTTATAAGAATTTTACAGCAACAAATGTCCATGGCAGATGAACTGCACTTCCTCAGCTATACCATTCCATGAACCCATACCTACCGCTTTCTGCATGTAGACAAGGTCACAGGTCTCTAGGAGCTAGATTACATTTATTCTTACAAATTCCAAGCAGGGCTGTAGGAATTACAGTCTTGATGTTTTTAGGAAAATTCCCACTTTTTGCCTACCTTTGCCCAGAGAGCTGAGGAGAATCCCAGAACAGGGCTGAGTGCCAGGATCACAAGTGTTAATTTCCAGCCTTTTGTAAAACCAACTATAAATCCAGTGAAAAAAGTAGCCACTGCCTGAAAGAACATTGCTATTTTTTCCCCTATTCCTTCATTAATCTTGGAGATGTCACTGAAAAAAACAAACGATATTCAAATAAATAAGGAAGTGTGGACACCATATAAATGAGTTCTCTGGATGCAGCACACTCTGGCAGTATTTCTTCATGTTTCTAACATCTTCAGTTCAACATAGCTCCAAGTTTGCGGCCACAGAGAGCATGGAGCAGCATTCTCCAACATCTCTGTTTCTCAGGATCCACCTAAACGAGCCCAGGATCTATCTACATGACAGTATGAGATGTTTACACTTACAGAGGTGTTTAATAAGATAAAATAACATTGTTTGGAAGGAGATATTACAACTGATTTGCAATAGTTAAATACTCAGCAATTAACTGATATTTAATACTTACTCTACAATTCTTGTGTTCAGTTCGCACACATCATTTACATCAAACCATCCAATCTCCTGTCTCATTACAGCATGAAAAAATTCTTGTCTGATTCTTTTTATTTGCCTGCCAGCAGCTAGTGTCCAAAACGAAACCTGAATGTAGGCAGCAAAAAGAACACCAGCTCCTATTCCAGAATAATAATAAGCATATCTGAAAAAAACAAAAAGATTTACAGCTTAATTCTGCTTCAAACAGGGCTCCCAGAGATAGCTTATTATTCAGTTCTTTATGTGTGCATTCAAAAAAAAAAAAACAAAAAAAAAAATGAAGACCATTACAAGTATCTGCCATTTTTCTTTCTTCTGTACAATGAATGTTTTTTAAGATCTTTCAAAATCAAATTTCAGCCTTTGTATTTTGCTAATTATTATACAAATTTCACAAATCAATATGAAGTTTTTAATTTAAAAATAAGTGGCTCAAAGTCCACGAAGACAGATTTATATTTAAAAAAAAATGCTTAAGTGATGTAAAACGTGAACTGTTTGTGCAAGTAAAACAAAATAAGGCTCCATGCTTACAAAAAAAAAAAAAGATAAAAAAGAAGAAACAACTTCTATGCTTCTGTGTTAGAAACAACTGTCAAAAACCTTCTAATCATTATTACAATTAAACAAAATATATTTAAACTGAAAAATATTAGCGCATTAATGAATGGCTTAAAAATACATGAGTGCTGAACATTGCTCTTAATTCTTGCTGCATAATAGAGAAGCTACAAAAAACAGCAAACCTGGGAGAAAAATGTTTGTCTGAGCATGTAATTAGTGCCAAAACACAAGGAAATGGATTCTGGCTGAGAAACCCTATGATTTACGGTTATTTTATAATATCTTTGGTAAAAATTAATTGGAAAATAAAAATATATTATATTGTGAATTACTTCTTCAATGACAACTCAGAGAAAGTTATACCTTCAGTGTTGCCACCTTTTCTGCATGACAAATATGCACAATATTTATACTTAGATTCCAGTTCCAGAATGTAGCCATCTAATTTTGGGATCAGCAGTTCCTAATTCTTATCCTGCATGCTGACATTTGTGCAATCAGAGTAGAATTTGCCGACTGTTGTTATAGATAGTTTACAAGGAGCAGGCTGCCATGGCTTGTTTTTCAAAGCAAACACCATTCCCTGAGGTTGAACAAAAAGACCAAGTTTCTTTTTCACCCTTCATTAAGAAGCATGAATGAAGTTTAAGAACTTTTTTTTTTTTTAAAAGTAATATAAACAGAGTATTACAAAGAAAAAAGAAAGGACAAGTGAAGTGGAAAGCAGAGAAAAACCTGAAAAGCGCAAAGAATGAAAATAAAAAGAGATAAGGCGTAAGGGGAAGAAAGAAAGCAATGACTCCAACCAAGTGTAAGCTCAGAGTTGCCCAGATGATGAAAGCACGTACTCTGACAGCCTGACTTCGAAAATTAATGGTGCTTACTACCTTATAAGACTGTGAAAAGCACTGTTAGATTAACGTGAAAGAACTTCATGAGAAGACAGTTTTCTCAGACCACATATTGAATCTCAGTCCCTACTTCAAATTTATCCACTCAAAAAATGTGAAGAATACACAATCATTGTAAGTACTTGACCCAGTTTATATTTCTGAGTTATGAACTCTGCATATTTACTGGGAACTATATAAAAATATTTATTGAATCCATTTCAAATTTATTCTCTCTGACCTTCGTTGTTCATTCTTTTTCCCAATAGAAGGGTACAAAAGGATACTTGGTTTACCCTCTCAAGAGGCACTCATTGTTTGATTGACCTTAAGGTGGACAGACTCCTGTGCTTGTGGTGGCAAAGACTAAATGGGAACTGAAAAATGGTACTTTAATGGAAATTCCATCATGCATGACTTCATAATCATCTCATTTAGTTTTAATTTCTGGTAGAAAATCAAGGTACATAAGCAATGTCTCAGAATTTCATATCATTACAAAAACAAACTGCCAATTCATTTATTGTGTAATGCACAATACTGTGTATTCTTACAGTGCAGTATGAACATGGAGCCAATACATGACTTGCCTAAGTCATTGCCTGAACTTTTGATGATGAGGGGGGAAGAAAGGGAGCAGGTTCTTTGAGTTACAATAAATTTGTTTTTTCTTTCTTTCATACAATTGGCTCTGAACTTCATTAGCTAATGAAGTTACGTAAAAGCAGGATCTACAGTTTCCATGGATGAAGGACCTGTGAGCAGGAGTGAGAGAGGTCATGAGAACAAGCATGGGAGAACAAGCAATCCCAACATGTGAGAAAAGGAAGAATAAGCCTCTCTCTAATCTTAAAAGCTGTAGTTTGCAGGACCATCTGGCACAGATTCGGATTAGTGAGAAACTACAAGATTCTCCTGACTCGTGCAATGATGCTGGCCTAAAGACATAAAAAAAATGAGCTCCTTCAGTTGCACAAAGTATTTACAGTGAGATTAAGTAGTTTAATCTTTAGAGGACAATTGCTTGAGATCTTCAGTACAAGGAAAGACATTCCACAGAGTGAATGAAAACTTTCCCATTACCTGGTCATCTCTTCTTCCAATTCTCCCAAAATAAGAGAAGAAAAAAATTCCATGGAAAAATTCACCAATGTGCTGTTCAATAAAGAAAAATTTGCTAAAGAAAAAAAAATGGAGAAAAACTTGTTAGTTGTTTTCACTGAAAGAGATAATAACTTCCTTCTCTAAAATCCTATCCACACAATGCTGAATGAAGATTAAGAGCTGTCAGCTTTCTAGTGCCTGAACACGATTAGTTTAAGATACACTCTACAGTACTAAGAGTTTTCTGAAGCCAGCAGTGAAAATGTTACCACAGATATAACCGGCAGTAAAAACACTAACTAAATTCAACTACTTTACAACCACTAACCACAGCGGAAACATCACCACCTAGGGAACTTTTACCTGGATAAGTGATGTTTTCTGAAGCAATAAAAGAATCTGTCATGTCACCAAAGACAATCATCATAAGGGGTAGGCTTGCTCCATGGAGTACTGCCATGGTAGTGCCCAGCGCCATCAGGAGTTTATCCTGCCGGTCAGAGTATCGAAACTGAAAATGGAAATAAACTGTGCTGAAAACTTCTCTTACAACAAATGCATCTGAGTGACAACGCCGTGTTAACAATGCTCAAAGAATGTGTCAAAACAAGTGAATAAATTTTTAATATATAAAATAATAAAACTAGAGCAAACCAGAAACTTAATAACGTTTTTAAGAATAAAATAATGGTTTTCATAAGAAATTGTTCCATTACAAAACAAATCTTTTTTCCTAAATCTATCTCAGGTTCTAATAGATGCAGATTTGAGTTAAATCTGAATCAAACCCAAGTCTACCAAGAGTTACAGTTAACTGTTAAACTGAATTAACTTGTTAAATCTTATAGCAGTTATCATTGAGAGTGCAGTACTGAAGTTGCCCAATCCTCTCCTTTCCAAGCTAATTCAGATAGCTCATGCATTTTTAATTCCCCAGGATGGGGGGAATATTGTTCTAAGCAAAGGTATAATGTTAGAAATTGTTACGGTATCTAATGAAAACTTCTTCAAATGATTGTTAAGCCCCAGGACTTAATTCTGGAATTGTCACTGCTGGGGATTTTCTAGACTTGCCTGGACAAGGCCTGGAGCAGCTTGCTCTCACTGTGATGGTTAGCCTGGCTTGGGGAAAGGCACTGGGCCAGACAACCTCCTGAGCTTGCACATAAAATGCAAAAATACTGTGGCCTGTGTATAAACGAAGAGATCACAGAAATTAAAATAGTGTGCTTCTGAGTCATCTGCTTAAAAATGAGTGCAATTATATTGTACAATCTGCTGTGACCCTCCTGTTTCTTGCTGGATGTAAATTTTGGATTTGAGTGATGGAGTGGCTGAGATACGACTAACAATTCATATAATAATGATAATTTAGAATCAACGGAGAAAGAGTGACTAGAATGTAGAAGCTCGAATTTTCTTGTTTCTGGCATGCCTTTTAAAGGCATTCCATTGAGCAGCTATACCAGGTTCTTAAAGAAGTACATCTAGTTTTGGAGACATTTTGTCTGGCATATGTTACACTTACTCCTCATTTGGAGTTTTCATTTTCCTTCTCTCTGTGCTTCCAACCAGTCACATTTCAAGTATATGTTACAACCCCTCCCTGCCTATCTACAAATACTGCTCTGTCTGCATCTGTTGGATGTAGCTGCAATAGTAAAAATTTCCAACACTGAGAGGACTGGGATTGCTAAATACACAAATAGCATTAAACTTACCACTGTTAATGGACTGACCATATTCATTTTTTCAGGTTTCCTCTTGTCCTCACTGCTAAAAAATCATGATTGTATTTTAAGAAGGAAGAGCACTGCAAACATCAAAGCAAGCCTCATGCATTGTTAATACAACTGCTGTCTCTTAATTGTGTTCAGATGTAGGGAGGAGCCAGAAGTATATAAAGTCAGGATTTTCAAAGTTCTTTTAGTGCGTGTCTCTGAACATTATCAAAAATATTCTCAAGAAGCCTTCAGGTTTCATATGATATTAACGCAGTGTCTATCTGGGTAGACATCCAATGGTTTACAATCTGCCTCTGAGACTTTTGTTTAAAATCACCACTTTAAAAAAAAAAATATTAACAATGACTGTAGCTAAATCTACAGTAGAACTCTGATAATGTAGCAAAAGTTCCACTGCAGACTCTACAAGTTCACTCCTATCTATTACACTCCTTCCCTAAAGAGGAGAATGGGAAGATCTCTGATTATTAAATGCTGCTATTTGAGTCTTTCTGGCCTAGGCTAGAGCCTAATGGTAGCTACTAGCCATACTTCTAAGTAGCTTTTGAAAACAAACCTACTGTTAGTTCTGGTTGACAAAGGCCACTCATATGTAACTCAGTACTTTGATTTCAGACCACTAGATTGCATTATAACAGACTGGTCCCTCTCGTCACAAGACTCAATGTACAGAATTGATCTTGGAAGAAACTGCTCTATTAAAATGAGTAGTGACTGCAAAGAGGGGAAAAGGAAAAAAACTTGGAGAAGGTGGAGGTGGAGAGAATTCAATGCTTTGTAGTGATCAGATTCCTTGCACTAGCAAGAAACAATGAATAGATGGAATTTCAGAGAAGTCACTGTGAGTTTGCAGGGTAGTATCTTGTCCTATCACAAGATAACATGTGAGTTATTAATGTGTCTCACTGAGCTGCAAGGTCAATGTCAACCAAAGAGTTAAAATTATGCAGAAATTTTACTTCCACTTGAAAAAGTTAAAGGCTATTTAAAGCACTAACCTTCTCCTAAGCCTATTAAAGGGAAAATTATGGGTTGATTGACTTGTTTGTTTTCATTAATTTGTTTGTTTGTTGTTTGTTATTACTTTTTTTTTTTTTATAGTAAGCCTATATTCACTGGATTGCCTTTATGGGTCGCATTGGCTTTAGATCAAAAGATGAAAATAATTCGTATTTACCTATACGTGGACAAAGCAAATTGCTCTACTCATAGTTGACACTTTTGGATTAAATTGTGTACCTCCAACCTCCAACTGGGATATTCCCAACAACTGGAAGGCTCAGTAAAATGGGCAGTGTAATTGTCAATAAAAAAAGGCACTTTGTTCAAACAATAATGCTTAAGACTTCCATTAAATACTCTTAAAATACTACACAATTTTGTGGTTATATTTACTACCTCCCTTGGAGAAAGAAATAAGGCTGGTGGGTATATTTTTTGTCATTGCTTTTTGTGTTTGTCTGTTTTTTTTTTTGTTTTTTTTTTTTAAGCTTCAAACAGAACAAAAGATATTTTATTTTTACCTGACATTTTTACAGAATTTGGTACAGTATAGCCAGCAGTGATAACAGTTAGCTTTATTCTGACAATGCAAAGAATGCAAGTTGGTGAACACTGAAATGTCAGAATACTATACTTCCATCCAAGGGCAAATTCAGGGCAATTCATTGAAGTTTTAAAACTCCTTGTCTAAACTGACCTTAAATATCTCCCCTTCAGCAAAAGAAAAGAGGAAGATGAGCTTCAAAATTTGTCTTTGACTTAGAAACCATCTGACCAGTGGCATGAGAATGCTCTTATCTGAATAACCTAAGTTTCCCCTTCAAACAGTCCAGGTACAACTAAGCTCATGCAGTTCATTTCAAAGATGTAGGTAAAATGTCACTCTTCCCCCTGTTTTGCAATGGGGATTCTCTTGACTTACAAAGTTCAATGTTTGATCAAATACTGATCAATTTCCACTGTAATGGGTGCAAGTTATTTTAAAGGACATGAAAAGGACAGTACCAGTCAACAGTTTCATAAAGTCACATCAGTCCTAACAGGAAGAAGACTCTTTTTCAAGTGATCACATTCAAAGACATGTTTCTGATGACTGCAAGTCCTAATCTTAAATCCTGTCCTATAAGCCATGTGGGAATTAAGTGATTTCTACTGCATATGATGTCAAACAGTAAATTACAGTATCATGCAGTTCTTTAAATCATGGAATCCCTTTTCCACTACAACCCTTTTTTTGTTCTTGAAAGGGATGAATAGGGTAGAGAGGAGAGCATGCTGGACATCTGACCTGATTTGGCCTTTGATTCTAGTAAAAAAAAAGTTACACCGTTTTCAAATAAGCTACTTTCACTTCAGTTTTCTCAGTATTTTGGCTCAACCTTTTAACAAAGCAGGATAGATATGGCTGCCCCTACCTTTCTGTGAAAGAATGATTGTAGCAACCAACTTTTCAAAAACCCCAACAGAAAATCATAGCATCAAGGTAAAAGCAAAGCTTCTACCAAAGCAAAGCTTCTCAGACAGCTTCTCCTGACCTGGATGTGTCAACTGCATGTGTCTGTTAACAATTCATGTATGTTTAGATGTAGTGAGATACATCGATGTAGTGAGATTGATCTATATTTAGATATAGATATTTATACACTTCTACATCTATACTTATCTGTACTCTCTAAAGAGAATAATGGAAATCAAAGACTTCTCCAAGAAAAGAAAACATTGATTATTTATGTGTTCTTTAGCAACAAAATTTAAGCCTATGCATTTAAAGGTAAAACATTAATAGAATATTTTGAAATCAATGACTGTACTTACCATTTGCCTTCGGATCCATAATTCTGATATGATACAGCAATATTATCATCCCTTCCATTTACATAATGCTTTATTTCTTCTTCAGAACCCATTTTAATCTGCACAAGAAACAAAGTACCTCAGGAAAAACTATCAGTAATACTTATTTGAGAGGATGTAAAGAAAAGAAATTGAAAATGTTTGCCCTGATTTGCTGTTTGAAACTAGCCTGTCATCAGATTTGAAGCAGGAACCCAGTGGCATCCTCTGCATAGGGTGCAAATGAGATACTCCTTGGAAGTATCTCATTTCAAAGCATGTACATTTCTGCAAGGTAGCATAATAATACAAAAGAAACAGTAGAATGCATTTTAAAGTACAATGAAATTTCACTGGAAATTTTTACTCATTTTTTAAATATTCAGTATCAGACACTGATCATTTATCTCAGACGAAGTAAATGTACTGACTTACCAGGAGGGCAGATTTTAATGTTTTCACCTGTTCTGGAAGGTTATTCAGCAGTCAGTAGGTCTAGCTTGGCTAGAACTGTGCAGTGAGGTTGGACTTTGTTCATTTTGTGTGAAACTAGTGAGTTTTGGGTGCTTGCAGGATAATGGGCGTGTGCCAGGATTTCCCCTGGAGCTGGTTAGGGTTGTGAGGGAGTATGTGCACTGAAATCTTCCCAAAGGCAGTCTCTGTATTAACGTATTCTTCACTCCTTCTATGATTACCTTCTATGGTTAGTGAGCCAAGCTGGCTGTGGAGCAGCACCTAGGGCATGCCAGCACACTGCACACCGAACCCCACCTTCTCTCTGAGGCTGAAGCGATCAAACCAAATGGGAATCGCTGTGGTGATTGAGAAAGAATAGAAAGGCTTAAAAATGGCTCCTCCCTGCCTGCATAGCATGTTGTCCTTTCCCACAGGCTCTAGCTTAGCTGAGGGACTCAGCTGTGTCCTGCAGCACAGCTGTTGGAGCTGCCTGGAATTGGCTGGGTCTGGTATGGGGCCTCTCCTCACAGAGGCTGCCTCCACTTCCAGAACTGTGCTACATAAACCCACTGCACCGTAATTACCCATTCCTGTAGCTATTTATTACTTGTATTGTTTTTTCTTCCACTGTGGAGCAGGGGTAACCTCCACAGTGTTACTCTCTGTGTTGCCATTTGGGTATATGCCATTATGGGATATACACAGCTGCTGCCCCTCCCTCCAAGTCCCATCGCTATCCTGGCTCTCCAAGAACACTCTCTTCATTTTCTTCAATTTTTCATGTTGCAGCTCTTATCTGATTGCAGGTAGCATGTGAGCAACCTCTAAATACAGATGCTGGTTTACCCTTCTGCTTGAGAAACCTGTGGTCCTTTCATGGCACCAACTCACTAGAAACGTCATTTCTGTGTGGTTCTAGATTGTTCCTCCCTAAATTTTTTGAGAATTGGAAGGGAAAATGCACTCCAAATAACAAATAAGTAAAACAAATAATAAAGCAATCAGTGGTTGGAACAAGGGGAAAAGGCAATTGAAGATGGACAGGTGAAGAAAAGGACTTCAAACCAGAAGACATTTGAAGGAATGAAGAGTAGCATGGCGTCAGGCAAGGACTAGCTGTGAACAGCAAGTGGTAAGGGGAATTTAACACCAAGCCCTGCACACAGTACTGTAACCTCTCCAGGATTCTGAGGGAATTCTGCTTAAGATACTGTTACTGGCAGATTTGGTAGACCCTGCTGTAGCACTGATCTGAAATCCAGGATCTCCATTAAAAGGTGGGGCAATTCATAAATGGAATTTCTTTTTTTCCTTTGATAGGAACTGACTTCACATACGGCACAAGGTTTCAGAGTGGAACTAATACACAATAAATGGAGATGACTAAAGAATGTACTCAGAACCATATCACTGATTCAAACCAAACCAGTAAACTAGAAAATTGTAGATTAGTCTCTGCATTTTTGAACTGAGTTCTGTAAGGGTAAAATAAATTAAACAGAAAAGGCCCTCTTTGCCTAAATCTCTAATTTATACCACTTCATGAGTGACACGAGTGATTTCACATTTCTATTGCTTTTTTTCCTGTGGAGAACCGGCACAGATTTATGGCTTTGAACTAAAGCTGTTAGTCCTACCAAATGAAGAAAACTGAGCAATCTTTGGGACAAATATACACAATGATTTTATTACATATGAAATAATTATATATAATTATTATATAATATATATCGTAAGCAATATGTTTGTTATTTATTATATTGTTATGACAAATGGAGTAATAACTAAAAGTGGATCAATTAACTTCCTCTTAAATGACGCACAAAGGTTAAACACAATCACACACAGAGTCACACATCATCTGTTGATCTGAGAGTTAGTAAAGTATTTCTAACTTTTTTTGTTGTGTTTAAAGTTAAGGATATTTTTTGGGAAAAAGCTGAGAAAGCAACCTTCTAGCATTATTCTCGTAACCGTTTTCCTCTTGTGATGAATTGATTTGTTTTGATATCCTGAAAGCTACCATAGGAAATGGATCTATTGATTGGTTGGATGGTTCACTCTAACTTTTCCTGCAGTCAGAGAATGGCACAGGTTGGGAGATTTTTTTAATGCCATGTGTAGTCTGGTTTTGAATATCTAAAGGGAGGGACCCCACCCTTTCTGAGAGATCTGTTGTAGTGCTTAACTGCCCTCACAATAAAGAAGTATTTTCTCATGTTAAAATGCCTGTAATGCTTATTATTTTGGAAGGGAAAAGCTTTAATCTAACTGTAGCATTTTATTAATAACCTATTTTATACATTTTTATAGCTGTTCTTTAAAGACAATAGGCTGTCTGAAAATCAATGTAGGATTAGAGCAGTGTTGAATATGAAGCTTTTTAAAGAAGTAATTCACTCAGGAAAATGGTACCTAAATTCTGTATCTCAAATCACATTACTGAAGCTAAAAATACTGAAGAGGACAAGATTCACATTTTGTTTATTTGATACTTCTCAGTCAACTTTTGTAGTGGAGAAACTATGACAGAAATAGGCTGAGGCTTGATACTTGAAGGTATTCATATGCTGTAAGCCGATTTATGTGCCTACTGTGTCATCACTTGAAGCACAATATATTACAGGCCATTGTTACTCTTGGCTGAAAGACTTGCCCGATAAAGGAAATTAATGGCAAAATATTGATGGCTGCCCCAGCAGTACCTAACTGTGGATCAGCAGCTTACATCTAACCATTTCACACACAAAAACATTTTAATCTCCTTTAAATGCTAAGATAAACTTTCTCTGTCCTTATTGCTCACCTTCAGTAGGAATACTTAACATAGTACAAGCTTGGAAGAGCAGTTAATGCCTGTAGCTCAGTTTAACACTATCCCAGATCTTATGAACTCCAACTTCAGTAATAAAACTTCCAGGACTGTAAATTGATGGAAAAGAGGAAAGAAAGGAGTGGAATAGAATAGGGTGGGATCTTGGTCCATGACCAAGAGATCTTAAGAACATTGCTCTTTAAGTTCAATACAAGCAATGTCTGCATGAAGTCGAACAAAACATGAAGAAAAGAAAATCTAAAAGAAGATGCAGTTTAAAATAGTTGTGTCTGAGTAAATGAGGCCATCATGTGGCAAATTAAGATACAGCTACAGAGAGAAAAAATGATTAATGATTAGCTTTGATGACAGTCGGGAAAACACCTTCCTTCATGAACACAAAGGAGTCTGGTGTGAAAGACAGAGAAATTCCTCCAATCTTTCCTTTTTTTCATAAGAAATTCTAGAGAAAATTTGAATTATCTCTTAGAAATTCCTTATTGGTGAGAGATTTTTGGATGGAAAGCATATGTGTTTTTTCTAACAAGTCTCATAAATAAGAATGAGAGAAGATATAATTACATCTTCAAAAGAAAAATAATAAAAATCTTCAAATGAAAACCAAGTGAACAATCAAGTTTCTGATGATTTATCAAACTGCTGAGGAAACTCAGGAAGTAAAATTATAAACATCTGCAAAACTAGATTGTTGAATGCTTTATTGAATCTACTTTTACAAAGATAAAGCTTAAAATAGTAGCATCCTGAACTATGATCCTCAAATAGAAATTACATGGGGAGTAAAGTCTGAGCTGTTTATGATTTAGTAAATATGTTGGTAATTTTCATCTCTAATTACTCTTCTTTTACAATGAAGAATAGACAGGCATATAGAGATAAATGATCTGTATGTCTACCCAACAGAACCTCTGAGTTTGTGGTTGGAGAAACTTGTCATAGTTCCACTGTGCATTCTTCTATCAGAGCCTTGGTAAGTGCCCATAAATTTTGTTTGTTTTTTGAACAGTATGAAAATGATATGTTATTACATATCATACATCACTATGAAGTATATGAATGTCAGGAATGACATAGGGTACAACAAATACAAGATAAATGTTGTAAAAGATGTCATATATCTACAAGCAAAGGTGAGAAAAAGATCGTATCGGAGAAAGTCAAGAGAAAAAATCATGTTTTTGACCAAACTAGCCACTAGCAGTAAATAGCAGATAAAGCTGACCTGTTGGTCTTCTCACATCTCTCAGTTCTGCCTTGAGTTGATTTTTTAAATATTTGCTGTTAACAAAATTGACTTAATTATGGGCATTTCAAAAGTAGGAGAGAACAAGAGGAAACTCTGTCAGACAGATCTCTATTCCTTCTCCCTCAGCATTGCTTCATTTTATCATCTTATATATTCTGTACTTACTTTTCTCTTTTCGTAGATTACACGCTAATCTTGTTATTCAGTTGTCCTGTTTTCATTAGTAGTTTATCTGAGAACCAATTCAGTCACATGGAAATAAAATTTCCTCTTGTTTGAGGTAAGAACCATGAACTTAAAACAACTCTTTGCTGTATTCAAAGATTTGTTAACATATTTGTCTTCTTTATTATGCAAATGAATGATGATTTCTACCTATGAACACTTGAAATGAAACTATGATTATATGCACCTTGATATGGACAGAGAGCCTTTGCTTTTAAGTTACATAAAATATCAACGACCTTAAATATTTAGGCATTTTAAAGCACCCCACACATTTTCTAGTATTTCTGTAAGAAATGTCTGTATCTTTGGAGAATATGAAGCTACAATCAAGGTTAACAGATTTTTTTTATGAAGCATAATGTAGTCCAGGATGTAAGAAACCTATTTTAATGCCCTAGTCATTCAACGTATGGCTCATTTTCTCTAAGTTATGGCATTGACAATGTAGGCAGTCATGGTGATCAACCTCATATCCTTCTATGAAGAGAACAGATTTTATTTAATTGCTAATCTGACTTGCTAATGACAGTGATTCTAGAATGGAATGAGCTGTGCCCTGGACTTCATTGATCAGACATTTGTTAAACAAAGGGTAGAAGGGAAGCTTGCTTAGAGAAACAAGCTCAGGCATAAACATTTGTTTTTAGTTGCTTGCAGTCCTGTCCCAGCAGCAGTATTAGATTACTACCTCCTTAGCTCACAGATAGAATGAAACAGACATAGGAATGAGCATACAAAGACAAAAGGAAGTATGCTCACTCTACAATATAGCGACTTATAGGCAGTTGTACTTGTGTGATCTTTTTCTTACTGTTCTCTACTATTGATATCTCTACAGTCTGTGCAATTCACTGCAAATTATTTGAAATGGATGCTCATTCTGTTTCTCACTTTCTGATTTTGGTTTGCTGCATTAGAATAGCTACAATAAAAGAAACCATCCTGCATTAGAAATATCTAATGAATGAGGAATTAAAGGGGAATTAAGTAATTCTAGACTATGTATCCAGGAAAAAAAAAAAAAAAAAAAAGCCTGGCCACTTGCCAATAGCAGTTATTCATGGACAGTGTGGCATGTTTTTCACCTACTGAAAGCTGTCTTCCTTTCAATGACAAAATCTGCATGTTAGATTGCATTTTCAGGGAGAGGAATAGGAGGATATTTTATAAATGTAGACTACAGATCTTGAGGAAAAGATTGGCTATATGTCTATTTGTACGTTGAATAATCACAAGGAGAGCTCTGTGGAATTTTGCAGATACTAATGTTCTGTTAGACAAGTATAGTACCAGGAAACAGGTGAGCATGTAAAAAGGATTTGCTTATAAGGAAAGGGAATTGTTTCCATTAAAGCTAGATTGACTGGGAGTCAACATCAGGATCACTGATCCCAACATGGGATAGCTAGGGAAGGAATATCTGATGAAGAGACTAGTGGAGATCCATAACTGTTTTACAGTCATTGTTTGAAGTTGAGACAGTCCATGATCTTTGGAACTGGTGAATGAAGCTCCTTCAGAGTTCTATGAGGAAAGAACACTAGATATTATTGGGGTTTTTTCTATATCTCAGAAATGAGATAAGGGCTTGTTAGTAAGGTATTTATTGCATGAAGAACAGCAAATTGCCATTGTAGGGGCAAGTATGCTGGTCAATGTTGGGCAATAGGATGATAGTATTCAACATACTGACAAGAATTTGCAGTTGGAAAAAGCTTGTGTACCTAAGACACCTTTTTCTTTTGAGAGCACTCTTTGGAGGATTAGCAGGAGGCCCATCATCAGGAGACCCATCAGACTGGTGAACTTAAATGCTTCTTTCTTGTTTTTTCCACAATCAGTGGCATATGCTTTGAAATTCATTAGGGTTGCTGAGGAGATGTCAATCCTTAAAACCCTCTGAGAGCTTGTTCCAAAGCTAGTGGAGTATGAGGCAAAAATCTGACATAAGAAATGTGTAGAAAAAGAATTCCGGAATATTTTCTTCCAGAAAGGTAATTTGTGCAGGTGTGTAAATATTCAGCACGACAGGGAAGAATGGCATCTTACTCCATAATAAGAAGACATACGTATATCATCAAGTATCTTTGATTATTTCAGTGGGTATCCTACCAACGTGTAAGAATAGCTGAAGAGAAGGTGCAAAGAAGATGGGGCCAGGCTCTTTCCAGTAGTTCCCAGTGCTAGGAAAAGAGACAGTGGGCAAAACTGGAACACAGGAGGCTCCCCCCAAACCCCAGACAGTACTTCTGTGCCATGCAGGTTCTGAAGTACTGGCACAGACTGCCAAAAAAGGCTGTAGAGTTTCCTCCTTGGAGGTCTCCAAAAACCATTGGACATGGTGCTGGGCAAGCTCTTCAGGGTGACCCTGCTTGAGCAAGGGGTGGTTAGGCAAAGTAACATCCAGAGGTGCCTGCCTTTGCAATCTGATTCAGTAAACACTAATCCAAACATCAGAAATCCTATCATTACAAAAATAAAAAGCCTGCTTTTAAAGATAAAATATTAAAATTCAAAATTTAGTCTAAAAAACAGCAATCTAAATATGTTACCACTTGAATCCTCGAAGTGTAATGTTAAGAAATATCAGTACCCTCCTTGCAAATTTATGATGTGTTTATATTATGATGCAGACTAATAGCCTTTCTCATGGACAAGGAGTTATTTTTTCAGGTTGCAGGAAACAAAAAAGTTTGGTACTCAAACTGGTGTTCAGTCCAACAGGCACAGAAGAAAAGAAATTGAAGAATGATCACATTAATCAGTATTCTGGAGAGCATTATTAATATAACGACCAACTTATCCATCAGCACATTCATATATGTGTAAGAGTAACTATCCACATGTACCTAGGCAGGTTATATATATAAATCTTAGAGAATTAAAAACTGCTGACAGAAATACACAAGACTGATAAAACAGGCCAGTTTTAAATTTTAAAATAGAACTTTACTTCAGAGACATTCATTAACAATACACATTGCTAATGGTAAAATCTTAATGGCTATTATAACATATTCAAAGCAGTTAACTCTTAAAATTCAGATAATAAATTAGCAGTTGATATACAAAACCACAGAGCTCATGCTGTGTAATTATAATTTCTTATCTGCTGCTTCTTTTCTGTAATATATTTAAAGCAATCTTTCCCAGCATTTAGTCACATTTCTTCCACAGTGAGTAAGTGATCACAAGTGAGATACTTCTTAATAGTTCTGAGGCCTTATTTTTCAACCTGTACCCATATTTCCAAGATCATATTTGCAGTAATCCCAGGCTAAAGCTCCACAAGAGATATCTGGCATCAAGGTCCAGTTGGCCTGCAAGTTTTCATAAGTTGATAACAAGCCTAATAGACCATAACTGGGTCCCTACACAGTCAGCATAAGGCAATGTTAAGATAAGGCTTAAGGCTTGTTCCTAGCAATAGTAACACTGGTTTTAATGTGTACTACCATGTTTACATACTGTTTACCAGATGTGCCTGAAGAGCATGATTTTGCTAGAGTTCAAAGCAACTAACATGAATTAAATTTGGCTTAGCAAGCTTCTACTTTTATGGGTGTAATAGGCTTCTACTTCGGGCACGCAGTAAAGTAGTTTGAATAATGAAAACTAGTAGTGAGAAACTAGTACATTGTTATTTCTTGTTTTCATAGGATTTATAAAAAGTCTTTAGTTTTGGAGAAAAAAAAATATCAAGACTGACCAGTAATATTATGTAGTATTGAAATAATTTGAGTGACACTTTGGAGAGAAGTACTGCCTTTAATTTACATGTTGCAAGACCCACTTTGAACATTGACCAGTGAATAGTAGAAGCCTTTTTCAGCCAGAAGCTGCAGATGAGTCCCTTGCTCTATGATCTTGCCGTTCTGGATCACAGCAATCTTGTCAGCATTCTGGATGGTGGACAGGCGGTGAGCTATCACGATGCAGGTGCGGCCTTCTCTGGCTTTATCCAGTGCTTCCTGGACAATCTGTGCAATGAACAAACCAAAGGGCAAATTAGAATCAGATACCCTTTCCCCCAGCGGTGCAGTCTGGGGACAGCTGTTGAACTATGTGTAGTGCAGCAAAGAGTAAGATGATAATTCTATGGCCTAGGAGGCAGTGATGGGACAACTATTCAGGAAGTTGTATTACTTCAGTTGCTGTCTGGAATAAATTATAGTAGTGAGAGAAAGGGAATAGCTATGACTTTAGATTCTTGATTTAAATTTAGCCTGTGTTGGCAAGGAGTGAAAACTGTTGTAATGGACAATTTCTTCAAACAATTCAATTTCTGAAGTTTGTTCCTCCTAATACAATTTTGGCCAACAGTTTCTAATTGAAACCAGAAAAATTCCAGGCAGAGAAAAGCCTTCTTCACTGCTGCTTCAATCTGCCTACTGCCATATAGGTACAAAGACAATGGTGTTTTGGGGGCAAAGGAGGACCTTAATATTTGTCTTTGACTAGTACAAATACATAATTTGCACAAAACACCATACTTCCAGCTTTAGGCATTAATCTATGGGGACAAAATCAATAATATGAATACAAACAAATGCGTTTAGATTCTGCTGCAGTCTCACAACCAAGTTACCTTTTCGCTTTCTGTGTCTAGGGCAGACGTGGCTTCATCCAGCAGCAGAATCTGTGGCTTACGTACAAGAGCTCGAGCAATAGCAATACGTTGTTTCTGACCACCAGAAAGCTGTGTTCCCTTGTCTCCTACACGAGTATTGTATTTCTAAAAAGAATACATTAGTTTCAATATATGAATGCAAATCCATCCTGAATTTAAGCTGATTGGTCTTTAAGCTGTTTACTCTACACCAATATATTTCTTAAAAAATATGACCAGAAGTGCCATGCGCCACAGATCTATAGATTTTTTAGTCCAAGACTTCTTAAAGCAACAACCCTTTATTGTTGAAAAGAAACACTGTTCTTAATTCAGAGACTGAGAGCTACTGTAGGTCAGTTGAAAGTCTATGACTGGGGATAAACCCCTGACCTTAAACACCAAGCAATCCTCCTAGCTGATCAGTCTAACCAACAGTCTAGCCAATCTAACCAGCATTTATTCATCCTAAAGAAAAAAACAGCAATGCCTAATATGTTTCAGGCCAAATAATATGCTGTTAATAGACACAGATATTTATATGCTGTCTCTCTATACGTATACTATGGATTTGGGCAGTTCTGCTGTTAATTTAGGTATCTCAGTTAGGGAAGATCAATCAGACCTCTGGACAAATTAATGTGTTGATCACAGTAGTCTGCAATGTAATATATATTTTGTTGCAAAAAGCACTAAAGTTTATGAGACATCAGTATATATTGCGACATTTCTTTACACAGGTTAGGAAGCAGCATATCTTGATAAGAGTCATTAGAAACCAAAAGTAATCTGTAAAAAATTGACACTCTACACAGTTGTATTTTCTCTGTCATTGCAAAAAGCAGCTAGATGATGTGAAGTCAACTTCCAACAGCACCATAGGTTGCATGCAGTTCTGAATAGGAGAGAAAAAAATATCACTCACTTCTGGCAGAGAGTCAATGAAGGAATGAATATTGGCTGCTTTTGCTGCACTAATGATTTCCTCATGGGACACCTCCCGAGTGTTGTCCCCGTATGCGATGTTTTCAGCGATGGTGAAGTCAAACAGGATTGGCTCTTGTGAGACGATACCAATGTGAGATCTCAGCCACTGGATATTTAGTGTTTTGGCATATTTGTCATCAAACTCCTGAAAGTTAAACATTTTAAATTTAAAACATGTGAATATATTTGAGACTTGCTGCAAATTTACAAAAATAATGCAATTGGAGCTTTCCCAAGAGATACCAGATTGAAAGCTCACACAATCCCTTACCCTTCTACCAAGGGTTCCGAAATTTCTAATGACTATTGTATGCAAGTGAGGCAGCTAGCCCCTTCTGTTTTCTCCATCCTTTTCTTTGCTTCCATCAAGATTTTGAAGGCTGCAGAAGATACTGGAGCTACTTCACAGAACTTTAAGTTAAATTCTTTCTTTTCTTTGTTCTATTTTGCATATATTCCCACTGAAGGGACAGATGGATAGTGATATTCCTTTACAAATAAAAAGGGGATTTGGATTCATTCATTCATACATTTTTAAACCATGGAAGCAATAATAAATTTAATGGTAATGTAATGCCTAACAATGGATAAATTTACTACTGGATTCCTCAAGATGTCATTTGTTGACAGTTGAGAACTGGCAACCTTGACATTTCTGCTAAACTTTGCTATGGGTTGCTATCATTTTCTGTTAGAGAAATAACAGATTTTTTTTCTACTGAGTAGATGAATTTCAAAGCTATATCATTCTTTTCAATCTGAATAAAAATATACCAAGAAATCTGGTATCTCTGAACACATAAACATCAAAGAGAAAATGGCAATAAATGATACTGTTACATGAAAAAAATATTAAAATTTGCTGAATAAGAAGTGTCATAAACTCTAGACAAATTTTAAATCCAAATTATTTAAAACATTGCTACATCATACAGTGGCATATATACTTACTAAGCAACCCTTATTAAGCAACCTTTTAAGTGTTTTTTTTATCATAATGTTTTAAAACCTTACATAATTTGCTCTGTATTGAAAGCAGTCTTCCCATTGCCATCATTAGGCTGTGGATCAAGCATATTCTTACCACACAAAGTTTGTTGCATTAATTCAATATAAAGTGAGTAATCAGGACTTTTCTTATAATACTTCACTGCATTTATACATCAAACACAGAAAATCCATTTCTTGTCCATAATAAAATGCTTTTAAAAGTTTTTAATCATCTGTTATGCTCTATCACATGACATGAAATGAAATGAACATATCTTCACTTCAAAAATTGGTATAATCTCACAAAAATACTTACAATTTCTCCACTGAGTGGATCGTAAAATCTCTCAAGTAGCTGAACAACAGTGCTCTTTCCACATCCACTGCTACCAACAAGGGCCAATGTTTGTCCTTTTTCTACTTTTAGATTCAAGCCTTGGAGGATTTTGACCTCTGGTCGGTTTGGATAGTTAAATTTTACATCTTTGATCCTCGTGTTTCCCCCAAATGTTACCTATAGTTGAAACAGTATCACTGTTACATCTTTAAGACAGTTTCACAGATGAGAAATACGATTTCAAATAGAATTTTCTGTCCACTGAAATTAGAGTTTTGCACTTTCTGCAATGCTGGCTTCTGCTCTGTGGTCTGAATCTTTGTGACGATATAAAACCAAAGTGTAGCACTGAAATAATTTGAATATGCTTGTAATTGTGCTAGTTGAATTCCACACAAATTCTAATGTAAGATCATATTTTCGGAACAAATAACCTCTGACACGGTGTGGGCAATAACGGGGCTCACAATGAAAAACTTGCTCCATGTTGTGTTTGGATAAAGTATCAAGAATATATCAAGATAAAGAGGTAATCAGAAGGAGAGGAGAAATCAGCTTGGAGTAAGAAGAGTACTGCTTATACTGCCAAGAAATAATATATGATAAATAAAAGAAAATAATAAATAATAATTGACTTTTATACATTGCTTACTTACAGGTCTCTCTCCATCTTCGCAGTAACTGTCTATTGAAGGTACTCTATCAAATAGCACAAACAAGTGGGCTGCTGATATCTTGGCTTTGGCATAGTCTGGTGCAAAAGAACTGGTTTGTCCTAATGCCATAGCACCAAATACAACAGCTGAAAACACTCTGTAAAAGAAATCAGAAACAAAAATCAACAGAGAATGGAGAAAGGAAATGGGACTGCATCAACTTTAACTTGAAGAAAAAAGGTAACTACATTTAAAAAAGAATAAAGCAGTAGCCACATATTATTGCTTTAATTACCCATTTAGTTCCAGAAATTTGGTTTTGTTCTCTTCTAATGAAATGAGAGAAGTGAACCTTGATTCAGAATTCGATGTTTTCATTACTTATTAACATAAATTTATTTAATTATTAATACTGGCTAGCTATTAAATTTCAAACGAGGGGAGGAGAAAAGTGGTCAATGAACAGCAAAATTGATACAATTCTACTATTTCTGTGATTTCCCCTCTATGGTTCAGTGACCCCTTGTAGCTAGTGATTTATTTTTAAACCATTAAAGAAGTAATCAAGCCTGCAACAAGGTGGCAATATCCTCCGTAGTGTGTTTTCATTATCTTTAAGTAAAGAAAAAAAAAATCTGCATATATTCTTATAGCATGGATTCATAATATCTCTGTGCAGTAAACAAAGTTCTTGACAAATGATTGCAAAAAAATACTTACAAGAACACACTTTTGTACTGCATGTACCCGTTAACCACAAGATAGGCTCCGAAGCGGAAACAGCCAGCATAGGTAAAAAACATCATTGCTTGTGAAAGGGCAAAACAAAACCCAAATATATGTGCCTTCTTCACAGAATTTCTGTAAGAAAGAATGCATGTTTTCATAAAAGTGTGCTATCGCACTAAAGAATGCAAAAAAATGCCAGCAATAAATTGACTTCAGATGCTGCTGCTAGGAATGCAAGTGTATTCATGCTTAACTGGTGTAAACCTTTATCTCCTATTAGTCTGTGTCCAAAGTTGTTTTGTTTCCATAATTTTATTTCCAAGTATGGCTGGGAATATGGGTGCAGAAAAAGGTGACATTTTAGCTACTATGTCTATTTATTGTCTTACAATATCATAGTTTTAAAACACTTTACAGTTTAGTCCATGTACTACTGCATCACATAAGAAGGAAAAAAATGAGCAGAATTTTTAGCTCGTGGCCTCTAAATTTCAATTAACCAAATAACAGATTTTACAACATTACACACTTGGGAATCTGCTTCTTTTCAGTGCAAGCAGTCAAAATTCTTCTCTCAAATAAAATTAAGCCTGCACTTCTGATGCAGAAATTAGATTTTGGATAATAAAACTAAAGGTATAACTGAAAGTAAGGCAGAGAGAAAAATTCTGGTTAGTATGTATTTTTTCAGGAGATAGCATTTATAAAAAGAAATAAAAATATTTTAATTATATTGACATCATTCATGAGTCATAACTGTATGTTTCCTTTTGGCACAAAGAACAGGAGCCAAACTCACAAGTGTGCTCTTTTGATCTTTTCATTAATTTCGTTAATTAAATACAACATGCTAACAAAAAGTTGGTAGCACAAGTAAAAATGTGTATTTTATTCTGTACTTCAACTTCAGATTTTACTTTTAGTTCTTCAGTTACTTTTAACATACCTGTATGGTACATGCAAATGCTCTCCATACATCAACTCAAACTTTTTTTCCCGCGTCAAACTAGCAACAGTTCGAATATTTTCTATAGCTTCTGTTGCAATCTGCAAGAGAAACAAAATGTTTCAGTTGGAAGTAAAGTTCATGTAGCATTTCCTTACCATAACTTCATAAGTATCTACTAGAATACAGTTCTATTATTTTATAATTGTTTTTAAAATTCTGGACCTTTGATATGAAAGAAAGCCTTCTCAGTTTTTCCTTTTCAGTTAGATGAGATTTTCAGGTGATGTTCAGAACTTTCTGATGCGACTTCTCTAGTGTCTTTCAAACAGAATGAGAAAAACTTCTGGACAGTGACAATTAAGGCAAAGATATTGCATAAGAAAAATAGAGACGTAGCATTCAACTTCCAACCTACTCAATTTGGGCTACATTTGGACTGTCTCACTTTTTTACTTTGAAGGCCTAACTCAGATCACAGCACTAAATGTTTGATCTGATCAGCAATACCTTCTTTAAGCTTGCAGGTTCTTCACTCTTGTCATTTGTGCACACAGGTATCTAGGAATGCTTCAAGGCAATAGATACAAGGGTTTCAAATAATCTGTTACACCTATGTTAGTGCCCATAAAGCCTTCTTCAAAGAACGTACAGTGAGGCTATGAGCCTGCATGGCCAATTCAGTGCATATGCATGCATAAGAGGACAAAGGAACAACAGAAAACACCTGGAATCACATCTCCTTCAACACTGTAGCTGGTGTTATATCTCTGTTTACCCCTGCTTGAAACACTGAGCTTGAATCCATGACCCACACACTGCATCCAGTACAGTACGTGGTGTGTAGAGCATTCTAGTTTGGCCTCAGCTGCTGTTGCTGGGAGGGCAATAATTCCTCACTATCTTTATCTAGCTTATCGAAAACACAGATCTGTAAGCATTTATTTTTTTTCCATAAACTACTATCAAAGATTTTTAAATTGTGGTCTTCTTATCTTTGTTCCAGTATATAATTATTTTATAGCCTGGGTAATGTTTGCGCCACTGTTTGAAAATCTGTGCTTAAATAAGTAACATTGATTTGAATGTAATAGGGTTTTTCCTTAGTTACATTCTCTCACCAATACGCAAAGGAGTAGTCACATATTTTCGTTAGTAAATCAAATTTAGTAAATTTTCCAAGTAGAACCCTCTTTACTATGAACAAAACTAATTTTAAATATTCTGGTAACTGAATAAAATGCCTGTGTTCTAGTGCTTGCTTACCCTGACAGGGGTCACTCATACATGCTAAGAAAACTAAGTTTTTTCTTAAGTATTCCCCAAAATCATTAATTTATGTAACATTTATGCTAACTTTTTCACAGTCTGCTCTACTAAGAAATTCTCAAGGGCCTATTCCAAATATTGTCAGTCTCTTTCCTGTGATATCTTACAACAAAATATTGTTAATTAGATGCACAGAAGAAGAAAGAAGATGTAGAAGTAATCAGTTGAAAAGAAAGGAAAAGCATTTCTGGCTTATGTGCAGAAGCCCATGAAAAGATCATTACACAATCATTCCTGTTGACTTGGAGGGTCAAAAATGTTTTTTCAACAAGTTTATCAACAAATGTGATAGTTGGAATTGTAAACATTTTAGTAGATAGGAATTAATGGGGGATTTGGATCCAGATTAAGATAGATGTCTAAACTATGATAGGATACCTATTCATTAGACCCTTTCTCAAGGATCATTAACTAAATAAGAGCCTAATTCACCTGCCCACACGTCGGTGTCTTGTGTTGTTGAAGTTGCTCTTAGACACCCAAAACACTGAGTGAACTTATGTCAGACAGTATTCAGAACACAGAGTAAACACACACCCTTCTGAAATGGCAGCAGAAGGCCTCAAACATGACATCTCCTACAGGGGAAGTTTATACACAGAAAGGAGTTTTCAAAAGTTTTGCTGTGAAGAAAGTAAAATCTAGAAAGTGACAAAATAGTTGTTCTGTCTCAAAAGTATTTTTGGAACAAAGTAACATTAAATACCTTCCTTTAATTTCCTTAACAAGAGTCTAGCCTTCAACTGTCATCTTTCTCTTCCATTCAAGAAATAAATGAATGGCTGACAGACCCAGGAACTGGTGGATATACATGTATTATCCCTAGCATCATTAAGATGAAAAGGAACAAAGAAAAAAAAGCAGTAAGACAGATGGCATGACAAAGAATACCAGAAAACAAAAAACATCACAATGAAGAGTGTTGCAAAATAAGGAAAATAGGAATTGTTAGAATGGACAGGAAAAAGAATGTGCCTGAGCAACGCTTAAGTGTATTCTAGTGTTAATCAGTTATGAAAATAAGTATCAGTTGATAACTTTTACTGAAGAGCTGCTGTGTCTTATGGGCCTACCAGTGTAATTACAGTCTGGCTATCTTTTGAAGTTATATATGAGGTTATTATCTCTATTTATAAGTAACATGCCCATTATCAGTGGAAACATGACTTGTATTACATAGAAATAGATGAAATTCACTGGACCCACCTTTCCTGCAGCTTCCAGCTCTATTTTATCTTTTTTTGCGTGCCCAGCCAACATCTTCATTTCAATCATTCCTGCCGCTGCGATGATTGGTACAACAGCTAAAAGTAACAGGGTCAGCTGCCAGCCATAAACTAAAGATATAATAATACCAGTTCCCAGGTTAGATATGTTTTGGGCAATTAATGCCAATCTGATGCCAGTTGCCTGCGAATAGAAAAAAGACTTTTTTTTTTTTTTTCCAAAAGAACAGCATTTTAAATCAGAAAAGCATTTTGATCTATTTTCTGACCCTCCAAAGATATTTAGAACCTCCTACTGCAGGTTCACAACTTTCAAAATGGGAGATTCTTAAATTATTTCGTAACAAATTATCTGGTTCACAATTCTTCTCTTCCCATATTCTGGGCACTTAAATTTGATTAAATTTTTGATTTGGCTTATGAAGCTAAACAGACATTAAACATTTCAAGTATTTACATTTACAACTAAACATTAAAATATGTCACACTTTTTAGATCATGAATATATATATATATGTATGTGCATATCTATCTATCTATATAGCTTTATTATATTCTTACATTTATATAATATATATGTTATATATAAAATTATATATTTATATATATATTATTTATATATTATATATAAATAAATAAATATATATTACATTTATTATATTTATAGCTTATAAATCATCACACAGAGCCCAATGAAGTAGAAAATTTAATGTTTAACTGATATGGTGCAAATAAAAAAAAAAAATTGAAGTTTGTCAAACTGAACAGATTTAATATACATATCTTAAAGTAAATAAAATGTCTCTAAACAGACTTCTTCAAAAAAGCAATGAAAATTCCTGATGAATTTGTTTATTAATAAAAAACACAACACAGAATCACAGAATCACCAAGGTTGGAAAAGACCTTCAAGATCATCCAGTCCAACCATCCACCTATCACCAATAGTTCTCACTAAACCATGTCCCTCAACACAAAATCCAACTGTTCCTTGAACACCTCCAGGGTCAGTGATCCCACCACCTCCCTGGGCAGCCCATTCCAGTGCTTGGCCGCTCTTTCAGAAAAGCAGCATTCCCTAACATCCAGCCTAAATATCCCCCGGCGCAGTTTGAAGCCATTCCCTCCTGTCCTACCACCAGTTACACGAGAGACACTCACTACAACCTCCCTTCAGGTTATAGAGAGCAATGAGGTCTCCCCTGAGCCTCCTCTTCTCCATTACTGAACAATCCCAGCTCCCTCAGCTGCTCCTCATAAGCCCTGTGCTCCAGACCCCTCACCAGCTTTGTTGCCCTTCTTTGAACCCGCTCCAGGGCCTCAATGTCTTTCTTGTAGCGAGGAGCCCAAAACTGAACACAGTACTCGAGGTGCGGCCTCACCAGAGCTGAGCACAGGGAGAAGCACAATAGTAAACCTAAAAGGTTTGCTCATATTTGTAAGCATATATTATCATTACTGTTGGGAAATGCGTCGGTGCACTCTATCATAGAATCACAGAATCATAGAATGGCCTGGGTTGAAAAGGACCACAATGATCACCTAGTTCCAACCCCCCTGCCATGGGCAGGGTCACCAATCACTAGACTAGGCTGCCCAGAGACACATCCAGCCTATACAAAATGTCAGTTTACCACTATGAAAATATTGGATGCTGTCAAAGTGCAGACTGTTAATCAACTAGTCAAATTCCTGCTGCAACTTTACTATGCATTAAATCAAGTATGAAAAATTGCCAAACCAAATTTTACTTACTCCTTTCACTTGTGAGGCATCATTAGCAAGTCTTGTTGTCAGTGCTCCAGTGCTGTTTTTAGGGTCATCAAACCAGGCCATGTCCTATAATAAGAAACGTTTTTCTTAGGACCAGTTTTTGTGTGCTTAATATAAACATGAAAGTAAAAGTGAAATCTTTGTAATACAACTGAGCACAGTGTTAGAAGAGTGTGTATCTGGCAGTATATAATTTCTGTATATTTAAGTCTAATATCTTCATTGGACAATGGATGTCTTAGGAAGAAGTACATGTCTGTGGATGACCTGATGCGTATGCTGCTACTAGGGAGGAAGATGGAAAGCAACCTGTGGGATTCTCAGAACTAAAATATATTCTCCTCCACAGCTGTTGAAACTGCACCTTCTTGAGTTATATGGCTCATCAGTCCCATTCCTTCCAAATTGCAAAGCTGTTTGGGGAAATGTTAAGCATTTTAAAGGTAAAAACTCCTAATTCATTGCTTTGTTTCTCTCAGTTTGGAAAAGCTTATTTGGAAGCTATGAAACAAAATAAATAAAAACAAAACAAACAAGCACTACAACCAACCCTGGTCTATCTGATCAAAGTCATTTGTTACATAGTTTATAACTTTTCCACCATGAGATCAAATATCTAATTTCAACAGCAAGGTGTAATACTAATCATATGAAAACCTGGTGATGCAGCACATGCCTCTGTAAATAGCAAGACCCAACTGCAATATTGCACTTTCTTTAGATTTTCAGTGAAGCTGACCAATAATTCACAGTTATTCATAATACAACAGCTTTCTGTCCATACTGCAAATTGTTATGTTTCACATGAATCAAGTTCTGTCTGCATGTAGCTTTATATGCAAGACATAAAAATCAGAAACATATTCTCTATTTTAAAATCAAGATAGTGATCCTGAAATCATGCAAAATAAAGGCCAGTTTGGTTAACCTCAGGAGTTACTTAAAATCATTACGGAAATATATATCCCTTAATGCTCTGAAAGTGGATTAGATTTCATTGTTATTGTATTAATAAACAATAAATATACATTTAAGAACTCTTTGAAACAGACCTTCAAGACATAAATAAAAACATATCTGTATGTATCACAATTTAAATCGGACATTTGAAGAAATGGTTTCATAGTAAGATACACAGGGGACAAAGAGCACCAAGAAAGCAAAGCATGCATGTGAAAATATAATAGGATTTGGCTGGTGGTAACATTAAGCAATAGTAATTTGACTGTGAGTCTAAGGCTTTGCATGGAGTACACAGAAAGTTCTTACATTGACTTAAAACATTTTCTCTGCAGATTATTTACTTAATCCCATACAACTAACCAGAGTGTTTCTAAAATAATTGAAAGAATCTCCTTTGTAGATAAGTCATAATATGGTAAAATAGAATACGTGAGGCTACAGTACTAACACAATTAACTATCTTTAGAAAAAATGGAAATTAAAATATTTGTTTTCTTTACCTGTCTCAGCATTGCTTTAAATGCCATGAATCGAAGCCTCATTGTAAGAATTTCTCCAGCTTTGCCAAATGCAAAACCCTATTTGAGAAGAATTACAGTGCTTAATGTGCATCAGATTGTTTGCATTTACTCACTGAGTGTTTTAGATATGTTACCTCTACAATATCAAAATACAAAATATTGCTGTTGTGGTCTCACAAAACAGGTAAAAGTACATTTCATGTTCACAAGTTCTAGTAGGTTCACAGCAGAAACATTCCATTCCATTCATCATCTGAACACTTTTAAGATGAGCAGATTTGTCATATCTATCTACAACTCAGTCCTCTACTCTCAAGGTGTTTTTGCATACACGTACAGCAAGATGGTTCCACAAATAAAATGAAGTTTTTACAAAAAAAAGTTAGTGCTGCTCTTCTAACACTTTGCCTTTTAACCTATGTATGCTCATTAAATGGATAAAGCTACACACATATATTCAGAAATCATGACACAACATATAATGATAAATCTAAAAGTTGTAATAATTTTTATTATAAGATAACTACAATGAGGTCAGAAAAATTATAATGAATCTATAACAATAATACATACCTGAACAAAGAAAGTAAAAAACGAAACAATCCCAATTGCTAAAAACAGCAGTGAATACAAGTTGCTCTTTTCTCTCAAAACACTTTTATCTTTTTCTGAAAAAATCTAGAAAATAAAATAATATTTAAAACACCATCTGTTAAAACAAGAAATCATCTAAAATACTCCCATGCTTCTAAATAACTATTTTTGTCAGTCATTTGCATTAACAGAAAACTTGAGTAAATGCTGCATTTGCTTGCGGATAGAAGAAGAAAATTGCAGATTATAAAAAGATTTTTAGTATTTTGTAAATTTCATATAGTCGTTAAGTTTTCTGTAACAGTGCTTCATCCACTCCTCAGTTTCATAATCCTGTGATTAAGACCTTATTGAAAATAAATCTTATGAGCTGCATAGATTTTTACGTATTTTATTTAAACTTACCCCTACAATTTCTGAAAATATGACTGCAAATGCAGGTTGTAAAGCTCCATTGACAAGTGAACACAGTGTTCCAGCTACAATGTACGGCCATTCTTTTTTGTTCAACTTCATAACTTTCAGAAATGAAACTGGAGGTAATTCTTCAGCCTTAAAGAATGAGAAATTTGGTAGAAAATATATGTATGCATTTGGAGAAATATGGAGAAAAAATAGGAATTAGCATTCAAATTCCTACTCCCATGATCAATTAAGGGGAAGTCAATGTGTAAACTTTTTAATACATAAATAATTAACTGATTGTATTTTTATTTTTATGATGTTAGTACAAGAAAGAAAGAGCTGTTAGAATATATCTGTGATTTCTTTTATAATATTTCAGGTTAATTATTTCATATTCATTGATCAATTGGTATCAGTGGTTTAGTGGCAGCTGAATGCATTGCTCACAATGTGTAATCCATAAACACAGTAATTCAAGTAGTTCTCCACTGAACATTTATAACAGATGGCAAAGTATTTGCGGATGTTCATCTGATAATCATCTGATATTCCAGACTTGCTGAAAGACTTGCTGGCCCAAAAGTATTGTTTCTAACCTAAAAATGAATTTTTAACTCATACTGACAAAGTCTGTATGCTGTACAAATATATCTATTTGTTTTATAGCAAATCGTTAATGGTGAAGATAACAAAACTGGTTTGGAATATTACTACTTAAAGCCTATTTAGAATTAGAATAATTTAGAATATTTCTATTTTGTTTCACTAGAGGCTATCAAATGCTAGCTTCTTTTTGCACCTTTCTAGGGCAGAAGTAAGAATTAAGTTGTAATACACTGTTGGAAGGAATTCACTAGCAGTTCTGCAAAGACACTTACAGGTGAACCATCTTTCCCATCAGTATCATTTGGCTTTTTCATGCTTCTCCGAGTTGATCCTCTTCTCAGTCCTTTCTTAAAGGATTCATCCAGACTTGACGGAGATCCATTTCTTTTGATGCTGACTGTATTCTCATCTTTTTCTGACGATGGATCTTCAGTCTCAATTGCCTAAAACAGGAAAGAATATAATGCTAAGATTAATAATGCATGTAGAGTTTTTAACTTTCAAAATTATGAGAAAATAAAATTAATTGAAGTCACTATTTCAAGGAAAGAGATAAGGGCACAGTAATGCATAATGTTATAAGCAGATATGAAATATTGTATTATATTTGAGTAGATCTCCAAATTCAGAGCTAGACTCATTGATGAGTACACAACCTCTCAAGAAAATATTTACAGTAAGTGGAGGTAAGAGAAGTGGAAGTATGAAATCTTAACAATGTTTTGAATTCTATGAACCATTTGCATTTATCTTGGGATTTAGGGACATGCTGTTCATCCATGAAGTGAGAAAATTGCCTACCTGTCACTACAGAACACTGTGAACAATTCTTGATTTTAACTTAAACAGAGAAGTCCAACAAGAAACAAGTCAACAAGAGACTCTGAATGAGAAATCTGAATAAACTGAAAAA
Organism: Lagopus muta; assembly: GCF_023343835.1. Lineage (NCBI taxonomy): Eukaryota > Metazoa > Chordata > Aves > Galliformes > Phasianidae > Lagopus > Lagopus muta. The sequence goes on from NC_064439.1 coordinate 20,683,760, forward strand.
GTTTTGGTGGTATTTTATGAAGTGTCTTTGGCAGAAGGAGTAAGTATCTATGTATTCTTATTGGTTCTTGTGCTATTAACAAAAACTAATTTTTTTCTTTTGTTCCATATTTTTCTAAAGTATTCCAAGTTATAGAAATTATTTTATTTTTAGTCCATTCTAAATTTCCTACCTTTTTCTCATTATCACATGGACCTGAATACAAAATTACTTTGAATCTAAGATGACTAAATGCCTTCTCCTAGATATTTTATGAAGAAATGTTTTAATTGGCATTGTTTAACCTTTTTAGTCTGACAAAGTGAGATATTTATTTCAGTTTCTTCAGTGGGTGTGATGGTTATGTATTAAGATACCATGTCACAGAAGGCTAACAATCTAATTATAAGATGACATTGGGATGTAATAAAAGACTTTTTCTTCACTTCTTAATACATTTTTGATATTTATGTTTGATTTTTAATTTCCAATCTCTTTGTTTCTGGCTATGTAACATTGTAAGTGCACCCATTTTTGCGCTCATCACAGCTGGATTGTTTTCCTTTTATTCCTGTTTGTTTATTTTGTTAAAAAGAACTTCAGCATAAAGGGTTATAATCAAACACTTTAAATATGCATGTCTTATCCCTCCAGTAATCCAGTACCATATTTTACTTTTTATCATAGGCTATTGATATTAGCTTTTTAATAGCTGAATATTAAATAACCTTGTAAGTTTCAATCCCTGAAAGGTTTTAAAAATGTAATATCCTGGGTTTAAATACCTCTGGTGTGAAATGTAGTTGTTTAATCTCTGAAATATTTTTGCTCTTGAAAAAGCAGACTGCAGAATTCCTACAGAATACTTCTGAGAGCACATAATAATTATGGGCACAGAACACATAAAAATAAAAGGCAAAGCAGGGAAAAATGTACCTGCATGTTCACAAGTTTGTAGTAGATTCCCTTGTTTTCAATTAGTTGAGAATGATTTCCTTGTTCTCTAATAACTCCACCGTCAAACACAGCGATAAGATCTGCGTTTCGAACAGTTGACAGACGGTGAGCTACTACAACTGTGGTCCGTCCTTCTCTTGCCTAGATATAATAATAGTTAAAATAAATATTTCCAAGTATGTTCAAAAGAGTTGATCTTCACATTATGGTTGAGTAAGACCTAATGGAACTATTAAAATAATACAGAGAAAAAATGTAAGTTTTAAAAGTTTGATAAAACAGATTTTAAGAAGTATCTTACAACCCCAGGTCTTCTGCAAGGGCTTAGAAGGAGCCATTTTTATAAGGTAATCTGACCAATAAAAGCTAAGTAACTAACTTTTACTGTAATGCTGTTAACTGTATTTCCATCAGTATTTTTCCAGAAATTGTCTTTCTCTGCCCAGCACTATTATTCCAAATGGCACCAGCAGAAAGCATTACAGTACAGGCAGCTGAAATAGAATCTGTCTGGATAAAATTAGAACAACATTCGGTAGTCTGGCCCCAGAATAAATGTAGAGACTCTTGTGTCACATTAGGGATCAGCTATCTCTTAATGAGATGGCTTACCATGAGAACAGAATGAGAATCTAGAGGTATTCACATTAACAGAAGGAAATATTTCCTTGGAGTGTTTACTAATGGGTCACTGCTACCAATGTTACAACATGCTGGTAGCTTTTATTCACTCTGTCAGGCTTCAAAACAAATTAAGCAGGTCACTGACAATTACATGCATATCGATAGGACAGATGATGGCAGGGGATGTTATTTACACTGAGATTTTTTTTAATGTAAGATTTATAATGCAGAAAATATAATTCCAACTCCTCACTTGAAAGAAGATTCCTCTCTGTAATACATGTAGAAACCAAAAAAATTATCTATACAGAGAATATTTGCGAAATCATTGTTTACCTTTTGCATTTTAAAGGTCTCCATGCGATTCTTTCAATAAAAATCTGAAGAAAAGTACGTCTTAGTCTCCTACTTACCTGCTTTATTTCTACTCTTGAAAACCCAACCAACCAATTACTCTGCTGTTAATAAGAACATAGCCCATGTGGATTCCTGCTTGGGAATAGTAGTCTGCATTGAGCATTTCCAGCTTCCAATTTCCAAAAGTTTGTTTGGGAAAGCCTGGTGAAGTTCAGTCTGGCTCTTAACATCATTAACTTAATTCCATGGGCACATACAAAGTGCTTCCAATTCTTTGAACGAGCAGTGAATATTTGTAAGTTCAGGTTTATTTTAAAGTTTTTAGGAATTGCAACTTCTTGCAGCTCTTCAAATAAAAAAGCAATACCGACCTTATCCAGCGCTGCCTGCACAACGGATTCACTCTCATTATCCAAAGCTGATGTTGCCTCATCAAGCAGAAGAATTTTAGGATTGCGAACCAGAGCACGGGCAATGGCTATTCGCTGCTTCTGCCCTCCACTCATCTGTGCCCCTCTTTCTCCAACCACAGTGTCAAACTTCTGCAAGACAAGCACACACATTTCCACCAACACTCAGCAGCACGGTCCCTTCACCAAGGAAAGGCAGTGTGCAGAAAAGGCACCTCAGCGTTAGTAGCCCCAGCAGCATCTTCTCTTCCTCTAAAACACTGCATGTTAAGCATCTGCTTAAATATGCCTTCCTGTTTGTGTCCCTAGAACTCTCTCCCTTTCCTACATGCTCATCCAGCCATCATTTAATAATTTAAAGTTTACATTAATCTCAAAAGTGGTGAGGAAGCTCTGCACAGCTCTGCATATTCACAGCTCCGGGAAGAGGTTCCTCTGTTCAGGAGACGCCCTTCTGAGAAACGCTTTGCTAAGTGAGTAGGTTGAAAAGCAATTGTTTCAGCAGGACAGCTGGCCTGCTTACCTTGGGGAGCTTCATGATGAAATCATAAGCATTAGCTTCCTTGGCAGCTTTTTCAATTTCTTCCATGGTGACATCCTCGCGGCCATAACGAATATTCTCTGCAATAGTTGTAGCAAACAGCACGGGCTCCTGGTTCACCACACCAATAATCTCCCGCAGATATCTTACATTCAGGCTCTTCAGATCCTGCCCGTCGATGGTAATCTACAGCAGGGGAAGCAGACAAACACCATTTACTAAGTGCTGTTGTCAAGAACTCTCTCCCCAGCCCAAAGCCTGCCTTTTTTAGGGGAGACTGGGCCATGTCATTTGAACAAGGGCAGTGAGACCAGAAGCTGACTTCTTACAGCTGTGCCGTTAGAACACAGAGCAGTCTGCTCACTTGAAGAGTCTTACCGTGCCTTCCTTGGGGTCGTAAAATCTCTGGATGAGCTGAACAGTTGTACTTTTTCCACAGCCGCTGCCACCAACCAGGGCTACTGTCTGGCCACAATTAATCTTGAGATTCAAGCCTTTCAGTATCTGTGCATGTAAGAAAGGTTGCCAGAAGCAAAACATCAGAGTAAACTTGCAGAAACTTTAAAGACTCCAGTGAAACATCCTTCATATTTTCAGAAGTGTATAGTACAATATAACATTTAAAATCAAGTGAGTTTAAATTTTGTACCACTGATGAGTTGTGCTAAATTTTCTTCATGATTACAACACATCTGATTCCATATAAATACATTGTACAACACACTTCACAGTCAACCATATAATGAACCAATTTATATGACAGAATAATAATAATGTGATTACTCGCTGTATCTAGAATATAGCAATATGAAACAATATTCCCATATTATGTTGCTTCAACTTTTCATTCAGTGCACCATGTAACCTATAGGTATGGTACCACTGCTCAGCAAAAGAGCTTAAAACTAACAGAATACACCCATATTGTTCATTTCTAAATCTGAAGTATTTTTAGTTTTTCCCCTGTGGATTGTAATTTCTGGAAGGGCTTCTCTACAATTGTAAAATTTTGTTGCATAATGTATAACTTTTGTGTACCATAAATTATTCATTTCACAGGCATGGAAGATAGAATATTGACCTGCTTACCTGAATTGTGTGAATATCTAACAATGAAAAATAAAATAATATATTGTTTTAACTTCTACTTTTACTTTATTCAGACAACAGCTGTAAAGAGTCAGCACAGCTTTCACTACTTTATATGACTTCTGTGGTTGGAAATACTTGTTGAAATGGAGAAAAGAGTATTTTTTGCTAGTTTTATGGAAGGACTAATCTGCAATGAACTATTCAAATCTGACAGATAGCATCCACATTAGGGCTAAGTGCATTTTTCCATTCAGAATGTACAAACACGCACTGACACATTCCAATACTCCCCAGTATGCTGCAGCCCGGTGTCCTCGTCAGCATCTCTTACTAATTTTCTATCCCAAACACTACCACTGCCTCTTCTCCGTTGGTACCAATATCTATGTTCTCAAGTGAAATATACCTCATTCTTTGAGGACAAGAAAACAGATATATAACTTCTAGTATGTCTTACTTTGCTATAATCATTCTAGATCAAAAGAAGAGGTCCTTCATAAGTAATAATGGTTAAAAATGCATGAAACTGTTGTATTTAACCTTCTGGCCATAATGCTATAAAAGATTTAGCCTACAGACCTTACTTAGAACTCAAACAAACCTAATGTAGGTAAAGCAAAATGTAATGTAGCAAAAGAAGCTGCTCTAAAATGTTTGTATTACAACTGATTTCAGTTTATGATTGATATGATCTTTTTTCCTATATTAAAATAAAATCAATTTAGGTTGTTTCTAAGAAAAAACATAGAAGAGGTAGTAAGGATGGTTGAAAAATCTGTCTAATGAGGTACGAAGTATCTTGCAGTCTTCATGCCTGACAGTTATTTTGCTGTACTTAATCCTGTTGCAAAGAAGAATTAACTTTACCTCATGTAGCTTAAACTTAAGCAGTAATGAACTCCTCGGAGTTATCTGAAGTCCCTTTTCTTCTTTACAATAATTAATTTATATGGCACTTTTTAATAGCTTGCTGTAGCCTTTACTCTCTATAATTTTGTCTGACACCAGAGGGGAGAAATTTCTCTGTTCATATCATACTTGCAGTATGCTGTGTATACTAGTGTACTATGCAGTATGCAGTATAAACTTAGAAATGAGATCAACAGATGTCTGTTCACTTATATTTCTATATGAAGAACAATCAAGCACTTAATTCATTTTCTTGATAGAAGGAAAAGCTAAAGTCTTTTTATTTTTGTTTTAGCCTACCAAAGTAAGAAAGATTCCATTCCCTAGATCAGTGATTTTCCTTTGAGGTAGGGAAGGAAACAGTTACGTAGTGCAAATACACTCATTATTAAAGTATTTTCAGAGTTCATTCTAAGTCTCTGAGTTATGACAGCACTTGCTAAGATGCAAAAAATTCTAGGTTAATTCATTATGATGACAATATTTTTAAATGATTTAGAAAATCAACCTGGAATTGTTACATTTTCAAGAAAATTTTATTTATTTCATTTTTTATTTCTTAGCTTATTATCTACATTTCAAGTTGCATTTACAGTACCTCAACATCTGGTCTGGATGGGTAATTGAAGAAAACATTTTGGAATTCCAAGTTCCCTTTAACGTAGTCTGGTTTGTGTCCTGCATTTGAATAACTGTCAATTTGAGGTTCCTGTGAGAAATAAATCAAGCAGAGGAAAAGCTTATTTCCTAATGACTTTTTTTGTTCATAGGAACGCCATACAATGTATCATTGTTCTGTAGAGATATTAAATAGAATTTTAAACTGATTTAGAGGAGACTTGTGAAGCATGTAAATTGCATTGTTGACTGCCTCATTACTACCTTGCTGAGTTGTTAATGAAAAAATAATTTTTATAATTTTTCCTTTTAAAACTTCATGTGAATTTAATACATCATCTTTAAGAGTATATCCATTGCCAGCTGTACTTTGAGACTCATTCCACTGTCTGATTAACCTGAACAGATCACCTCGGATGAGCTGCTCATACTCTGTTCATTGAGAGCTTTGCTCTTTCTGCTGAAATCATCTTTGTGGGAAAGAATTGATCCACTGACTATTAAGTAGAAATCATTCAACAAAGTTCTTAATTTCTACTGTTTTCACTATTATCAAGGGGTAGGTCTACAACTCAAAGTATGTCTTCAGAACAATTCAAAACCTGTGATTGCATTTACATAACTTCATTAGCTTATAAAATCATAGCATTCCGGATTTCAGACTCTGAAAGCACATATCCAGGTTAGCAAGTAGTTTCATAGATTTGCAGACAATCATGCTGTTGTTGGTGCCACTACTGTCCTTCAAACTTATGGTCATATGCACTTTTAAAGGAATGGTCTCTGAGAAGTCTTTAAAAAGGTCTCAGAACAATGGTGGGATACTCACATTGTCAATGATGTTAAAGATTGCATAGGCTGCTCCTCTTGCATTAGCAAATGCCTCTATGCTTGGAGCAGTTTGTCCAATACTGAAAGCTCCAATCAGTACAGAGAAAAAGACCTGAAAGAAATATTCATGGTGACATATAGCAAGACTTATTTAAGCAGGGAATTCCATTTGTTTATATTAGATAACTTTGGGTCAGTTCAAGTAATTGACAATTAAAGAAAAAATGAAAGGCTCTCTCTTAAATAGAGAACAACATTAAGAAAAGGCCTTTTTAAGAGTCAGATGAAAACTACGATTCTGCCCAATGTGAATATTGCAAACAAACTGATGACTGAGAATAAATCTTTCAAAATTTATGCCAAAAAAAAAAAAAAGTTCTCTTGATGTTTCAGTATTTATTGTACTAACACATTCTTTGGCAAAAGATGTCCCAAACACCTAACAGTATATTTCCGCTTCAAGATGAATATAGCAGATCAAAACTGATCTGCAAAGCACCTTCTGCTTTCACAGTGACAGAGTTTATTTCTCCTTTCCCACCACAAACAAATAAACGTTCATCCTGTTGGAATTACAGAGAGAGAATGCAAGCAACCAAGAAAAAGAAAACAAAGCAAACAAATGAACAGAACAGATTTACTAAAAGTATACTATCTGCTTGGAGAAACATACTAGCTTTTAGCTGGTTCCAAAAGACACACCTCAAAGAGAGGTCATATCAATGCCCATGTTAGCATGTTAAACCAGAGATCCATCACATCGGTCATTTCTCCCCAACAGTGGCCGTTCACAGATATGATACCTAAAATAAGGCATGCAAGAACAGAGCAGGATGCTGTTCTACTTCTCCCTGCTATTCTGATAGACTCTAACTGTATTTGGATCAGAGGATTTCCTAAGGCAGTTTGTTTTTCTATATTTAATATCTTCAATGAATTTTACTGCGTATATTTTGTCCAGCCATTCCTTGAACACGTGTAAACTAGCATTCAAATATCCTTTGGCAAAGACTCCAACGAAGCTCTACTGTTTACTACGTGAACTTACAAAAAACAACATGAGTAATTGTCTGAGCATGATTGAAATGTTTTGTATGCCAGCCTGCCTTTATAAAAAATTGGCCTTGCTTGGCAAAGATTCCAAAGAGTCAATATCTCTTATCAGATATCAGGGTTGTTTTTTTTTGCAAATCAGAGTGATTCATAAGCAAAACAAACTAACAAATAAACAATAAAGCAGGTAGCTTTTAAGAGATGTCCTGGCTGGGCTTCCTCATGGTTGAAGAAATTGTATTTTTTGCCGCATTTCTTTGGATAGCTCACACAAAAATAGAACGGTTGCCTCCTCAAGAGATGAACTGAAGTAATGATGAAGTTATGCTTTTCTTCTTTTGGTTGTAACATGGTGACATATTTCCTAGTCTTATATTACCCTTGCATTTTATGAATATTGAAAAGAGATTCCAGAGGCTTATGGAGCAAAATATTAGTATCAACAGACAGATCTATTTAATCACACCACACCTCAAAAAAAATCTTTTCTTTCTGCATCCTGAAAACACATTCAGTCCCATAAATCTGAAAACAGCAACTAGGAAGGGTACCATACTTCAGTTTCTGATTGAGCTGTTTCTGTATCAGCGTGAGCTTATGGAAGTCAGAGAAGATGTAACAAATGAAAATAATATATATTTAACTTGGTTTGATGTAGATTTTGAAATACTATCAAAAAAACATGTAGACATATTTATGACAATCTTCTTTGTTAAGAAGAAAGGAAACTATTTTTCCAATTTGAAACATCATTCTGAATATACTCAATTAAGTTCCCAAAGTACACTTCAGTGTAAAATTTCTGAATATAATTGAAAAGTTACTGATAAATACTTACTGTAAGAACCTTGCCAATAGTGTAATCATCAGTTAAGACCAAGGTAGTTCCATACCAGAAGGCCAATGCATATGATGCATATATCAGTAAGAAAGCAGCACCAATAGAAATATTAGATGTAATAGCCTTTCTTATTCCAATGCGTTTAGCATCTTCTAAATTTTTATGGTATCTGAAAAAAAAAAACAAACCAGAAGCTTGAAATAACTCAGACATGGTACACAGCACCCAAAACTGCAGATGAATTATTGTAGGTATTATAATGTATGCAGTGTATAATATAATACCCTAAGGAGGCACAAAGGCAAGTCTGGTAGATAGACAGGCATAGAGATAACTTAAGGTAATTAAAAAAAATGCCAACATCAGTAGATCTGGCAGACCAACAAAAAAAAAAAAAAAAAAAAAGGATTTTGCACTCATAAAGAACATGTGAGTACCTTAAATAACCCCAGGTTGAGTGAACTCTGCGAACCATTCGTGACAGGTTTTGAGATTCTTGTTGTTAGCTTAATAAAAGGTTAAGACACATCAAAACAGTATTTTTCTGCAGTACAGTGGAAACAGAAATATTGTTTAAAAGACCCCTACGGTATGACCAGATTACCAAAGACACCATCATTGTTTCTCACAGCAGGACTTTTTCGTTTAAAGCTGTCACTTACTGTTTGAAGTAGGTTATGCAGTTTCCAGAGTAGAGAAAATACCCCAACTTAATTTGTCAGTTTCTTCATTTGTCAGTGTCATTCAACACATAGAAGTCAGTAACGGACAATTTCCAGCCCCAGTGCCCACAAGTGCAGGAAGTGCAGTGTTTACTTATTTGGGCAGACTTTCAGCAGTGAAGATGCTCAAAAATTTGAAACTATCTGAAATGAATAGTTCACAATAGCTGATGAAAGTAAGCTTTGCTCTTACCTTTTAATTTCTTTTTCTTGCCCTCCAAAAGCTACTACAGTACGGATTGCACTCAGAACTTCCTCTGCAACAGCTCCTGCTTTTGCATATGCAGCTTGCTCTCTATCGGTGAATGCAGTGAGAATCTAATACAGGATCAAATATTCTGACTTAAGAAAAGCAGAATGATCTCAAGCACTTAACTGACAAAAACCACTGTGAAGCCTTTTGATTACATTATGTACAAGTGCAGGAGTATTCAATATAGACAGTCTTAATTACATTATGAATTCAGTCAGATTTTACAGTCTGCTTTCACCCTGTGCAAGAGAGTAGATGACTGCTTATAGTGAGCTGGTGGGTCTCTTCTCAGGCAGATCTCCTCAGCCCATTCTCATCATTGGCTACCTTAGCCAGAGGGCTCAAGACTTACATTAATTGGCCACACTCTGCAAAGACTCTCAGCTAGAAGACATATGTGGCAAATGCCTCTCTACTCTGACATCTTCCCTAACACACTCACTTGGAAAAAATAAAGCTTACCTCATCTTTGAAATTTAAGGAAAGTACTATACAAACTGAAGGCACTCCAATCCCATGTTACTTCTCTCATTTAAGTGCTCACAGCTTGGCCTAATTTATTTGAGTATTATCCAGGAAGTGCAATTCCTTCATACAGAAGGAACGAATTTTTAACTGTAAGAGATCTGTGTTTTATTGTCTGAGTTGCATCCTTCTCTGTATAAAATATGCTATATTGACATAAACTGCTTCAAATTAAAGCCAGTGTGTCCAATCCATCAGAAGTATAAAATTCAAACTACCCAAGGGCACTTACACACAGTCCAGCTTATGTTCATAGATGTTCTCTAAAGCCATTGAATTTGCTCCAAGGAATACATTCCAACTGTAAGAATACACCTATGTGGATTCATGTAATTATCTACCCTGTATAAGAACCTAACATTGAACATATATCAACCTACCTTTGCCCAGAGGGCTGCTGAAAGTCCTAGGACAGGACTGACTGCAAGTATTACAAGGGTTAATTTCCATCCTCTTACAAGACCAACAACAAATCCTGATATAAATGTCGTTTCTGACTGAATAAGCAATCCAATTTTATCACCTATTCCTTCATTAATCTTGCTGACATCACTGAAAAACAAATTACATTTAGACACAAAGGTAAATGTACAAACCACAGAAAAGTTTTCAGTTTTGTTACATGGGCACCTGTGTAGAGAAAAGCCTTTATTGTTCAGTGAGTTACCAACAGTTTGCTTAAAGATAGAGAAGTATGTAATGTAGTCATAGGAAATTTCTTATTTCATGTGAGAATGTAATTCTGTAAGACTGTTTTCCTCCAAGAAGGTTGAAAATTGCTCACAGTGGAATGTTACTGTCACTTTTTTAATCCTGAAGTCTGGATCTATTTGGAAACTGTGAGATATCTGGGAGGAGCAGCTGAAGCCATTCATGTAAGCAAGGAGAGAGCTTGTCAAGTAATTAAACTGTTCATACTACTAGTGTCAGTCATCACCTTGCTCAGCTCCCAGTGTGAACAGAACTTTGTACCTTTTTTCATGATGTTAATCTCAAACTATGCAGCTCTCACCATGAGATAACTTGCATGAGATTCACAAATAAATAAATTTGAAAAATCAAAAATAGAAAATTCTTACAAGCCATACATACATATTAAGGTGAAACAACACTGCAGAAGATATAGTATACTTACTCTATGAGACGAGTGTTAAGTTCTCCTGCATCGTTTACATCAAACCATCCAATCTCCTGTTTCATAATTGCATGAAAAAATTTTTCTCTAATTTTTTTAACTTGTCGGCCTGCTGCCAGTGTCCAGAATGATGTATGGACATAAGCAGCAACAAGAACAGCAGCTCCTATTGCAGTATAGTAGTATGCATATCTGCAAGAAGAAAAAAATAATTACCTTGCTAGTCTGCATTTAGCTTGGTGATCACTGCTGCTGGTTTAAATCCGAATTAGAATTTATGCGTTTATACTTTTCTTGAAAATTTCCTAGATTTCTATGAGAAGCAATTGATAATGGTTTTCAGAGATGCAATAAGTAAATAAAAATATATAAATAAATTAACAAATAATAAATAATAAAAAATAAATCATGCTGCTATTAGATAAGAGTTATCTTTTCTTCTTGGCAGCACAGTATAAATAAACTAAAAGAATCTTAGATGATTATTTTAGAACCATATTTCAGACACAGTATCCTTTTTGACATTTCCATATCATAGCAATTTTTATTTAATACATACAGGCCTATTCCTATATCCTGTGTGTTATATTCTCACGCATTTATGTAATACAACATGCTTGTCTATAAAAATATATATATGCATGCATGCTATAAATTTTTCCCCATTTGAGAACACATCTATTTCAAGCAAATGCCACTAAAAACATCAAAACAGATATTTTATTTCTAAGTGAATTCAGTTCTCTGCCATGAGCAAGGTATCATATGAACACTAAGGAACATTTAAACCAATGTATTTGTCAAGCTTAAGTTGATTTTGATCTACAGTTTTCAGATGTTCAAACAGAATCAAATCAGATCTGATTTGAATCAGAAATGGTATCAGAACCAATTTCTGGTGTACATAAACCAGAACAAAACCAGAAAAGTCATGGAATCATAAAATCACAGAATTGTTTGAGTTGGAAGGGACCCTTAAAGGCCATCTGGTCCAACTCCTCTGCAGTGAACAGGGACACCTACAGCTAGATCAGATGCTCAGAACCCCATCCAGCCTGATCTTGATTGTCTCCAGGGATGCGGCATCCACCACCTCTCTGGGCAACCTGTGCCAGTGCCTCATAACCCTTATTGTAAAAATCTTCTCCCTTATATCCAATCTAAATTTCCCCTCTTTTAATTTGAAACCATCTCTCCTTGCCCTGTCACAGCAGACTGTGCTGAAGAATCTGTCCCCTTCTTTCATACAGCCCCCCTTTAGGTACTGAAAGGCTCACTCTTGAGCTTGGGGTCTTCTCCAGGCTGCCCAGCCCCAGTTCTCTAAGCCTCATAGTGCAGGTGTTCCATCCTTGCTTTATTTTTGTGGCCCTCCTGGACACGCTCCAACAGGTCCACATCTCTCCTATACTAAGGACTCCAAATCAGGACACAGTATTCCAGCGCAGAGTAGAGGGGCAGGATCACCCCCCTGACCTGCTGGGTGTGCTTCTTTTGATGCAGTTGGCTTTCTGGGCTGCGAAGGCACAGTGCTGGCTTATGTCCAACTGCCATTCACCAGTACAAGTTCTTTTTGGCAGGGCTGTGTAATTGAATACAAATGAACGTAGCTGAATCTAATTGAACTGACTCCTGCACATAAGATTATTGCTGACCAAAGATTATGGCTAAATATTCATGGTGTATATTACATGTATTTATAAAAAACTACATCCACACAAAAGAGAATAATGAGGGGGGAAAAAAAGCTTTGAAACCTTTGGAATTTCACTCACAAGTAGTAAGTCAGCCATACTGGTTCTCTAGAACTGTAGCATGAAACTCGGCAGGAGCTAGTGGCAGAAGTCTGTGTTTGAATGCTCTGCTCAGGGAAGAACAAGGGTTTATAACTGAAACTTTTCAAATTTTAGTCCATTTCCAGTGACTAAAATACTATATATTTTAGTCAGGGACTTTGGAACTACAATCATGAAAGGAACTGTATCTAAACTGATTAATAAAATGGGTTAATATCTAACCCATTTGAAGACTGATTAGTTGAATACTGACCTTGATCTTCTTCACAGAAACTACCTAAATTATGACATCTATAATACTGCAGGAAGACTCAGCAGTAATTACTTCAGATAATTACTTTATGATATTATATCACATCACAGGATGGTTTTATGCTTAGACTTTGTTTCATGATAAACTGTTAGAAAAGGGATTGATATCTTTACAACATTCACACTAGTGAAAGACATTCTGTAACTTCACTGCTGAAACTCACAAGAAAGTATGTGCTCACTGCATTCTAAATTGATTGTTCATTTTCTTCTGTGAAACAGGTGAAGTATTATCTGAGTAAAAGCCACAACCAAATATGCACATACAGTTGAATACACATGTGTATGAACTTTGTTCCTGTAAACAGTGTTTACTGTGACTTTACCGGCTGGCAGGCATACGGAGACACAGGAGGTGGGTACAGCTTCTTCTTCAAACTAATGAACATAATTCAAAGCTCTATTCAGAAAGCTTGCAGAACCCAGAAAAGGGAATTTATACCTATGCTGTTATAAAGCCATACAGGGGCAAGTGCAGAGTCCTACACCCAGGGAGGAATAACTGCATGCAGCAGGACAGATTAGGGGCTGACCTACTGGAAAGGAGCTCTGTGGAGAAGTACCTGGGCGTCCTGGTGGACAAGAGGTTGGCCATGAGCCAGCAGTGTTCACCTGTGGCCAAGATGGCCAATGGTATCCTGGGGTGCATGAAAAAGAGCACGGCCAGCATCACAAGGAGGTGACCTCCCCCTCTATTCTGCCCTGGTGAGGCAACTCCTGGAGTACCGTGTCTAACATGCAGGATGCTAACAGATAATTCCCTCATACAGACCATCTCTTAGGGCCATGAGAACAGGTACTCCTCAGCATTTAGTTACTGAACTCTATACTCACATTTACACTCTCTGTCAGTTCTTTAATATGTTTTGACTCCTAGATAATAGCTTGCTGAAGATGAAGGGAGGGTTCCTATTCCTTTTAAGTGAGACATGATATGAGTTCAGAAATTAAGATTTTTTCACAGGAAAAAGCAATTGCCTTGAAGGCCACATTAGACTACCTGAAATCTCAGATGTTTTGCGTTATCTGATAAGGAGTAAGTTTCAATCAGAAGAAAAGAAGTTGAAGTGGTACAAGAAACTACAACAACAACAACAACAAAAGAGGAAACAACAATTTCTAATTACTTTGTCATCTCTGTTTCCAGCTTGTCAAGCATCTCTGAAGGGGAATTCTGTGTAGAATGGTTTCCTTAGAAAGGAAAAAAGAGTAAATAATTTTGATAGAACAAGTTTAAACAAATTCATTTCCCCGCATGATTTTCAGCAATATTCATTATCTTCTTATTTTTCTTTTCCTTTCTGCAAACAGAGGGCATTTGTATAATGCTAAAAAACAAGAGGCAGCACGCCATATTTCTGTATTACACAATAAAAAATAATAAAAATAAAAATTGATTTAAAAAAATTGACAGCAGATAGTCACATGTTATTATCCTGTATCACCATAGAAATATATTTAAATGGTTAATATATATATATATTTTTTTTTTTTTAATTGAATATTCCAAGCAACAAGACTGTTCTCAAGTTTAACATCTAACATTTGATTTCAGAGGACAACCAAATTTGATCCAGGAGTGAGTTGATACCAAAGTGGAAGTATCACCCCTCACTTTGGTATCATTCAGTGCATGCCTCCTACTCTTTTTTATTTTGTACTTCTGATTTAGCAAAGAAGGCTATTGAGCAAATGATTCTTTTTTTCTTGAAAAAAGAAAAAAAATGAGTACTTTCATTTATGATAGTATGTTTTCTGTTGGATCAAATAGAACAGTTACTAATTTACAACATAGTATGTTAGCAAGTTGATGTTGCTGACATCAATATGACAAGTCAAGATGCTCGATTTCCCCAGCTGTTTTCTAAATATGAGTCATCGTTCTCTGCACAGGATGTATTTTTACCTGTAGTATTTGTGTCACCAGAAGTAACAAAACTATCAGTCATGTCACCAAAAATTATCATTGCTATAGGGAGACTGCTTCCATGGGCTATTGCCAAGAGAGAGCCAAATATCATTAATAATTTGTCTGTGCAGGTGGAGTATCGAAACTGTGAACAAGAAGAGAAATTCATTTTCATTGAGATATTAGAATGTTAACACATTTTGACTACAATATCATGAAAGTCAAGAAAAAGCTATGAATTGTATATCTGGTTTTATCCACTTTTACAAATTTACAAATCAACTTACATGTATAGAAATAAATCATTCTAATAAAAGAACTTCTATATAATGAACTTTCCAATCCAGAGGTCTGTACTATTTAAATTTATCAATATAACAAGATATCAACAAAGGGCATAGGGGCCACATAAAATCAATGCCATTTGTTCTCTTGAATTTTGTCATTTGAAATTCAGAATATAGAAAATTTTAACAGCACTGTGATAATTAAGGCAGCAATTATTTTTTATCATAAATTCATTATTACAGAGTTAAAAAAAATTATTCCTAACGTACCATACATATTATCAAAGCTGACTGAATTCCTAAATACCTCTTGCTATTTAACTCAACAGCTCTTTTATAGAATGATGGTTTGGGTTGGAAGAGACCTGGAAGATCATCTACTTCCGACCTCCCTGCTACAGGTGGGGACACCTTCCTCTAGACCAGGCTGCTCACGGCCCCATCCAGCCAGACCTGGAATGCTTCCAGGAAGGAGGCACCTACAGTCCCACTGGGCATCCTGCCCCAGTGTCTCACCACTCTCACTGTAAAGAGCTTCTTTCTGATATCTAGTCTAAATCTACCTTTTTCCAGTTTAAAGCCTTTTCCTCTCATCCTGTCACTACCTGCCCTTATGAAAAGCCCCTCCCCAGCTTTCCTAGAGGCCCCTTTCAGTTCCTGGAAGGTCACTACCAAGTCTCCTTAGAGCCTTCTTCTCCAGGTTGTAGAGTTCCAGCTTTCTCAGCCTGTCCTCATAGGGGAGGCGCCATCTTCATGGCTCTCCTCTGGACCTGCTCAACAGCTCCACATCTTTCTTGTGCTGGGAGCTCCAGAACTGGAGACAGTACTTCAGGTGGGGTCTCATGAGAGCAGAGTAGAGGGGCAGAATCACCTCCCTAGACCTGCTGGTCACACTTCTCTTAATGTAACCCAGGATACGGTTGGCCTCTGAGCTACAAGCACACATGGCCAGCGCATCTTGAATTCTCTCGTCAACTGACACTTCTCCTCAGGGCTGCTCTCAAGCCATTCTCCACCCAACCTGTATCCGTGCTTCAGGTTATCCTGACCCAGATGCAGGACACTGCACTTGGCCTTGTTGAACTTCATGAAGTTGGCATGGGCATGTGTCTCAGAGCCTGTCCAGGTACCTCTGGATAGCAGAGAAAAGTCCCTCTCCCAAGGACCCTCCTCTATGTAGCATCTAGAAAGCCATTGAATGGATTCTTCACTATTCTAGTTGTATTGATTTAAATTACATTGTTATTGCAATTATACAAGCACAAACTGGTACAGCAAAGCAGAACTGGGTCACTGGCCAAAACCTTGGGCTATAGTTTTATTAATAGTAATTTCTATATAATTCTTGCTTTGTATACACATTACATCCACAAAATGTAGAATATTTCAGTTTACTAATAGAGCATCTGGGATTTACTTTGATTAAACATTAACAAGTTATTTTAAAATATAAAGAAAATTTAAGTTTTCTGGAACTTTAAGAACTTTTATTGTCTGATTTTTAATTTTTAAGTGTAATGTGAGCCATGGTACCCTCTATTGCCAGCTCCTGTGACAGCCCAATGAGTAATGAGTTGAGATATATATGACTGGAGTGTGACTCAGGTAATTTAGAGGACAGGATGACATTTGTAGTCTTAGACATAAGGACTCCATTTTCATTTAGTTGGAAGAAACAAAAGAACACGGTAATCGTAACTAATAATAAAAACAAATTGAGCACAAATTTAGCATGATAACTGCCTACAAGAAAGCTTCTAAGCATGCGTAAATAGGATCATTTCTTTAATATAATCACTTCCACCAGAGAACTGCTTCGTTGCCACAGTATATTCAATATTCTGTAATATCATAGTGTTTGGTAGAGACAAGACCGTATATGTTGTACTCTTAACATTATTTTAAGCATTTAAAACATTAAACTTTAAAATGTGCACGCATGTAGAAATATGTACACGTATATATGTATAGCATAAATCTTACCAGTGCTAACGGGCTGACCATTTTAGGCTTTTCTCCTTTCTTCTTCTTTTTCTTCCTTAATAGATGTGACAGTTTTAGTGCATTTAAAACCCAACAATATTTCATAAAAATAATAATGCAATATATTAATACTATTCAGTCAAAATATAATTAAGAAATGATTTTATGGGGAACAAACCTGTGTAAAACAAATCTGATTTATTAAGAATTCTTGGATTTTTGTATTTAAGCCTCCAGGTATGTAAGTAGCATCAGCTCCTGACTACTATAAATTCAAATCAAGGCCTTCATAGTTCTCCCATCTCAAGGCTACAACAACCCCAAGAGGGGCTCATGGTTCTCCTTTCCAATCAGGGAAGTTGTGAACTGAAGTGTTATATAGATTTCAAAACAAGAAAAAGAAAGACAACTTATAGAATTAGATGTTCTCATGCAAGGGGAGTAGAATAAATTAAAAGTATGTAAAACATCAATTCCCTGACATACTTTTACTTTTAATACATTTTTTATCTGATGATATCATATCCAAATGCCTGTTATAACTTCACTCTTATTTTGGAATTGCTTTTCAATAAATGATAGTCAATCCAGTGGACAATTTGTGTTTAATAGAAAAAGAGCTATCATCCTTCTGCACCAAATGAATATGTCAATGAATGCTAATCATAAGCTGTGCTTTCTGCTCTTAGGCTACCTCATTAAAATAAATTAAAATATGAAAGTCAATAAAATACAAACTAAGATAATGTAATCTTATATGCTTCCATAAAGAACATGTTTACAGTGTATAAGAATACTTACTTTTTGTCTTCTGGATCTTGATCCCGGATGGAGGTAGCGTTCTCATATGTATTTCCATTGACAGTATACTTCTGCTTTTCATCTTTAAGATGCATTTTAAATTGATTTAGGATAGTTCTCTGTAAAATAATACTGAAAAACATACAATTCTTAAGCAAAGGACAGGAATTTCAATGACCGCTTGTTTGACAGAAAAATACACTTACTGAAATCAATAAAATTATTAATGTCACACTTTGCAAGTGAATTCTAGCAAAGGGCAAGTATAGACCTGTTGAAAGAAGCAGAAGTGTTTTGAATTTGCTTACAAATGCCTACTTTTTTTGTTTTAACTACTTGATAGCTGTGGATCTTTCATTTAATCTCATTTGAATGATAGAAGCACATTCCCTGTACTTTAGTATAAATTTAAAAAAAAAAAAAAAAGAGAGAAAGTATATGCTTATTTAGAAAAGAATGAAGCTATCTGGAGTTTTAGATGTTAGTGAGTTTAATAAAATATCTTAGGTTTAAAAAGAAGTGCACTGACTCACCGTGCAAGTCGTTCTTAGTTTGCTTCTAGCTCTCTGAAAGATCATTTGAAAATCAACAGATTAATATGACTAGGACAAGCAACATGGGTGGACTTTGTTCTTCTTATGCAAAACAGAGATGATGAACAGCTTTGTCTTTTTTTTTTTTTTTTTTTTTCTTCCCCTCTCTGGTTGCCTCATCTACCCTGGGAGTAAAGTGTGTGCACTTTGGACCCTGCCTCCCTTTCCTAAAGGGAATATTTAACAAGTAGTCACCTGTGAAAATAAATCTGAATAGTTACTTCTTCACAACTCTGCTTAATTATGCCCCTTAAACCTTCCAGAAATCCCTGCTTACCTTCTCATATATGGTGCCGAATGTTCCAGGTGGCAGTGACACTTAAAGGTAAATCCATTCTTGAGCACCCTGAGAGAATGAAACTGAGTAACGCAAAAAGAGTGAGCTGATCTTTTTTTTTTTCTTTTCCCTTCTTATAATCCTAATTCAGGGAGTAATATAACCTGCAGGGAAAATGCAGATTAACAGAATTACAGAGACACAGCATGGCTGATGTTGGTAGAGACCTTTAAGTACAGGTGGCCTCGCCCCTGCTGCAGCAGGGGCACCCAGGCCGTGTCAAGACAGCATCTGAAGATCTCCAAAGGTGAACCCACACACAGCCCCTGGGTACTCGTGCCACTGTTCCGGTACCCACACAGCACAGGCTGCTCCCGGGCTTCAAGGCAAACTTCCTGTGGTCTGGTCTGTGCCTGCTGCCTCTTGTCCTGGCACTGGGTACCACTGATAGTAGCCTGGCCCCATCCTCTTTGCACCCACCCTTCAGATATTCATACACCTTGATAGGATAACGCCTGAAGTGATCAAGGGCACTTGACAATACATGTCCTGGTAGCAACTAGGCTAGTGTGTACTCTTTCTGATTTCAGTAATTGCAGAACAAGATAGCAAGATGAGTTATAGATATAATTTTAGAAATGGCTTTGAAATAGTTCTGGCCAGCAGAAATTTTCTCAGGTAGAATTCTTCTGATTTTTGAATGCACATTTATTAAAATAGATATGTTAAACAACTCTATATACGTGAAATGTATAAAAAGTCAAATAAAAATCACTGTCGTAGAAAACAAATACATTTTTAAGAATTTCTCTGTAAGTTTCATACCAGTTTGTTCAAACAAAACTTACTTAATCTGATAATATCAGTTTTGTCCCTTTTATTCATGTATTATCTGTAACCTCAACATTAAAAAAAAAAAAAGAGTTCTTTTTAAAATGTTTTGGAATGCAAAGACTTATCAGACTGGGGATTACATTATAAAATGTAATTTGCAACTGTAATTAAAAAGAATGCCAAAGGTTAGCAAATAAAAGTACTGCCTGAGAAGTTCATCAGTACACTGATATCTGTATAGACTACATATCTGGTATGGGTCATCCCAAGATGTCTGTATAGACTACATATCTTGTATATACAACTGTATATACAAGATATACAAATTATGTATATCTTGTATATGTAAAAATATGTATACAATTGTATATGCAATATCTGGATATTACTTTTTTTTCGGGACCTTCATTGTCAAATATTTTTTCTATGTGAAAATACTTATAAATATTATCAAGGTTTACTCAACTCTCTATTTACTAAGGCAGTAGCCGATTTCCACTTACAAGTTTTCCATTTTACAGAATTTCCACTTCCATTTTACAAGTCCTGGATGATGTTTATGAACCATTACCTAGAATTTTGAGCAGATGAACTTTTGGGGTTTTTGAAAGATGACTATTCAGATCTCGAAATATCCCGGAGAGACCCATAATGGATAAATTAAGGCTGTGATTTTGAAACATGATATAAATGCAGGATTTCAGTCATCTTTCTTGGGCGCACTGCTGCAATGACAGATTGTACTGTAACAATAATGTGTGATAAGCATTAAATCCTTCTCTAAGTGATCATTTGCCCAGATTATTCCCAAGTCTTGTCAGTAACATTCTTCGTATTACAGCAATTTTTTGACTGCAGATATTTGGGAAACCCAGATTATTCTGTATTGAAGCTCACTATTGGTTTATCTCAGGTTAATTTCACACATTAACTTAACTACATTTATTTATTTAAACCTCTTTTATCATTAAAATGTCTAATATTTTATGAGTAAATTGATAGTCAATTTACTTCTGGAATAGCAAAAAATAAAAATAAAAAAAATGAAAAAATTATGAGTCTTTTGATTTCTGGTGAAGTTTCAACTGCTTATACCTCCAGAAGAGAAGTTGTGTTGACAGATTCCCATCTCAGAGATTTCACATTGGTGCAATGTATCCTTGTATCTAGTGCAAGCCAGCAAAGGGAAAACCCAATTAACATATGATTTGGAGAAGACAACTGACACAGAAAGTTAATCTAAATTTGAAACCAGATTCAAAACACTATCACGTGATGGCCTATTATCTTTTTTTGGAGAGATTTTTTAAAGATCATTTTAAAGATTTTCTTCAGAAAGATTCTGTAATAATATCAAGAAATGCAACCTTTTTAAATGTTTATCAATAAAAATAGGGGAAAGAAGAAAAGAAACTGGAACAAATAATTCAAAGCCTTTGTGAATTATCATCAGAAAAGAGGACACATTATTTTTTATTTTCCTTTAAAGATGGAGATTTGGATTTTCTAATATACTCCAGGTAGATGAAATGGTGGAGAGTGTCCCAGAAATTCTATAAACATTCTAGGGCATTGAGCCCTAGAATAGATTAGAACAGCTGTGAATGAGCTCTGAATTGCAATACTCAGGAAAGTATCATGTTCCATTTTAGCATCCTCTCTCCTGATAATCATGCTGGAGAAAATTACTATTTTAAACAGGAACTATAAAGGAATTCTACCAACTTGGACACTGCTCTATCAATCAGAATTGTCCTATAAGAAGAAAACTGTCGCACAATCAGGAAATAATAATTTCATGCTTCCAAAACTGTTTCATATACTCAACAACAAGATAATTCCTATTTTCCCAGCCAATGATGTGGCTAGTAAGATCCTAACAGTGTAATTAATTAATCAAGGACTGAATTTTCATGCCTTCCTCACTGAATCTCTTTGCATGGATCCCTTTTCCCACGCACAAAAAACAGCGTACGCACAACTTCAAAATGTACAGCAGTTACTGATTAGTTACTGCACACAAAAGTTAACTACTGTGTGTTAGCGCAATCAACACCCTGAATAAAAAACGAAAGAACTCTTTATTGGCCAAGAAGTCCTTGGTGAGGTGGGGTAGGGCTAGTTTTCATTGCTCTAGAATGGATCTGTGATGTGGCTGAATTGCCGTCTTCCAAAACCCTGTTTTTCCCTTCATATTTAATCCTTTTTCATGATAATTTTTTCCCTCTCGAATCCTTGAATTGCTGCCTATCTCCATCTCAACAATCTCACCTTTGTCTATGATTTTCCTGTTCTTATCTTGAAGGATTCCACTCTATTAACTCTATTAACTTTTTTTTTTGCAGCTCTTTCACAGATTCTGGTGATTTCCTCAGAATTCTGAGAGGATTATGCAGCATATATTGGGTTACAGATAGCTGGACTTCCATAGAGGAGGGAAAGGAGGCTACAGAATCAAGTTATTACACACAAAATGTATAATACTATTAATATCATATCCTATACAGAACCAAAGCTATTCATATTGACTTACTCCCTTCTATAGCCCTATTTAAATAGCATTTTATAAACATTTTCACTCAATTCCATGCAATTTGTGAAAAGTTTAGGTTGCATAGGATATGATCAGAATAAAAAATTTTGTTGTTCAGCATCCCCCTATGAGCACTGAAGTCCAAAGATCCATTGCTTTGTCCACTCCACAGTCACAGTTCCTGTTTCTCCTCTTTCCATCTATCATTCTTGACAGATGTTTGAGTTTTGTCACTTTATTGATAATTTCTAAAAGCAAACATGAAGACTTTCAGACTAACTTAAACTGCCCTTGAGACACATTGGACCTGTCACCCCTTTCCTAATCACAGCAAATAGGAAGAACAATTCCTTCCATTCCACTTTATAATACTTCTGAAATTTTAATGCTGCTTTGGTAAGTGCTGTCTGTCCACTCCAGACAGCGAACAAACAAAACAACAAATAATCAAAAATTTCCTATAACTTTTCTTAACTGAGTTTAATTTATTAATTTTTTGACATTGCTATTCTCTGGACTTCACAGTTTTACTGGGGAAGTGTGAAGCTTCCATATTTCTCACAAGCTTTCACTAAATGCCTATCAAAATCATGAGAACTGTTTATTTGCACCAGAAGCAATGAATCAGACTTTAATTCACATTAAAAAGAGCCCTTTCCCCTGCCACATGCAGGGCCACTGACCTCCTCATTTAATACTAGACCAGGTTGCCTAGGGCCCCATCCAATCTGGCCTTGAACACCTCTAGGAATGGGGCATCCACAAGTTCTCTGGGCAGCTTGTTCCAGCACCTCACCACTCTCTCTGGACATGGAGCCATGGATGACCACCCTCTGTCTGTGGCCTTTCAACCGGTTTCCTATCCATCGAGGGGTCCACCCATCAAATCCACATCCCTTCAATTTGGAGATCAGGATGTGGTGGGAACCATGTCAAAGGCCTTGCTCAAGTCCAGGTAAATGACATTGGTCACCTTTCCCTTGTCCACCAATGGACAAATAAGTAGCTTTAAACAGCCCTATCTACAGACACTAGGGTTAATGCTTCCTGTTATCAGTACTATCACTTCTAGAAGCATACTGCCAAGTGCCATGGCTCTTTACACTCCATATACCATGACAATCGTACAGCCCTGAGAGTGAATCCTGCTATATTCTTCAGGAAAATGCCAGTTATGATATCAAGATGTGCCTGCATATGATCACTTTGCAGTAAACAATGATAAATTATTAACTGTAATGGTGCTAAATTATTAACACTACCACCAAAGAGGAATTAACTCATCATACAGATCTCTATCCATCAGAACATAAGATTTCTGCATATGATGGCCAGACACATTACAGCTACAATTAGCAAAGAAGCAATTATCCACAGTCATTCTATTGACCCAGACTAGGTGCTCCAGTCTCTCTTATTCCATAAAGGTTCATTAATCTTAATTGCCATTAATTCATCAGTCAATTAGAGCTTCTTATCTTCCCCAATGCTCTCTGGCACAAGCTCCTTGTCCACTTGCAGCTTTAAGCCATCTTTAGCCCAGGGGCTGTCAACAGCTGTAGCTGGTGACAGAGAGGATGGAAAATGGAGGTCAGGAAGAGGAAAACATATTGACATTGATCCTAAAGAAGATACATTTTTCTAATCTTACTCACTACAAGTGTTAGTCTCCCTGTGGACTGGTTCTTTACCAGCTATCATTTTCATTTTCTGCTGCTAGCTCCTGAATACCTGTTGATTAGCTATTTATAAATTAGTATATAATAGAAAATATTTCTTATGCACGAGAGAATTTACCCTCTGTTAGGATGATTTGTGAGTATGCTCTTAGAGAAAAAATGAAAAATTGAAGTGTGGCTCATCTTTGATGCCAAAAAATGCTTTCTTCATGTAGATACCAAAATGCCCAAGACTCATAACTTACTCTGGTTTCTAGTCTGCATGAAGAATGATAAATTTATTCCCACGCTACCAGTCAGATCATCTCTTCTGCAAGCCATAGCTTCTCAAGTCATTACTGAGCACAATTCAAGTTGCCTCTTCACTAGCCAAACATGACACAGAGAGGGATAGCTGTATAGCATTTAGATGTCGGTTTTTGATTGCTGATCTGCCTTATCCTATATACTTCACTTTTTAAATAAAGTTCTCTTTGCTAAATAATATCACATTTTTGCTAATTAAAAACTAAAAAGAGTGGCAGTCCTAGGAAAAAAAACCTAAGCACCATTTTATTAACTCTATCTTCTCTTCACAGCAACTACCTCAAATAATGTTGTAGCAGTCTCCTTAGGGAACATATAGACCTTAATACAATTTCATTAATATCTATACTACAATAACTTAATTGTTTCACTTAAACATTTCAGTATTTTAAGACAATTTCTCACCTATTGAAAATACCATTTTTCTGTTCTTTTATTTTTTTTCAGTTGAATCTCATTCAGCTTCTAACAAGATGACACACTGTAAGTTCAATAAAATGTATTCAAATTCCAACAAAGTTTATTGTTTTATTCCAAAACACTATCTGTGGATCAGAAGAAAACATCTTTTTCCCGTGTGTTTATTATTGAAACTTCAATTCATTAGACTTTTGCCTGCCTTGCAAATTTAATTTCCACCTTTTTTCTTGTTCATTTAATACTCATTTCTAAGCAAAAATTTTAAAATAAATAAATTTTAAAATGAAATTTTAAAATAAATATAAAAGCAACATTTCATATTAAACAACAAAAAGATCAATGCAATTTAAGAAGTGATAAGCACAGTCAAACTCAGTAAGGGCGGTAAACAGAGACCATCCTACCTAATAAACAGTGGAAAGAAGCAATACAAAGAGCCACTACAAAGGATTAATCTAATCAGTATGTCTCACAAGTCTCTCTTAATGCTTTATCCCTTTCCCTGTGTGGACTGTGAAACCACAAGATGATTTCTTGCCTAATTCCCAGGCAGAATGTGAGTCAGATACTACAGCATTGAGCAAGAAGCACTGGGCAATGTCTCCACAAAAAGTCATTGTTCACAGGGACCCTCAAACCATGTGCCTTAGAACAGTGCTGTTGTTCCATCAGCAATACCTGAAGGAATGCTGTCATCTGCTCATAGCCAGTTATTTCACCCTTTGCTCCCTAGGCTTCCTGCTTTGCATAAACTCTGAGTGACCTGCCTGCACCCCAGTTTACATTCTGTTTGCACACAATGACATATGACATTGTAAAGTTCATGACCTGAGAAAGATCCTTCAACTTCCTTTTATAGGCAGCAAATAATGAATGATTAACAGCTCATCTTGTCTAAAGAAGGTGTTCAGTTCAGCCCTGGTTCCATGTCGCAGTTCAGTGAGAGCAACATATTCATTCGCTATGCAACAATGCTTCAAGCAGCAGTTCTCCAGTCATTTGAATGCTTATGTCAAATAGTGATACCTGCTACCATAAGAGGAGGTCTCTATTCCACCTTCAGTGCATCTGTGCCGTGCACCCTAGGAATGCTGTTCCAGTAGAAATCAGAGGTCCTAGGGCTCGTGACCACAAAATCACAGAATCATAGACTCCTTGAGGTTGGAAAAGATCACTAAAATCACCTCCTCCAACCATCAACCCATTCCCACCATGCTCACTGAGTCGAGTTCCTCACTGCTACACCTACACATTTATTGAACACCTCCAAAGCTGGTGACCCCACCAACTCCCTGTGCATCTTGTTCCAGTGTATCATCATTCTTTCTGAAAATATTTTTTTTCCCAATATTCAACTTGAAACTCCCATGGCACACTCATGGCTTGTAATCAGTTCACAAAAAAAGTCCATTGCATTGGCAGTGGACTACAACAGGGCTGGGTCCTATACCCAACACTGATTCCATGGTTTTGTGTGCATGATGGAAGAGAACACAGAATCACAGAATCACAGAATCACAGAATCACAGAATCACCCGGGTTGGAAGGGACCCCAAGGATCATGTAGTTCCAACCCCCCTGCCTAGCAGGGCCACCAACATACATATTCAGATCAGGTTGCCCAGGACCCCGTCCAACCTGGCCTTAAACACGTCCAAGGACGGGGCATCCACAACCTCCCTGGGCAGCCCGTTCCAGGGCCTAACCACTCTCCTAGTAAAGAACTTCCCCCTAACATCTAACCTAAATCTTCCCTCCTTCAACTTAAAACCATTTCCCCTAGTCCTGCTGTTGTCAGCCCTTTTGAAGAGTTTACTCCCCTCCTGGGTGTAGGTTCCCTTCAGGTATTGATAGGCTGCAATGAGGTCACCCCGCAGCCTTCTCTTCTCCAGGCTGAACAAGCCCAACTCCCTCAGCCTGTCCTCATAGGGGAGGTGCTCCAGCCCCCTGATCATCTTAGTCGCCCTCCTCTGGACCCTTTCCAAAATCTCTATGTCTTTCTTGTACTGAGGGCTCCACACCTGGACACAGTACTCCAGATGGGGCCTCACAAGAGCCGTGTAGAGAGGGACAATCACCTCCCTGTCCCTGCTGGCCACTCCTCTCCTGATGGAGCCCAGGATCCCATTTGCCTTTTGAGCTGCCAGAGCGCACTGCTGGCTCATGTTCAGTCTCTCGTCCATCAGGACCCCCAGGTCCTTCTCTGCCGAGCTGCTCTCAAGGACCACTCCTCCCAGCCTGTACAGGTGCCTGGGGTTCTTCCGGCCCAAATGCAAAACCTTGCACTTTGCCGTGTTGAACCTCATCAGGTTCACCCGAGCCCAGCCCTCCAGCCTGTCGAGGTCCCTCTGAATGGCATCCCTTCCTTCCACCGTATCAACCGCACCACTCAGCTTGGTGTCGTCAGCAAACTTGCTGAGGGTGCACTCAATTCCCTCATCGATGTCATTAATAAAGATGTTAAAGAGCACCGGTCCCAAGACAGACCCTTGGGGGACACCACTTGTTACCGGCCTCCACCTGGACATAGAGCCATTGACCACCACCCTCTGTCTGCGGCCTTTCAACCAATTGCTTATCCATCGGGTCGTCCACCCATCAAATCCACTTCCCTCCAATTTGGAGATGAGGATGTGGTGGGGGACCATGTCAAAGGCCTTGCTCAGGTCCAGGTAAATGACATCAGTCGCCTTCCCTTCGTCCACCAATGCCGTCACTCCATCATAGAAGGCCACAAGATTAGTTAGGCATGACCTTCCTTTGGTGAAGCCGTGCTGGCTGTCTCGGATCACATGCTCATTCTTTATGTGACCGAGCATGTTGTCCAGGAGGATCTGTTCCATGATCTTCCCAGGCACGGAGGTGAGACTCACCGGCCTGTAGTTCCCCGGGTCCTCCCTGCTCCCCTTCTTGTATATGGGAGTGACGTGACCCTTCCTCCAGTCGTCCGGGACCTCACCTGACAGCCACGACTTCTCAAATATGATGGAGAGTGGCTCGGCAACCACCTCGGCCAGCTCCTTCAGGACCCTGGGATGCACGCCATCCGGCCCCATAGACTTGTATTCATTCAGTCTGAGGAGGCACTCTCGGACTTGCTCTGCCCTTACAGTGGGGAGGGATTTACCTCCTTGGTCCCCACATAGAGGTTTGGGGATGCAGGGTTCAGGGACGTGAAAAAGACTAGAATCCTGGCCACCAGTGAAGACCGAGGTGAAGAACTCATTCAGCACCTCGGCTTTCTCTTCATCTGTTGAAGCCAGTTCTCCTTTTAAATTTACCAAAGCAGGTACGCCCGTTTTGGCCTGTCTCTTCTGGGCAATGTACCTGTAGAAGGTTTTCTTATTGTTTTTCACGTCCCTTGCCAAGTTCAGTTCTGCCTGCGCCTTGGCTTCCCTGATCCCACGTCTGCAAGTCCGGACGGCAACACATCTGACTGTGTCATTCCTGAAACACCTTGCCAACAGATTAGTAAATCTGCCTATTACTGTGTGTGGCAGGACCAGGAGGAGCCTTTCACACACCAACTCAATAGTCTAATTCTAACATATGTGTATGTAAAATCATATGTTTACAAGGAAAAAGAAATGAATTGGTTACTGTGATATTTCATCTTGTTCCAAAAGCACCCGTGACTAGTATTGCTTCTGAACACTGTCCTGGTGGGTCACTTCACAGGACAGAATTACCACCTGTTTCCATATTTCAAATAGATTTAACTGTTTAAGAGTAGTAGGTCTCTCAGGGAAGGTATACATACATGCTTATGTCTATAAGTGAAGATAACTGTATAGCATCATGACTGCCTGAACGGTATCACTGTATACCAGAGGTTAATTTACACAAACAATGTATTACGGATTTCACTTTTCAATGACCTCTGGCAGCCATACAGTTCATTTTTTCTGGGTTCACGCAAGTTTAAAGGTAGGAAAGGAGAGTAATGCCTATTCCAGGATTTCAAAGTAAGATGTTCTCTATAAATATTCTAACCCCAAGAGTGAGTCAAATTTATTATTCTGTTTTCCTCAATGGATTAAAACTGTGGCAGTGATCAAAACATACTTTTATGGTATGGCAATAAAAACAGTGTCTTATTTTGACAATGGTTAATGAAGTATGATGATCTCCTTCCAATGGATTGCAAGGGTAAAGATAAGAACTTGATTATCATGCCATAATATATGAGTCACAGATGTGCTAAACCATGATAAGAGAGAGGGAAAGCAATAACAATGCTTTTCACTGAAGAAAACCCTTTCTTCTTCATATATAGTTATAGGAACAATATACATATATACATGTAAAAATAGTTGTAAAAAAAGTATGTAAAAAAATGTATGTAAAAAAAAAGTATGTAAAAAAATGTAAAAAAAAAAGAAAAATGATAGCAAAATATGAGTAGAAATAATAGCAAGTAATATTATGAAAACCCTCTCTTGTACATCAACTTTGATCTGGATGCTGCTAAAGATGGCCTTGAGTCCCTCTTTAGATCTGTATACAAAATACTGTCCTAACAATGTTTGAGTCCTCAGTTTCTAATAGCTAGGTTTACCTTACAGTTTGTGCAGTGAGCCATTTACTAACTTGAGGACAGGTGCTGAAAGCTGTTCTCTGCAGATGGATTTCTGCACGCTCTAGGAGCTCTTTTACTTCAGTAACATTCAGCCAGGACACAACTGTCAATTATTCAGAGCAATACACATAATGAATATGTTAATATTTCTCTTTCCAGAATAAAACAGGATAACTCAGACGCCAACTGTCTTGAAAACTATGTTACTGTGAAAGCAAAATAGGCTTCTGTGAAAGAGTGACACTATTGCAAACAAACCAATGGTAAAAAACAGACTCCCATTACTGCCTATTCCTTGACTGCTGCTAAAACATGGGATAGGATAACAGTAGCAACTGACCTGACTGCAGCACAAACAAGTAATTGTTTAAACCTTGGGGCCAGCAAATTCAGAAACTTGCATAATGTAGCTTGCAAACACTGAGAATTAGCTGGCCTTATCTAGGAAAGATTACATACCCCTTAAATGTGCAGCATCAGAATGAGGTATGATTATCCGCTACATGGTAGGAAGAACCTCCTGTATGAAATTTACTAAGTATCATCTCCGAGCAGTTGCAGCATTTTATCCCACCTTGAAGAACACTACGAGAATGTAAAATTGCACGCATCCTTGAAAAATTGTTGGGATTGGCATACAGACATTGATCCAAGCATGCCGTGGAGTTAACAGAATCACAGTACCTTCACAGTAGCATTTGTGCAAGGGATAAGTCAGCAAGATTATTCCTGGGATATGCGAACTGAGAAGAAGGTACAAATGAGAGAAGCTACAAGCTCAGCCTCAAGAAATGGGCAAGGTAATGGAGGAAAAAAGGAATGTAAAAAAAGCTCAGTCCTGAGAGCCTGGCAGCAGCTCTGTCCATACTGTAATTTTCAGAAATATGGTAGTAGGGACACACAGCCTCCGTTTAAGAGTAAAGATCAAAAGAAAAACAAAAAGGAAACTAACACCCAGTGTGGCTTTATCTCTGTGAAAAAAGATATGGAATGGTAACTACAAAACAGGACACCACAATAATATCCTTTAGGGAGCACCAGTGGAAGTGCAGGAGAGCAACAAGGTCAAATTTGAGAAAAAGAAGTCTAAGATATGAGAAAATGGGATAGAATCCATAAATTCTTTCCTGGTTTGCTTTGTCTGTTTGTAGAAGAAAGGTAAGGAGGAAGAATGTAAACTACAGAATATGACGGCTCCTTTCAGTGAAGCCCACAGGCATCCCCTCAGTAACAAAGACTAAGGACAGCCTGCACTAGTGCTAACATTACATACGTGACCAATGGGAACGGCCAGTAACAATATTAGCGTTGTGATCAGGGAGAGAATGTTAACTACCTCTATTGCTATGATGTTCACTGAGACTGTAGCGCCAATAAATGGCCTCCAAAGAAAATATTTCCCTTTGGAACTCAGGAAAGCAGGAAAATTATAAGTGTTGTTTCATACACATGAAAGAATGTTCAAGTACGTGTAATTGAGGTCTCTGCCTGCAGTAACATAGCTGCCAAGTTCTGGAGTACAGGAGTTCCTTTGAGCCCAGGAGTGGGAGGATTGCTCTTGTAAACAGCAGAGAAATATTGGCACTGTACTGATGAAACAAAATGCATTAGCTACAGATTTTGCTACAGATGTTTCTGGAATTGGTACTGACCAGTGGGAGGTGAGGGTGGAGCGATTCCTGCAGGTCATTGATGCATTGTTATTAGGAATCCGGAGGAAGTAAAAACACTAGATATTTGGGTAACAGAATTTCCTTAAGTTTTGTATGCCTGTAAGTTAAAATGTGGAAAAATAGAAGCTGTGTATTAATTGAAGGTCCAGATCTTCCTTCACACTGAAAAAATACCAACTTCGTCAAGAAACAGAGAAAAGACACCAGTTTGCTGTCTACAGCTTACAGAAAGCCAAGGTATGAATACAGAGGTCTATATTTTTAAATCTCGTTTTTTCTCTGTATTGAACACTTGACAAAAAGTCTATCAGTGGATTTTTAACATTTAAATGAGTAGTCATTTCTCAGGTTGTTTGTGACAAAAAGGGCACATGAAAATTTTGTAGCACTAAACAGAATTTCTCAGTAATACTGATATCTCACTTACTGACTTAGCCAATGCTCTCTTTGTAATTCTGCTATCTGAACAAAGACAGTACCAGTGAGGAAAGCAACAGTGATTTGTTCAAATATCATAAGACTTTTTAGATCAATAGTAGGGCTACTCCAAAAGTAATGCCTCCTATTTCATTATGTTGGATCACAGTGTCAGAGGTGAATGTTGGCTCTACAGCAGTAGAAGTTGAACCTTCTCACCATCCTTTTACATTTTGTTGCCATACACTCCAGCAAAATGGCATCTGACACAGGAACATCTATGAAGCAAAGGCATGGAACTGAATTCCTCCATGCAGAAAAAATGAACCTGTCGACATTCACCAATATTTGCTGAATGTCAATGGAGGCCAAACAGTGCATGTGAGCACAGTGAAGCAGAGGATGGTATGTTTCAGCAGTGGTGACAGTGAGCCACTTCTGCTAATGCAGATGTTTACAAGTGGGGCGTGAAGGTTCTTGTTCATTACTAGTGAAAATGCAGAGCTAATGGTGGTGACTGTGTTGAAGTGTTTTGTAGCTGAAAACTTGCTCTATCAAACAGTGTTATTGTGCTCTTTGTATCTGTTGCAGTTAACATGGAAATAAACAGGACATGTCACTTTCACAATGACCTATGTAAATCAAGTGTGGATAAGTTATTATTAAAAAGTGTCACACCACATCATATGTGGATGATATGTTGGTACACGGAAAATGATGTGAAAATATGGGAAAATACCAAAGAAGTCATCAGCATAATACAAAACCTAGGTTTTAATGATAATCATGATAACATTTAGTTGGGACAATCTGAAATGAAATATTAGGAACGGTATTAGATGGAGAAGGGAGAGCAACATTGGTATCATCAAAGAGAAGAACTTAGCCTACAGTTCAATGCCCACAGGAATAAGTGAATAATAATCACTTTTGCAAATTCTTAAGTTCTCATGAGAACATCCTTTTTCTTGCATAAATCAGTAAACCACTAATCAACTCAGTGAAGAAATCTCATGACCAGGCACGAAAGAAGAACAGAAGGAAGGAAAACCACAAGTTCAAACCCTGTCTGCGGCCACCTGAATTATTTTAAGATGTTTCATGTTCAGCTAGACATTGCTGATCTAGATCTCAGGACTATACTGTTTCAAGAACACCCTACAACAAGAAGCATGTTACAATCTTTGACATTAGAGTCTTAAGATAAATGGGAAAGAAATTCACTGCATATGAAAAGACAAATTTAACAGAGATAGGCATTTGATCTTACAGGATGTATCACTAGAGGTGGTTTTGCAGTAATATATATCACACAACATACTCTGCTAAGCTACATAATCTGTTGAAAAGTAGAAGCCAGACATGTATCAAACCCTAGGTTAGACGGATAAACATTGGCTTCTATAAACTAAGAAATTTCTGCAGAAGACAACGAGGTTTTAGAACCAGCCCTATATAGTCTGTTAACTAGGAAACGAACAAAAGTGCAATTTATCTGGTTACGTATCTCTTACCTGTCAACTGTTATCAGATAAAAGCTCTGTTGCTGACTTTGTGCCACAGAACATTCAGCGTGGTTCACAGATGGGTCCAGTTTTTATGGGGAAGATCAAAATCCTGTATTAGATATGCAGCAACTCTTGTAAAATGTAAGTAGAGTAGCTCCACAGAAGCAGCAGAGCTAATAAGCTCCACTAACAACATTAAAAGAGGAATCCAAAGGAAATGACTAGGCTTTGTACGTAATTTCAGATAGCGTATGACAAGGTTTAACTATTTGGCTACCAATTCAAGAGTAATAAAGACCTGCAAGCACAGTGTTTTAATCTAAGAGGCACTAACCATGAAAAGGAAGTCCTAACAATAGTTCCAAACAAACAAACAAAAAACGGAAAAAAAGCCCTAACAACTCAGTGAGGAAGAATATGCATCTTGTGTAAAAACATTACCAAAAGAAAAAACACAAATGCAGAGGAACTGAAATAGTCTCAAGGAGATACCCTTATACCCTTGCTAAGATTGCAGTCATTCCAATAGTCATAAAATTTGAATATTCATATTGAAAACAAAACAAAATAGTACAAAGTTATCAAAGACCTAACTGCTTTACAGCACACAAATGAGGGAACTGAGGGGTGATTGCTAAAGAAGCTAATAGATGGGTGAAGCAAAGAGAAGGGTCCTAACTTCTATAGACTAACAGATTGGTGTGGCCAGATAACAAACACTTGGAATCATAGAATCACAGAATCATTAAGGTCAGAAAAGAACTCACCAGAGCTGAGTATAGAGGGATGATCATCTCTCTGGTACTGCTGACTATACCATTTCTGACACAAGCCAGGATGCCACTGGCCTTCTTGGCCACCTGGGCACTCAGCCAGTTATCAACTAATACCCCCAGGTCCTTTTCCTCGGAGCAGCTTTCCAGCCACTCTGCCCCAAGACTGCAGCATCGCGTGGTGTTGTTGGGACCAAAGTGCAGGACCTGGCAGCTTGTAGATAAAGAGCACTACATACACACCAAGCAGATATGTTACAGTAGATGTAATAGATGCATGAACAAAACAACCCAGGGGCTGCTTAAACTCAAAGGGGGGGTATTAGAACATGGCTGATTGGCCCAATATTAAGACAGATGAGTACATAATTACTTAACTTTTGCAATTGTGAATAACCCAATCTGGAGAATAAAGAAAAATGGTATTAAAATATTTGAGAATTCAAGAACTACAAGCTGGGATACAACTAGAGTACAGGCAGTCTCAGTTTAATCACACCCACCATCATGTAAAAGGGGGCTAAATATTGTTCTAATACTGATAATTCAGTGATAAAATGCATTGAGACAGTGCTAGTCCAGAAAGCTACAGCAAAGTCTCCCAAAATGTAAGTATTTAATATTCTGTTTTCCTGATATGATTTAAACCAATAAACTGATTTGGAGCGAGGAACGTATTTTCCAGGGGTAATCATGAAATTGGAGACCTGGAAATAAAACGAAGATTTCACATTGCTGGTAAGTTCTAATTCATGGTAAACTGAATCAACCAGTGGACCTACTCAATTAGTGCTAAGTAAAAAGCTGAAAAAATATGGAAAAGTTTGGGATACCACATCACCTTGGCATTTTAATGCTCTGTGGACCAAAACAGCTTCTTACAATGTGATCTAGAGGTATGCTTTGGAAAAAAATAATAATTCAGCCTAATATTTTAAGTGACGAGCAGATACAGACCCTGAGCAAACACTGGGAAGAGATTAATGTTACAGTAAATCAACGGGGAAGGAACACTCAATGCATGGATAAACAAAAAGGAACAGACCACTACTCTGCAGAACGGCAAGTAGGATCCATATTTTCCATGCAAGAATTCAACCCTAGCAGTAAACTGGATGGATGGACCAGCTCCAACTACAAATAAAGCAGGACCTTAATTGTATCAAGTAAGATTCCAAATTAGAGAAGTGCCTAAACAGTTTTAATGTCATTACAAAAAGGTAAATGAATTAATGAAAAGCAAAGATATTTTAAATGTTGCTATTTTAATAATCAATCATTGCTTATGTTTAACTGCCTTTTATATATATGTATATATACGTATATATAATATACACATATATAAATATATATATAAAATAAATATATATCTCCAAAAGATCCTGAAGCTATGCAGTTGCAAAAGACCAATACAGAATTTGCACAAAAACCATGAGACAAGATTGGAGGAGAATGCACTCTGGCTTCTTGCTCAGAGCCTTAAGTCAGCAGAGTAGGACACTGTGGATTCAGTATCAAGGCAATGGGAACTGATTTTTCATCCCATTATTGATAAGAACATTTTCCAAAGAGACAGAGATCTGGGATATGGTTTCACAAGAAAGATAAAAAATATATATATTTGCAAGTCAGGAAAATAAGAATGAAGGATGCAAAATAAGTGGGAAAGATCCATGGCAAAAACAGAACAAGGTATGTTCTTAAAAATACATTAAACAATACTGGTAGTAGATTAGATCTTGTTTTGAGGGAGAAAGGTCTAAGGAATATAAAAACATCAGAGAGTTGCAAGGAAGAAAGTGGAGAAAAGTCATCCAGTTCAGTTCTGTCCCTGATTGAAGAGCTTTCAGGTCTGATCATCTCAATATCAGCGATTCAGGCCTTCAAAAACCACAGCAATCAACACAGAATGCACACATCAGTTGCAACAAGTGCTGTGCTGTTCTTGGATATATAGGAAGAAAAACAAGATTTGAATTGCACACCATTGGAAAAAGAAGAGATCTTAACTGAGATTTTTATTGTTTATTCCCTTATCAAATGAGGCCACCAAGTGGCAAAGTAAATATTTGAAGACAAAGGAAAAGTGCAGTATCTTATAATAACTGCAGAACACACAAAAGGAGTAATCATGAGAAGTAAACCTTAAAATTGATTTTATGTGTCCTGACATAAAGAAGAGATCTCATTTATGATCTGTAAGTGCGGCGTTCAAAAGCTGTCTTCCTGTATTTAAATCATGATACCTTCAAATATTGCTTTCCTATTAATTTCAGGCAAACAACCTCCAACTAAACTTCAACAAATGTTAAAACTCACAAATTCACATCCTTCCTGTCCTTAATCATAAACATGCTTCATACTTCAGTGTCTGAAGTGATTGTTTTTTCTGGCTAATTCTAGTTTGGTTATGTTGTTTGGTAGAATTTAGGTCTTGGTCTTATTCTCCATCTGTTCCTGACTGTCACACAAGTATGCACTAAAAATGCATATGGCATTCTGGTTTCTTCAATTTCTTCTACCTCTTCCACAGAATTAAATATCAGTAGTATGCTAGAAAAAGAAAGCAGGTAGGAATCCATCTTCTAAAACAACCCCAAGCATTAATTTTAAAGGATCTTGTACATTTTGTAAGACATAAGAATAAGCAATAATGATGAAAAGCAGGATCTACAAATAATCTGAGAAATGTACTGATTCTGTGAATTCATGTAGGAAACTGATTTGCAAAAGTGACTGGAACTCCCAGTGATACCTACCAGGTTTCTGCACAAAGATATCACTTGATCAAACACTCCCAGATTTCCACAGGATGGTGACAGCAAAACAACACAGAAACAAAACACAACAACAAAACTCACAAAACTTCAGAGTTCAGCCTTCAGAGTTCAGATTGTAAAAAAACAAGCACAAATGACTCTCCTATGTATACACAGAACAAAATCTAAGAGATTTGCTCCAAACTATCAGTAAACTCAAAACTTCCCAGCAGTACAAGTGTATAATATATCACATCTTATAGCAACTGCTTTACAAGCAGTTTTTATTTTGCTCCAAAATGAACTAGTCTGATCTGCAGTATTGGTAACAACTTCATTTTCTCCTACTGCAATCCTACTTGTGGGTTAGTCCCAATAGGCAGTTAAGTTCTGCTTGCTCACTCTCTCCTACAGTGGTGTAGGTGAAAAGAATTGCACAGGAAAAAAACCAGAACAAAAATTAAATACATTGCATTGAGTTAAAGACAGCTTAATGAGTGAAGCAAAGCAGCACATGCGAACAAAGAAAGCAAAATAAGAAATGTATTCCTGTTGGCAGGCAGATGTTCAGTCATTTCCAGGAACACTGGGCTTCATTACCTAACAGTTACTTTAGAAGACAAACACCATAACCCCAAATACCTCTTGCTGCTCCTTCTCTTCTGAGCTCTTATTGCTGGGTGTGTCACGCAGTGTGGAGCATCCCTTTGGTTGTTTTGGGTCAGCTGGGACAGCCGTGTCCCCTCCCTCCTTCTTGCTCATCCCCAACCAAATTGCTGGAAGGCAGTGTGAGAAATCCTGATGCTGTGTAAACACTATCAGAGTAGCTAAAACATTGGTTTGGTCATAAAAACTGCTTTGGTCACAAATCCAAACTGCAGCATACAGGATGCTCTGAAGAAAATTAACTCCGTTCTAGCCAGACTCAGTAAACAACTCCATAGTATGCTTGTTTAAACAGAACTGAAACTTGTACATATTTAATTTGTTTAGAACTGAAATTCCAGTCACAGAGTGTTAAGACACAAACTCACAGAGAATGAAGTCTAGTTTGTATTTTTCAGCATGTTTATGCCTTCAGAAAATAATTCCAGTGAATGAATTCTGTCAAGTTTGAATGGAGATCACATCACAGCCTTTTTGATTAAGAAATATCCATAATAATCTACTTAAAAGGTATCTTTTCATTGACTGAAACTCATTTAATCCAGAGAAATATTTCTGAGTCTTTTACTTTAAGATGTAGTGTCATGCTGCTCATGAACCTAAATTGACTTTAACCAATTAATATGCCTCTTTGTTTTTACACCAGTCATAGCTGTTGTATTTATTCATGGTGACACTTCAGTAATATTTTCTGAATGATTTAAATAATGCATTCCAGTTTCACATTGTTAAAATGAATGAGGAGTTAGTTCCCAGTATGTCTTAATATGCTTTTCAGAATGATTCTTTACTCATTCCCACACTTTCCAGAGACTCCAAGCAAAGCCATATACTCTGGACTCATACACTCTCAGTATGTTGCTATGTTTCAAAGCTAATAACATTAGAAGCAACCACTTGAACTCTGTGCATCACCTCACAAGAGGCAGTGTTGTCAATGATATTATGCATTTTGCTTTCAGACACTTTAGCACTGTAAGTATTTTTTGTTACAAAATTATAGGAATTATTCTACAACAATTGTCAGATGTGAAACAAAACAATTTAGGATAGAAGTGACTGACAGAAATCATTTTACCTGCTCCGAGCAGGGCCAACTTTGAAATTAAATGGAGGTATTCAAATTGGTCATTCAGTTAAGCTTTGAGTATCTTCAGGCCAAAATTCTACCACCTTTTTGAACAATTTTTTCCAATGTTTGAATCTTAGCTGTTAAGATTCAAGTATTAATGCCTTGCTGCAGTTTGTGACAGTAGCTCCTTGGCCATTCGTTACGCACTCCTCAGAAGATCCCAACTCAGATTCCTCTGACAGATTTTTCTCTTAGCCTATTTTCTTAATGAAAAAAACAACAGCTACAAAACAAAACAACAAAGAAACCACAACAGCTCTCAGCCTCTCCTAACACAGCTTGTACTTCAGTCATTTTAGAGGACCCTGCTATGTTAAAGTCTTCCTTACAAAGAGGAGCCCAGCTAGATGCTATTTTGGAGGCTCCTCCTATCCTACTGAAGAGGAGGAGCGTGAGGAGCTTAAGGCCACTGGTGACTAGCCAAGATTAAAATAAGTAAATAATAATTATAAGAAAGTAATGATGTTTGAGAAAGTTTGTTTACTTGAAGCCTTTGAATACTAAATCTCGGTCCAACAGATAAACCTGAGTTCATCTTAAGTCTCTTTCAAGTACAAAAATAAAGATTTGCAGTTTGTGGGAAGAAGGCAAAGGGAAAGAATGGAGAGAATACTTTTGCTTGTGACGTATGTACAGAAGCACTGCCATTTCTTTTTTTGGTAAACTATTTGTAAATATCCTGTATGTTTATCATAAGGTCAAGAATAGCAGGCCTTGTGGCTCAGGTCCCTCATCTGCAGAGATAAAATCTTCAGCTTTAGCCTCTGCCTGAACTTAATCAAAAGATTTCTCAAGCTGAGTGAATCTTTTAATAGAAGCTGCAGTTGAGGCTCATTGCCTCAACAAAGACTCTAAGAAGCAGAAAGAAACCTGAAGGCAAGTTGAGAGTCAACAAGCAATGCATTCAGCATTTTTCTTTGATTTTCTGCAAGGGGATGAGTAAAGAACAATAACTTATTTCAATCTTGTTTATTACACCAATTTCATCTACAATATTTGCCACTCTTGGTCCCAACATAGAAAGAATATCCTCCTTCGGGCTCCCCTGGACTCCCCTTTCTTTTATGATGTTTTTGCAGGAAGAAGGAAGAGAGGCACAAAGGCTATTTCATGGTGTATTTGAGTTATAATATTAGTGACAAAAATTACCCAAGCAAAGAAGTTTTACCTTGGGGAATGTGGAAAGATTTACCTATCATTAAAAATAAAAGTTGAATAAAGATAAAGATTAGCTCAAACTAATTTAGCATATCAAGTAATATCTGATGATCTTTTGTTGGCTGAACTGGAAATTTTAATAAATGTCAACAACTTTTTCAACAACTTATTAAGGTCTTCTAATGAAAAAGAAAATAAGACATTTTTGTATTACATGCGAAAACATGGCCATCTACATGGATATTTACTTCTTAAAGTTTTAACCTCAGCACAGTTTTGCTTCAGGTGACTTAATCATTAGCCAAGCAGCGAACAGAGTTCTGTTTGATAGCACTGACAAGAAACTTCATCTATTGACAAGTTATATATATTCTCCAAGGAAACCACAGTCTAAAGTGGACTTGTATCCCAGCAAGTCAAAGCTCTTTATACTTTATGAATAGGAATGCATACTTAGACCTGAACAGAAAGATTTATGTGTAATTGAGCGGATCTGAAAGTACTATGGTTTACGCAACCATTCAATATTACCATGCACAATTCCTTTATTATTATTAAGTACAAAGGAGAGAAAATACATACAGCTTCCCATCTCCCTGACTTGCAGTCCACCCTTCCCACCCACAGCACACAATGGATCGCTGTATGGTTATCCTTCAGAGGAGCTACCTCGTAGCTCAGTGCCCAGAGATTTGTTTTGTCTGTCTCTCTCATACGATTGAACACAAAGGCAAAGCTCCATACACAGAGCTCTTCAGAGCCAGGTTAGCAACAACACCTTTGTCTTGGGCAAGGACAAGTACCTGCACTTTGGCTGCAGAGCACATTGCAATTTCATTCATTTTTCCACAACTGTGGCCTTTAAAGGTTGCATATGTCATAAAGCATTCAGGGGAGGGTCAGCTTGGACATCAGAAAAAAATTATTCTCTGAAAGAGCAGTGAGGCTCTTTCAGCTGCTCAGGGAGGTGCTGCAGTCACTGTCTCTGGAGGTGCTCGAGATGCGGCCAGTAGACTCGGTGGGGATGTGCTGATGACTGGACTAGGTGAGCTCAGAGAGTTTTCTCAGCCTTAATGATTCTGCGATTCCATGAAAGCAATGCCTGGCAGCTCAAAGCAGTTCAAAGCCCGACACCGCCTCAGGTGGCAATGGAAGAAGCTCTCATATGCTCGGCAGCGCCTCACTAGGAAACAGATCGGTGCCTAGCGAGAGAGGCGCGCAGACCCCCACTGGTGGCGCCCGGGATTCACTCGAGGACCCGAGCGTCACGGACACGTGCCGGGCGAGAGGCACAAAGGAGAAAAGTCACAAAAGAAGAGGCGGAAGGCCGCGCGCAGCCCTCCTGCCGCTCCTCGCCCTAGGTGCCGGCAACTCGCGCGCCGCGCCCGACTCCGACCGCTTCCGTTAGCGGCGCGCGCCCCTTTGAAGCAGCGGCCGCTGGCGGCGCCGCGCCGCGCCCTTCCCGCGCGCCCATTGGCTGGCGGCGCCGGCGCTCTGCGGCGCTGGGGCTGCGAGCGCTGTGGCTGCCCGGCTGCCGGCAGGGGGGGGGGGCTGAGCCGCCCCCGCCGCGGGGACCCCGGCGCCTCCTCGCCCGGCCTGCCGCCTGCCTCAGGGCGCTGCTCCCGCGCGGAGCGGCCGGCGGGCGGAGCGGGGGCGGCGCGGGGGCCTCCTCTTCCTCCGCGGGCGGCGGCGAGCGCGGCATCCCCCAGCCCGGGAGGCCGCGAACAAAGGCTCCGCGCCGGCCGCGGCGGCTCCGGCTGCCCCCACTCGAGATGGCGTCCCTCGGCCTGGGGGGGCTCGGCGCCTCCGCCCGCAGGAAGAGCGTCCCGTCCCGCAACGCCGCGGTGGAGAGGCGGAACTTGATCACGGTCTGCAGGTGAACCCTGGGCCCTGCCCTCCGGCCGCGCCTCCCCTCCGCGCCTCCCGCCCCTCCCGCCTGCGGCGTCTTCCTCCTCCTCCTCCTCCTCCTTTTCCCCCCTCCCCCCCCACGCGAGGCCTCGGGGCCGCCTTCGGATGGGCGTCCGCGCCAGGGCGGCTGTCGCCGGCTCGGAATCTCCGTTCTGACTCAGCGCCTCCAACGGCGGTCGCCGGGGCCGGGGGCTGCAGGCTCCCGGCGGGGCCGCACCTGCCGCGCAGGGCCGAGCCAAGCCGTGCTGTGCCTCGGTGGGGGAGGCTGGGCCGGGCCGTCCGGTGAGGTGAAGGCTGGGCGTCCCGCTGTCCGCCCCCACCTGCCGGCCGGGCTCCGAACCCTCGGAATGGGAGCGGGGATTCCCGCCTCGGGGCGAGCGGCCGTCGCGCGGCGGGGATTTCTCGTGCCGGAGTCACACAGTGGGTCCGCCGAGGAGCGCGGCCGTCCGCAGCGCCGTAGCGCAGAGGCTGCGCCTTGGGGGGGTTTGTCCCCGAAATCTGCCTCGGGAGATCCGCGGGACGCGCGAGACCGACTGCGCTAAAGAGTTTCTTTTAACCTAATAGCGCTGAGCTCATCCGCGCTTAGCGGCGCATCCTGCGGCTCCCCTGTAAGCGCTCTGCTTCTGGAGGGGCTGAAACACGGCGTTTCCAAGCGCGCGGTGCTGCCCCGTTACATCACGGCAAACTGAAACGCACAAACGCGCTGATAGCGATGGTGCCGTCCCGTCTGTTTCAGTTGGTAGTTTTTTAAGGCATCGAGCAAGCCTGAGTATTTTCTGGAGAAAGTTTTCTGTAGTCTTACGTGCGCTATAGTGAAAGTTCTCACAATTTTTAAGCGTACCCAAGAAGCCGACTTTTTAGTGTGGGCAGATAGTGACAGGACAGGGGAGAGCAGCTTTGAACTAAAAGAGAGGAGATGCAGGTTAGTTGTTAAGGAGGAATTTTTCACTCAGAGGGCGGTGAGGCACTGGCACTGCTGCCCAGAGCTGTGGGTGCTCCATCCCTGGAGCGCTCAGGCTTGAATGGGCTCTGGGCAGCTGAGCTGATGCAAGGCAGCTCTGCCCGTGGCACTAAGTGAGGTTTGAGGTCCCTCTCAGTCTAAGCCATTCTGTGGTTCTGTGAACCAGCAGATCGTTGTGTGTCTTCACAACTGAATACTGCAACTTTGTCTGTTGCTATACAGGCATTGTCAACCCACAGGCTTGGGAAAGCAAGTTTAGTCGAGTAATAGCGCAGTTGTGCAGGATGTACTCAATTGTTTTTAAGGGAGTATTCTGTATTCTGCAGATCTTGCCACTGTGTGCTCCCTCCTTGTTTAAGAGAGACTCTCTCAGGCTGTGCTGTTACGTTCCATTATTCAGTTCATTTCTTCCATGTACTTGTCATGGTGTGACA
This sequence comes from Lagopus muta, assembly GCF_023343835.1. Lineage (NCBI taxonomy): Eukaryota > Metazoa > Chordata > Aves > Galliformes > Phasianidae > Lagopus > Lagopus muta. The sequence goes on from NC_064439.1 coordinate 20,726,302, forward strand.
TACTTAAAGAAGTTTAGTGAACAGAGTTTGCTCAAGCACATGAAGTGGTGAAGTACTGCAGAAAACACAATTGACATAGTTATTATTTTCAGTAAAACAGTGAAATTTTGCTATATCTTCTCAAATCCTGAAGATGATCATTTGTCAAGACAGCTTAAGATATGAATAAGATGATGAGAAGGAAGCATTTTTTATTATGAAACGCATGCATTTGTTTCTATTCTTCCATCAGTTTAAATGAAAATGTTTCCAATATTTCTTGTCTTGTCTTCCTGTAGTTATTACACATTTGCTGTTATTGGAAAGTGCTATTTTTTTAATAGGAATGTTCAAATCAATATTTAAAGTGCCAATAGTCCTTTCCAATCCAAAACTTCTGGCAGTAAGATAGTCCTGGTAAAAATTGCTCTGATGAATTGGTTCAGTTATGTTTGGATGATACTGCTTGCTACCTGGTGAAAGATTACAAGGAAGGCGTTCATTTGAATTGCTGTCTGGTAACAGTCTCTAACAATTTAATGAGCTCTTTTGTCAAAGCCACAATTTAGCAGATTTCTATTTAATTTATTAAATATTCGATTATTTATTAATTTATTAAAGCAGGTTTTAAGGCTTTTAGTCTTTTCTTACAGCAATGATATCTGAGTATTCATGCCATTATGGGTAGTTTCCTACATTTAAGTTTTGGAAGGAACAAATGGGTTGGGTGGTAGTGTAGCCACGGGGAAGTAATGATAGCTTCTCCAAACTAATGTTTGAGAAACTAATTGTATGAGAAAATAGGGGGTTGTGCTTATGTAACTGCACAGTGGTGATTTAAATTGCAATGATTTCTATTTTTTTTTTTGTTTGTTTGTTTGTTGGAGTAAGTAATATACAGTTCTAAAATCCGTCCCTCTCCCTATGTTTTGTCTCTGAACTTCGATGCCTTACATATTCCAAAGTAGAGCTGGGATTTGGAGGTCATTCATTTTTGTTTTCGTCTGTTCCTCCTTCAGATTCACAAATCAAAGATTCATATGAAAACTGAACCACCAGAAAATGGAAGGCTTTTAGCATAAATACAGAATTCTGATGCAGAATTGAACAACTGGCAGGAAAAAGGTTTCTGAAATGATGATTCTGCTGATACGTAAAAGAGCTGTTGCATTTCACTGACATTGATCCTTAAATGAACTGTCAGATTTTACATACAATCAGTATTCTACAAGATAAGGGATGTTCATTGATCATCCTGGGGACTTTCCTACTTTAGTAGTCTATGTTCTCATAAATATTTTACACTGACATATTTTACACTGATTCCAGATTACAAACAAATTAAATTTGAAGAGATCCATCCATTCATCTGAAAACTGAAAGGATCCTCCAATCCTCCAGATGAAAAGTAACATTCATGTAGCAGTTAAATTTTTACCCTCCTTCCTTTTCTGACCAGAAGCCTCTTGCTGCTTCGTATGTCTTTAACAGTGCTTTTTATGTTTGAATATAGTCAGAAAAGGTTCAGTGTTGGTTTGGAGTTGTCCAAGGAATTTGATACGTGGTGGAGGAACCTACTCCCCAAACATTTCTGTAAATTGTTTGTAATCAAGAGTGCTTCAGAAGCTCTGCTTAAGGCTGGAGAATGCTGCTGTTTCTGTGTGTTTCTTTGGCTCAAACAGGACTGCCTTTGTGACAGAAATGAATAGGGAGGGATCTGAAAACATTATAGAGATCACTTAGAAGTAATGGCATTGGAATCTCTCTAATAGTAATTACTGAATGGAATGAGAGGGAAGGGAGAGATAATACAAAATTAAATGAAAACCAATAGAAGTCAAAAGCCTGTTGTTGCAGGGGAGCAATAGTTCTGGGGAATAAATCATTCCTCTACCACTGCAGCTCTCCAAAGTAGTTCATCATAGAGCACTGTAAGTTTGTTTTCAAGTCGCTTTAGCTTTTCATACATGTTTGGAACAGGTTCTGTTACTCTCTGCAGTGTGTGTAGCCTGTTGTTCCAGAGTGCAGTGCCATTGTAGTAGCCCAGTAGAAGGGAGCATGGAGTAGGGAGCAACAAAGCAAAACAAGAACAGTGCTTATCCTGAACCTTTGATTCTGTTGAGTTTACGTGCACGTTGTTTCTTAATAGCTCACGTGTACCTCGTATTTGACCTTTTCTTTCTTGCCCATTAGTCCCCTAGTAGTTCTAGATAACAGAGCAAAAAAGCATGGGCTTTCTTTTGAGGAACTGTACACTGGAAATAACATGTGAGGCTTTAATGACTGAGTTAAATTACCCCAGAACGTTTCCAATTGCTCAATTTTTGCCTACTTGCACTGTTGTTGCCCTGATCTGTAGAAATGAGGCGTCCACACTTACACTCCCTGGCAGCTCTCTCAAAAGCCAATTTCAGCCAAACTTGCTCCAGCTGTAAAGCTTGTTTAAGGTTTTAATGAAAGTGTAGAACAGATGAAAATTAATACTTCTAAAGTGAGGTGGTGGCAGTAATAGAAGCATTTGAAAAGATAGCCGTTGATGATGAGCTGTTGGACCCTTGTTTCTAATCAGTCCCTAGTTGTGGTACAGCTTTGAGAAAACAATCATTACTGCCCTTTGAGTAATGAATAGCAGTGGCACTTACTAGGTATAGATTTACTCATGGGAGTGCTTGTCTCTCACCTACTTAAAACTGGTTGAAGAAGTGGAGGAGTTCAAAACTGAGTCATAACTTGGCACAGCAGGAGCTTCCTCCCCCATGCTCTTCCCTCCTGATTCCTGCCCTGCCAAAGCCACTGCAGCTACAGCAGAAGCCTGCAGGAAGGATAGGATGAAGAGTCTTTATTCACAGGTTTATGTATTATAGGGTAACTGAAACAAAACTCTTGGATTATGTATATGCAAATTCAGTTTGAGCAAAATTAGGGACTGTGTCATGTTGAAAATAGGCATCAAGAAGCTGTGCTCTCTGCACTAGGGTTACAGGGAAGTTGCTTTTACAGTAGAAAGCATTTGAAGACAGTACAGCTGGCTGAGGGAGCTTCATTCCTGCCCTGTATGCTGCTTCTGTGCCTGTGCCATAGTCAGTACTGAGGTGCTGTGAACCATGTCTGTGATGAGTGTATCCGTATTTTAGAGTTACTCCACTGCTCTCAAGTATTAAAAGTGCAGTCCAGAGTAGCTGTGCAAAGCTGTAGGTGTGGTACAGCTATCAGGTGTGCTCAGGCACAGGATTGGGGATGAGCAGAGCGAGAATTTCCTGAGCTGGAACCATCAAAATCCATGTGTGGTGAAATGAAGTCCTCAGGCTCCAGTATGGCTCCATTAGTACAGACACGTGTTGTTGCAGAAAGCAACGATAGACACCTCAAAAATGCATTACTTTCAAAGTCGAGGACATGTGAAACTTGCCTTGAAGCTGAAAACTGAAGAACAAGGAGCAGAAAGCAAAAGCCAATTATAATAAAATGGAGATGGTGAGAGAAAAGCATGTTGTTGTCATGTTTCTAGTGGTTTAAATTGTCCTCTTTTGAATAGGAATTAAGATGTGTAAGTGTGGATGTAACTATTAGTGAATGTTAGCTGTATTTAGTTGCTTTTTTTTTTTTTTTTTTTTTTGGCAATGGCTTGGTACAGCCTTTCCAATTTCTAATATTACATCATTTAAATTGATAGCTTCTGTGACTTAACAATGGATTAATGTGATGCTGAGAAGAAATTACCAGCTTTCACAAGGAAATCAACCTGTGCAAGTTAATGCACAGAGACAGCTGCAGAACAATGCACTGTTTTATAATATGTTTGGATTATTCTTGCTTAGGATAAAATTCAAGTGTTCTCAGAATAAAGCTTATACTTATGATTCTTGTGCATGGATTTTAGGAATGAAAGGGCTATTGAGGGAAGTGTCAAGTAAATTGGTGTTGAATGCCTTTAATTGCTGCTTTTTCTCCAGCTTCTCTAAAATATTTCAGCTAGTTATTTTCTTGTCCTCTCACATTTACCTACGAAGTATTTTATGTTTTCTTTTCTTTTCTTGTCATTTTTAAGGCTTTATGCCAAAGACAAGTGGTGGTGATTGTATTTCCATGCTATTTCTTGGTGTGTTGCTTTAACTGAACTTCAAAACCAAGGTAGTTTTCTGGGTTTTTGTTCATTTGTTTTGTACAAACTACAGTCCCAGTACTGAGGACCAGCAATTATGGACATTGTTTCTGATTGTACTTTGCTTTTGCTCTAGGTTTTCGGTCAAGACCTTGATTGACCGTTCCTGCTTTGAGACGATAGATGACTCTTCTCCTGAATTTAATAATTTTGCAGCCATTCTGGAACAGATTCTAAGTCATCGACTGAAAGGTAGGTTAATAAAGTATTACTTTGGTGATGTTTTTGCTGTGAGAGTTCATTTGTCAGTCGTATAAGCTCCTCAGTGCTGAGTGGAATTGCTGGCTTTGTGTGCCTGTCCCATTGCTGTTGTCTTTCTTATGGTCTACATTGCTGCAGAGAAGTTAAGAAACAGTTTTTATCATGTGTTTCTGTTGTTTGTGTTGAAAGCCTTCTCGGCTGGTAATTAAGAAACTGGATGTTGCCATGGTACTGAGCTCTGCTTTCCTGCTTTATGATAGGGCTGTGTTCTGGGACTGACAGACAAGTGTAGTGTTTTTTGCTTTTAGGTATAGCGGGCTGTTCTGTGGTGTCTTTCTCCCTTCCTTCCTTTTGTTCTCTGCTTTTCCATACACTGTGTTTAGGTCATTTCCCCTTCCCCCTGCAGCAAAGCTGTTTTTTTTACTGCTGACATGTAAATGTAATGGATCTGGATTAAATTGCATTTGAGAAAGGTCAGTTGTCGATTCTCCTCTGGTATTGGAGTCAGATGTTCCAATTCAAGAAGATGTCTGTTTGCATTTTCTGAGTGTTCTAGAGGAAGCTGCTTCACTGAAAGGACAGAGTGTTCCTTAGTAATAGCAGCCACTAGGAAAAGACTTCAGAAGCTTCTCCACATTTCTCAGTTCTGTGTACAGTTCCTGAAATTATTTCAGGATTATAAAGGACATTATCTAAATATAGATGTGTAATATGACAATCCACTCCTTTTCATTCTTCTGGGTTTTTTTGATATTCATAAGTTTTGTGAACAATGTTATGTGTAGGCTGACATTTGAGTAGCACGATTACTGCCTGCTGTCATTCTGTCAGAGGAGGGAAGAAATCACACGGTGGGGTAGGAACATAGTGTTTGTCACACAGTGACAAAGATTATTGGAGTGATTATGGATATTTAACAACTTGACACTTGACTGCCCCCTCCCAACCTAACCTCAGTGGTATTTGAGTGAAAACTATTACATAATTTGTTTATATATTTATTTATCCCAATACTTGTTTGCTTCACAGCTTATTATATATGTACGTACAGGCAGTACAGAGAAGCCTTGACAACTGGCACATGGGTTACAGGCAAATGGAATTTGTAAATAAAAGAATATTTCAAATAACAAATGAAGAAAATCAAAAGCAGCATTGCTTCAGTTTCAGTCTTCCCCTTGTGATTGCAAGGGAAATTTACGGAGTTAAATTTAGGGAAAGAGGCAGCAACTGGTGCATCATGTTGCAAGTGGGGAATATTTTGTTATTAAGCTAGATACTGCCAGTAATTATTTTCCTCTTTAAAAACTTGAAGGGAAAATTGACATAAAAGTACCATGACATTTCAAGTGTTAAGAGTGTTTAATATTACACAACACAGGGCTTGAAAGAAATTGCACATTATTGATGGAAATGACTAATATGATTTGCACGCATGCTTTGTGTTAGTGGAAGCACACTAAAAGCAGGCTGATGATTGCAGTGGGTTGCATAAAATGTTTTAAGGCAGGCAGAACATACATGATATGTTTGTCTATGGTAGCATAAATGGCTCCATTCTGTCAGGGTTGTTAGGGTAATCCAGTGGCAGTATCATTAAATAAATGGTCCAGATTTGAGAGTTTGTAGACATTAACTTCCATAAAGCCTTGGTAAATAACAATTCTTATCTTCCATCAGAAGTAGTGGGTGAGGGAGGACATCTAGGGAGCACCAGGTACACCACACATACAGCATTACACAGCACAGGGGTAATTACATCTCCACTTTAAAGAGCAGAAGGCAGTCTATGGCTTTCAATTCCTACAAGACAATTAATGCTTACCCAAACACTTTCTTCTGTTCCTTGGGATAATTAAAAACAGGCTGAGAGCTTAGACTGCTTTTTCTAACAGCTGCCTATTCCTGACTGCTGCTTTCATCCTTTGCGCACGCATAACTGCAAGGTAGAACAGAGGTGGCCAACTTTTTGAGCATTACTCACTATGTTACCTTGTATGAAATTTTTTTGGTGTCATATGCCCTAAGTCCTTTATACCTCATGAACAGATAGCTGCATTCAGTCAGCATTCACCTCTCTGCTGGGCGAGCTGCTGTAGTTATGCCAGTCTCGTTTAATTACTAAATAAACACCCACGTCTAAGTCACTTAGGTTAAAAAAGAGTGTTTATGGGGAAATTCATTGCTTTTCTGCCTGTTTGAATATGTTGCTCACGTTGCTACAGTTGGCACTTTTAGCAGAAGAGCCAGGAGGCTGAGGGTTTGGAAATGATTTAGCAGAGGGCTGTTAGAGTTAGGGCAGTATGGTCAGGTTGCAGTTGGTCTTGATGATCTTGAAGGTCTTTTCCAACCTGAGCAATTCTGTGATTACTATTTCATTAATTACTATGAATGCAGAGCAGATCCAACATCTGAATTGTAAAGCTTATGTATTTCCTGTCTTTGAAATAAGCTTTGAGGAATGTCTTCTGGCAAGGTATGATGCTAATTACTGGGCAGAGCAATTGGAGATCTTCAAGGGGCAGGAGAGAAGGATTAACAGAAAGAGGACAAGTGACTAATTACTCTTCTATTCCTTCTCAGGATTAAGAATTCACATGGTTTCATAATACAGCAGAGTAGTAGGTGGATGCACAGCATGTTTTAATGTCTGTGATCTGAACAAGAGCTATAGTTCTGAATGGAGATCTCACAAATTTGTATGCAAATGTGTGTGTATCTGATCATCGCTAAAGCAAGGCGGGTGATTTCAGGAATTGCTTTCCTCCTAGGAGTTGTTCAGAAATTTTTCTTTCCTAATCTTCTGGTATTGTGGAGATTTAGCCATATCTTTCAGCTGTCTTGGTGGCTTCTTCTATTCACTGCTCTCTAGATTGAATTTTCAGGTATTTGTGTTGGTGTCCTTTTTGTCAGGTCAGTTGAGTAAATATAGTTAGTGCAGATGTGGTAGGAGCATTAAAAAAATGGTGCAGTAGCCCTACCTGGGATTTGATCACAGATGTATCCTAGCTGATTGAAAACCTGAATCCAATTCAAGGTGATATGTTGGCTTTGCTAAATCAAAATGCTATATGTTTTTCTGTGTTTTTCTACCACTTCAGTTTTCAACTGAGTTAGCAAAGAACTGCCAACACAATTGCAGGTTTTTACAGCCATCCTCTCTGACATATTTTTGAAAACTATTGTCACAGGTATATATTTGTTGACTCCCTGTTTCTGTTTAAATATCCTTTCAACAAATGTGTTTGTATCCTAACTTCTAACCAGTATGCATGCCTAGAAGTAATTTCAGTATATAACCAAGGTTCTGTTGCTGACATGAAATACAGTGCATCTTGCTTGTGGGCTTGTAATTTTTTGTGTGTCCTAGCTACTGTGAGCTTGTCATCCGTACACTTATGTTGCAGTCAATACCATAATGTCACAAAAAGGTACGTTCTACTGTGCTGTTTTGACACTTGCACAACTCCACGTCTTTTATCCTGTAATACATTGAGAAGATAAATACATCACAATTTTCTGCCAGAATTATCCATAGCTCTTATTTCTGTCTCTTTGTTCTATGCTGTTCCTAGCATGTAGTGACTGGATTTTATTGTGTTTTTTTTTTTCCTTGTAGAAAACTCCCAGTGACTGGTAAGCCCCTAGGGTGGTCAGTGCTGATTGAGTGGAAAGAAAGATGTATTAGTTCTTTCTTTTCTCATTATACAAAACATTTGACAAAACATGTTGTCTGCAGTCTGATGCCAGTAATGGTAACCGGCCATGCAAAGTGATGTCGTCGGTCAATGTTATTTAGTTTTGACATTATCTTCTTCACAGTAAGGTGTGAACTGTTGAAAAAATATTTCTGAAACAGTGGCAGACTTTTCTAAGTCTTCAGTGCACACTTTATCCCTTCCTATATGTTTTTGTTTTGTTTTGTTTTTGTTTTTGTTTTAGGTCAAAAAAGTCACTAATTGCCAACTGCTATTTCACAGGATTTCTTTTTTAAGCAATGAATATTAATGTAATTTGTATTAAAATTCAATGAATTCTAGTAATATCTTAAAAGCATAAGCAGAAATTTCAAATGGGAGGGGTATGAATTATGTCTGTAGAAGAGAACTTGTGCTTGTAGGCACAGGTCTCAGGAGAGGAAGCATGGTTCTATAAGATGCATCTTGCTGTGCCTCTCATCCTGGGAGAGGCAGGTCTCTACATAGAAGAGGTAAGGAGTTGGTTATATAACAGGGGTGAAAAGGTTACGTTAAGGAAGTAGTGAAGTTACTGCTGTCATAAAAAAAGATGAATTCCAGGCTGAGATGGCCCTTTATTTGATAATGTTATGCTGACATGTTCTAAGAATAATAGCTTTTGTTACTAGGTTTAACATTTACATGCACATGGTGACCCTGTTACTGCTTTTGGCTATAAAGAAATAGGAAGTTCTTTGGGCATTTTGTGGTTCAGCTAATTCTACTTTCTTCTGCGTAGAGAAGAATCTTAAGTGACATGTATTTGTCTTGGTGGACTTGGTTTATAAACTGCTGTAAATTCTTAATGATTCATTCTGGAGGCCTAAAACAAAAGTACGTACCATGAAAATTCTTCAAAGGAGCAACAAGTCATTTTATTACTAGTAAATTGTATTAAGACTATTCACAAAATGGGCACATTTTCTGCAAACTAAACAAAGTTTGGAGAAAATCTACCTGTAGCTTAGAGCATCCTAATCATTACTGCTTTGCAACTGTGGAACTTTGTCTTCCAGGTCTGAAGTTGGACTGTGAGTGAGTAGAAACGGCTTTGGACTCTACAGGAAACTTACTCTTTCCTTACAAACTTCAGCAGAAATCAAATTGTACACTAAAAACTTGCTTTTCTTTAAGATAGTGTTGATTGCTGGAGTGTAGGCAAGTTGTGAACTAACAGGGGTAAACTAGAAGTCCCTGGTTAATGAAAGGTCCTGCTCCTGCTGTGAGTTTCAAGTGAAGGCTATTCCTTCTGAAGTCAAAAAGTTACACTCTTGGTAAAGCTGCTTGTGAGACCACAGCTCTCTGTTATGCCAAAATATATTGTAATTGTGACCAGCTTGCTTTGCTGATCAGTGTAAGCTGAATAAATGCTGGTAGGTATTTCTGTTGTAGAGTAATATGGTTTTTTGACCTCAGAAAACTATAGGGCAAAGCTGGGTTTTTTTGCAGAATATATTCTGTGCAGTGTGGAAAAGATCATAGAAGTTATTGTGTGATATGCTTGCCTTTGTTAGCTGGGACTGGAACTACTGTCATGAAGACACCTTTACACTTAAGTGTTGCATTCAGTTTTGCAGGTACTATCCTCAGGGCAGAAATGTTTCTAATATGATAAAGACTATAAAAAATATCAGTAGCTTTTGGTGATGTTAAAATGATGTTGAATTCCTGTTTCTGTCCACGGCACATGATGTTTCAGCAAAAACAGTAAGTTCATAGAAGCAGTTACCTTGTGAATACTGTCTTATTTTAGCCCTTAGAGCTGATAAAATCTGAATATCCTGTAGCTGGAGCACATTGGGATTTTGTTTTTCTTTTAGCATGTTGAGTTTCTTTATACTAGTTTTTTCTTGGTATGTTTGTGGTTGGTTTTTTTGATGTGCTTTAACAAGCCTTGTACTTAGTAAATGTGGCAAAGTGAGCAGATGGGTCACACAGTTAAGTTGTATGTGTCCTCTAGTGAGGGAAAAAAGCAAAACCTTGAATTTCTTAGGATTGCTGCGGTCAGTCTTCAACACTTCTCTGGCTGTGCTTGGAGCTGAGCTACATTGTACTAGGTTCAATGTTCTGTACTATCTGTACTAGGTACAGATGTTCTTGGCACTGTATTTTGGCATTTTATTTTTAGTATGTATGATTTTCAGTGTCAGTTAAGTACCGTGCAAAAAAGTGTACTGTTCTTTTTTGAAGTCTGAACTTTGTAACCAGCAAAAGAATTAGCAGTCTTTCTGAGAAATTAGTAAAGCTTCAGGAAAATACAACTTAAGATGTGAAATACAATTAGCCTAAAAATAAGAGCTTATTTTACACAAATAAGTTTTTGCATGTATCACAGATTGGCCTGGGTTGAAAAGGACCACGATCATTTAGTTTCAATCTCCTTGCTATGTGCAGGGTCACCAACCACCAGACCAAGCTGCCCAGAACCACTTCCACATGCCAGTATGCAATAGTGCCAGTCACTGGAGGGCAACGTTCCTCTTGCTATTTTACATTTTTGTTTGCAGTTGTGTGCTGTTACGTTTCAGTGTTACCTCTGAAATGTATTTTGCATGCAGCAGATTTCAAATGGTAACACTTTCCAAGCAGTGAATAATAATGGCAATAATAATAATAAAGAGCTTCGGTTACCACTCCAGAAGAGATATTGACTTGCTCAGTTCATTTTTGTCAGCCTCCCAAGGTGTACTGTGTGTGTCCTCTAAGTAAAGGAAATTGTGACTGCTAAACTTTTTGATTGTTCATCTTTTCTCCTGCACTGAAAGCACGTTATGAAACAATTCCAAATTGACTCCTAAGATAAGGGTAACACTACCACAGCAAAGGCTGCTCTTTTTGCATGCATATCTATGCATGCATATGAAGAACAAAACTCAGTTTTCTTTTTCATCATGGTTTTAAGTCACAAAGGTGTGTGCTTTGTTGTGAGTAAACTGTCCCGTGTATTACCATAGAGTCCTGATGAGAAAGAAAAGGACCAAATACAGGCACATAGGCAAAAGCCTCACGCTGACTTCTCACACTGGTTTTCATTGAGAGTGAGCAGCATGGTGCAAGTTCCTTCTGTCACCTGTGCAGCCAGTTTTCAGGAATTAGTGGACTTGCAAGCATAAAATGCTGTCTTTGCAGGGTGTGCATAGGAAACACAGGGAAGTATCTGAATTATGCTCCTCTCAAGCAAGCGGGGAAGAAGGTTCATAAATCTTCACATGTTTTTGTATTTTGATTTAAGGTCAGATCACCTGGTTTGGTTATGAAAGTACTCGTAGTTTTTGGGACTACATTCGGGTGGCTTGCCGAAAAGTCTCTCACAATTCCATCTGCAGTATTGAGAACATGGAGAATGTCGGTTCTTCTAGAGCTAAGGTAGGGAAGAAAAAAGTCAGTTTGACTGCAGTATTTCTCTTCCTTCTGTATAAAATGTAGCTCACACTTCTATACCAAGGAAAAAACACAGCAACATACGATTAAACTTGCCCTGTGATATTTCTCTGTATTTGAAATAATTCATTTTTGTTATATACTACCTAGTAAATATTTCTTTTGTTTTTAAAGCAAAAACAATTTAAAAAAATTACCCCAAAAACTTAGATCTGAATGCTTCTTTTTAAATTTGTGTTATTCATTAGGATAAATCTCAAATCCTCTATTTGTTTGGTATGCTGCATCATGAAGTGATCGCCTTCGTGTTTTCTAGCTTGTTTAATTTTTGGAAAATGCATTAGGATGAGAGAAATTAAATTCACCACAGATAGGTTAAAATTGTAGAAATGTCATTTTTTCTAACCTTATTATCTTTTCTTTTTGTTTATAGTTCATGCACTCATTTCTAGGTACTTTCTAGACATCCTAGAATACAGCAATTGTATTGCTTGCATTTACGACTTATTTTAAAGATATTTCTGAATTCCAAAATCTTCAGAGCATGGAGTATTTTAAGTACTATATTTAAGTTCTATAAGCAATAAGATGCAAAGCTACTTTTTCAATTATGCTTATGCATTAATTTAACTTTCATTTGTTCTCTGGAAAACTCCATGACACATAATAATAGTAATAAGAAGCCAATTAGTGCAACTAGTACAGATAGGAGCATTACATTTTTAAAGATGCACGTGGGAAGAATTTTGGATGTCCATACTGAAAAAGCTGGAGATGTGTTGACACAAATTTTAAGTCCAAATTTTGGAAAACTTTGTTTCACAAAGTTTACTTGTAAGAATTTATGTTTTGTTTTCATTATTACAGTAATGAAGTACAAGAAATTTTCTTTAGTGGTAATTTTGATAATCAGGATCAAGTCATCCATGTAATTCAATTTTATTCAGTTTCAGATGTAAAGTTAAGTGTTTCAGTCTGTAATGTTTAAATATTTGATATCTGTTTTTTGTTGCAGGGTCGAGCCTGGATCAGAGTAGCACTTATGGAAAAACACTTGTCTGAATATATTTCCACTGCTCTGAGAGACTTCAAAACAACCAGGTCTCTAAGACTTTTATTTCTGCAGTATTTTAGTGATTCTTGCTGAGGTGTGAGACTCAAATTTGGAAGTGAATGCTGCACTTAATTTGTATGGGTTGAAGAGATGTAACCTAGTGAAAGACATCTGGAGTTAGTATCAATTTCTAAGATTTTTAGCATGGCTAAAACTGCAAAATTGCTATTGCAAAAATCCCTTAGAGACTGTAAAATGTGGAAATTTGTTGTAATTCTTGAAAGGTTAAAGAGAAGAAAACCTCCCAAAAGAAGAAAACCTCTCAAAAGAAGGAACTCGTTTTGAAATTGTAGCCTGATAGCAATAGATCATCCAGCCAACCCCTTCCATGGGCTGGGTCACAACCCACTAGATCAGGGTGCTCAGAAGTCACATCCAGCCTGGCCTTGAGCACCTCCAGGGATGGGGAAGCCACAGCTTCTGCAGGCAACCTGTCCAGTACTAACCACCTTTGTAGTAAAGAATTTCTTTCTTATCTATCCTCTTTAAGTTTAAAACCATTACCACTTATCTTACCACCCACTGTCTGTATACTGTGGTAGAGTCCCTATCCATCTTTCCTTGGCCCCCCTGTATGCATTGGAAGACATTAGTATGATCTCCACAGGGCCGTCTTTCATCTAAGCTAAGCAACCCCAACCCTTAGCCTATGTTCACAGCAGCGTTCCTGCACATGGGTGTATTTCTGAACCCACTCTAACAGGTTTCTCTTGTGCTGGAGGCCTTGCTGCTGGGTGCCATACTGAGTGCCAGGTGGGGTCTCACAGGAGTGAAAGAGAGGGAAGCGATCACCTCTCTCACCCTGCTAGTCACTCCTTTTGATGCAGCCCAGGGTATGGTTGGATTTCTGGACTTCAGGTGCGTGTGCTCATGTTAAGTTTTTCATCCATTCATCTCTCTCGATCCACTTCTCCCAGTCTGTACTGATGTTTGGGATTGCCCTGACCCAGGTGCAGATCCTTGCACTTGAAGGTATATAAAATGAATGTAATTCATTTCAAAAATAAGTATTGATGTCAGAAAGACTCAATATATTAAAAATACATTTTTTAGACTTCTGGGAACTTCTCTTGGAGAAAGAAGGAAGGGAATTCCAGGAAGCTTTTGAGAAGTACAGAACAGAAATAATAGTCAGACATGGCTAGAATTCTTGATGTAATATGAAAAACATGTAACAGGTTGTTGTTGTACCACTTGATAATAAAAGCTGTTACAGATAAGAATATGCTTTGTGATGGAAATTATTTTCACCATTCTGGACTGGTTCTAGGTAGTGTATCAATTTATTATCCTGTAACAGCAACATCTTATTGATTCGTGATAAGAACATCTAAGTATGAGTCTGCATGAGTTGTGAAACCTTATGTTGAACTCAAAAAGTTCTAGACATAGTGAAAAGAATACATACTCTGTAAGAACTTCTGTTCATTTGGAATATTATTTCTGTTTAAAATATTTTTCCACGGATCTCAGTTTATTTTCCCAATATTAAGATGACCTTGAAACACAGTTTGGTAAACATACTGTTTTACTGAAATTTCCAGTCCTATCATCTTTATTTTATCCATGTTTGCTTGTGTTTGCAGTAGACAAGAAGCTGATAAAGCAAAAATTTCTGGTAAAGAAATTAACTTACAGTGCATCAAACAGAAAAGTCACTTGGGTTTTTGAGAGGTAGATGAGAAGGAAGAGGAGGGTCAGAACATACATAGTTAAGTAGTATGTTTGTACCTGCTTGATAATGCAGTTTGTTTGCTAGGAGATAACAGCAGTCTTATTTTATTAGCTGTTGTATTAGTTTCAAATTACTGAATTTGATGTTTTATGATTGGATTTTCTTTTAGTGCTATAGAGTTAGGAATCAATTTCTTGTGCTGCAAACGTAATATATGCAGTTTTTGTTTTGAAATAGTATTTAAAATATGTTTCTTAGAATTAATAGTTACACTTTGAAATCTTGGTGCTGTGGACATTAGATTCACCGACAGTAATGGATGCATTCTCTTTCCCATGTGGTATTTTGGATAACTGTTAAGTGGCTTGATTTTTTTTTTTTTTTTGATGGTGCTTTGCCAACGTATTTACATTTTTAAATGATGCATTGTGCTTGTGCTGTGTATTCAGTGTATATGTATATGTGTGTATATATGTATATTCATATATATGAACTCTGCATGTATTTCACATATGTATGTGGAATACTGCATCTGTCATCTTGCCAGCTCTTAAATCTTGCTGTTTTGTTTAGGTGGATGACTTTAGGCCTAGTGCTTCAATGAAACAGTTCATTATTAATGCTGGGTCTGTATGTTACACTTGGTAGGGGCTTGGATTAAGCATGAGCGCGCAATTATTCTTCTAAAAAATTGGTCAATGCAGTCTTATGTTAAAGCACACAGTCTTTCTTGTTGTATTATGTCAGTTACAGCACTGAGCAAAGATCAGGGAATTTTCCAAGGAGACTTTAGTTTTGGCTAGATAACTGTAGCTGATTTCAGAAATGAAAAAGCTAACATCTTACTGTTTTAATTATGCTATGCATCTTTTTTGCTCGAATGCTTCCCAGGCACCATTTTACAAGCTGCTGTTCACAGTGCAGATTGTTACCTGGCAGTGATTTTGGAAGTAACAGTTAAAAGGTTTACTTGTACTGGGAGTGTTGTTTCTAGTTTGCAAATAAACTTATTTTGAAGTCCGTCTAGCTCAGTATTCTGCCTCGATAGGCTGCTGCTTTAGCCTTCTGTTATCTTGCCTGAAGTCAAGGGTTAGGGAGCAGAATCTACATCATAGGGTGCTGGTTCCAAGACTAAGGTTATCATCCCAGAGGATGTCTCTCAGATTTCTTGCTTCCACTGTGGAGCACGCAGAGTCTTGGACATCTCCTTTCTGTACTACAAAGGAATGTTAGAAGCACATACTTATTGCAGTGTTCATTTACTATGGAGTCCAAACAGATTTAGGTGCTGAGATCCAAAATGTCTTTTCTGGTTGTCTGGTTTGTCAAGTTGCCATACAGCCGACTTGAGATCTCTCTGAATCATCTGGATACTTCTACTTTGCTCAACAGACTGCATTTAGTCTTTTTAGCATTTACAAATTCTTATCACAAAACCATTCATGGCAACAGTGGGCCCTATTTAGCTGTCCTGTGGAACATTTCAGTCTGGAAGTAGCTTCTTTGGTAGCTGGGAGAAGAAAGATAGTGTAACTAGAACTTTTATTTTCTTGTTACCATGGTATAATTTGTTTTTTGAATGTACACAAAGCAATTTCATCCTTTCAACAGAAGAATACAAGGTATTGTCATTTTCTTTGCATTTTGTCCATCCTCTTCTACTGTTTTTTAGGGGTGATGTTATAAATTCATCTTCTGTCTGAAGTTTTAGATTACAGTGTTCTGCATTGTGCAGTCTGCTGGTTTGCTTTATTTGAAATGAAGTACGAGTGCCCCTGGGGTTCACATGGATTGTTTTTATTTAAACTGGATTTCTCAATTTTCTGTTAACTGTGAAAACAATCATTATTTGAAAAAAAGTAGTGTTAATGGAGGTAATTTTTTTCTTTTCTTGAAGGAGATTTTATGAGGATGGAGCAATAGTTCTTGGTGAAGAAGCAAATATGCTTGCTGGTATGCTGCTGGGACTCAATGCAATTGATTTCAGGTATTGTATTTGCATGCTGCTTACTACAGTGCTCCCAGAAAGTGATTACACATCATGGAAAACTTTTAAGTTCAGCTGATAAGTATGAGAGACAAAGCTGAGGAGGAGGATCATGAATGGCTCTTCTGGATAACAACAAAGTTATGCCATAATTAATACAGAATGATTATGTGGTATCTCTTTCAAAATCCTGAAAGCAATCAGAAGTGTAATTGCAGAAGATATAAGTGGCCATAAAGCTTGATGTAGAGAAGGAGGAAAAAAAAAGTGGGGTGTTGAATAAGGGCTTTCTTTTCTTGTGGCAGTGAGCTTTTACTTCAGTTGTCTGCAGACTAGAAAGTGGATGCAAGACATGAGGGACAAGGAGGGAAGGTAAAGATCTTACTGCTGAACTAACTCATACTGGAATCAGATAAGTGGCAATACCACTGAGGATGGGAAAGGGATGTCTGGTTGGGGTTCAAAAAAAAAAACAGCAGCAAAAACCCACAAAACAAAACTAAAATGGGGTGTGCATTTTAAAAAGCAGGATAGTTTCTCTTGCCAGCGTTTAGTCATTGGTTTGGATTAACTGTATGATCACCATATGTTGTGGGGGAATGGAAGTATGCTGCAGTATGATAAGGGAGCTAGCTTTGCATGCAGCAAATTGAAATCTTACCAGATTTCATTCATTCAGTTTTACACTATGCAAAATAAAAATGCTTCTATATTCTACACTTGGAAGGAGGATAGCGATATATGAATAAGAAGTGTAGCAAGAGGGGATCAACAGTATGTAAATCTTGCCATAAATTACAATGAATTGACTTTGTTTGGCTCCCATGAACGTCAGTGGCTTGTAGTATCTCTATGTGATCTAGGTTGTATGAATGCATGCACTCTTCCTTTATCCTCTGATTTCTAGTATGAACAGATTTTGCACGTATCTCTTAATATCATTCAGAGTAATGACTTATTCCCATTGGAGGCATTAAATCTTTTGTCACTGCAGCTCTTAAGGACCAAGAAATTTTCTGGGAAAAATAGGAACGTGGACCTACAGGAGCGTTTACTATACCACATTATTCATAATATTGTGACTTAAATGGCTGAGAGTCTGTAGCCATTCTTTGCATGTTGTATTTGGATTACTTTTTTGAGTTCAAACACTCTTATAAATGTTAACTGACTTATCTTTGTGGAACTGGGTTGAGAGGCATAAGAGGTTGCCTGGAGAAGATGTAGTTGCAGCCAGCTTGAATGGGGCTTTGGGTAGCCTCATCCAGTGAAACCACCTACCTACCCATGGCAGAGGGGTTGGAACTAGCTGAGAGCTTAATTCCCTTCCATTCCTAAGCCATTCTGTGGTTCTGTGAGCAGTAAAAAACACTTTGGGAGTAGAGCTCGGGAAACCCAGATGTTAACAACTATTTTGTGATAATAAAATCTGATTCCAGTACTGTCTTTTAAATCCAGTGTGAAAAGAATACATAAGATTCATATGTATATAAGATCTTAATAAAGCTACAACTGCTCGAGAACATTTTGTGAATGTAGTTTCATTAATGTTCATCATCTTAGAGCCGCCCTACACCAGAAAGTAATCAAAAGGAGATGGTCTGAACTATTATTGAGAACTGATTTTTTACTTAAAAATAGCAGGATAGTTATGTAAGCATTCTGCAGAGACTTTGAGTTTAAATACTGGCAATTTCAAACTCATCGCCAGCTCTTCTGATGTTGTAGTTCTGGCTAACTTTCCTTATATTGTTATTCCCTCGCAATCCACCTGTATTTTTAGAATAAAAGTAAAGACTTAAAAATCAGTGCCTGTACTGCTTGCCCTGATCTGTGTCCTAATTCTGAGAGGTTTTTTTGTCTTTTTTTTTGTTATCCTATAGTATTAAACAATCTATTTTGACTGGGTAGGTTGAATGCTATAGTGCTTAAGAAGAAAAAAATCAGATTACACATAGGTAAGATTCATCTTTCGTTGTCATACAATTTTCTTGATATAATCTTACCATTGTTTCTCTGTTTTATCAGTTTTTGTCTGAAGGGTAAGGGATTGGATGGCACCTTTCCAGCTGTCATAGATTACACACCCTACCTGAAGTTCATCGAAAGGTACTCTTGATCTCTACATTGTTTTTTAATTAACAAAGTGAAAGTTTTATGCTATACTGGTCTTCATGATTTTCATTTTGCATTCAGAATCCTATTCCTATCTAAATATAAGCTTGTATCCTCGTTTACTTTCGGAAAAAAAAAATATTCCAAAATGCATGTAAACAGTGAATGACTTCTATGTTTTTATAGGATAAATAATTTGATAAAATATTATAATCCTATGAAGTCTTAAGATTTTTGAGTAGAAGGAATTAGACTACTAAAAAAACCTGGTAAATATCTGTTCATGTACTGAAAAGCATAGTTATGAAGGAAGGTTTCAGATGGGTATTGGAATAAATTAAAATGTTCATCTTTGAGACAGATGTCTGAATTCTGTGGCACGTGTTGATTCTGGATGGTGGGGAGATTTTAACACTGAAGCTGCATGCTATTGAGGGATATTCTTATGTTCTGTGAAATAACTGGCACATGGTTTTCACACTAACCACAACTCATTTAAATTTATCATTTTGAACATAACCACTTACGTATTTTCTGCATTATTACTTTTAGTACAGTTTGTGTTCAGATACTACTGTTTGCCCTGAAATCATGAAGGAAAGGTTAAGTCATTGCTTCCATAGGCAGCGTATTGTATTACATTAATCCTTTATATTCCAGGAGAGTATCCTGCATACATTTGTCTGACTTACCTAAGACACCGGTCTGAGACTCAACTAATATGATAAGTAAATTTTGTAAAGCATTCAGGTGACTTTACAAATAAAGGTTAAAACAGAAGTTGTGCTTGGTTTTTCCCCATTGTTAGTGGTTTACAGAGCTTCAGATATCTTTAGCAACTGTGGTGTTTTAATTTCAAGTTGAATTTGCATTTTAACATAGGTTTTCACTTGGCTAATAAGTATGATTCTTTAGTTCTGACAGCATCAGCAGTGATGAAGAAGAGCTGAGAACACTGGGCAGTAGTGGCAGTGAAGGCAGTACTCCAGAGAACATTGGTTCTGTCATCGTGGATGAACACAGTTGGTACAACAAATGCAAAAGGGTAGAACAGAAATACCGCCTCGCGTTGGAACAGAAGGTAAGAGATTCGTTTTCTGTGGGGGAGATGGAGCCAAATCTGATCACCAAACAACTGGTAACATAGCCATTTAAGCAAAGGCTGAAAAATAATGTTAAATATTATTTAGCTCCTTGTAGGTGGTCTTAAGTGTAATGTCATTGCTCAGCAGTTTGAGGGAAGGGAGGTCTGGGGAGAGGGAAGAAAAGAGTAACAATTCAGGGATCAGCTTCTAACATAGAGGCTTTGGCGGCTTCTTTTTCCAGTCTTACAGGTAATGTATCTCAGTAAGTGTTGTGAGTTTGAAGTGAACTTGATTGCTCATGGGGTTTCCCTCTTCTTTAGAAGTTCACCATATATGTTTGTTAATGCTCATCATATCCTATGTGAAGATTTTTATTATGGTAATAACCTTAAACAATTAGTTCAACAGTAAACAAAATGATTGGCAAAGTAATCTGTCCCAGAATGAAATGCATAATTATCTTCTCAGTAATACTGAGATAAATTTTCAAATGTTTGTAGTTTTAAGACCTGCTTCAAGCTGCAATGAGAAAGGAAAGAATGTGTTCTGTATTTGATTTGAGTAGCTTATGTGACATACTGAGTGTTGCTACAGAAAGCAAAGGTAGGTTCTCCCTCAATCCCTCAGAAAACTCTTTAAGTTATAGGTGAAGTGGAATTGCAATTATGGACGCACTTTCTCAGTATGGTTAGCATTTCAGTACGTTTAAAAAGCAAAATGTTTGTTGGTGGATTATAGTAGCATATTGAAATTATAGATACAAATGGTGTATTAGCTAACAGCATAAAGGAGAATAATTCATCGTCAACAAAGAAATAGTGGAAAGGAAAAGAAAGGGAAAAGTAAAATAAAAATTGAAAGAGAAGACAATGTTAGACAAATGGTTAATGTTTTTAAGTAACTTTGTGGTTTTAGTATTTTTTTTTTTCATAGTGTCACAATTTGGTTTTCTTCAAATACTCAACACAGTAAACATATGAAATGTGAAACTACATAGGGATGCCTGGGGGTGTAATTATTTCCATTCGTTTAGGGAATTACAAAATTGCCTCTCTGCCTTTCTAGTTTCTATTGTTCTGGAGAGGAAAAAAAAAAAGGAAAAAAGAGGATCAGAAGATATCTAGAATGAATCTTCTAGCAATTGAGAACTCAGTATGTTAACTGTGGTAATCTCTGATCAAAGTCAGAGAATACGCATGGCTAATGTGCTTAGTAAAGTAACTATTTCAAAGGCCAGATCCCAGCTCCAATTCAGTCACATACGTATTTAAATCATGTTTGGCCATGGTCTTGGCCTGGGGCAGCTAGCATTCTCACACATAACTTCAGGTCACCACTTGTGAACTAGTGTTTGCCAGTGATCATTCCCAACAAACAGTCTGACTTCAGACATGGTCATTTGGAACTTGAGTTTTAGTATAGCTGTAGCCATACTGACACAGTGTGCCTGAGAAGGAATGCTGCATATGTTCAGATTATTAGGATAAATGTAGCTATGGATTGCTTAAGGTCAGTGCTAATACAAAATGGGCAGAATTAGAGTTGGGTTACTATAGTGCATGTGAGAGAACCTAGTTAAAGTTTTTCTGAGTAAAAGTGAGTAAGTCAGACTTACTGTGAGATGGTAGATGTGGGCAGTACCTTTTAAAGCCATAAGAAGAACAAAAACAAATTAAAACGCTGATGCACTTTCACTCTAATACTCTCTTGGCCAACCTGTATCAGCTGAAGAACTTTCTGAAGCTGGTATGGTTTGTTTAATAACCTGGGATGTATCGAGTATCCCCTTGATCCCACACAAGTTTTTAGCATTAAAACTTCTTTTCTTTTGGCAGGGTGCTCTGCATGTCTACCATCTGTTGTGTGAAAAGCCACCTCCTTTTCCATCTATTGATTTTGGCTTAGTAGCTTCATTTGATGGTGTGTAGCTCTTGTATTTCAAAAAATGAACAGTCAGTTCCTTCCTGCCCTCTCCATGCCACCCTGGAAATGGGATGAGTTTGTCTTTTCCAAGTTGTCTTTTGTCCAGATTAATGAGTCATATTTTACACATTTGTTAATTATGTGGAAAGTCTCCCTTCCTTATTTTGGAATGGTATAAGCTGTTCCCATTTGTGTAGTAAGCTCATAAATTCTTTGTGTGCTGTTTATACTGGAGTTTTATATACTTTCCCTGGTGGGGTGACACATCTCAGGTCATTATTGATGCAGGTATTTGCTGTTAATGTTATTGTGTTACTGATGCTTCACATCTAAAATCTTCATTAAATGTTTGTTTGACATTTCTGTGAGGCAGGGAACTTAAGTATGTCCTAGTGTACCTGTAAATACATTCAAAGCACTACTTACTTGGAGTATGACTAGAACTGCCCCAAATCTTTCGTATTACCAGCTGGAAAACTGATACAAATGCATGTTGCACCTATACATAGCCAATATTCCTGGAAGTGACCTTTGCCAGTTTTCCTACCTTATACTTTCATGCAGATGAGTCTTCACTTTGATTACTTTCTTCTCTGTTATTTTAACATACAGTGTGACATTGCAGCTTTCTATCCCAAGAATGAGGCTTTCAGAGCAACTGGATTTTCTATAATAATTCGGGATCCCTTTCATTAAATGTACAGATATACGGATGAAGTGTAGATATTCTTTTTTCTCTTCTTTTTTTTTGTTCAGTCCTGTTTTTTTTTTTTCTTGTGCTAGTGATGGCTCTGTGCATTTTTCATGCATATGCAAGTTTCATGTTTGTGGCATTACTGTCTTACTGATTCACCCACCATTCTTGAAACATGGGTAAGAACTTGATTCTCTCAGTATTGATTAAGAAATGTCCTACGAATCTTAAGTCAATTTACTGATCAGAGTTAAATTTATACAGTTCTGTTTATTTATTTTAAACCAGAAAAACATGAACATACATAAGGAAAACTTCTCTGCTTGAATGTTCTTTAAAGCTTTCTAACACTTCTATTTCCAGGGTTATCTTGAGGAGCTGGTACGACTCAGAGAAAACCAGCTATCTGAATCTGTCTCACAGAATAAACTGCTCCTACAAAGAATTGAAGATATGGATCTAGCCCATAAAATGGAGAAGGAACAGCTGGAATATATCATTATGGAACTGCAAGACCAGTTGTAAGTTAGTATAATGGAAAAACATTGTGAAAGCAGAATTAGTAAATGTATTTAGTTCAAATTTAAGTATACAGTACGAAGAACTTCTGATCCTGTGGAAATGAGTCAAACTTAAAGAAATTAATGTATCTCAGCTTTTATTTTTCTTCTGACAATTCTTATACTCAGAATTGCCTCCCTTGAAAAAATGTGTTTGTGTAAGTCTGAATAACTGAACTTTTTTCTGCAAATCTAAAATTGATTAGACTAAACTTTCTTACATTTTTGACACATTTTTCTGAAATGTTCTTCATATTTCATTAATTCCAGCTTTTTGGCTACTCTTTTAAAAAATGACATTATTAGAAATAACTTCCTTTTGAATATTGGTTTTAAAAAGTTAAGCAGGGAACAGGGAGGCAGGAGAGGGCAAAGAACTACTTATTTTCTTTATATGGGTTCTATTTTATCTGAGTAGGTCTTGCACACGGTAGAAGTTCATCTGGTAATCCTAAAAATATTCTTAATTGATGGGTTACTCGCATTTAATGCAATGCAAAAGACTCAAATAACAAAACAAGTCTTAAAACGTTTTAATAGTAAAGGTAACTCTTAATATGTTAAGTGTTCAAGTGTCTTGCACCCCTTAGGTAGGACATCCTGACAGCCCTGTCTTGTTTCTGATAGTTGACAACTCACAATACACTTCTGTGACCTGCCTGAGTACGTCTGAGCGTCAGGCAGAAGTGTTACTGGGAGGGAGAAGTGAGCTCACTTCAACCCACTTTATTTGCAGGTTTTGAATGCTTCTTTTTAGCTGGGCTGTATGCAATTGGACTGTTGTATAGACATCAATCTTTGGGCTTTAATTTTGGTTGCTGGCTTTTGTATGTAAAGGCTTAAATTGTGGAGCAGCTTCTGTTGTATCTTGACAGTGTGTTGTTGTATAGCTGTTTTGAGATGCTGTAGTCAGAAGCCTGGACTACACTGGATATCTGGGGGGGAGCTTTTTTGCACTGTTAACACCGTATGTGTTGAGTGCCTGTCAGATGAACCCTTCTTAAACTGTGTTAGGAACTGATGGCTCCTTATGTGGGAGAGGAAAGGGGGAAGGAACAGTAGCTGGTTTCTAATGGTGAAAAACAGTCCTAATTAACATCTTGTAATTGTTCTTCTATACTTGTATTTTGTTTGCTTTATGTTTATTTTATTCTATTCTTGACCAAGGATGAAGTGCTGACCTTGCAGCAAAGTATCTTCTTTCGCTAATGTATCTGGACTAATGCATGAGTTTTAGCCAGTTGTTTTTTATGGTCTGGCTGTTTTAGAACAGCACTGATGGAATTTCATTCCTAGTCTTTTGCTCTCCTACCATTTGTAGCCTTTTGAAGTCATGAATGTATTCTGTAGTCTCTGGATTCTTTACCAGCAGCCTAGAGCAAGTTTGGGATTGTGATTCTGTCAGAGGCACATAACACTAATGTTTGTAAAACATTGGGGATCTGATTTAGGATTGTTTTCTGTGTAATTGAATTTATTGTAAATAAACATTCTATATTTTCTTTTTAATGTGGCTATTCTATTCCACTGGCTGTTGTTAAAGTAGAAAATTCTACTATGGATTTTTTCTTGAGCATTTATTGATATTTCCAAACTGCTGTTTTAAAGGCATGCAAGTCAAAATGTTTTACATACATTTTCAACAAACTAATGGATTTGGGCAGCCTCTGAGGTTCTGTTTATGTCTGCTTCTGAAAAATAAAAGGAAGGGGGAACTTTCTTGGCAGCGTGGGTTCTTATTGTTGCTGACCTGGGAATGAGATGATGCTGGTGGTCAGCAAGGCCTCAGCTTATAAATTAAATTACCTACAGAAAAGCTCTTCCATATTTAATAAGGGAAAGTGGAATATATATGGGAAGGGGAGACTGAAGCAACTTAGAAATAATTTCTGTCTCAACAGCCACTGTGAGAAAATTAAGAATACTGAAAACTGTAGAACATTGACATTGACTCAGA
Source organism: Lagopus muta (assembly GCF_023343835.1). Taxonomy (NCBI): domain Eukaryota; kingdom Metazoa; phylum Chordata; class Aves; order Galliformes; family Phasianidae; genus Lagopus; species Lagopus muta. The sequence goes on from NC_064439.1 coordinate 20,750,872, forward strand.
AGTTTGAGGATTCAAACTAAAATAAACAAATTTTAATCTGATTAAAAGCTACTTTATGATGATTTTTGGAAAACAGTGAATCTGAAAATTTCTCTTGTTATTCATGGGAGGAAAAAAAAAAAAGTATCTCACTTAACCAGATTTCTTAACAATATGCCCAGCCATCCAGGGATTGACCATCTCCCTTTGCTGGCAGTTGTTTGATGGCAAATCAGGTTAGAACAGTGGAGCTGCATTAGGCCACCTGATTGTCAGTCAGACCTGTTTAAACAAATCTATACCTGATCAAGAACACCTTCATCTTTTACCACACTCTCTGCAGATTAAGAGATTGCCAAGTGATTGTCAACTGCAATAAGGGCAGTGAGGTATATATATATTCTGGCTTTCATTTGCTTTCTTGAAAAATGTTTGCTGTTGCTGTTGCAGTAAGGGGGATTAAATTTATGATTCTGTCACTTCTAAAAGTTTCCAAAGCATGGGACAAATGTGATTTTGAAGATATCGACTGTCAAATGTAAATACACATTTCTAGCTGTGGTTTGGGATTCATTAGAGCTTAATTTGGTTGTACCTGTGACCCAGCTGCCTCTTAGTGCCGAAGTTGCAATCTGTACTTCTGCATCACACTGTTGAGTTGGTTTGCTGTTCATTTAATGGCCCAGTAAACAGTACTGTGTTTGCACGTGGTGATTGCTTATATCAATTTGAAACAACCCCATTCTGCCATTACCTGGCACTTCTCACAGTTCATCATTAGAAAACAGTGCTTTTGGCTCTGGTCTTCTATAAAAATAGTGTCTTTTTTTACAATTGAGGTGGAGCAGTTCTTAAAGCCAGTGCTTAAAAGTAACAACTCACAGGAGGACAGCCAAGAGAAGCCTCTGAGCAATGGAATGTCTAACTGAAGAAAACATTTTTATTTTCCTAACATTCAAAATGCAGTGGCAGAGAGATTGATTCATCAGGAAATTGGATTCTGGAATAATCAAAATTGCAAAGGAGACCATTTCTTCATCCTCTGATATCCTGTGAAGAAGTCTTGGATGCATCTTGGAGCAGTGATCTCCAGACTTGTTTGGATTGCACACCCCACCAGTCATAGGACTGACTGGGCAATTCTGGAACTGTTTGCACACAGCAACCTTTCTTCTAGCTTACACTCTACCTTTATCTGCAGCAAGATTTCCCAGCTGATCTGAGCTACTTTATAGGTTTAAGTTGATTCTGTATCTGAAGTTGATATTTATACGTTAAGCATTGATGTGTAATTACAAAAGGGATTTCAATTTACTGAACAGTGACTCATCTCCTGGATAGTGACTCATCAATGTTATAAAAGCTAATCACTTTAACAAAGAAAATCTTTTAAAATAGAATCCTAAGGAAAACTGAAAGCATTATATATGAAGGCAAAAACCTCAACTTAAAGGATGTATTTCTTTTTCTTCTACGGTGATTTTTGATCAAATGACGAGAGATTTGTGTAATGTTTACTAACATGGATTTTCTCATAATAGATTTATCAGGTGTTCAGGCTGCTGTGCCTGGTGTAAGACCCCTTTTCAGTATTTGTTAATTTACCCATACTGAAAACGTGTTCCTCAGTTTGTACTGAGTTACTCTTTTTTTTTTTTTTTTATTTGGCTCTGTTTCTTCCAGTACCACTGTCTTGTTCAAGTGCTTTGTAGAGAGGACAACACTGAAGGAAACTCTTTTGTGGTGATTGTTGTTCTGTCTTTGATTATGGCACAAATAAGAAATTAAGTTGTAGGGTCTCTCACATTTCATATTATGCAATTACGCAGACAAACTTAATATGTTTTAGCAGATCTTAAAGTTAGGTGTCCTTAATTTTTCTAGCTGTTACTTAGGAATTATTCAGTCTTTCAAGGCTCAGATAATGTCTGTACTCCATTTGTAATATTTTAATATACTAGACTATAATATAGATCCAGCAACGCAGGTCCTACCTGGATGATAATATATGTATCTATGTAAGATAGTAAACCACAGTATAGTTGCAATCCTGAAAGGCTATTTGCAACAGTGAAAGCCTTTAATTACAGCAAATACTCTGTACCCTTCTGTGGTACACAGCCTACCACACTGCTGTTTTCCAGGCATTAACTTGTAGAGTACTCTTAACCATTTCCAAAGACAATTAATGCCCCGTATAGTTGAAAACTTGCTTATGATGGTTGTGTCTCTGTTTTTCATCAGTTGGTCAACATTGTTTGTGTTGGAGAGCATCAGGAAAGCTGCCACAAGTGTTTGGCCCAGGGCAGGGATGGGAGGGTCACGCGTGAAGGCACGAGGCTGTAGAGATGTGGGCTCTACCTCTGCCGTCAAGACCAAAGCAGATGGAAGCTTGTCCAAGGAAATAGAAGCAGAAGAGTCTGAGCAAAGGTTTGGAAATTTAACCCGTGGCTTGTGTCCCCTTGTGAGTAGAACTTAAAACATGCCGTGCCTGGCTCTGTAATCCTCCCTGAAAAGCTAAATCTTCTTGAGAAATAGGAAAGCCTGACTCTTCTTTAGGACTCTTACCTTCATTTTTAGATAGTCCTCTTGTAAAGCTTTTCTGCTTTATGAGAAACTGATTTCCTCAACTTCGTAAGTACAGTAAATCCAATTTGTTACAGCTGCTTTATTTTCTCACTGAAAGGAACTGGGAGATTAGAATTTAATGTTTGATCTCCTTGCTGACTTTCTTTCCTAGAGTATCAAAGTTGAGTGCTAATCCTTTGCTTTTAACCTTCCACGAGTCCTTACCATCAGACCATAGTTCCTGTTACCCGCTTCCATGTGTAGTGCATCCCGTATGTTGTCTGTCTCCCGCAGGTTTGCAGCATCACTTGTCAAACCTCAGTATTGCAGTCTGCTCTGTTTTCAGATCCTCGTTTACACAGCTTGTACTCTTTTTTTTTTTAATAACTTCTTTGAAACATAGCTTATATAAAAAAAAAATTTCGTATTTCAACAGATGATGCAACTCTTATTTTTGCAGCGTGTTTTGGTTTGGTTTTGTGGAATTCTTTGTTTTAAAGTTTGGTGCGTTACTGTACGCCTGCTCCGCTTCACAAAGGTGCGGGTAGGGAGCAGGCAGGTCCTGTTTGGAGTGAGGTGGGAACCAGAAGACAGGGAGTTTCCTTTTGGCTTGAAAGTGTAGGTAGGAAAAGGCCAGCTGGGTGTGGTGCACGGGCAGACTCCTGCAATTCACATAGAGAGGAGACAAAACAAAGAACAGAGTCACAGCCAAGCCTCGGAGGACAGAGGATGTGCTATTCTTAGTGCCCAGAGGGATTGCTTGGGGCTCTTGCGCAGCAGGAAGACAGAAGTTTCTGGGTTGATTTATACAGAAGATAGAGTGGGCTTTATTTTTAAATCTCCATATTTTAACATCTGATTCTGAACTTCTGGGTTTGAAAAAGATTTATATTAAAATACTTAAAAAATTGAAGGCTTTTTATATTGTTGGTATCGTTAAGCTTTGTTGGTTTATCTGTAGCGAATGCTGACTGATTCCAAAGTGAAAAATATCCATTTTAGTAAGGATAGCCTCCTATGGCTGCACTTCTGTGGGTAAAGGCATTGTAATTAAAGTGGCGTGGCAGGAAAGCTGTAAGTTAGCAAGGCATTTGCACTTCACACATTCCAAATTCCTGAATTTTTACCCAGTGTAGAATTCTAAGTTTGTGAGCAGGGGGAAGTAAGGCCTTCCAAATTATTAATGAATGGTGTTGAACCTCTCAGGGTCACAGGGCAATTCTTTTGCTACAGATCTGTATTCCTGGTAGGAGAGCATATTGTGCAGATTGTGGATTTTTTTTTTGTTAATGTTACCTGAACTGTAGCCGGTAATGCTGCAGAAGAACCTGTACAAGAAATATCAATCTTTTCATGTTTTAATTCCCTTCCAAATACAACTCCAAAGAATTATCCAATTAGGGGTCTAGAGTACATGAATGTGAGACTTTGGTTTTATAAAAGGCTTCAAATAATTTGATACTCACAGTGTGCACAAACAGGATAGGTAGCATCAGCTAAAAACGGGCTAAAACAATTTAATGTGTAACCATTAGTCCTTAAGTATGATAACAGGGACTGAATTTGATCTCTGTGTGCTTTACCCATTTATACAAATAATCTTGCATTACTGTTTGCTTCTGAGATTCCAATTTTTCTTGCTTCATTTCTTAGCCCTCATTCATTTCCTAGGGGTTTGCTTCTAAAAACCGATAGGAAAAGTTAGTGTTTTACAGTGCTTGTGCATTGCTGTGTAATTGCTGTGGACTTTGAAACTCCATCATGCTGTTGTTTTGGTTGTGGGTTTGTTTGTAGCTTGGTAGCCATTCGAGTACCTACCAGGAAGATCATGCTGGATTTGTTGTTAATATTATTTAGTTTTATTTTGTTTAAAAAAATACATACATTGAAAGTAAGTCAGTATCCATGTATTTGCTTGTTTCCTTTTCAAAGGAATTCATCTGTGGATAGGTAGTTTGTCTTTATGTAACTGATGTGGAAAAATATATCCCTACAGTTCACTGAACAGCAAATTCCATTTGAGAGGTTATTTACAAAAGGTAAATTTTATAATCTGTCAAAAAAAATAGCTGTTTTCTAGGAGTCCTCCATTTCACAACACAGAAACGAGCTGGTAGTTGAAGAATGGAATTAAAAGCTGTCCTGAACTTTTTCAATAGTTTGGTTGCAATTCAAGTTCAGTACTTTTTTTTTTTTTGCTTTCTGTCAGACAGTTGCTTGGGTTGTGCCTGTCCTCCTTCTCCAAAGGAGTCAGGCTGGGTTATTTGTGCAGCTGTGGTATTTCTACAAGCACACTCAAACTGAGGCACTGTTGTGTGTTTCGATCCATTCTGGATGATGTCTGGACTCTGAAATAACATTTCTGCTGTAATTAGATTAGAGGTCAAGAGCCAAGCTCAGGTAGTTCTCAATGTAAGTTTGTCAGAGGAGGCACTCCAAGGGTCAAGGAGATCAAAAGCTCTATGAAATCGCTGGCAGTAATTTTCTTACTGGAGGATATATTTCAAGATCACAAGGAGATGAGAAGGGACTAAAAAGATTGGTGAAGAAGCATCGAGGGGATCTCTTCTGTGGCACAACTAGTGCTGTTGCTGTTAACACACAAAGATGTGTTGGCCAGTCAGAAGCAGGAAGAGAACTGGTGTGGTAGGACATGCCTGCTTTTTTTTCCACTGCAGCGCCTGCCATTAGAAAGTCTGCTGGGAACTAGCTGCTCTGGAGGCAGATTTGGGGAGTACTGTGTCTGTGCACAGGGCACACACCTAAGGGAGTTGATATTTTGCAGCATCAAAATCCACTGGTAAGTAACTCATTTTCATACCTGCTGATCTAATTTCTCAAAGTCCAACGACATACCAGTCCAGACATCTTGCTGTCGTGCTGCAGTACTGACAGTTTGAGAGTTCCCTTTTATTTTAGAGTTGCTCTTACAGATTTTGGTTATGTTCATGTATGCTATCAATTTGAGTTTGCATTCCATGTTTCCTGTCCTAAATAAAAGTTTTAAAGCTTGTTCTTTCTTATTCAAATGCTTTTATTTTTTAAGCTTTTATTTTCACTTTTACTTTTCACTACTCAGGTAGTTCTTGAACTGGAGCATTCATCTGATATAATTCCCTTTCTTAGGGAATTAGTCTGTTTCGTTTATTTCCTGTCTTCATCTGCTGGTAGGAGGGCAAATTGCCAACTGGACTGGCATTTTCTGGATTTGGAGAAATTAAACTTGCAGGTAAGAAATTACTGGTTTTTCTTAGGTATAACTGAAAACAGAACTGAGTTGTTTATTAAACAAAAAAAAATCTATTTAATAAATAAATCTATTTAATAAATTTACAGTGAGGTGAATCCAAATTTGATGATCCAGGGAAAATCTTGCTGAAATGAGTTGAAAATTCTAGTTGGTGACCATGATGAGTCTTTTCTATATTACCTTGATTTACACTTGAGATTATTTCTTACTTATGTTTAAATTACCAGGGGTAATACTGGTACAGATAGAAAGAAATCAAAGGTAAACACCTTTCTGTATCATTTCCGTTTTGCACTTAGTCCTCTTCTCCCCCCTATGAATAAACAAATCAGGTTTTGTTTTAAGCTGCAGAGGTGTTAGATGTGTTAAGTGAGGGGGGTCATTTCATATCTTCTGGAGAAGGAGCTGCCAAAAGCAATGTTAGTGCAGGCAGAACTGTTTGTGGCTTTAGCTGATGAGTTAAATGTATTTTAAATGTTTCTTTCAAAAAGAAACCCAAAAAGCTCTACCAACAGAAACAAACCTGACCATAGTGAGTGATCCATTCTCTCAGCTCCTGCGTGTTGTGATTTTATCAGAACAGCAGAACAGGTGGCATACTGTGGAGCATGGGTGTAGATGAACTGTAATTTGTTGACTGCATTTTATTATTGCATGTGTACCACAGATAATGATATTCTGCACATCCTTAGGAAATCATTTCAGAACTGTAAGATATGAAATAAACATCTCAAGATAATCAAAGTTGAGTAAATCAGTGAGTAAATATTCTGGAGAGCACCTTACTGAGGCACGATGTGTGAATGCTGTTGGAGGAGATGTTCATCAGGAGATTTCATTGATTGCTTTTCCCTACTCCCTAAACAAATAAAAAGTCAAAAGCACATAGAGGTGTTTGCTTCTCTAAGTAGAGAAGGTGCCAATGAGTGGATGGAGGAAAATAAGTTCACAAGCATTCACAGACGATAATTTTTTCATGGCCAAACTAGCTGATGTACCATAAATCAGTTTAAGCCCTCTGCTCTCTTAATAAATTCTCACGCATTCCCTCCCTACTGTACCCCAAACTTTCTGCACTCCGTGGTCTCATCATGTCAATCCTCTGTTCAGCCACATCTCCCGTGCTGCCTTTCATTCGTTCAGACAGTCAAGCGATCTGTTATTGATATGCACTGGAACAACTTCGTGGCTGAGCTGATTGTATTTAGAAGCCATTGTTCATCACTTCTTTTTGACTTTCAATTTTTCAATTTCTGGTCTGATGAAAAGGGGCTTAACAGCTTGTTATAGATGCTTGTTTGCTTGCTTATTCTAAATATTGGTCCTATTTCCTTCTTTTTTAATGTCTTTAAACCCCTTTGTTTCCTTGTTCTTTTCCTCTTCCCTTTTTTAAACTTACCTACTTGTACTTCTCTGTTTAAATATCTTATCCAAACCATATCTTAAGTCATCACAGCTAAAAAGTCACTAACAATAGAAGAGTATTTTATTGAATTTTAAGATTGAATTTTGTTTAAAATCAGATCTGTATATTCAGTCTTCACTATTATTCTTATAATATTTAATGGATTTTGTTCCATGTAAGTGATGCTTATGAGTTATGATCAAATATTTCTTATAAAACCTCTGCTTGGAAACTTGCTTTCTTAGTCTACAGGCATTGAAGCCACTCTGGTTTTCAGCTGGTGTGGGAGGTTAGCAACAGCTGGTGCTCCTTACCAGTGGCTCATTCTGTGCAGCAGAGGTGGTAGGGTAAAAGTTGCTGTACATACACAGTCCCAGTTCAGTGTCTTTTACTGCATTTACCTGCTTTCACTAGCGTTCTATATAGAATATCAGATCGGCATCATTGTGTTTGTGAACTTTTGTTGCGTGTTTGCCACAGATTTGAGGTATTTCCCTGTCAAGATCCAAGGAGTTCCTTTGTGTGTGTGTGTAAATAACAGAAAATACTAAGTCTGCACTTTATTCTTGAATGTTTTGTGAAATATATAAATTTCACTGATATTCCTATGCAGTCTTTATTCTGATTTTTCCTCAGAAGGTTTTTATACACCAAACTTACGTTGCTATACTGTCAGATGTACAAGTTTCAATAACAATATCCTTTTTACTGCCCAGCTGTTCAGTCAGCATGCAGAGGAAAGCTCCCAGTCTTCATTGCAGTCATGGTGATTATTAAGAAAAGCTCTACTTCAGCCACTGAAGTATTGCAGCCCAGAGCTGATCAGCACTAGTTACAGTGCTTGCTTTTGGAGAAACAGTGCTGCTGTAGACATTCAGTCTGCATTGCATAAATTGTCTTTTGAGGCCTGTTCCAGAATGGCTCATTTTACCAATACGTAGGGTAGGGCAGTGCTCAGTGCTATTGTGTCATTTTTCACTTGGAGCATTTTGGCATTTGCTTGCTTGTTTCCACTAAAACTTGATTTCCTTCCTTTTTAACTTGTGTGGTAAACACTTTTGTGTCCATTTCTTCTCCTCTTTGAAAGCCTGTGTGGTATCTGGTGATGGCTAAGCTTTAAGATAATGTAAGCTGTGCAGTTTAATGCTTTGACTCTTAGAAGTCTGGTTAATATGTGTGAATTGTAGGTGCCTTTCTTTATCTTTGGAGAACAACTGTTTGCAGGCTATTAACAAGGCTTTGCTGCAGCTAAATCTTACTGTGCTTTAAAAACGACTGTGAGAAGACAGACATCTAAATAACTTACAAGGTTGAAAGAATGGATGGGCTCTACTGGCACCTGCTATGAATACTTTCTGTTACTACTTATCGCCTTATTGCTTTTTTGTGAAAGCTACATACTGTGGTGAGGCTGATTTTGTATATTCAAAATTATTTTTACATGTAAAATAATATAACAAGAGAGAGTTCTGTATCCAACTTGCTGCCGATTTCCCTGCCATGCAGAAAGGATGAAATTACTGTAGCATGAAGGTTTGTGGGACAAGCCCCAGTATAGAAGCCCATGTAAAATACAGAAGCTCCGCTATTACCAACTTGCCTGCACATGTGTGCTTTGTTCTCCTTGCTCAGCATATTTATTTATCCAGAACTTAACACTGCTGCTGAGTTGTGTGGTAATAACACAGAGGAGTTGCCTGGATGGGAATTCACGAGTACATGTTGCATATGTATGAGTTTTGTTAGTTACTGTGTGTGTAGCTGTTAATATAAACAGGGTGTCTTCCACTGAAAAGTGGGCAAGTCCTTCTGGGTGAGGAGGTTGTATAGACAGACCAGCTAGCAAACCTCGTCATCACTTGATTTGCTTTCCTCAAACCTTTAACAATCCCATGTAGCTCCAGGTACCCTGTGGGATTAGGGAAATACCCAGGGAAGTGAGTAGCACACAGGATGCTTGAGATTTTGGAGGGCAGCAGGCCATGGAAGTGGTTCTTCTATATATGCCTTAGACAGCAGAATGTGAGGGATGTCCCAAGGAGGAAAATGTATTGTTTACTTGAGTGAAGGCTGGGGGAATTCATCGTCTTGAGAAAAATTTCCTGAACATAGTCTTGTTTACTCTGTTCCTTGAACAGCTTCTCTTGCAAAATTGCTGTCTATCTGCCTCCTTTTCCGAATTCAGTAACTAAAGATTACTTGATGAACTTATTATTGTTTCACCTTGTTTTTAGGGGTATTTTGGCTCTTTGTGTAGGATTATGTCTCCTTACCGAATGATGTTCATGTCTATAAACAGTTCAAATACCACAAGAGTAAAAGCTCCATTGTAAAAATAAATATACTGATAGTAATACTCATGAATCCATTCAGTGTACACGTATGATCAACAGATCTTCAACTTGCTGTGCAGCTTGGTATTTCAGATACAACATCATATTTGGCTTTCAACTGAGTGCACTCAGTATGGAGAATCTGTTACACAGGTTGTGTACTTCAGGGCATGCATACTCAAAGGTTGTTAAGCAGCTTTGTACTGTTGCCTGGTAATTTCCCAGTTTGGTGATTTATGGGTAAATATTACTTGTGTTTCTGAAGTTATGCTACTACACAAGCATAGCTTGGAGGTTGCCTTATGCTACTGGAAAAAGGCTGGCATTGTCTTGAAGCCTGAAGAACTGTGTACTTTCCTTATTTCTGTGTGATTTTTAGCAGGTGATTTCTGATGTTAGTGTACTAGCTGCCTCATTTCCAAAACTTCAGGAAACTAATCTGCTTCATGAGAATAAGAGGCAAAACTAATTTGAATTGTAAGGTACTTCTGTTAATGCCTTTTCAGTAATTTAGAAACAAAGTTCACTAAAAGCTGTAAGGTGGCACAAAGCAGAATTATTACATGTTGTATTTTACCTGGAAGCTTGTAACAAAGTCAGTACGTCTGGTGTTCTCTTCATTCTGCAGAAATATTTATTTGGGAGTGGGGAGAAGGCAGGTTGCATTTCAAATGCCCTAAAAATTGGAGTAAAGAACACAAAGTTCTGATCGTTGGGCTGCAAAGTAGAGTCATAGAATGGGAAGGAATGGAAGGACCCTATAAATCATCTATTCCAGCCATCCTGCCGTGGGGGGAAAAAGTTGGTCTGTTAATTACCATCTTCCCAGCAGAAAGCATTTTTAAAATGCTACTGCTTTTTTTTATACTATTTAATACTTTTATTTAATACTGTTTTAATATTATTTAATCTTTTTCTGTTACTAAGTTGCTTCTGAAAACTGCAGTCTGTCATTTTATTTTTTATTTTTTAAGTAGAACCTTGACTTGGGCATTTAGTAGGTATGCTGAGATTTACTGTTTCCTATGTTTGCAGGACTGTGCTAAAGAATAATGACTTGAGATCAAGACAAGAATTGACTACTCACCTCACCAATCAGTGGCCTTCCCCAGGAGCTCTGGATGTCAATGCTGTTGCCTTGGACACTCTACTCTATAGGAAGCACAATCAGCAATGGGATGAGTAAGCTGAATTGTTTGACTTACCTTCAAAGAAACAGAGAAACTGAAAATGATACGTTTCCCTTAGCATACTCTTAAGCATATCCTACAGGAATAGCAAGTTACGGTGCACAAGGATCAGCTAGCATAAAAATTGTTTCTCTCACCATAAAAATTTCCTTCCTTTGAATTAATTAAAAAAAAAAAAACCCACAAACAAAAAACCCCTTGCTTTAGAAAATAAGTGTTTTAGAAAACACAGAAGAGTTATTAAGGAAAGAATGATTTTTTTTGTTATTTATTAAAAAACTTCTAAAGAAATATTTCTGTTGAGATCATTAGGTGTGTTGGTATTAAAAATTATTATTTATTTTACAGGAAAAGTTTTCAAAGTTTGGACCAACTTTCAGCAGACGTCAGCCTTTCTCAAACCTCTCTGGATCCAGGTCACTCACAGGACGGAAAGCAGGATGGAATAAACTTGTTAAACGAAGGTATGAGATGCATCTTCGGTCTGGGACATTGGACTGCATATTTTCTCCATTACTGTGCAATTTTTTTCAGTTTCTCTAAGGGCCATTGTTAACTTCCAAATAAGTTTGCATTTATCAAGTCTGTTCCTTGACTCCCAATAATTATAGGACTTTGTGCTGTATTGAAGGCCAAGCTTCAAATGTGTTTCTTCTCCATCGCAGAACCTGAGAAAGGCGTCTTCCTCCTATAGCTAAATGAAATATTTAAAGTTACTTTTTCCCTTTTCTGGATTATCCCAGTGGTGATCCCATTCTGCTCCTCTTTCAAAAGAGAAAACTTAAAGGAACATGCTGTGGGCAGTGCTAATATAGAAATGCAATACACTGTCCCCTTCAAAATCTGTGTGTATACAAAGTATACCTGCTCCATCTAGTGGGCAATTGTGAAAAGCAGAGAAATGCTTGGAGAAGTTGTGGAACAGCAGTATTTCGGGCACAGAAGTGAAATTGCTGTAAGAAATTTCCTGTATCTCACAAGATACCAAATTCATGCAGACATTTACTTGTTTGTAACTTCAAAATTCTTGACTTTAAAAATACTATGAATGCAAACTTCAGAACTTTTTAAAAACACTGAGCAGAATTGAAGTCTAAATGTTTCAAGTAGTGTAGAAAAATAGAAGCAGCATGTCTGTAATGAAGAGCGTTCTGCTGATTTACTTTCAACAGCTGAGTGTGGGGTTTTTGTTTTGTTTTCAGTGTTAATCTTTTGAAGTTTATACTTTCTTTTCCATCAATTAAGATGTAGTGACAACTCAAGTATTGTCTTAAGTTTTGATTTCAGGACTCTGTCTTCAAAGGAGGCATGACGACCTACTTCTAAATGAGTGAGGTCCATCAGCACCAAAGCTTTAATATGGTTCTGTAAGACATGATATTTTACCAGCAGGATCGCATGCCCCCTGTGTACATCTCAGAGTGGCAATCTTTCACATTACTGTTGAACAAATTGTGTAGTCAGGTTTTATTTTCACATGACGAGTTCAAGAACCATACCCAGAAAGTGTGAAGCTGTTCTTGGTTTATGTCATCAAATAAATTAGAGTTCTTAAAATGTAATTTTAATGGGGATTTTTCTAAAAATGAAGACTTCCTAAGGAGTTATCGAGTTCATTCTTTAGGAAAGGTCTTTGGTCATTTGAGAAAAGCTCAGTAGAAGAGGGATCTAAAATCCATTGGAAACTGCTAGTGAGAACTGTATGCGATGCAAGGGAACCATGTCTGTTTGGTTGTTTTCCAAAATTGCTTGAGGCAAGGTATCCTTTGTTATTTTTCTTGCATCCTTCTTTACAAAAATGAAGTGTTTCTGTCAGGAAAAAGTCGCAGAGTTTTAACAAGTGCTGCTTTTTAGACGTGATTTAAAAAGATTGGCCAGGTGAAGTCTTATGCCTCTGACCCTTCTAAGCTGCTTTTAAATTTAGTTTATGGTGATCTATTTTATTCTGCAGGTGATCCAGAAAGATGAAACAGGGAGATGTATTGGTAATCAGTTTCTTTATAACATTATCTATTAGCTGAATTGGCACAAAATAACATGCCTCAAGTTGCCAAGAGTTTAAATAAATAAATAAAACCAAACATGTTTACTTTCAAAGCAATGCGTTCTGATTCCAGTTAGTTCTAATCCTTTTCAGTTCTATTCAGAATTAGCACTGGGGTATTGATGATGCATTAGTGAAATCATTTCCATTTAGTGTACGCAACTAAAGCCAGTGCTTGAATTAGTGTCTTCTGAGCCTCTCTTTGTGGGAGGCTGACTACAGCCCAGTCAGTGATGCAGAGGTAGGAATCTCTATTCCACATCAGTGGGGAAGGTTGGAATTAATGATGTCTGAGTGCATTTGTGAGGTATGTATGTGCTGAAGCAGTAACATATAATTCATACTAACTTAAACAAAACGTTTTTTTATTCCTTCATTTTTTTGTGTTCAGATCATCTTTAGCTGTGATGATTAGCTTAATTCTTGTTTTTTTTTTAACAGGAAAGGAGGACACTCCGTCACTGCTTGGTCTTTGTGGTTCTCTTACTTCAGTGGCAAGCTATAAATCTCTCACAAGTCTGAAATCAAGTGAATATCTTGCAAGTCCCACAACAGAGATGACAAGTCCAGGCTTAACACCATCTTGAGATGCACGCAAGCAGGAAGGACTTTATGTTGTATGCATTTGGTTTATGTTCCACAATATGACTTCCAATGAAGACTGCTAGTTCAAAGGCAAAAATAAGCTGCTTTATTTTTTCTTCTCGTGGTTACCTGTTTAATTCTCCAAGTTTTCATTCCAGCTTTTCTTCCCCCCGAGGGCTTTTTCAAATTTCCTGCTTTAGTCCTGAATTGTTTAACTCTTGGTCAGGTACAGGACACGCATTCTGATGCTTCTGACTGATTTTTAAAATGAAGCAGTTGGAAATCAGTCTCCTACTTAACTGCCACAACCTTTGTTTCTCCTTGCAGTGGTTATCAGCCTGGCTCTACTATAGCCTGGTGCTTCTCTTCAGTGCTCTAAAGATCAACTCTTGCAGAAGAGACAGGAAAACTTAAAGCCAGTCTTTGTAGGCAAATAAATATTTTACTTAAAAATCCATATTTTCATCTGTGTGTGTTGCATAGGACCTCAAATAGCGTATTTAACCTATCAAGAGCTCTTCTCAAGTTGATTCAGTGTTAGATTTTGCATTCCTATTAGCATCATGGCAGTAATGAGACAGCTGAATCACACTGAAGAACCACACTGAAGCACTCTTAGTAATTCTTAAAGTTGCATGATAGTAACAAATGTAAGCTGATCATCTAAGTCAAGCATACTTAGCAAATTGTAAATATTGAGGAAGCTTGCCAAATTTCAAGCTTTTGAGTGACCTGGCTTACAGATAATTTAATATTATATGAGAAATTTCTTGGCTTATTGGTCTTACTGGAAAAAGAGGGACTGAGGAAGATGGGGTTAGCTCCTTGCAAAGTTTGGCTTATATTTATTGGCAAGATTACAGTTACAGTTGGTTTGCCTCTTGTAATGGTACCTTGGCACTACTACAACAGTCTGGTCATTGTAAGGTGGGCTGGAAAGAAAGAGCATTCGCTCTCACCTTTACAAAAATCACTGAAAACATTCAGCTAAGCAGAGTGAAAAAGGGGAAACAAAGGCAATGTAATGACAGTATTCTCATGCTAAGGGTTGTTCTCATTTCTGTAGTAGTGCAGTAGGTATTTTCCTTGATTAGGTAATACAGCAGAACTTCCTTAGGTCAGTTTTTTCAAATTATTTGCCATTGATTTAAATTACTGATACAAACAGCCTGTCACATTTTTTTAAATGAAACTAACTTTCCAGATTAGTCTACAGTTTCAAAGTTTGCAAACTAATTTTTGAATTGCAAACTATATTCTTAATTCTTTGTAAGATATAATGGATCCTTTATCTAAGAATTTTGCTAATCAAGGTAATGCTTCTCAATATGGTTAGTAACTTTTTAAACAAATCTTAAGTGCATGTAAGTATGTTGTATTTATAAGTGCTAGGGAAAATGCTTTTTTTGTGCCAAAGAAGTTTCATAAATTGTTTACATGATAGTTGCAATACAAGACAGATTTTCAATTGCTTACTCTCAGATGTTTACAGTACGTCACTACACTGTATGGTTTTAGTTGGTTTGCCTCTTGTAATGGTACCTTGGCACTACCACCATAATCTTCTCGTTGTAGGGTGGGCTTGAAAGAAAAGAATTCACTCTCACCGTTACTAAAACCACTGACAGCATTCAGCCTCTCTAAGCATGAGGCTCAGTCTCTGTAACTTGAGGCACTGCTGGATTTTGCTGCGTGTGGTTCAAGCTGTATCTGCTGAGCTCTAGCCCATGGTGCTGGAGGTTACTGTGTCCATGGAGAAAACAAGGGTGGAGGCCATTCCTACAGGAAATTTTACAGCGGCTTAGCAAAATCCTACAGGCCTTATTTTTTTTAATCCCTCATGAAACCATTCAATTAATTTCTCTGTAACGAACTCAGAATATCACATCCTTTCACACACTGTCAGAATGTCCATTCCTTCTTGTGACTGTTTTTGGTTGTTACACTTAAGTACCTGTTCTCTCCTGGTAGTTGAGTAACATTAAATACTGATTTATAAGTTAAAGAGTGCATGTCTACTGTGAATACAAGGGAATCCAGATTCCAAAGTTAACATCCTCCATCGAGGTGTAGTGATTTAATCAGTCTTGTTTGCTGTTAAACGCTTCTCCCACTTCATCAGTGTTTTGGAGGGGACTATGATCATGATCTTCAGTCATGTTAGCTGATGGCTCTTTTCTTGGAGCTACTGGTGTGAAATTCACGTGTCATTTAACTGAAGTCTTTTATGTAGTCTGACACTGCTGTGAGTTTCTGGGTGTCATTTTGTGCATGGGAAATCAGCTGTGTGTCTTTCTCAGTTTTAAACATTAATCATTTTTCAGAAAAGAAAAAAAAAACACACTGAAAAAATGCCCAAACTGTATGTTTTGTTGCCTTGACGTTCCATGAATGTTGCATGTAAATTAAACATTTTGTATCATCGTTCATCACTAGTTTTTGTCTCTGTTTTAATCAAACGAAAGGTAAAATAAGAGCATTTGGCAAATCCCAGTATTAGTGAATTGGCAGCAAATTCTTTCTCAGACAACAGAGAGACGTTGTTGCTGTATCCCATGTGCAGCCCAAAATCTGCTGTTATGGCTTTTTGTCTTTTGGCTCTCTTGGCTCTTTTGACTATAGAAGCTCAAAATAAGGTGTAATCTTACTTTTATAATCACAACAGGGGGAACAGTGTCAAATGTCTGCCACGGCAAGAGGTCCTGCCTGCACCATACACTGTAAACTTCTTGCCTAATGTCTCTCCCCACAACTAAGGCGTTTTCAGAGTGTGTGCTGAGTTTTTACCAAGGCGAAACACACACTGGGACGCTTTCAGAGTAGAATAAGACTTTGCTGTCTATGCAGACTATGCATGGGAAATGGTCCCTGGAAGGGAGCCTGCCTCTGTCTTGGAGCTTTTCTGGGATCTACAAGGTGTTATGGGGGGGTCACAAACGTGTGAATGTTCTGGAATGTTCCTCCAGCACACTAGCACAGCTGGTTTCAGTGCCTAGGTGTGCTTCCCAGTAAGAGCATGCACTTGAACTAAAAAGCCACTGCAGCACTTGGCGGTGGATTCGTGATGTTCTCTGGGATTCCAATAGCCGCTATGTTTTTTCCAGCTTGACCTGAAACTCTTCTTGTTATAAATAAACCTGAAAATCAAAAGTATCCATTTGCACAAATTATGGAGCTGCAAATAAACATTCACGCAATTGAAAAGGTATTAAGCAAGCTTAAGCAAATCCTTATTGAATTTACTCTCTGTCAGCCTCCTTATGGAGATGTCTCTTCCTTGGGCTACCTACAGTATTGTCTAAACATTACTTTAAACATCCAACAAAATATTTAGTCAGACTGAAGATTAAGAGTGGCAATTGTTATTCTTCGTCATTTTGGCCAGGCTTATTTTTTTCCTTTTTAATCATCACTGAGGAACAGTCCAAGTGCCTTTTTTTTTTTTTTTTTTTTTTCCCCTTTGTAGCAGCAAGAGAGAACTCTCAAAATTTTCAGTAGCCATTTCAAGGCCGTGTATTTTTCTTAATGGGGAAAAAATAGCCAATTTATCCTTTGTGAAATAGTGAAAAAATGAAGTTTCTCCATGTGTTTTGACTTCATGCAGTTGGATGAAGGAGTCTTAAGAATGCTGGTTTGTCTTTTCATTTAAATGTCTGAAGAAAGCCTTCCCATGTTCATATGTGCTGATCATTATGGCACAAGAAGGAGCAACTTTAAACAGCCGTGGAGTAATACCTGCCCAGAAAAGAAAGGAAAGCATTCATTCTCATCTGTTTTCACATTGAATCACTCTAGTGCCATTAAATGGTCATATTATATTGATTCCACACTATAACACTGTAGCACTGGGATGTTCTTTGTGTCCACGTTTCTCAAAATAGCAGTGTTACTGATGAGAGACATTACCACTGTAGGAACATTATGCCCTCACATCTGTCATCTGTGCAGGCTGCCTGACTGAAGCACCTCCTGTTTCTGCCTGCTTCCCACAGAGGTGGAGCAGCCTGACCTGCAGGCTGCTGTGCTCCAGGCCAGCAGAGGTGGCTATGGGGGCAGGCTGGGCCCTCCCTGCAGCATCAGTGCAGAGCTGCTGGCATAGGAGGAGCAGAGGCTGGTGGCCTCTCAGCTGGGACGAGACATTCAAGAAGGCAGGGACACGATTCCCTCTGCATGTGTGCACGTCTGTTACTTTGTCTGTTTCTTTACAATCTGTTCTGTGACAGTGACTGTGTGTGTTCACAAAGATGGAAATACATAATTTGTGCATGCTAATATCTAACAATGGCTTGTTAATAATCAAAAAACTTTAGTGTGATTTTTTAGAAAGATGTCAAAAGATTTACCAGCAAATAATCCAGCAATCCCTTTTTGAGCAACAATTTTCCTCATAACTGCCCAGGTAGACGCACAGTCCCTCTGTGGATCTCAAAGTAGTACAACAGAACAGTGAATTAAACAGTACAGACAGTGCCACAGGAAGAAAAAATATTAAAAATCAAATGTTGCTTTGGATGCAATGATAAGCTTCAATTTATCTTATAATTTAGGTATGTATATATGAAGTTATTTATATAGAATGTTAAATTCATGCAGTATGTAAATTAATATTGAAGTTAAAATAGCATGACATAGAAAAAGATCACAGTAATGCCTAGAGTAAATTCTACAGAGACAATATTTGCTACTGGAGTAACTGACATAACTGAAAATATTGCATAGCTTTCACATGAGCTTATCTCACTCCAGGTCACTTTATACATGCAGCTAAAAGATCGTTTTCAAAAGTGAACTTGTGCTTTATGGTAAGCTGGATCTAAAGGTAAGTTTTGAGAACTGATATAATGAGTCATAAGAATGAGTGTAATAATTAAGGTAGGACACTTTGCAGATTTTACAAAAGCTTGAAAAGTCTAAGCTGATGAAAATCATCTCACACCCCCAAACCATATATGTTTGAGAAATGGTGGATCTATGAGATGTAGGCTGCAGGCCCTGGTAGAGATGATTCAGATACCGCGAGCAACTGCACCAAGAAGCCATCTGCACTGCAGACATGTGCAACTGCTTTAAACAGAGGAGTTTTTTGTGGTACTTCACTTTGCACGTGCTGTTTTCCTTGATCTGTAATATGGAAGAAGCCAAGATCTTATTTTTTTAGATAAAATTTCATAACATGCATTTATGAGGAACATCCTACAGCATCTGGAAGCTGTGAAGTATTTTGGCAATAGTAGAGAAACTGTAGATGCGTTGTCAGGATCCAGCTCTGACAACAGCTGCATTTGGAAAGAATGCAACCAATACCAGTTAGAGATTACCATACTGAAATTTAAAACATATATCTAATTTGTATCAGCCAAATAAATATTAGGCAGCTAGCTGTGATTCAGAGGTGTTCAAAGAGCAACAAATTCTTACATTCATCAGTACAAGGGAAGAATCGAAACACAGTACCAATTTGTATTTGACTTCATAAATCTCAAGCAGTTCCGCAGAAGAAACATAAATGTCTTTCAAGAATTACAGCAGAAAAAAGATATTTTACCTAAGAGAATGAAACCTTATGCCAAAATGCAATCAGTGTGTTTTCATGATATCTTTCTGGACGAGTGCCTTTAAATGAGCTTCTAAACAGAACCTCATTTCTGGTTACTCCATCTTTCTACTCTTATTTCATCTTAAAGCCATGATCCAACTTGTGTTCAGGTTAATAGAAGTCCCTCACTGATTCCCAGGTAATGGAAAGCTATATTTTCACATACAACTTGAATTGCTCTAAAAACGTAGTGGCGCTCTACTGAACTGAGAACAAAAAGAAGAAATCCCTTTGTCCTTTAAAATTGATGGGGTAATTACTGACATGCCCTCAAAAATCAATTCTTTGAAATCACACACCAAAAAAATGGTTAAAAATACATAACTTGAGCAAAGGAAGCACTTTTTCTGCAGCTTAAACTCCAGCAAAAAACCAATATTGTTATTAAATAAAATGTGTTAAGAGTTACACGGCTGTTTTTATTTTCTAGTATCAACTGGTAGTGAATGTGCAAACGTTTTTTCACGTGATTTTCATCAACTGAAAAGACTTTTTCAATAGAACCCAGTTCACATGCGTGTTTTATAAGAGCTGAAATATTTCCCCATTCACATAGGAACGTCTGTAAGTTGGCAGTCAGTCTGCCTTACTGTAATAGTTCTGGATTTTCTGTTTGTAATTTTTATCACATATTACTATGAGTTGTACTTTGCTCACACCTTTTCCCTCTGTGTCATTTATGAGATACTGTTTTTATCCTAGGAGATCAGTATTGTTGTACAAAGTGTTCCAATGTGGAAAAGACAAAAATGCTTAGTGATATCATAGAGAAACTGAAGAGATGAATATTTAAAGTGCCTATCAAAAATCCATATACCTAAGCATTATGTCTTTTGGGTTCTGTTTTTTAAATGGCGGCTAGAAGAATCAGCTTCACTGCATTTATTAAACATGTGGATTATTATTAAACAGTTCTGCAGGAATTGCTGAGCAATTCAATCTTAAGGGAATTCTGAGTGTTCAACAGCAGACATGGTTAGCAGACAGGCTAAAAACAGCTGTTTACAACGTTGTGACCTGCAACTTACTTTGTAAAGTCTCACTCTCCCAAATTTCAGTCTGCCTCTGTGTTTTCACTACGTCAAATGGCAGAGTCACAACAGCTGCAATCTATTAGGAAAAATCAAACCACAGTTCTACTGTTAGATTACCAACAAGTAAAAAGTCATTTTTTTACATTAAGCTGCACACAACTTAAAATTAGCTTAGTTATTCCAAGCACATGATTATCTTGTAGGTCCTTTCCAACCCTGAGATGCTATGGTTCTATCATTCTATGATCATTTCTGAGAGAATCATGTAAAGCCACTTCACTTGTAAGTAGATAAATAGTTGGTTAGTGACGATAATAAGAGTAGCAGTAGAAACAAAAATGTGTACTTACACAGCCTGATGCTGCTCCTGCAGTAAAAGCAATCCAAAAGGTTGGTTCACGTACACCTGCACTCTTGCACATCATCTTCTTGAAACGTTCATAATTATACCAGTACACTGCTGTGGTCATAAAAAGCAAATCCAAAAGAAACAAACCTTGTACTACAACACATTTGTATTTCGGTTCAACTTTTTTATCAGTGACAGACGTAAGAACTCTACAGCAGTAATAGAACCAAAGAGAAACCAAATTTGAAAGGAAACCAGAATTGTTCTCTTTGACAGCCCATCCAGTTCACCTTATCTCCATACACATATTCCAAATTTCATGATATAAATTAGCCAAATCATTTTGTCATTCCCATAAAGTATCTCCTATCTTAAGACAATCTAACATAAACATTACAAAACTCATAGAACAGATTATTTTAATGTGATATTCTATAAATCAAAATTGAAATTTCTAATTATTTTCCATGTTTCCAGGGATATTTCATATATTTCATAAATCTTGGTAAAAACAGAAGTGTGTTTCATAGAAGATGAGAAGTTCCTCAAGCCTGTCTCATGTTCTTTTGGACCATACTATATAACATTTAATTCTGACACAACCAAGAAATATGGCTTTGCTCTCTGGAATTACTGAGGAAAGACTTGCCTTCCACAGTCGTCACAGAGGCTTTCTGAGGAAAAACTTTCAGAAGTAACATCTATTTTTGTTCTCTTCTGCTGCAATAAGCTGCACTCTTTCTACTTTAATAAATTTTAGTTAGAATGCAGAAGTTACTGAGCTGAGTTATGGAGTGCTTCCTTGTGCAGTTGGTTGAATACATACTGCAAATGAGAGGTGTGCACCCTAAAAGATACCTGTGACTCATTCAGCACTGAGTTCTGCATCGTGTGGCAGTGGAGAAATATCAAAGTATTTTCTTGCTGTGGAAACCAAGCTTCCAGTAGTTTGCAAAAGTAAATTAGGCTGTATGTCTGAGATTGGGAAAACTTACTATTGAAATACATGTAACCCTAATTTAGTATAGATTATCTAAATCCAAACTTAGAGCACGTGCAAGACTCCATTCCCTCCGTACATTTCACATGTATGTTCTCTGCAACATTGCTTGATAACTCAACCGCTACTGTTAATCCAGCTCTTGTGCTTCTATCAGACACTCACACCTTGAGTTTTGTGCAAGTCAGCTTGCTGTCCAAGGAACACTGTGGAAGCTATCATTCACACCTGGGTTAACACAGTGGGACTCTATGCTGTGCTGCTAACACTGTCATTCTGTGCTACTTGAGAGTTCTCAGGGAGCAGCTGCTTTCTTAATACAAACTGTTGCACTGACTTTAATTCCTCTAGAGAAAGCTAACTGCAGCGAAGGTGAGGACTGCTGTAAAAACACCAGAACCCACGATGCTGTAGGTGTATCATTCAAAGAGAAGGTAATAAAGGAGCACATCTTAACTGCAGAGTATTTATAAGGAAAAATATTCAGAAAACACATTCTGAAACATTAATCAAGATTAAATACTCATCATTTATATCATCAGCTTCGAGGCTTGGATACAAGAATGTGAAAAGAGTAGAGAGCACACACATCACCTTGGTTCCCTCCCCTTTGTGCACTCTCATACCAAACTGATCATTCCACTCTGTTAAAAGCATCAGAGGGAAAGACAACTGGCTCCTGCCATGTCTCTACAGACAAACATCAGTAGTAGAGCAAGAGTTTCTACTTGTAATCAGACAACAAGAATGAGAAGAAGAATTTTAGAATCCTTTTTGAAGCTCTAAGAGAAAAATGCATTTGGCAGAGAGAGAAAATGAGCGAATTGCAAATAAATATTGGACAGGAAGCCCTTCAAGCAAAAGATGAATTTTGAATACTGTTCTCTTAGTCTTAAAGAAAGTGTTCACACGTTCAGAAGCCTTCCTTATCATGTAATGTGAAATTAAGTCTCATCAAGGAACAGCATATCCTTAAGAAGGAAATGCAGCATAAGTACTTTGTTTAAACATCTGCCAGTAGCAAAGCAAAAGCAAAAGAGTATTATTCATACTGAAAACAAAACACCTGAAATAGCAGTTATGTAAGTTAGCAGAACTAAGTGCAGCTCTAAGGTAAATATCTGAAAATGGGTTTGAAGCATTTCTCTGGACCAACACAAGGTGTTTAAAGGCGTGATTCCTGATACCATCCAAAGGACAGAGACAGCTTTGAGAACAACTACTGCCTGGTTATTCCCAAGTGCCCTGACAATGAAGGGCCTCAAAGAGACATGGGTTTTTAACCACTGGCATTACTAAGTTGGAACACTGTCCTTCAGCACTCTTGCCCAATTATTTCCAAATGCAGAGACAGCAGAGCTTTAACAGAATGGGAGAACACGTGATCTCCTTTGTCCCAGTTATCTTGCAGTATAGCACTGGGTCAGACTTTTCCTGTAGACTTTCAGCTTTGAAGCTGCACTGCGAAGTGGTGCTCTAGTTTCATCTTTTCTGAACAGTTACACAAACTCATTCATCTTGCTAGCAAAAATGCCTGAAGACACTCACTACTGTGTTGCCCTGTCTTTGTACATTTTTTCAAGATCAAGCATCAGAGCACAAATACAGAATGTCCCTCTATAAGGAAATAGCCAGTGTACCTATTGTAGAGAACATTTCCTACAAAAGCCTTAAAGACACACATTATGTAAGATGAAACAGTCTGAACACAGGGAAAGGGAAAAGTAACACTGAACACAATCTGGCATCCATAAACAAAATTACAGACAAACACTCAAAAGAGAAAAGGTAAATCTATTCTTAAAGCTAATCGTTTTTGTAAAATAACATAAAGATACAAAAACTATGCAGAAGAATCATGAAAAAACGTATCTTACACGACGCAGACTTTCATCTGAAACAAACCCCACCTGAGAAAGGCACATCTCTCAGAACAGTAGTGCTCCAGCCTCTCCACAGGGAAAGCCACCCTTCTCTGGCCACTTTACTCCTGATGCTCAAGTGCAGTTGCTTGTAGGACAAGGTGTGATACTGCATTCTAGTTCTGATCAGCTCCAAGGGACTCACTACAGTCACTGAACCAACTGAAAATGAGAAAAATGTGGGGTTTTTAAAAAAATCAAGATTTACAAGTAACATTTCCTGAACATTAGAAGTTAAGTCTCACGTTGCCTTACATATTTGATGAAAAGAACCATAGAATGTCTCGGGTTGGAAGGGACCTTAAGGACATGTAGTTCCACCTCCCCAGCCATGAGCATGGACACCTTTCCTATATCAGGCTGCCCAGGATCCCATCCAACCTGGCCTTGAATACTTCCAGGGATGGGGCATCCACAGCCTCTCTAGACAACTTGTTCCAGTGCTTCCCCATTCTCATGGTGAAGATTTTCTTCCTAATATCTAACCTAAATCTACCTTCTTTTAGTTTAAAGCTGTTACTCCTCCCTGTCCTACCACTACACTCCCTGATAGAGTCCCCCACCAGCTTTCTTGCTGGCTCCTTTTAAGTCCTGAAATGCCACAATGAAGTCTCCGCAGACCCTCTTCTTCTTTTTCAGATTGAACAAGCTCAGCTCCCTCAGCTTTTCTTCACAAGAGAGGTGCCCCAACCTTCTCATCAGCTCCGTGGCCTCCTCTGGACACAGTCAACAGCTCAACATCTTTCTTGTGCTGGGGATCTCAGGCCTGGACACAGTACTCCGGGTGGGACTCCACAAGGGCAGAACAGAGGTGGACAATCACCTCCTTCAATCACTGGCCACACTTCTTTTGATGCAGCCCAGGATAATGTGACAGCCAAAATAAATCACATCAGTCCAAGTAAGAGAGTTATATTACTGAAGAAATGGTGGGAAAATATAGGATTCCTTCCTATGCCCAGCTCCATGTAATATTACCCATTTTTAAAGCCACAACAAATTTGCTGAAAAAAGAGAAGAATGAGGGGAGAGAGAGAGGAGAGGAAAAGCAGAAGAAATGAAAACAGAATACAGATGTTGCATTTCATTTTTTTCTCTAAACATGAGACAACTTACATCTGCTTAAGGAACCTGCAACAAGTGGAATGTGGTCATTATCCTCTCCTAGTCTAGACCTCAGAGCTTCACTCAGTTTTTCATAGCAGGTAAAATAGATTATTGTGGTAGGAAGGGCCATTATTCTAAAATATAAGAGAGGGAATCTGAATTAGTGCAAGGAAAGCAGGAGAATGAAGTCAGCCATCTTGTATGGATATTTTGCTTAAGTAAGGAAACTGTGTTGGATCTTGCAGGTTATTAGTAACAATCTAGACCAGCAAATATCACAGACTAACATTCTCAAACAATTAACACAGATCCTGTGATTTGCTGATGCTACCAATGGGGAAGTTACAGTACACAGGATACGTCTTCTAAAGGCAAAATGAAAAGTTAGATGTCCCTGATTATATAGTGAGAATATACCAAAAAGGTTGCAAGTTCTGGTGGGAAAGATACCACTCCAAAATGTTTCTGATCAAGCTGATGACACCATTATCTGTAACTTCAGATGCAGAGAATTTTTTAAAATCACTTATTTGTCTAAAAATGAAATTACTTACAGTGTTGGGGAAAGTCCATTCCAGAGGGATTTAATTCCCTCTATTTGAATAATTTTCACAAAAGCATCCTAAAAATATAACCAGGCAAAGAGCAATAATTAGCTGCAAAGCTTTTCTTTAGGAGTGTGTTTCTAAAACAGCTTATGTTTTGTAATTGCTTATGATAGCCATCAAGTTCAATGATACAAGTAGTTCCTCTGAGATGAGCAGGAATATTTGTGCTTGAAATTAACTATACTCTTCCATCTTTGCAGGGCCAAACTAGTAAGTTTTTCTTGGTAACTGACAGCCCTGTGAATAAGTTGTCTTCAGAACAAATACAGCGGCCACAGCAGCCAATCTTCCCCAAAACTAATGAGTACAATCTTATTTTAGTAAAGAACAAAGTTTCTAGGCATGAAATAGCAATTCACTCTTGATTCTTTGATACATTATTTTCCTGAAAAGTGACAAGATATCAGCAAATTGTATACGATATATGATATATTTGGAAGCTTACAACTTATCACAGCTGTCCATACATTTCCCAGGCCACTGACAGCAGAGGAACACTGAGCCTTGGTGGCCATTGAATTGAAAACATCTTCAAGAGATAAATTCCCTAATATTAGGGAACTTATTTTTCTTAATCTTTTGGGAGGAAGAGGCTGAAATTTGACAGATTAGAATACGGACAAGATCAGGCTTTACTACAGGGCCTCAGAAGATAATGAACCTGACAGGTTACAAAAAGGGCTGGCACTAACATTTTGTTTTCTTCAAGCTTCTTTTCTATTTGTTAGTTCTGGACATGTTCATAACGCTGAATCAAGAAATCTACAGTCCAGGAAGGTACAGATCAATGACAGGAGAAAGGATGCAACAAAATCCAGCGTCTGAGCAGCAAATGCATGTATTTTACTAATGGTCTGGGCAAACATATCAGAACATTTGAATGGTTCTAGCATGGGCAAACTACCTCGTCTACTACATTTTTCTCTACTGCACTGTTTTATGAAAGGAAATCTGATGACATGATAGTTATTCTTCTTCATGAATTATCTTGTTATTGCAGAAATGGGCAGGGCATGATGTCAGTTAGGAAACTAAGAGATTTCCTAAAAATTATATGGTAAAGTTAATTGAAATATTCAGACAAGTTATTAATTTCAATAAAATTTGGTCATGGTAAAAGGAGCTACTTCATGAACACTTCATTCTTCTCAAATACTGAATTCTGAAAAATCCTTGATCATGTGTGTAATATAATAGCAGTCCAACAAGAAGCTGTGCAGCTGCTCTCTCACTCATTTTACCACAGGAATTTGCATTCTCAGCTAGAAAGAAGGCATCATTAATCACTACCTAAACTACACTGTGTAACCACATGAATACCCTCTCAAACAACAGCAAAAACTTAAATAAATAGATAAATTTTAAAAATGTGCAGTATGCCATTTAAAAATGTTTAAAATGTAGACTTTCATGTAAATATGAAATGTCCTTACCAAAGTCCCTTTGAAATGCCCTTTTCTCTTATAGCATGCCTTGCCATCTCCATTCTCACAAACACACGTATGATCCATCTGGCCATTGGAGTATACAAAGCATTTTCCTAATAAACAGTGTATAGAAGTATTAATTAAAAAGTATTAATGCGTTTTGAAATGATTGTTTTTACTCTGCAGCAATTCCAAATTGGATATAGTGGTGAGACAGATTTATTTCTGGTTAGAAAAATAGAGACAAAGTAGCTTTGAAAAGTCAATATCAACAGAGCGGGTGGAAGGAAAAAGAAAACAAAGGTGTCCCTCGCAGTGCCAAGGAAAGGAAATTGCCCTCACGGGCTCAGGGGGACAAACTGTGTAGCAGTGCCACCTGCTGAAGAATAAAAGACAACGACACAAGTCCTGAGTCACTTTTGTGCTTTCTGAACATCCTTCTGACTTTCAAATCTCTTACTGAGCTTTCCCTGCATCCGTGCTATGGATGGAGCTACTACATCTTAGGCAAATCTATATTCGCACTTGATCATTGTCTCTAATTTTATTTCTTCTACATTATGTACTTTGAATCTGCTAGATAAAATTCTGCTGCCAGTACAAAAACACACTGAGTCCCACATTACATTTTCACACTTTTGAAGAGTTTACAATTTACTAAAGTACCAACCACAAGCGTTTTCCTTTTTTTAATTTATGGCAACTGTTACTGCAAATACTTATCTCCACATACAAGAAACTTCTACAGCAGCCATCTCTTTTTCTTTTAAATCTCATTTATTAATGACAACTAAATAGTTAAGTCTTTGAGCACAGAATGTATTAATCTATTTAGAACCCAGGTGACAAGACTTAGATAAAACTTTTACTACTCATTTTCAAAAGTTTTTGGATTCTGGAGGAGAGGGACTTTGACATAACACAGTGATCACATAAGCCCTTTATCAAAATATTTAGTAATGTATTAATAGCTTTTTTTTTTTTTTACTCAATTGAGTAATATTTGTACATTCTTCCATACTGAGAAAGAGATCATACAGCCTACTTTACATTAAATTGATTCATAAGATTTTTTTTCCATTGTATCTATTCAGTAGCACATCTTTTCTTTAGCAATTTTAGTATGTGTACATATGTATATATATATATATTTTTTTTCCCAGCTCACTGACTGAGGAAACAAACTTAGCTACTGAGAAACAAAGAAAGCCATTGTGCTACTCAGCACTGTGACAATTACCGGCTAAGTGTGACAGCAAAGAGCAAAGTGCGCCCTCAACTGCAGAACATTGCTTACCTTTGGGGAACGGATTGCTTTGGGCTTGCAGTCGAGTTTTGACAACATCAAGAGGAGTTACTAAAATGAAGCAAAGTAGTCATTTAGAAACACATCACAACCTGAAAATGTAGAAGTGTGCACATAAATTCATCAGGAACTTTTACAACTTGTTTTTCGGGGATGGGGGATAGGGAAAAAGAATGAGAACTATTTTACAACGTAATCAGCCAGAGGGGGAAAGCAAGCAAACAATGACCACCACCCAAACCAACCCAACCTATACATCCCCTATATGTCATTTCTAACTTAGCAACAGTTGAACAAAGAACTGCTTGGGATAAACAAAGCTCACAAAAAAACACATTGTGCCAACTTGTATGAAATTGTTAAAAGCTGTGCTACTCCTCTCTGGCTGCTAACTTTTTACAATGGCAAACCAGAGAACTTCAGATTTTGTCCTCAAGCATGTAAAAAACCACAGCATTTTCTATGCATTTATTCTTTTTTATTAAACTAATCTACATAGTGATGTTCAAAAGAAAACAAACAAACAAACAAACTTTAAATTTGCGATGGACTTTCCTTCTTTCCTCTGTGTAGAGCAGATTTAAAACTTCAGAGTTGTTGAGAAGTAAATGTAGGCTTAGGGAACATTTTTTTGCTTCCATCCAGCACTTGAGCACAACAGTCCTAGACATGCTGAACACTGCAGTTGTTTGTCAGCTGGACCACTCTCCAACCTCTGCTGATTGCACTGACTCAGGGCTTCAATCACTTACCTACACACAGCAGCTAGTGCCATGCGAGACTCCAAGGTATCCAAAATATCTGCACAGTGGACAGATATGACACAGAACCTACAATTTCTTTAAGCAGCAGCTGGTGACTAGGTCAAATCACCCAGAATGTGCACATGACATGCTTGTGCCCAGGCAAATATTTACTCCTTAGCTCTCTGCTGATGTCCGTCTGCTGACCAGTACACTCTGCTCACATTTCTGTACCTAAATGCAGGGATCTCGATGTGACTGCAGCTCATTTCAGTTATATAAAATTTGGCTTTTATTATCATTTAGCCAATTGCACATAACTCTTCCTAGTCTCCCAGGTACCACTTCAGAAAGGAAAAGTCTCCTTATACCTGCTAAGACCTTGAATACCAATACCTTAAACTAGAACCTTATGCACAAAATTCGAAATACATCTTGGGAATTCTAGAGGTCTGATCTAGCTTTGCCTACTACTTTATCTAATATCACAGGACACATTGTGTAATGACAGAATGAATAGACTGAATTTGGTAAGAACCTAATTCATGAAAGTCTGGAAGGTTTTGGGGGGAGGAGTCATGCTTAGAAAATTGTACGTTTCTCTACAGCTTAGTCAGTGTTAAAAGTCAGAACCAAAGGCTAGCTTAAGGCAAAAAGTAACAGAAATACGAATAAGCTCCAAGAGATACAAAGCACTGAATCCAACCAACCAGTGCCTCCTTAGGTGTACATGGGAAAGGAGTTCACGAGCTAGAGTACTGAATAAAAGTAAAAGCTCAATTTCACAGATTATCTGCAAGTTTGAAAGACCTTACAAAAAAACCTATCCTTAAAATTGCTTAAGGAAATGATAAAATGCTCTGACAGAATACAACAGCATAACAAGTAAAACGATGTTACTACTGCAGTGGTAACATGAAGAGGACATCTCACAGTGTACAGCCTTGCAGGGTTTGTATCTTGAACTGTAGACTTTTATTTAAAATTTATTTTTAAGTGGCAGAAAGGATGGAAAGTCATTTTTATTGGGTTTTTTTTTTTTTTTGGTAGTTTGTTTGTTTGTTTTTCCAGAAAGCAAGCAGTGAAAAAAGACAAAGGAAAAAAAAAATTAAAATTACTCTTATTTTCAGAAATAGTTAAAGGTTATCAGGGAGGGTAAAGATTTCAATTAACCACCATATTTGATATAATTAAAAAAAAAAACAAAACACATACTTAATGAACATATTAGCAGAAGTTTACAAACCACATATATGCAGTCAGCATGCTCCATTAAACCAAAGAGCAATCACTTTGCAAAGATTTTCTCTGTAGCAAGCTTAATAGTTTGCCTTACCAAACAATGATGTAATTATAGCTCCGCAGCAAGAGGACACTGCCTGCTGAATAGTGGTTGTTTTGCTGAAGTTACTATTACTCGTCTCAGCCATCGCTTTATCCTCGGAGAAGAAAAATCTATTGAGGAACAGAAGAAGTATATTGCAAGACTGTGCTTACAACTTGCAGAAAAATGAAGTAAAAAATATTTTTAATTTTTACTAATGCATTACATATAAGCAGCAGTAATGTAAGAAAATGTAATATAGGGAACTCAGGTTTTTGGCTTTGTGGGGTTTTGTTTGAAATTAAGTTTTCTAAATAACAGGAAAACTTTCTAAACTTTGTAACATAAGGTACCTGATACTTTACAAACCACATTAAATATGTAACATACCTTACATTTTTGTGGCAACAAAGGCCTTAGGAGCATGTCAATGGCCTGTACAAAGGTAAATGCCCTGCCTGCAGCCCATACACTGCAGCAGAGCAGAGCACTTCGTCCAGACCCCCCCTCTTGCTTCTGTCGTTCCTATGAGAAAATCCAGAGAGGTCTCCTGGTGAATTCAAATCACAGCCTTTTGGTAATGGCTTCCTGAGCAATCTCCTTAAACAACAAGCAGTGACTGACTGGCATTAATGCTGCCAGTAAATATTAATTCCTTTAACAAATCCTGCAGTGCAGTTTCACAGGCAAGGACTCAATACCTTAGAAATGTAAGCACAGACTCTAGAAATAAGGAGCTAATATAAATCTAGGCAGAAAAAGAAAACAAAAAGAAAACCAAACAAAAAGCCAAACGAGCCCATTTTCAGGACACAAAATCCCAAAATGACATCCTGCGTTGAAGAGGATTCACAAGGATCACTGAGCCCAGCTTCTTGCTCCACACAGGACCACCTGAAAAACAAATCCGATGGCTTGAGGGCCATACCTTTGAAAATGCACACAGATTTAGTAAGTGCAGTTGTGACTTTATTAGTTTGTATTGATCTAAGCTTTGTATTTGATCCATAGGACAGGCTGGAAAGTTGGATGAAGAGGAACCCAATGAGGCTCAATGATGGTATGTGCAGAGTCCTACAGCTGGGAGGAATAACCTTATCCTTCTGTACAAGTTAGGGGCTGACCTCCTGGAGAGGAGCTCTGCAGAGAAAGACCTGGGTGTCCTGGTGGACAACAGGCTGGCCATGAGCCAGCAGTGTGCCTTTGTGGCCAAGGCCAACGGTATACTAGGATGCATTATAAAGAGTGCAGCCAACAGGGTGATCCTCCCCTTCTTCTGTGCTCTGGTGAGGCCACACCTGGACTACTGTGTCCCATTCTGAGCTGCTCAGTCCAGGGAACTTCTGGAGCAGCAGGCGGCAAAGATGAGTGGGACCATCTCCCTGATGAGGAAACGCTGAGAGACATGGGACTGTTCAGCACGGAGATGAGAAGGCTGAGGGGGATCTTATCACTGTTTATAAATACCTAAAGTGGAGGGAGTCGAATGGATGGGGCCGGGTTCTTTATAGTGGTGCCCAGTGTCAGGACAATGGCAATGGGCCGGATGATCTAAAGAAGTCCCTTCCAACCCTTACGACTCCGTGATTCTGTGAATGTTTTGCTACGTTCCCCGAGTTTAAAACGAAAGACGAGGCAACTGAGCAACGCCCACCAGGACTCACCCCCAGAACCCGCCATACTGACATTTCCCTCCACACATTTAGGACCCTGCGGGTCTGAGGCGCTGCCCCTGCCGCCGCCACGCCCTCAGCACGGCGCGGAGAGCCGCAGCGCGTCTTCCCGTGTGAGGATGGCAGTGAGGTGAGGCGGTACCCCTACGCAAGCTTCCCGCCCTCGCGCGGCCTCTTTTCCCCTCCCGCCACGCTGCGTTCCCCTCACCCCGCCTGGCGGCGCCTTCCCGCCCTCCCTCCCGCCGGGGCGGGGCTCGCGCGCGGCGGACCGTTGGTAGCGCGCGGGCCGGGGCGGTAGCCCGTGAGCCGCGGAGCGCCGAGGCTCGGCCCCGTCCTGCCGGGAGACGAAAGGAGGGGGCGGCGGGGGCCGGCGGCCGAGGGAAGCGTAACAGCGGTGCCGCGCCCGCGTGTCTCCCGGCGGGAGTAGAGGAGGATGTGAGGCCGCGGGAAGATGAAACCCGGCGCCGCAGAGGTCACCGACAAAGGAGCGCGTCCCCGTAAGTGGCGGGGCCGGGTCTGCTGCCGGCGGGTGGGCCTGCGGCCGGCTTCGTTATTACGGCAGGGTAGCGCGCCGGCACTCCCTCCCGGCGATTTTGCCCTTTCGCTTCGCCCGGCGTCGGGAATCGATCGTTAAAAGCCGAATTGAAGAGGGACGCGAGCCGGCTGCCGTCAGGCCCTGCCCCGCGCGGCCCCTCCACGGCCAGCTCCGTGCCGCCATCCGCGGCTGCGAGGGGCGGGCGGCTGAGCGGGGAGCCCTGCTGGCGCGGTGCTGCTAACGAACTCTTGCTAACTGCGGGCCTTGAGTTAGCCTAGCGAGTTCGGTGCGCGTTTTTCAGTGGTGGCCGCAGTAATTTTTGAGGTGCCCTGTGTGCCGGGTGTAACGCGGTGTTTGATCCCTTCAGAATTTCTCTTGCTCGTCTGCTCATTTGTGGCTCAAGACTTCATTTTCTCTTCAGCTTCCAAACGAGTTACGTTGTCTAAAGCCTCCACGTTTCCTATTTGTCTGCTTCTGCTTTCTCAGGTTCTACCGAATTAACTGCTCTTCCTGCTTTACTTCTATGTGTTCATAACCACTGCTGGGAGAATACAGCGGTAGTGGTGGCTTTGCTTCCCCCTGTTAAGGCAGTTTCAGCGAAGGAGAGAATGGGTGGAAGAGGTACTGTTTTGACTTTAGAAGATGCCTGCTCAGTTCCTGCGTCAGCCCTCTGTCCTTTCTGAACTTCTCCAAAGGAAAATAACCAGGAGCTGACCCGCAGTCACTGAGGAGACAAGTGGTTTAAAATCACCAATATGCCAGGCTTGGATGATTGAGCCTCCGTCATAGGTTGTAAAAGGACTCCTGGAATGGATGCAAGTAGGAATGGTTGCTCACACTTGAGTGCGCTTAGGATTCCACGAAGTGTTCCTCCTCTTCGGAATTCCATGCCTCTATTGATTGTGTCCTCTGGTACATACAGTATCACTTTCTTTTTATTTTCTACCTAACTGCTGGTTTGGGGTTTATGCTCCATAGTTCTTATACTGGAATAAACTATTCAGCCATTATCTCTGCTCTTTTTATTTATCGTATTTCCCCTAAATCACTTATTTTGCCCACTGACCACCTATCTGTGAGATAATTCCACATGCTTTTGATCATTTTTTTTATGCTTTTTTCTCTTTCTTGGTTGTAGAGTACACACTCAACTCCTCATGCACATTTTTTCCTCTTAAAGCTGCACGTGTTATTTAAGTGTGGGGATTCATGAATTTATATAGTGGTATAATAAAATTGCCCAATCAATTTTCTGGTTTTTTTTTTTTTAGCAATTTCTGTTAGATTTTTTGTTCTTACTTTTTTTTTTTTTTTTTTCGTTGATACTCATTGTACATACAATGTTTCTCTTCTGAAATGAGACTTAACTCTACCCAGACTGATCTATTTTAATTCTTTAAATTTCCTTATTTAAATGTCTATTCTGACAGAGTTGAGTGGATGGTACTGAGTTGATCATCAGGTTTTTAATTCCAGTACCTGAAGGGGGCCTACCGGAAAGCTGCAGAGTGATTCTTTGTAAGGGCAGGTAGCGACAGGACAAGAGAAAATGGCTTTAAACATGACGAGGGTAGATTTAGACTAGATATCAAGAAAAAATTCTTTACTGTGAGGGTGGTGAGACACTGGCACGGATTGCTCAGCAGGGCTGTGGATGCCACTTCCCCGGAGGCATTCAAGGCCAGGCTGGATGGGGCTGTGAGCAACCTGGTGTAGAGGGAGGTGTTCCTGCCTGTAGCAGGGGGGTGGAACTGGATGATCTTAAAGGTCCCTTCCAACTCAAGCCATTCTGTGATTCATTCTATGATTCAATTGCTGTATGTTGTCTCTTAGTTTAAGAGAAAAATTCACTAGAAGAGAAAGAGTGGTTGTAACTACAGTGATTCTGGAACTTTAAGCAAACTTCCTGAGTCTCAGGTGGGTGCTGAAAAATGAGATGAATAGTACGATCTTCCTCTCCTATTTTTTCTGTTTCATGGGCTTTTGCCTTGTTTTTGTTCTGTTGCTTCTATATGAATCCCCTTTTTTCTTAGATGAAAAAGTGAGAGGCCAGTCTTTTTTCCTTTAAAATAGTGCTTTTGTGATAATTGGGGACTGTACCAGTAGTGTATGTACTGTGCTGTGGAGATGGAAAATGGTTAACAAAGTGGAGGAGAAAACTGATGGTGTTGTATGGCAACTGAAATAAAAAAATCCATCTTGGCACATGATTTAAAAAAACAAAAAACAAACAAACAAAAACCAAAAAACAAACTTAAAGGCTCTTTGTTATTTATGTCTTGTTTTTGACATGTTTAACATGTAGGTCTTTATTAAATGTCTTATATTACATGGAAGTTTGCCTTCTTTCATTTTAAAAAGAGAACCCACATTTCATACAGTCTAATTCTTTTTTGGCAGCAGATGAAATGCAAGCAAAAACAGAAAAGATAAAATCTTCTCTGAAGAGCGTGAAAAAAGAAGTAGGAAAACCAGAGAAACTGAAATATAAACCACTCACTGGAAAAGTGTTTTACCTCGATATTCCATCAAATGTGATCTCTGAAAAAATAGGGAAGGATCTTAAAGAACTGGGAGGGGTAAGTTAACATTCAAATGAAACTGAAAGAAAATCTGCATCTGGAATGGCTGTTCCGTGTACTGTGCTACTGTGTCTTAATGTTACATTTATTTTAGATGTGAAGGAGTTTTATTTTTTAATGTTACTTTAATGTCTAGTATAGATAATCAGCTTATCAAGAAGTTTTTGTGGGGTTTTTGTTTGTTTTTAGTGGAAGTAGTTTTGCTATCTGTAGCAGAAGTTTTTATCATAGAGGTTTGTTTTCAGCTGATGTTTCATTTACTTGGATTTTTATCCAAGTGCCATAAGAATGATGAACCCGAAAGAGGTTAGAGGAAGTGTTCTGCATATGTTTATGGAAAGTTGCATATTCTTTTAGCTTGGTGTGGGTTATTTGTTAAGATTGTCTTTTACTTGAATGATTTGATAGTTTGTATGCATTTAATCAGATCATATATGTGATAATTTCCCAAATTTTCTAATACATTTTATGTTTAGAGGCTACTTAAGGCTACTTATAAGGCTACTTATGTTTAGAGGCTAGAAGTATAATGGGAGAGTGGTTTGACTTATTTTTTTTTTTCCTCAAGTACAGGCTGAGGCTTATAAAGGCTGAGCTGGAATATTATCACCTAGCAGAGGGAGGAGATATGCACCCCTCTTGGCATTCAGGGCAGGTTGTGGGCAAAGAACTGAAGAAAGAGCTTTTGTGTGGTTGGTGGGCCTGAGAGGATGTAGAGAGGAACAAAAAGTTTTGAGAGATTGCAGTGGAACATCAACTCCTCAATATCGTGGTTGAAATGTGAGCTAAATAGAGGAGCAGAGTTAGGATACAGGACTAAAGTGGCATGAGATAAGGTGTCAAAAACAAACAAACAAAACCCAACAACCCCACATTGACTTCTTGATGGTTTTCTTTTTCTTTTCTTTTTTATCTTTAAAGGCATTTCTTCTTTAAAAGGTACCCTGGAGCTCTTTAAACAAAAAGCTTTGCATAGCTAATTCCACTTACATTCTGGATTTTAAACTTAATGTTTTGAAGTACTCATTCTTCTACAATGAGCAAACAGCTGTGAAAGCCACGTTTTTAAGAGCAATACCTCAGCCCATTCTGGTGGCATTTTCACAAGAATGGCTGATAAGGCTTGGGTGTGGTGAGGAGCAGCAGCAGGAAATTGAAATGCTCTGTAACATCGGCAGTCAGCTGAGAGGATCAGCTCTAGCGCTGGATCAGGCTGCCTGGAGAGGTGCTGGGGTTTCCTCTTGAAGATGCTCAAAGCCAGCAAGAAAATTTTGGTGGTTAAAGTTGTGTACTACTTTCATAATCAGGTTTTTACACTTTCAGCCTTATTGTTTGACCTCAGTAAGGCATTTCAGTAAATGCTTTCTGCACAGAGTATGCTAATGAAGATTGTTTGCACTGAAATCATAAATTCTGATGGGGGAAATACAGCATTTTCGTACTCACTAAAACAAAATGTATTACTCTGTTCAAGCTTCTATGCTTCTGAGAGGCGTTATGAACTCTGTAGGTGTGAAATGGGGTAACCATTGTTTCACAATAGTTCCATTTTTCTGTGGTTTCTGAAATTCATTGTTATATCTCCTTGCAAACTGTAAATTATGTTTGCTTATGCATCTGTGAGCTCAGTTTAGCTGAATACTTCATAACTTCTGTTAAATTACATAAAATGTGGTTTCCTTTGAATTATTCTGTAATTTCTCAGTGCACTGAGTTCTATTTGGAAAGTATTATAGTTCAAGAAATGGTAATGGTAAATGGTAATAATCAAAACCAATCAAAAAGAAACAACTTCATTTTAAGTTAGAAAATCAGAAGTGAAACTGTAAACCTTTTGACTGGTAAGATCTTACTGCAGTTCAGTTGTCTTTTTTTTTTAAATATCTTCCTGATGATTCTGTTTTCTGAGTGTAAAAGTAGATTTGTTTAGAAGTTTTGTCTCTTCAGTGCACACAAAGCAAGAAGGGAATTACTAATCTATTGTCCTGAAGTAACAGTTTGCTTTATTTCTTTTTATTTAGCGAGTGGAGAGTTTTCTTAGCAAAGATATCAGCTATCTGGTGTCCAGTAAAAAGGAGGCAAAATTTGCACCAACTCTCAGTCAGATTTCTCCAGTTCCTAGCCCAGAATCTGTATGTAATGGAGGGAATGGTACATCTCATCCCAGCAACCGAAAAGATCGACAGGATGGAAGTTCATTTAAGGCAGCAGATGCAGTAAGTTTCTCTAATAATAATGCTGCAAAACAACTACAACCTGGGAGATGCACTATGAGAATTTTTCTCCTGTCTTGTTTCCTCGTGTTGTTAATGCAAATACGCCCAGAAGTAGTCTTTGGTAGTTCAATGAAATAATTATGGTTGAACATTGCGTATCAGGTTTTTGGTTTTTTTTTAATTCTTATGTGATTGTATTAATTTCAGCAGTTTGCTTCTGAGTTTCTGCAGATTTACCTGAAGTCTGTTCCATTGGCAAGTTTAGAACCCTCACTATCCTGACTTGATACTTTAGGAACTTAGGTGTGGGGCGGTTCATGTGTTGGCCTTCATTGCACTGGGTGGCTGAGGTCACCTCTTCTTGACAATAACCTGGATAGGTGAAGGCATGTTCATTACAAATGTACAGAATATAGTACAAAAGGAGCTCCTGATGGTAGAAAAGGCAGAGATAATTATGGCTGAGGCTGTAGTTACATTCATGGCTGGTAGCTAAATTTAGCACATGTTCAATGGATGAAACCTCATCTTTTGGTGTATCCCACAGGCTGCTCATTCACACCATCTTTCTTGATCCAGCAGTTGACATTGCTTCAGCCATTCAATGAACCTGCTTTGGTTGAAAACTAATTTTCTTTTTTCCCCTCAGAATGCATGAACCCCAAAACCACCTTGTGTGAAAAATGCAAATTCATGAAAAATAACTATAAAATAAACAAAAGGAGACTATTGAAGACTTTTGATAGTAACAATTCTTTAATTTGCCTTACCTTGTACTTTCTGAAACGAAATCTAACTTGCTATGAATGTATTTCTGTTCTAATATAGGTACGTTTGAGCAGAGGAAAATCCTTAGCTGAAAAAGCAATCAGAGAGCAGGTAAGCTGGGTAATCCATACATTTCTACTTCTGAGGAATTTTGATCCTGAAGTTCTGGAAAACAAGCACTAGTGAGAATGATGGTGGTCTGAGACAGGGGTGTCTCATGGGGCGTTCAGGCAGAAATTGGGGATTGTTCTAAGCAGAGCACGTGTCAGATTGTGTTTTCTGGATACTTCCTGAAGAACTGAAAGTCTTACGGTCTTATAATCAGTATTATATTTTATCAAGATTGTAATTGTAGCTGGCATTTGAAAAGTGCTTGTGAAGTTGAAGTGAATGTACAAATTCATTGTCTTCAAGTAGTAGATACTATAACATATGGCAGTAGAGAATTGCTTTTGGCTTTGTGAGGCATTAACTGCAATCCTTTGATAGCCAAGTGTTGTGATGTGGAGATGGAGAAGTCAATTGAGGATAGCTGTAATATTTTGGCAGGAAGTACATAAACAGTCTACAGTTGGATCTCAGCTTTTGTAAGATAGTTGTTATTATAAGGTGTAGTATATTTATATTTATTACATTTTGTTTGATCTGCAGCTCAAAATGAGAATTTCTTCTTTTTTTTTTTTTTTTTTTTTTTTTTTTTTTTTTTTTTAAACAGGAATTAATCCCCTCTGGTAGCATGCTGTCCAATGCTTTGAGCTGGGGAGTGAAAGTACTTCATATTGATGGTAAATATCTTTGTTTGGTGAAGCATAACTTGAGCTAATAACACTGATTTCTTTAAACTTTTTGGAGTTCAAAGTATTAAAAATGATAACTTCAAACAAGCAAAAATAAATTCAGCTGAAATATAAATATAACTTTCTCTTTGCCAGATGTTAAGCATTATATTGAACAAAAGAAGAAAGATCTCTACCTAATCAAAAGCACAGGCAGTTCTTTTAAAGATGTGGTAAGTGGGTTTTTGCCATTTGTGAAAGTTAATTTGATTAAATGAAAAAAGGTAGGCATATTAAATATGGCCTACTGTGGTGCATACAGATTTTATTTTAATTAAATCTTACTTCTGTTCTATTTTTCACTGACTAGTATGTTTTATGAATTAATTTTAAGACCGTAACCTCAGTGACATCATTCGTTTTTGCAGTCTATAAATAAAAGCTGCTTTAGGAAACAGGACTGTATTTATTTCCTGGTGAGCTTGATTTCTACATAATTTATCACAACTGTGTATCACAAGTTATGATTGTCATAGGGAGACTCTCATGACTTAAAATCAAGTCTTAAGATAAAATGTGAAATAAAATTCCTGTGAATATTATACTTTTCCTCCTTTATTTTCCAACAGGGAAAACAAGTAACCACTCAAAAGTCAAAAAGTAAGTATTTCAATATGTGTAGAGGTTTTGCTGAACTTTCTGAGTGCTTATAAATAGATAAGTATAAAACTGTCTTCTAACTTGTAAGCCTAAGAAAGTTTCCTGAAACTCAGGAGTTTGTAAAGCATGTACATAATGAGTTGTAAAATAATGCCTGTCTGTCCAAGAACTTGAAAACTTGCTAAATGAAGCAGAGTATTTCTCTTTTAATTTTCTTTTTTTCCTCCTGTGAGCAGGTAGGCTGAAAAACCCATTTGTGAAGGTGGAGGATAGAAGTCGGTGAGTGTTCTGTGTGCTTTCAATGTAGTTCTCAAACTGAGAAATTCAGAAACATGTTGTACGTCCTGATGGGCTTGCTGACTTTAAAGCCAGACGGTTCCATCTCTGTGTGGTCTGCATAATTATCAGTGTTTAGTCTTTGGATGAAGTGAAAGAGGAATTAGGGTGGTAGGGAGTGTTTGGGATGGGCAGTAGTGATGAAAAGTTAATGTGTAGCAATTTGTAGGTCAGGAGAGGGGGATCAGGAGAGATTTGGTTCATTTTGTTCTTTGAGCCGGATGAATTAAAAGGAGGAAGCCTTGAAACTTTAAACTTTGACATCTTGCCTGTTTTTTCTTAGATTCAGTTCATGTAGCCCAAAAGGCTAATAAAGCTTTCTATAGTAAATATTAGTAGTCCTAACTCTTAACGTTCATCTTGGGAGACAGTAAGAAAAGTCATTATATCATAAAACATTCCTTGAAATCAGGCTGAATTTACAGTTCAGTGATTTATTACTTAAAAAACAAACAAAAACAAAAAAGTAACACAACTGTTAATCTAATTTCACTACTGTTGTAGCATAAGATCTGATGCTTCCAGACTTGACAATTTTTGTATTTTTCTGAGCTTGTAACTGATAGGATCTGGTTGTGTAACTCCTCAATGAGGAAAGAGGTTGTCAGAAGTTGGGAGAAAAATGAATTAAAACAACATGAGTGGGAATTTTGAATGTAGTCTTACTAGTGAGCTGGTAAGAGTAGGTGTGATAGATATGAGAGTAGTGGGGAGAGTAGGACAAATGCATTTTCAAGCACAAAATATATGAACGTGTGAATTTTATATTGGACTCCGAACACTGCAGCTAAATGATTATGTGAATTTTGTCATTACCTTTTTCAAACACTTTTAATACATGCAAGTGCTGGTGTGCTTGCTAGTTCTGTTATTTTCTTTGTATGTTTCTGTGCAGGAAAACTACTTCCATGAAAACTTAATGTTCAGTTTTAACATATTTTCAATGATAAATTGGAAGCCTTTCAAAAAGAGAAAATTGATAAAATGAAAAAAAAAAAAAATTTGAGGTAGGAACCGCTATTTCTCAGGAGCACGGATCTACTTGCATCCAAATTGTTAACTGTATTGGTTGTGCAGATCTGCTCAACCTCCTGCACTACAGCCAACGTCGCTATGGAGTGTGCTTGACAGCTCTGAAAACTCAAGGCAGACTCTTTATTTTGAGGTGGTATTGAGGAAGGAAGGAATTACTTTCCCTAGGTTATTTATCTGCTTAGCATTTTTTCTGTACATTACATGTGGAAGAGAAGCTCGTTTCAAAGACCTTTTAACCTATTTATAGTTTGTAATGTAAACTGTTTGGTTGTTCTGATGCTTCTAATGCACCTGTTTTATCTTAATGCAGCTCCTACCGACCATTTTATCTGCAGTTACCAAGTTTTCCAGCTCTTAACTACTGTGTTCCAAAACCTTGTAGTCCATTTGAGGTCGATAAGAAGCATCCTTCTGGTCCAAAACAAACTCAGTCTAAGCAAAGGTTTGTTGATTACTCATTGTTGAGGTACATGCAGAGGAGAGAGAGATCCTCTAAAATAATTGTAAAGTAATTATTTTCTAAAAAGAATTCTTTTGCTTTTTTATATCTGTGATACTTAATACTAATTTCCGCATCTTGACTGTTGCATTTGCTACGCTGTAACTGTTGCTGTCTGTCTTTCTGTACCCTCTTTATCCTATCTTTAGTCCTTTTTTTGGACACACGGATGCATACATCCAAAAATGCAGCGCTCTCCTATCATTGTGGGTCAGCATAAGATATTTTTTTCCTTTCTACCACTGGTTTCTTCTTTGTCCACGTCTTGGATTCCATCCAGTAAGTATTTTATAGGCAGTAAATTTCTTAAGGCTTCCCGTGATGTTTGTCAGTAAAAAGCTGAAAAGAAGGCAGTTAATTGTTACAGGTGATATTCAGTTATAGTTCAAAATCATCATTGCTAAGGAGCACATCTGCCTTATATGCACAATTAAATTTATAGAAATTAGACATTGCAAATGTTGCTTCATTGCTTCAGAGATGAAAAATGGATACTTACTGCAGTTAGTTTATCTTTCAGCAAGTGTTTATGTGATACGGGTTGACATTTGGGCTCTGAGTGCTCCAGTTGCTGTTAGAACATTTGATAAATCAACTTTATGATTTGAAACAACTTTCAAATGTTGATTTTTGTTTTACTGGGGGAATTTGGTGTCCTTAACTTCTTTTTTCTAGCATGTGTGGAGACTATAAATGTTTGACTTTGAGAACTGATTCATAGCAGAGACTAAAATATTTAGATGAGAGGCAGCTTTGATTTACTTGAAACTTTCTGTGTCTGGTAACTTTTGCTGCTGTTCTGTCCTTTGGATCTAAAACTTATTTAGGTTTGACACTTGTTTTCTCTATGAATAGGTTCTGTGTTGTCCAGTTCTGTGTTGTTCTGTTGTATTTTGTCCAGTCTAAGCTATTATTAGACTTCTGGAGCTTTTCAGGTGCTGTTACAATGATAAATGAACATAGCAACATAGTGCAGTAACCTTTGCAATAAGGAGGGTATTTCTGATGCTGTCTCTTCAAAGGGGCCTTAGGATAGCCTGTTCTCTTTAAACCACTTTCTAAAATGAAGATTACAATAGTCTTTTCATGTGTATAGATTAAGAAATATGAGGCATTAGTTTTAAACTTCAGGAATTGGGTTCAAGGTAATACTTCTCATTAATCTTTCAATCTGGCACATGCCAGAGATGTTTAGGTGGAGTTTTATTTATTTCATAGCCAGCAGGTGAAGGTGGTGACTGTCATTTTTTTTTAAGAAGGAAAAGGTGAGAATGCCTGCTTGTTTTATCTTTATCTGAAAGAGTAGAATGTTGAAGATGATGTCAATTTCACTTGCTTTACGTGCAGAAGCATTGCAATCATTCACACTTCAGATAATAAATTCTGTCTCTTTTATCTTGTGGCGTGCAAGCCTTAGTGGCTCTTAGTGATTTTACATTTCTAAGGGAAGAGGTGAAAAGGCTACTGCAGTATTAAAAGTAGACTCTAGAATCTGAACAAATGCTTGATTGGTCTTTATATAAAACATCTATGCAGATTCTTGGTGGAGTCTGACAGTACGACTCTTTGTCTAGGTGGGGAGGTGGCACTATTCTCTTGAAGTAAAATGAAAGTAGGAACTGATGATTTTGCTTTACTGTAGGGTAGCTTAGTGAATGGCAACAAGCAGTAGCTCTGTCCAGATGAGGACTCTGAAGGTCATGGAACAGATATTGAAAACCTCTTTGTGGTTTAATCTTCTGGAAGAACTTATGGTTCATTTCCTCGTATTTCAAGGTACATTTCTTGTACCTTGAAAAAGAAGAGGAATCGTACTTGATCAACATGTTCAAAAGCTGCATGTAACCAATAAATAGGACAATTCTTTACCTTTTATCAAAGAACGAAAGATCATTTATTATACCATATTTTTTCTGCATCAAAAATATTGACAGAAGATGAAATGCTAGAAGACTTTTTTTTCCCCTAGTTTTGATTTTATCAGCTATGCAAAGAAATTTCAACAAATCCTTTGATTTGACAAATGAGATTTGTTTTATAAGTTCAGCATTGCTTAATCTGAGTCAATGATAGTAGGAAATCTTACGAATCTGAATGTTTTGTTATTGCTTTTTGAGTGCATTAATTTCTATTCTATTTTTCCTAAGCATTTACTAGGGTGGTTTAAGTAGTCTGAGAAGAAATGAAGATGTTCTCTTAAATGATGTGAATGAAAATGAACATTTTGTAGGAGGCATGTATAGAACTCACCTCGTATGTAACAGTCATTAATTTTATTTTGTTTCTGCTAACAGAAAAGATATAAACAGTGACAAGGACTGCAGAACTCCTGTTCAGCTTCATCAGAAGGACAAAAAAAGGAGAGGATATTGTGAATGCTGTGGGAAGAAATATGAAGATCTACAAACTGTATGTGTGAAACATGAAATACATTGTTTTCAAGCAGTCTTAAAACAGAATTGGCAATGATTTCTATTTGCTGTTTTAATTCTTTTTTTTTTTTTTTTTTAATTTAAAATGTCTCAGTGTATTTTCTAAATAGTAGCAATTTTTTTTCTTTGTCTGTTTCAATTCTTTGCTTCTGGGTATGGTGGCTGAAAGCATTAATGGCTCTTGTCTCAGAGACACTGACTGTAAGATCACCTATTTAGTGGACAAAGGGAATATGTTTGTAGTTTTCCTGGATATTAGCATGGCTGCTTATGCTATTCTTCATAATTTTGAATGTTTTGTCCAATTATGAGACAAACAAGTATGCATTGCACTGGGTGAAGAACAGGCTCAAAGAATTGTAGTGAATGGGACTGCAGCTGGTGGCAGGTGAGGTGCTGGTTGGCAGTTGGCTCTGTGCACCAGCTGTGTGCCCCATCAGCAGGGAGAGTAAACTGCACTTTGGGATGCGTTAAACACAGCATAGCCAGATGGCAAAAGTGATTATTCTCCTATATCTAATACTAATGCGGCTTCACCTGGAAAACTTTGTGCAGTTCCCCACAGTTTAAAAAGGCTATTAAGACCCAAAGAGGGGCAACAAAGCTGGTTAAAAGAGCTAGATGCAATGAGGAGAATGCTAAGTTTGTGAAGCTTGGAGAAAAGGAGGTTGAGGAATGACCTTATTACTGCCTTCAGCTTCCTGGAGATGAGAGGTAGAGAAAAGGCAAGCACCTCTCTCCCTGGTATCTAGTGATAGAATGTGTAGCGGTGGCTCAAAGGTGTCACGGGGAGTGTTCAGAGTTGACATTAGGGGAAAAAAAAAAAAAAACATTTATTTTTTTAACCAAATGTGCAATTGGGCACTTGAACAGGCTTCTCAGGGAGGTAGTTGATGCCTTGTGTCTGTCTATGATTAAGTGGCGTTCGGATAATGCTCTTAATGATATTCTTTAACTTTGGGTTAGCCTTGGTGTAGTCTGACAGTTGGACTCAATGATCTTTGCAAGTCCCTTCAAAATGAAACTATCCTATTCTAGCAGCAATAAACTATCAATGTGTACTTACTGCTCCATATTGGTTTGTATATTCATATTTGTAGCATTACTTTTATTTCATGATTACCTTT
Source organism: Lagopus muta (assembly GCF_023343835.1). Lineage (NCBI taxonomy): Eukaryota > Metazoa > Chordata > Aves > Galliformes > Phasianidae > Lagopus > Lagopus muta. Next base: position 20,795,281 of record NC_064439.1, read on the forward strand.
TTAATTCCAGCATCTTGAAAGTGAACAGCACCAGAAATTTGCACAAAGCACACAGTATCAAGTTGTTGATGATATAATCTCCAAGTTTGTTTATGAGTTTGTTGAATACAGGGATGATGAAAAAAACATGAAAAGGTAAGTTGCATGTCCTTAATTTTCAAACATCTGTGAGTTAAGGCATTAAATATGAAGATGCTTCAGTTATGAAATTCTGAACCTAATATGGAACAAGTTCATGTTTTTGAGTCTGATAATCATCACTGGAACTTGCAGTAGTTCCAGAAATAAAAAGGAAGAAACGGTACACATGGTATTGCAGGAATATGAGGCTAAAGAGACTTTCCAGGAGTTGTTCCATCTATCTGCAACCTTCAGAAATGCAAGTTGTCAACTATTCTAAAATATAGCTTATGGAAGGACAGCAGTGTCTGGATGTCTTGCTCTAAAAGCTTTTTGATGTTCTTAGTAGCCTAAGATAAACAAGTAATAACCTCCTCGGTCAATCTTTAACAAGGAGATCCAGATTTGTCAACAATCTATAATATCTTGAGGGGAAAAAAAACATAATTGTGCTAAGCTTGTGTCTATATGCAGTAGTATATTCACAGGTATTTGTCATTACATCATATTCATTAACTTTTGTTCTCAGTAGCGTTGTGATTGAGACTTACTGAAATGCTGGACTGCTTACCTATATTCATGAGCTGTAGAAATCAATAGTAAAAGATGGAACTCAAATACAAAGTACTACGTTCCAGCAGAAATAATGTTTCTACCCTTACTTTCCTTTGAAAAAATTGCTTTGTCAGTTTAGTTGCTTTTCTAGATGTTTGCATAATGAATTATGTTACTTTCTTTCAACGGTTTGATTGTTAATCATCCTGAACAATTTAATTGTAGGATAAAATGTAGTACAGGATATTTTTCTCCTATTATTGGAACGATAACACGACCAGATGAGCTGAAAGAACGGCTGAAAAGGCAACGCGTTTCATTGAGAACTTACTCGTGGAAAGATACTACAATGCAGGCACTCAAACTGGATCGTCAGCCTGCAGAAATACAACCAAATTCCATGTTGGTGCCTACCCCTATTTCTGCATCTCTGTGTTCAATTCTTTACTGTCATCTGTCTCAACCTCCAGAAGTAAAAAGTAAATTCAGAAATAATGGTGGAAACACAAGAACTAATTGCTTCTGTGCCACAAAGCTAGGACAGTCTGTGATGGTGCCAAATTTCATACAACCACTTCCTCAGAAAGATGGTAAATCATACATGGAGAACTTGTGTCAAGATTATGAGCCATTCAGTAAAGAAGTACTTGAACCAGAAGTAAATAAAAAGAATTTACAGCGTTTTCAGGAAGGTGTGTGTACTTTATGTTCTCATGCTCAAGTTACAGATCTTAGTGAAAAAGACAAAAACTTAGCACAGCCTAAACGAAAATTGAATCCTGCCGTAGTTCTACCTGCAAAATGTTTGAAAAAAATGGATGCCAGTCCTACATTTGTCGAGGAACATCGTGATTTATGTGATAATCATCAACAGATGCAGCACAATGTAGTTCTGGAGGCTGAGGTATCCGAGTCTGCTATAAACAAAGAACTTAATGAATTGGCTGCCAACGCTGCACACTGCTCACCATCTGGAAAGCTGCACAGGAAAGTAAAGCTTTGCTTAGGAAGAAATAGAAAAGAAAACCGGAAGCAGAATATAGAGTTATGTGTGAAGTATGCAGATGGACTGTCTGTCCCCAGAGAGCAAAGGGATTGCAGCTCACCTGTGCAGGCCCTACTGGAATTGTTTCAGACAAGTGAAATAAAGTCTGAATTTAGGGGTTTTTCAGTTTACACTGATCATGAAGATTCGACTGGCACAGAAGATGTATGGGAAGGGCAGAACACAAATGTTGTTAGTTTGCTATTTTCCTCTTCATCCTCTTCCCCGTTTATTGGATTTTAATGCTGCTTTATTTAATACAGTGTTTTTCAAATAAATTTGCAGATTTAATATTTTATTCATGGAAATATTCTTTTGTTATGTACAGATGAATTAATTTTCAAGGTTTTTTTAATGCAAAAACTTCTGTATGTGTATATGTGAATAAAACTTGCTAAGAGTTTTCTTTTTCTTAAAAGCTGCTGCTTTATTACAGCTAGTAAAGGTGACCACAGGATTTTTGCTAGCCAAAATCAGTGAGCATTATGTAGATGCTTTTGGATGGTGTATTTTCTAAAATCATTGACTGGGCACACTGAACACAGTACATTCTAAATAACCACATTATAAATTATTGGATGGTTCACTGTAAATAAGACAGTCCGTTACTTGTGGGCCTCTCATGATTTGTGGAGGTTTGTTTGTTTCTCATATTCCTTCTGTTACTACTTTACAAGGGAATGCAGGAAAAAGAAAAAAAGGGAGGGGGGAAGTCACTTGCTTTACAAAAATCTCTTCTGCTGTTTTAGGTAGGGAGTTTATGCAGTCACAAAGAAATAACATCAGGAAAGCATGCACTGAGTTCTTCAGCTGCTCTGCCATGACTTATTTTTAGATTAAAAGTAGATGTAGTGTGTATTTCAGCCAATGAGAAGCAGTAGATGTATGACTTTAAAAAAAAAAAAAAGCAAAAAAAAAAAGCAATAACAACCTCAAAACAAGCCAATAGGTTGCTGAACAGCTTGGGCCCTTGGTTTGATTTTGCTTTCTGAGTAGGCAGCCTATCTGACTAGCCTGGTTGGAGGCAGAATGAAGGACATGAGTGGGAGCTGGAAGGGCTTTTTTAATACTCTGAATCTTTACCAAACCTGATCTCTTTCAGCAGTTCCATGTTTGTAAATCAGTGCAAGGCATGAGTATTGAATTAAAGTAGGGGTAATTGTGAAACTTCATTAATAAATGTAGGTACTTCATGGTGTTACAAGCTAAGAGCTAAACTAGCAGAAATTACTCATTAGTTTTTTGCATGTAAGTGTAAACAAATAATTCATCTCCTACCCATTTAACAATGTCACTCTGTTAGTGTTCTTATGATTAAACCGTGTTCTATGGTTGTTTACAGTAGTTTGCCCTTTGGTATGTGATATTTGCAATGAGGGGTAGGTAAAGATTCTTGGTGTATAGGGAGGAGTGCAATTGCATGTAATTTCCCATGTGTTTGTCTTTCCAAGTATTCTCCTCCCAGATTTAAAAAGTATTAATACCATTTGAAAGAAGTGAAAAGGGGCAGCTAGGTATTAGAATGTTTATTTGTCTCTGACTTCCGAGTCTGTAGAAAAACACGTATTTACAGGATGTGTGGCAGGGATTCTGAGAAGTGTCAAACTGCCACAAGTACAGTTAAGTTGCTAGAATATAGGTATAGCATTAGAAATGCACTTTATCTGGAAGTAAATATTTGTAGTAATTGCACATATAACAATGGTTTGAATTCCTTCTTAATAGCTAAACAAATTTCTAATGATTTCATTTTTGGATTATCTGTTGTGCTTGTCAGTGAATCTGATAGGCTGCTATTGTAGCTTTTATATTCCATGTGAAAACAACTGTCAGTATTCTAATTGCTTCTCTTTTTTTTGTGATGATTACAGAAACTCAGTGCAGTATTCCCATGCTGTCTGCAGTGTACACCTACGTACAGAGTACAGGAATAAAAAATTCTTGCGAGGTACACATCTTTACTGTTAGGAAGAAGTGAAAGCTTTATCATTCAGGTGGAATAGTTGCTGCTTCATTTTAAAGTCTGACTGATGTAACCCCCCTGAATTTTTACATTAGAAAAGTGCTCTTGCTTAAGTGGTGGCCTTGTGGCCCAGTGACCTTCACTGTTTTGTCTTCATTGCACTATTTTAGTAGAGGTTGTTAGGGTAATCTTTGATGTGCTAAAACAGAAGGTGTGTACACTTGCAGAGTTACTAAAAGCCATGCATACAATGTACTGGTTTCAGCATAAGGGCACGTTGTAACTGATCTGTTCATATCTACTTTTTCACTTCATTACTGTAGGAGAGAGAAAAATCTTTAATTGAAGACTTAAAATAGAAACAGTAGCTGCAGATGGCAAACTTAGCTAAAAATTAACATGAAAAGAAATACAAGTGATGACACTTCTAGAAATAAGGCACTGCGAGAGGTACGTTGTTTTACTTTGGTGATGTGTACACTAGGTCTGGTTTGGTGTCTGCAGTGGATGCCCACTGCCTATGACTTTTCTCCCTGCTATGCATTTATTTGGAACAGAAATGTTTCTCTTCTGGTAAATTGCGTGGCTGAGAGGACAGTTCCCAAGGACCTGGATTGCATCTGTGTGTGCTTGTATATGCATGTGCATATAGTTAATGATGTAGGGATTAACAACTAAAACCATACACCTATGTAGCATTCTGCAGTAATTTTTGAGTTCCATACTCCCAGGCAAGCCCTTAGAAGGCTATGTCCTTGAAAGATGCTCAGAAACATGCTGTAATGATTCTGTTTCTTCCTCATTTTCTTGGTATTAAATTTGTTATTCTTTCTGTTCAAAATGACCACGCATTTTTCTTCAGTACTATTTTAACATCTTAAACCAGGTGTGGGGCTTTCTGCCTGGCCTAACAGTTGATGAAGCATCTTGCTGCTCTTGACCATGCATGACAAAGTAATCTCCCCCACATTCTTGCTGTTCTTTGGCTGTGCTGATGAAACTTGTGGCTACAGTGCAGCAGAATTTGCAGAAGAAAGCCCTACCTGAAGGCCATTCTTTTGCAGGTCCGCATTCCATCTTGTTACTCCTTGAAGATCCTGCTGCTACCTGTAGAAGAACAGCAACATCTCTTGCTCGACAAAACTGCAGAGTGCTTGGAACAAAGTGACAGCCAAGTGACTGGTAAACTGGTCTTCATTTTCTAGACTTTAAGTTGCAAACCATGCTGCTGGGAAAATGGAAAGCACCAGCTTACTTTCCTTACATCACCTGAGTGTCACTTTGTTGTGCTCCTGTCTGCTCACCATTCTGAGCAATCCTGACATATCTGTCACTGTCTTTGGACCTCCCAGTGTCCTCACTGGGAGTGGCTGGTTAAAGCATGCCCTAGATTTCAGTTGCAGTCTCTTAATTTCAGAAGACAAAAGTTGTCTGTGGGAGGAGGAATGTTAAACTTTTCATAGCATTATGCAGCTGTAATGTTCTCTAGTTGGAGTCCATGTTGTTTTTCCATCATGTCTACTTGTGTGCTGTTGGATAATGCTCCATTGTGTATTCCTCAAAGCCAGAAATGTAGATTTTATCAGAATTCTAAAAATACAAAGCAATTTCTGTAGGGTTTTTTGTATCTTAAATTGCTGATAGAGTACTTTGGAAGTTACTGTAGTTTCCTCAAAACTTTAGGCAGTTTAAGTCATGATTGCAAAGTCATTAATTCTTACTGCAGTCATTTACAGCAAAGCTTAAGCTTTACTACTGGGAGGTAATTTTCAAAAACAGACCAAATAAATTACAAACTTGGTGTCAGCAGGGCTGTTTAGTCATGTATCATTCTTATTTGCTGCGGTAATAACACTTAGATGTTTAATTATTCTATGGCATAGAATTAATTATGGCTCACAGACAGTCTTTGGATTATCTATGGCAAACCAGAAGCTGAATTTCTACTCATAAATCACTTTCTTGGTTTTTTTTCCCCCGTGATCCTTTGAAATATTGGTGCACATTTTTCAAGCCTCGTTCTTCTTCAGCTGTGGTTTAAAGTCTCATCGAACGTGCTCCTTATGTTTGGCAAGTGGGGAAGACATTGCAACATAGGGTAGAGCTATTACTGCTCGTTTTAAAACGTTGACCTGAGTTTTCACTGTAATAGAATGTAATGCTAATAGGAATGTTAACTGACAAGGCAGTGACAGCTGGAAAGTTGGCTTTCATTTGCAGATGGCCGCTTCTGTGCTGAGAGGACAAGTGTAGGCAATCCAGCATGAGCTTGCAGTGTGAAGGTGGACATGCAAGCTGTGCAAGCCCAGGGAGATCCCGGTGTGAAAAGAAGAGGTATTCAGCAGTGTTCTCTACCTGATTTCCCAATTCCCAGGGAGTTACTGTAAAAAGATCAATAAACAATGGTTTTTATCCAGAGAAGCTGTGGGTGCCCCGTCCCTGGGAGGTGTTCAAGGCTGCATTGGATGGGGGCCTGGCAGCCTCATCTGATGGGTGGCACCAGCCCAGGGCAGGGGGTTGGGACTGCGTGGGCTTTAACTCAAGCTCAGCCTGGCCAAAGCTCCCCGGGCACTGTTGGTGTAGCAAGGGCTGGTGCTGCCCTGGGCACCCCCTGTATGTATTTGCAGTGGTTCTCTGCACAAAGGTAGTATCAAGATAAAAATGATGTATATGATGTGGCAATCCAAGAATGGAATCTGCCTGCTCCATGGATCTGTGTGCCTGCATTCAGGGGAGATCTTATTGCTCTGTACACTGACCTTAAGGAGGTTGTAGTGAGGTGGGGGTTGGCCACTTCTACCAGGTAGCAGTTAGGACAAGAGGTAGCAGCCTTAAGTTATGACGGGAGGTTCAGGTTGGATATCAAGAAGAAATCATTCTCAGAAAGAGTGGAACAGGATGCCCAGAGAGGTGGTGGAGTCACTGTTCCTAAGGGTGTTTAGGGAAAGTGTAGACGTACTTATGAACACAGGCAGTATTGGTGGTAGGTGGACAGTTGGGCTAGATGATCTTAGAAATTTTCTTCTGACCTTAATGATTCTGTGATTCTATGCATGCTGCATGTGTGATACATACCCCATGTTGTGAGTCCTCACAAAGCTACCACCTAAGGGGCTGTTGTATAGGTACCGGTGGGGACTGTTTTGATCTTATAAGCAACTAGAGAGTGGTTGGCTGCAGCCCCAGATGTAAGGATTTGTAACTTCTGAAAAAAAAGATGAAAACACTGTCTTATAACACTGCTTTTTATCTCTACAAATTGTTCTTGATTTCTTGTCCCACCTTACCCTCAGTCCTCTAGGTGCCTTGCATGAGGAATGTGTTCATTGTGTGCTGTTTGAACAGTAAGGACCCAATGGACAAGTTGAGGTGACGCTGTCTTTCTTGCGCAGTCCAGATGCAATTAAAATGCCCTGAAAATGCTTTGCTCCCATCTTCAGTTTGGCGGGCCCTTGCTTTATCTGCTTGTTTATAGGGGGAAAACACAGAGAAGGTGGATTTCTTTCTTCCACGCGGTAATTGCTTCCCTTAACACGACGAGCTGTGGCAGTAAGCAGCCGGGCCCGGGATGCTGACGTTCCGCGGGTGCCTCAGCGCTGCGCGGGCCGAGGGAGGAGCGGGTGCGGCGGGGGTGCGGAACGCTGCACTGCGCTGGGGCGCGGGAGAGCGAGGTGCGACGCGAAGCGAGGGGCCCTGCTCTGAAATCCTGTTAAACTCTGACGGGGGAGGGAACGGGAATTTAAAAAGGGAGGAAAAAAGGTCATGCAGAGGGAGAAAGGTTTGCTCTGGAAAGGTGCAACTGCGGGCTGAGCCTGGCTGGAGGCAGCGGCCGATGAGGGAGAGAGGAGGCGCGGGACGAGGAGCGGCGGGCGCGTGACGCCGGGGGGGCTTCCACTGCCGGCCCCGGGCGGGGGCTCCCGGCCGCGGAGCTCCCCTCGCGCGCTCTGCCGCCGCCGCCTACATTTCCCAGTACTTCCCTCTGCCGAGCGGGCTGCGGGAGCCGCGCCGGCTGTCGCCATCCTCGCGGGGGGCTCGGCGCGGAGCGGGGCGGAGCTCGGCAGCTCCGGCCCCGCGGCAGCCGCGGCCCCGCAGCCCCCACCCCCCCGCCCGCTCCGGTGCAGGCGCGGAGCCGGCGGCGCAGGGCGGCGGCAGACGCGGCGCGGAGCGGGCAGCGCCATGCGGGCTGCCGCCTGCCTCCTCTCGCTGGCGCTCTGCGCCCTGCCCGCCGCCTCAGGTGAGCGCCGGGGCCGGGGGGATGCGGGCCGAGGGCCGCCGCGGAGCTCCCGCGGCGGCCTCGCGCTGACGGGTGCCTCTCCCCTGCCCTGCAGGCGTCGGGCCGGCGGCGGGGCGGCGGGGCGAGAGCCGCTTCGCGGAGCGGGAGAGCATCAGGCCGCTGCGGTTGGTGTCCGGAGAGGGCGGCGGCGGGGCGCGGCGGCCGGCGCTGAGCACGCGGGTGCGGAGCGGAGCGGCGCGGAGTCAGGTAGGCGCCGGGAGGGCCGGTCGGCACCGCTCGGTTCCCCCAACGCGCGTTCCGTTGGCGGGGAAGAACGCGCGTCGCCGGGCGCTGCTCGGGGCGCGCTTTCCCGCGGACCGCTCGTCCTTTCCGCGGCGGCGCCCGAACGGGTTAAAACGGTCCCCGAGCCTCCGGTTTCCATCTCCCGGCCGTCAGCCGCAGCTCGAGGCGGGCAGAGCCCAGCGGGCTCCTCAGCACGGCTGCGGCGCGGGGCCGGGGGGCGCGGGGCGCTGTGCGGGCAGCGGCCGGAGCTGCGAGGGGGGCGGCTGGGATCGGCGGCGAGAAGTTAACGGGGGGATTCGGCCTGCGCGTCCAATCGCTATGGCTTTTATTAATATTAATACGGTGATTTTAGTCCCGATGGCTCAGCGTTGGGCTGGAGGTGGTACGTGAATGTTACATCTAATGGGAAAAGATGCTGTGTGTGCTGTCGCTGAGAGCGTGACAAACCTGTGCACTCGGGGTGGTTGCTGAGATCCAAGTGAGCCGCAGGCCTCTGCCTGCCATGTGCCAATGAGCTGCTGTCAATTTCAGACATCAGATAGCTGGAAAATGGCCTCAGATTTTTTTTTGTAGTCCTTAATGTATAATAAGCACTGACAACTTTTTTTTTGTTTTCTTTTTTTTCCTTTGCATACATGTGGTTGAATAATAAATGTTCTCTTTATAGCATATCTATTTGCTTTTGAATGTCATGGAATCTATGTAAAGATCCTTCAGATACGAAGGCCGTATTTACATTATAATAAAATAGGCTTTTATAACTTCCAAGCTGCATGCTTTGTTTAAAAAAAAAAATCTGGCGTATCAGAGCTCTTTGGAGACTCACAGGCATTCACCTGCTTGGTGCTGTGTGGCACTGCTGGTTGAGGTGGCTGTGCTGCATTTGGACCAACCATTAGGAGTCATGTTCTCACAGAACCAAATGGTTGGTTTAAGGGCTTTGTTTTCATGGGCGTCTCAAACTTCATTCACCAAACCTTCTACTCTTAACAATTTTTCAGGTCACCCATGTTTTGTTGTCAGTAGTCAGTGTCAGTTCTGCTCCTCCCAGCAGAAAGTAGATCTGGTGGGATAGAAAGTGTTAAACACATTCATTTCACTGCAGTCTTCTCACTAAACTGAAGCTGTATGTGTGAAACTCTGCGCACAACCACAGCTTTTCCTCTCGATGAAGAAATTTTCCTTTACTGCTGAGAATACTGTCTGCCTCTCCATGGCTTCTGGTGGTTGTGACCCACCCCCCCTTCCCTCCCCCAAAGGATGCAGCTGGCAATTCCAATGAGGAATCTGGCCAAGCTGAGTGGAGCCGGACTGCTCTTCTGTGCCTCTTGCACAGGGCACAGTTACATCTTAATTACAGGATGTGCATTCCTTGCCCAGAGATCTGAGTCAGCTTGGCAGCACAGGCAGCAGCATGGCTGCATTCACCTAACACGGCTGCATTCACCTAACACGGCTGCATTCACCTAACACGGCTCTATAGGAGCTGCCTTTGGGACTGTGAGCATGCAGCTGCAGCACACACCCTAGTAGTTAATATCTTGACTCTAAAAGTCTGGCATCCCATAAAAAACAGCTTACCTCTGTCAGAGTGCATCTCAAAGCTACAGACTGTTAACTTTTGCTTTTTGGAGGCTGGTACAAGCCACAGAAAGTGTAAAGGTATGGGTTCTGCTGGCATGTGAACAGATACCCAAGTGCACTCTGCTGTGTCAGCAGCTCAGATCAGTGACACAGAGGTGCTCTCAATCAATAACATTTTATTATATCTTAGTTGTTTTGTGTTTAAATAGCCTTTGACTGCCTCCAAACACTGTTCTACCTATTGCTAGTTGTCTTTGGACAGATGTGTATCGCAGTTAGAACATTTGGTCTCAAAGTATAGCTTAAAGCATAACCTAATGACCTTGTGGGTTGGTTTAGGAATTGTGTGTCTTGGAGGGGGCCAAAACATTCAGGAAGAACCTGGGATGGCAAAGAACAAGCAGCCATGTGTAGAAAAGCACAGATACCTGAATGGGATGGTGCAGTGCACTGGGCAGCAAGGCTGTGGCTGAGGACTTGATGTAAAACAATGTAATTGTATTATGAATTGGATAAAGATAAAAGGAAAGAGAGAGATTAGTGAAGCTGGAGAGAAGGGAGTTGCATTAAATCGGATTGGATCCCTTTAATTCCTGGATGAAAGCTTTAGCCTCAGAAAGGGCAGAAGTTGTACAAGAGGGCTGCCAGCCTGAGTCCAGGCTTGCACAAAGGGAAATTAAGATGGAAGCTCAGGGGCAAGCAGCAGCACGGGGGTGAGAGGAAGGAATGGAAGGCAATAATGACAGAGAAGTAATGGATCTCTAGTAATCTGTGGGTTTTTTTCAACATTTGTTGAGAATTTTCTCTAGCAACTTCCTTTGTTTTGTTTGTTTGGGGTTTTCTGATCCATTGCCATCACTATAACTATGGAGTGACTGCTCAACACACATGCTTTACTATTATTCAGAAAAATGGCATGTGTGTGTATTCAACCTAGAAACCCAGAATGAAATTGCTTAAGAAAAAAATCAGCATACTCAGTCTGAGCTGGACTTCAGAGCACAGCACAAGGGAAGCATTGTAGGCTACAACATATTCATGTCATTAACATTTTAAAGCACAATGTTTGGTGAGCATTGAAGCATTCACCTGCTTTTGGGTTTTTGCTTTTAATTCTACCATGGAATAGTCAGTACAATATCCATTGCTTTCCCTTTTCCGCAAAGGGGGGCTTATTAGCAGCTGCACAGCATTTCATCTAAAGAGTAATCAAGATAAGATATATCTGAGAGTGTGTGAATATTGATATTGTCATTACTGCTCTCCAGGATCATAGCAAGGGACACTTAATTCACTGTTGTGTAAATAAACCTATTGGAAAATGAACATCTTATGGGCATTCTGTAAAGGATTCTTAACTAGGATTCTTGTCTTTTAAGATCAAGAATGTTCATGCTGTTGAAAGTGTAAGGAGCCTTTTGACTGCATATCTTCTGCCATATTTTGGTAGGGTTTAGTTGTACAAGTTTCTTAATACTTTCATTTAGCCCATAGCATGCAGGCATATTCTTCGTAAGTCGTGGAAGTAAGCAAGCATTTCTTCCCAGTGCCTGCATTTCTTCTTCCACCAGTAAAGAAGAGAAGAAAGAGCACAAAGTCTGCTGTTACAAACACAAGTTTGTACTCAACACCAGCACTATACTTAGAGGACTATTCTCTGTGGATCAAATGGTTGTGAAGATGAGATTCATTTGAGCTTAGTGTCAGAACTCTGCAGGTTCTTCAGCCAACAGATGCCTTCCCTCAACCGTAAGATCTTAGCAGTTATCTGTCTCAATTCTGGAGATCACAGCCTCCCTGATAGTGCCCCAGTGGTGCTGTGGGCTGTCTCTGAATGTGCCTTGCAACGAGCAGTACACCAATGAAACACACCTGAATTTAACTGGGACACTGGTTTTGTGACTGATCCTTGTCTCCTGCTGTCCTGACCTGGTATTTCCATTGCATATGGAATGTAGTACTGACCACTTCACAGAGAATAAGGTTGTTTCCAGCATTTGGAGAAGAGAATGAGATTGACCGGCATGCTTGCTCAATGCCAGTGGGGAAGGGTCTGATTCTCCTTGCAGACAACTTTGTGGTCATGGCAATGGGTCTGCACACAGTCTGAGGGACTGCACTGCTCATCTCAGGGCTGTCATTGCAGGTATCTGTTCTTGAAGAAATCTGGGAGATTTGCAGTTATTTTTGATGAGAACAAGGTCCTGACTCTCTGACTCACTACAGGCAAAGATTAACTCATCTTTGCTGGCTAGACAAAACATTCGCAGTATGACAACTTCTCTTTCTTTCACAGTATGACAACTTCTGTTTCTTAACCAGTTTTTCACTTGCTTGTGTACCATTATGGTACACTGAATTTCTTAGGAATGAATAAAAGTGCTGATGTGGTTGTGGGGAGCCTGGTATGAGGGCCCCAGGATGTGTCTCCAGGTAGGGCTAAGTGTTTGTGCTCCCGAGTGATTGGGTAGTTTGCAGCAAGGTGTTTATTTGTCTTATGCTGTCTGTGTTCCTGGATTGTTTGAGACCAAGGCACACAATTCCACAAATTGATCAGGAAGCACAGCTAACAGATTTCTTAAATGACTTCTTACGCTCATAATCAATTGCAGAGAAGCTCTGCTGTGACATCCCAAGCTTGCATGGCTTTGCTTGTTCTTTGAATTTAAATCATCCATCAGTTACTCAGGGGCTGCCCAGTTTTTGCTTTTGCATTCCCTGACTTGTTGGACTTTCCTCTAGCCTCAGACCAGCATATCCCTATTCTTTGCAGGTGCTCTTTAATTGCTAGTTCTATTTGAAACATTTTGCTTTCTGTTCTGGTGCTGTCGACTTCTGATGCTATTAAAATTTCCTGTGTTTGGTAGCTCAAACAATTAGTAATCTGTGGTTAAAAAAGTGTTCTGACTGCTGAGGGGTTTCTAAAACAGCTCTGGATTTTGGGACTGCTGGATTGATGACTGATGAAAAAAGAAGCGTCATGAGAAATTGCTCAATTCTGAGAATTATTTTCTGCCCACTTAGTCAAGTGATTGCCATCTCTTGGAGAAACTTAGGCACAATTTTCAGTCAACCTATCACAAAATCAAAGGGGGAGGAGGATAAACTGGGACGGAGGCTGTAGTGAGCAAAAAGAACATGCATTTGGTTCACTGCCAGATCTGGTTTTCTTCCTGCCTCTTTGCTTCTTCTCTCTCTTTCCTTAAGGTTTATAAGGCATTTGGCAAAATGCATGAAATATTTTCTAGTATTTAGCATGTGCAGTTCTGCAATATTTGTGTAAGGATAAGATTCTCCATCAACCTGACAATAATCTGTGTCCATGAATATGTGAATGGCAGTTAAAAGACCAAACCTCATGATGCAGGTCCTGCCTTTGTGAAGAAGAAATGCTGTAGGCAGTTTTTGCTATAGACTGTCGCATGCTGCAAGGACATTCGGAATGCCCTTTGGTTTCTGTAGTAGGAGGGACTTTCAGTTCTGACTTTTTATAAAATACATCTGCTCATATCATGTGTGTTGATAACTTATAGGCAAAGAATATTACGGATTTCTAATTCATCCTTCTTTACAAGCTCATTTCAGGAAAATCCTTACTTGATAATGAGATTTGTTATGACATTGAATAAATATGCCCAAAAAATCATCCAGAAAAATACTTCTGTTAGCTGCTACTTCTATGTTCATTCTGTAGAAAAATCATATCAAGACTCAGATTTTGAAGGGTGATTGAAAAACACAGGTGTCCTAATTTTGGAAAAAAGGCTGCATGGGAAATAGTTGTTCTGTGGTGTCTTCTTTCTCATATAATAGCAGAGCTGAGAAGACACATTCCAAAAGCTATTTTCTTAATCTCATGAAACAGCTTATATACAGTCTTTAGGGATCCTAAAGGCTCAGATAGAGCAATGCTTATAGAAATCCTTATAGAAACTACCTTTCCCACCATTAGCTTGTTGCCGTGATCAATGTAACAGCTACACATCTAAGATCTGAGTCTGACAGAGCAGCTCTTTCCAGCTCTGCTGATCAATTTCTATATCTCCTCCCAATCTGTGCTGGTGCACCTGAGTGCAGGACCAGATTGAATTTTCTTTCTACTACATTTTCACTTGAAGATACCTCTTTTAGAGTTCTCATGGCTAGTGCTATAGCGTAGTCATGCTGCTGAAGCATGTGTTGCATTCCAAACAGTGTCAGGATAAATACTGCTAAGGTTTACCCGAACTATGGAGGAAGTATGAGGGCTGCTCCAAAAGTAATGCCTCCTATTTTATTACACCAGCCCACAATATCAAAGGGGGATGTTGGTGGGTGGTATGGCAGTAGAGGTTGAACCTTCCTATTATATTTTGTTGCTGTGTGGCAGATGAGAGCAGAGAGGCAGTCTGACAAAATGGTATCTGTCATGGTGTATATGAAGCAAAGGGGTGTCATTAAATTCCTACATGCAGAGAAAAAATGTACTGAACATTTATGAGAGACCAAACAGTGGATGTCAGCACAGTGAAACAGTGGGTGATGTGTTTTACCAGTGGTGACAGTGACATGAAAGACAAGCCAAGTCCCAGATGGCCATGAACAGCTGTCATACCATGAAATGAAGAATGTCTTGATCAGCTCATCTGTGTGAATCAGCTAATGGTGGTTACTTATTGAAAAACAGTGTTTTGTAGCTGAGAATTTTCTCTATCAAATAGTGTTATTGTGATCTTTGTGGTTGCTGTAGTTCCTGTGGAAATAAATAGGAGGCATTACTTTTGGAGCAACCTATGTACAGATGAAGTTAGCATTTGCTCTAAAATTTTTGCCACAAGCACATTCAGGATGTACCTATACTGCTGTTCTGGTAGGTGTCCTGTTATGTTTGCTACTTCAGATCTCAGTAATTCTCTACCAGTCTTTAAGTCACTCAAGACCAAGAGCTTCCCTTAGGATTCTGCCTGTTAAACGCCACTTAAGGTTCAGCTAAACTCCCTAAAACCCTCAAAAGCTTTATAAGGTTAATCTTTCTCAAATATATGTCCCTATGTCCCTCTGGCTGGTGCTGCCTTAGTGTTCTTCTGTCTCAGATCAGCTCTGATGGGGTTTGCAGTCCTTCCACTCCCTGCAGCCCATTCCTGCCAGGTTTCTCTCTTTGGAGGGTGGGAACCTTCATCCTCGACTCCCATGGATTTGAACTGATAGCTGCTTCTCCTTCTTAGTGGGCTGCTGTCTCCTCCTCAGGGGAAGGAGCTCACAGGACTGCCAGGTGATCTGGCTGCCCAGGCCTGTGTTTGCTCCCTGGACCTGGATGTGAAGGGTGAAGCCTATTAGTAAAAGAGGGCCAAGCCCACCCCTCTTATACACAAGCTTGTGGGATCTTCCTACTCCAAATCACACAGACAGAATCAAGAATTGTAGGCATTGAGAGAAATCAACTGGCCTCTCATTTTTCTACTGACATGGTTCAGGCTTTTGGTCCATAAATATCCTCTTCCAGTGTTGCATTTCCTAGTAACCATTTAGTTTTATATGTGCCAGATGTTAACCAAAGCAGCTGCATTTTGCATTTCCAGAAATGACCGTGTAAGGGAAGGTTAATGTTTCTTCCCAGCATTTTATTGAGTGAGCACTGAGTAGTGAAGGTTGCTGAAGGGCTGCACGGGAGTATTGACTGAGAATGTGGATGGGGTGGGCTCTGCCAACCTGTGCACCTCCACGAGGGGGGTGGTTGGTTGGGTATGTTCAGATGTCACAAGTCTTTAACTTGATAAATACTATGTAGAAAACAAAATAAGTGACAAATGATGCAAATACATTTTACCATTGGGTCAGTAAGAGTCCAGCTTGAAACCTGGACTCAGTTGAAGTTCAGAGCACAGCACTGCTGCTGCCTATTTGCCATTAGGCAGTGAAAATGTGACCTGCTGTCATTTCTCTACCCACACATGTGGATGAGGCTCACTGTGAGGGGGGCAATTGGGATTTGTCTATAAAGCTGGTTTGTTGGTTGCTGTCATCTTTACGGAATTTGCATAATAAATTTATTCTCCCTCTTTCTCTTTTTTTTTTTTTTTTCATAACTTTTGTAATTGAAATGAATGTGCCCAGACCAGAAAACTGTAGCAAGTCAACACTCTTTAGAAAAATCATGTTCCAAGGTGTAATATTAATACAAAGTTTAGAAAAAGAATCGTGTGGCTTTTAATGCTTTTAATGTTGCCTTGATGCTGTAAGTGGAATATATGTGAGTGTGGAGGTTAGAGCCCTCTGACATTGAGCTCAAAATTTCCCAGAAGAATCGTAGGATATAGAAACATGTTATGTTACAGAAAGGTCTCCTCAGAGTATTCTGGTCCCTGAAATTCTGTGGGAATGAAAAAATCCACTGGCTCTTTCAGAAAATGTATACAGTAAAAATGTTAATTCATTGTGACCTCTTTGGCTTTATCAAGAAGAAAATGAGTTTTGAATTATGTACTTTTCTTGCACTTTGCAACTTTAAACAGGACTTTGATACTTGAATGTAGAGTGTGAGTCATATTGAAAAAGAATTATCTGTGGAGTTGAGCAATATATTGGCATGCCCAGGGTCTGCAAGTTTAATCAAGCCCGTTGTGCTGACAAAATGTTAGTAAACTTTCTGCTGTTGCTGGAGAACTGTTTATGGGAAAAATTTGTTAGCAGTGTTGGTAAGCATGAGGTGTCAAACAGTGCTTGTTATGCACAGTGGAAAGAGATAATCCTCTGGTAATCTTTCCTCAGTTTACACACTAAGCATTAGACAGTTGACAATGTTTGGAATATATGACTATTGCTGAATAAAGTGTTACTTGCTGATACTTGGTGTACAAAGGAGCAAAGTTAGCCTGCACTCTTTCATTATTTTTGAATGCTTTTTTTGTGTAATGCATAAGCAGCATTAATGATTTCTCTGGTAGGGGAACTCTGTTCCCTCGTTTCTGAAGTCTACAAGAGTTGCTAAAAATGGTGTATTTGTCTAAACATTATCGATTCATTCTAGAATTTGGAAAATGTGCAGCTAGAAATGATCTCAAAGCACCAACAGAGCTCCAGTGAAGGAAAAGTCCAAATTCCTTCAGTCTTGAGGATTTGTATATTCATTGAACTTGCCTTCTCGCCTAAATGGTGCCCTTGAGACAATAAAGTCCTTTCTATAGCTGAATGACACAGTGACCAGATGGTTCATCCTCAAGTGCTGCCTTCAGCGCCTGCGTTGCCTTCGCTGCCATGTATTCCCTCTCCCTGCAGATTCATTGTGCTTTATTTGTTTGCTGCAGCTGTGCATGAGGAGCTGCTCATCTGAGGTCTTTCCACTTGAAACTGCCAGATGTCCTCAAGGGTTGGATCTTGTTAGGAAGTTTCATGTAAGAAAAATTTTCCATGTCTGAGTCTTTTCCCTCATATTTCTTCATAAGGACGTAGGTTCACCATGTAGTTACACAATTGGGTCCTGAAGCATCTTCCTGTATTGCTCTTCGCTGTGTGTCTGACTCTGAAACCTACAATTGCTGCAGGAAGCAATGAAAAATGTGGAGTCTATATATCACAGATTAGTCGTTTTCTCTCCTTCCCAGTCTGGGTTTAGAAATGTGTTCTTCCATGGTCATCAAAGTTTTAATACAAATTATGACAGGAGAACATTTTGATCTTTATGAGGTTTTGTTGATGACTTTACTTTGTTTCCTACTTGCAATCCATCACTTTATTAGTCACCCTTATAACAATCTATTTTACCATACTTTTCCTAGCCATTAATCTTTCATGAAGAACCTTGTCAAGTGTGTTTTAAAAACAAGAGGTTGAGCAGTCACTGGTTTTATGCTTTTCCCCAGCATTGCACACTGATTGTGACTTTTATACATGAATCTTTGTTGCTTCCGTTTAAGAAAAAGAAAAAGAAAAGAGTACCTTTTCCCAAATGTTATTCCTTTCACTAGGATATGGACTTTCACAACAGCAATTACAGTAATTAGTTTCATAGGAAATCCAAAATTATAACTAAAATTTTCTTAAAATCAAAGGAGCATAATCAGCAAACATAGTGGATATATGATCCAGTTCCATGTGTTGTTTTTTTTTTCCTCTGGGGCTTGAAACAAATGTTAGATTGCTTCTTGGGAAGCAGCATCTTGCCCACTTAGTTCCTTAAACTTGTCCTTTCGGATCTGTGAGATCAAATGGCAATTCACGCTAAATTTGCTCGCAGTGACAGCCTGATAGTTTTCCTGTCTTCATTCCTCCATCGCTTAACCTTGGGTGAATTTCTGAGGAAGATGAAATGGGGACAAGGAAGGACAGCAAGGAAGAGAAGTTTTCAAGGGAAAATAAGGAGTTTTTTTTGGTAAGTCAGCTTGTTTGTAACTGTTCAGAGATGCTCATAGTTCTGGTGTACGGTGCAGAGGTGCAGGGTGAGATGTGTGAGCAGGTAGAGCTGAGTCCAGCAGGCTCGGCACCACACATCTGTAGGACTTCTGATGGATCGCTGCTGCTGCCCAGATGTTGGATGTGCAGCAGTGATATCTACGTGATAGATTGCACAGCTATTTGTTCAACCCTGATTCTTCCTGCTGCTGCTCCCTTCATGTCTCGCTGGGGACTCTTATTTTACTGCTCTGAGTACGTGCAGACAGCCTCTGGTTTCAAAACTGCAAGTAAATAATAAAAGAGATTTTTTTTTTTACTACCGAGAAGAATCACTACTGGCATTTTAGAGGCACAAGTAGTCCCTGCTTCTTATTTCATTGATACTAAGGTGTTTATGTGGAGAAAAGCTATTCTAGGTCATGTTTATGGCTTTGTCAGGACCTTCATCTGACAGGGGCTGGCAGAGCTCCACTGCAGGGAACGGGGCGATGGCACCGCGCTCCGGCTGGCTGCGTTAATCCCACTCTGCCTCTCCTGTGTTTGGCTTGGACACCAAATGTGTGATCAGCAATGAATACGGACCTCCAAAAGCCTTTTCTTATTTCTGGCTTTTCCTCAGAAATGTATCAGTTGTACCCCAAAGAGGCAGCTGTAAGAGGCATTTGATCAAATCACGCATAAAATGACTTCATTTTTTTGAAGAAAGCCTCACAGATACCTAGATTTATGCTATGGAGAAAAGAGAGAGCTTGCATAAAGAATGACAATGATTAAGACAGCAGATAAGTGCCTGTAAATAGTCTGAGAATGCTGAAGAAAGTAAATTAGAAATTTTGCACTTTTTAATATGCTGTGATGTGTGAGTTTTTGATAAAAATAACATTTTTAAATGGTAAATGGTAGTAGGGGAAGTCTGAGGAAGTAATGTTACATTTGTTTTTGCTGTTTTTCAGAAGTGATTCCTTGGGTCTGAGATTTCTTTAGTTAGACCTGGGCTTCTACCTCAGCTTTGTCTCTTAGTAAAGTTTTCTTTTTTCTTGCCTCCTAAGACAAGCAGAAAAGTAAGTTTTAGAACAAACTACTAATTTTACATACACCTGCAATATATTACGTAACTGGATCTATCACAACTCAGCTGAGACTGAAATGTATCTATTCGATGTGTGTGTGTGTGCTAATTAGTCCCAGATGGCAAAAATTTGATGATTGTTTTCAAAATCATTATTATTTATTTTTAGGTAAATGTACAATAAAACATTAATATGTTTTTTTGCCAAATGTCATTAACATGTTTCTTTTGATTTCTCATGGGCTTACCTCTGTCCTCACAGAATGTAAGAGGCAGACATCTCGTGCAAATTTAAAGGGTTGGTAACAAGCTGAGATTTTTGTCCTCCTACTAAATAAAGGGGGCAAATTAGATGAATATCTAGGGAAGCTATTATTTTGTAAATAGTGTCTGCTGCAAAGCCTCACTGTTCTTACAGGCTCTGAAGCAAGGTTTTAACTTCTCTCTTTCCACAACATTCCATATAGCTTTCTTGATTCTCTTGATGCTTTTCTTTTGAGTGTACAATTTGATCACAATCTTTTAATTACAAACCACAATATTATATCAATAGTAGTGAATACAAAATTCCTTACATCAAAGAGTGAGCATAAAATTGCATTGGGTTTTCTCGTATATATATTTTTTTAAATAGAGAAGACATTCTTCTCTCTTGGTAGAAATTCTTGTTCTCTCTTCCAGCAAAACTTAGGAAAAGCATCTAAGAGCTTTATGCAGGATAATTCAGAAGGAAAAAAGATGCATTATTAGGAAGTTCACACTTCAGTCATGGTGTATTTTTAATTCTCTTTTTCTTTATTTCAGTGAGGAAAAATGTTAGTCATTATGTTGGCATGCCAATTCCAACATCCAACTAATTATAATGCACATGAGAACATTTCTAAAACGTCTCCTTTCAAAATTCTTGTTAATGTGATTGTTAAGAAAATGTGTAGCTTGTAAACCTTTCACTGCTGATCGAAACATTTGCTCAGTTTGAAATCAGTCTTCTGAATGCTTCGTATTGAGGGTTACCTTCAGAATAGTGCAACGAGTCTCACCAGTGACCTGCAGTCCTGTGCTCTGGTTGCAGTTTATGTACATGTATTCCCCCCTGGAGGTGCTCAGGGCTGGTTTGCGAGGAAGGCTGGTTCTGGAGGGACTATGTGGGAATCATCATTATTTTGTTGTGTTTCTTTAGAACGCTCATGCACAGTACTGATTGCCCAACTCCTTTATTACTGCTGTGCTCCCTAAAGCATGGATCATGAGATTTAGTATAATCACATCCCTCTTGTTTTGGCAGTAAGATTTGTGTACCACTTTTGTTCTTCTAGAGGTCAAGCCTTAATATTTGTTTTAGATAAAATGGTTTGGAATAGTCCTTTCCACTCCACTGACTTTTGACTCCTTTTAGACCTTCATTGAAATGCTTAAACTTTGTGATCTTTGACAAAGCCAGCTCCCATGCAGTTGCATTCGATGCATCAGATGCTTAGTATTTTTATAAGGGGAGCCTGTGGAGTAGTACACCTTATGTAGCACTTCAAATTCCATCTGAAGATACTCTTTTGGGAGTCGGTTTTGATATTTCCTTTCTTTGGTTGCATGACATTAAAATTTCAGAACTTTTTGATTGTTTTAAGGGCACAGGCACTGTGTTCTCCCATTGCACTACTGGAGCCTTCTTCCCTGGCTCTTGTTCATGTTCTGCACTGAGTGCATCTCTCCTGGTCTCCAGGAGCTCCCTTGTAATGACTCGATTTTCAGGCACCGATGTGTCATAGCCACGGCTGCTAAAAAAGCCTCAGAGTTTTCTGAGAAAGTTCTGTGGTTTGAGAACAGGATGATGTAATTGATTTTCTTGCTTCAGTGGTTCAGAGGAGCCTTTGAAGGTGTCTTTCTTATTACTTCTGCTCAAACAAAATGTCAGAGATGCACCCTGATTTTCTTTCTATGGATTCTTTTACAGACGTATGTCTATGAACCTGGTGTCCCTTCCAGCTGGCCATTTCACCATTTGCTGAGCAGGCGTATTGATGTACTTAAAAATACTGTAGAGCCAAGATTAAAAAATCCATTTATATTTTTCATGGCTCTTTACCAGATATTCGGAAGAATGGTTATCCTAAAAAGTGTTCCGTCTATTACTGTTAAGGTGCAGATTTTTGCTATGCTGAATGAGATCTGTTAGCTGTCATTGAAGAGGGGGATCTGTCTTCCTCTGTGCTCGCTGGCTGCATGTCCCCTCCAGCTCCTTCCCATCGCATCTGGGCATGCTGTGGCTTTATATTTTATTTGGATCAGCTTATTTGTCCGGCAGAAAACTGATCCACTCCAAGTAACAATTAATTTTCTGACACTGATCTGAATTTGGGCAGTCACACAGCTGGCAAGGGGGAGTAGGGAGGAGGCAGGACTGCATGCAGAACCGCAGCTGAGATTGAAGGATTCTTTGCATCTGTAAAGACTGCCATTTCTGGAAAGGGCTGAATTTGTCTCGGGATCAAAAATGTGCATCTTTGCATCTCAGTTGGTATGAAATATACTTGAGATACGCTTGACTGTGTGTTAGTGTAAACTTAATGGTGAGTTTCATGGGTTTGCACTACTTGCTTTGGGGGTAGCAACATCTGTTTAAAGTTTTTCATTCTAATTTATTAATAGGCACTTTCTCCCATAAATCTGCATTAAGAGCTTCTATCAGGCAGTAAGTGTGGTCCAGGGTCACCTCAGAAGTACATTAGGCTTGCAATTGCATGTCTGATAGACCTGTCCAGGGGAAGAAACTTCCCAGAACAAATCAATATGATGCAATATACCTAGTAGTATAAAAACAAAGAAGGAAACAAACCTCAAACAAACAGTAATAAAAAATCACCAAACACCCCAAATCCCCAGGCATCTTTGTTCTTAGAGTTATATTCTTACATGAAACTAGCATAGATGAGTATGCTTTTTGTCACAAAGGCTACATGTGCTATCTACAGATTTAAATTATGCTTTTTATATTCTTCAGTATCAGCATTTGGTGATATAGAAGATTTAGTTATAGTGCATACATATATCAGAATGATGGCAAATGTAGCTAACAAATAATAAAGTTAGCAAATAATAAAGTTCTTTACATTTAATAAAGCAGCAATGAAAAGTAAGCAGCTGTGCTGATGTTATTCCTATGATCATAAGGTGGTTGTTACTGAGCAAGTAGGTAAATGAAGGTTATCTAGGGTTAGCAAACATGCTGCAGTGGAACATTTGAATGACTAAACCAGCATTGGCCCACACTGTGTTTTGCAGTCCTTGGCCTGTCATGTCCGGTTTTGTGAGCAGCAGCCTCATCATTCAAATCTGACAAGAGGAGGAGTTTCAAAACCATATTCAAAGTAAACTCTGCTGCCTGAGAGTTGGAAGAGAAATGCCAATGCTAACAAGATAATTTGTTGACAGTTCTTTTAGTTGTGGCTGTGGTTGAGCTAACCATGGGCTGGCTGCCTCTGGGTGGGATCAGCAAAGCAGTGGTCCTGTGGTGCCTCTACATGGGAGGGTGTCCATGTTGCCATGGGTACTGTGCCTCACAATCATCTGGGAGTAGCTTAATTCCAATTAAGGGATTCAGAAACTGGTGATATGAAGAAATTTCCTTCTTTTCCTTCTTTCTTTTTATTTTTTACTATATATCTAGGAAGTAGGTTTTTAATATTGATGGTAATTCATCAATGAAATAATTTGCTTGGATAAGATAAAGTGTATGACACATTCACTTACTTGGTCAAAGATTATACATTTTTTCAAAAGAGGTGCTCTTAGATCAGTCAGGAACTACAAGAACTGCTCAGTAAAGTTCCATGGCATGTGATACAAAGAAGGTTAGATAGAATGGGGATAGCTGAAATTATATGTGACAGAATTGTATCTACTAAGAGGTCTTCTAAGAAGCTTTACAGTTTAATACTGCATCCTTCTAAACCACAGTTTAAATACCTGAAATTTTTCATGTATGCACATTCACTACAGTGGCACAGTGAGGCGTTTTTGTAGAGCATTTGCAGCCTAGGTATCCTCTATTGAGAAAAACTTTTGTGACTTTTTTTTTTTTAAAGAAATCAACTGTTTGCAAATACTTATTCACTGTTGTTACTTTTTTTTTTTTAATTGCTAAAACTTTGCTTCTACAATAACAAGAAAATTTGGCTATAGGGCAATTCAAAAATATCATTAAAAAAATGATTCCCTCAGTTTCCCATGTCTTTATTACTGTTCCTTTCCAGACAAACTGGTATTCTCAACTCTTCTGGATTTAATGCCTATTGAAAGCCTGCCAGTAGTTTTAGAGAGAGTGAATTTGATGATTCATATTATCCCATCCTGTCCTGTGTTTCCCAGACTTTTCAATAAATCATTTGTTGCAGTTGTACTGTCCTGTGTTGTACTTCTTTGAGAAGTGTGGTATGGAGTTGTAAGTGGTCGTTCAGTGCTTCTTTTAGATCCCTCAGTCTACATGCTTCAAATCTTAATGGGTAGATTTCAATGGAAAGAAAGTAAAGAACAAATTGAAACTGCTCCAACATGTCTGAAAGTAGCTTTTCTTACTAATTAGTTAAATAACATCGCTGTTCAGTTTCTTGGGAGTTTTAAGGTCTGTAAACAAGCGTTGCATTTCCATCGGATAACTCAGTGTTTTCTTTCACTGGTACTGGAATAAATATATTTCTTGAAGATTGCGATTTACAAAGTATTCCTGTATTTGTTTGGTATGGGAGTGAATAGAAGCAATTAATTCAGGGAAATGCATTGCAAAGAGAGAGAGGAATAAAGGAAGAGATGTTTCCCTAGCACCCAGTTTTGTTTGGTTGGAGTTTTGGGAACCTTTTGGTTCAGATGGGCTTCAGGGGAGTGAGTCACAGCTTTACAAAAAATACAGTTAATCAGAGTTTATCCCACTGCTATCACCTTACTGCATGAGCTTTAGTGGGAACTTATCTGAAATATCAGCTTCTTCTGGATAACGTTGGTGAGACTGGTGCACACAGCCTGGCCTGAACGAACTGGGCACGTCTCAGCTCATCTCTATGGGTCAGAGCCAGACTGATCAATGAGGAGTACATCATCCAGAGGAAATTTCCCGTTTGTATTTGTTCAGGGTTTTGCCTGAGGTGGAAGTTGGAAGGGAAGAGTTATTTCCTACAGTGTTGGTGTGTTAATGTGGAGAGCGCGTGATTATGGCAGAGCTGGTTGCGTTGTTGGGAATTCTTGAACAAACCTCAAAGTTCAGCCAAAAAGCAGTTATTCACTCTGATAGATACTGTGTCTATTTCAGTGTAGTTTTGTTTGGTTGGTATTGTTGCTTTGTAAATATAATTACTTTCTGTGTTCAGAAACTTGTATGGTATATTGTGTTGTAGCTGAATACCAATTCCTCTCTTTTCTGTTTTGCAGTCTACCCACATTGCTCGAGCCAGCTTCCAGGTTGATGCTTTTGGGTCATCCTTCATCCTGGACGTAACGCTAAACCAGTAAGTAATGACTGTATCTTTCTCTGTGGTCACTGAGGACCTGGTTCCAGTGAAATATCAGTGTTCTATAGAGGCTTTTGAGGCACAAATGCTATATTTAGGTATTGAGTTAATTTATAGCAACGTACTTTAAGTTTTTCCATTATTTCCTCAAGTACCATATTAGAGTTTGAGTTTCTACTGTTACTACGTACTATTGCGATGTAACTAATGTTTGAGTTGTGTAATTTCATTTATAATCTTTCAGTTTATCATAAAGGCAAATTACTGTACTCATGCACAACCTCAATGGGTATTAAAAAACAGAGTTGCTGAAAACTGTTAGCATTTTAATAACCAAGTGTAAAGTATTGGAGACACAGCAATAATGCTCAGAAAGGAACGAGACGGGTGGTAGTGAAGGAAGTTTCCTCAGATGTGTTTACAGTCTTTTGGGAACAGAGAGGCATTATAAGACAGTGACACACTGTGAACTTCAGATGACGAGGAAAGATTGGACAATAGTAAGCTTAAAAAGAAATCTGGTATTTAGCTCTGGATAACAAGTTTTCAAAGTAGCCTTTTAGCACAGCTGTTTTAAAATTGCTTTACTTTTCTCCTCCAAAATGAAAAGAGAATAAATGGTATATTAAATGAAAATGCTTGGTTAAGTAATTCAGCTCTTAGTAATTGCACATAAAGTTGTGTGGTTCAGTGTTAGAGGCAAACTGCTCAGTTCCTCTACTGGAGATGAAGAGATGAAGTATTCATGTTGCAATGGAAGCCACTTTCTATTTTCTTTTTTTTTTCCTTATTTTTTTTCACTTGTAAACACATTTTAAACAATGGCACTCACTTCACATGTGCTAACAAGTTAAAATCCACATATGAATCTTTGCTGGCTGCAGAGGGAAGAGATGTTGCACTCCTACAAGGGAAGGGAAAGAGGCTGATTTAGAAGGATGATTTTTACAACAAATACATTTTAACAGGACATTCTTGCTCTAGAAATCCTTTGAGAAGAACTGAGTTCACAACACTGAAGTGTTTGTTTGAAATAATGATTTTTAATGCAGTATTTGGTGTTCTCTGTTTTACACTGCTGACAGTAGGTTGCACAAACTTGTTTTTATTTTGGGTGGCAGGTTAGTGTTCACAGTTTCTAAAAGCTCAGAATTCTCCTTGCCATACACATATGAGGTCATTGTAATAAGAATAAATACATTTTCTAGTAGTATATTAAAGGACCAGTTTGGGATGTGATTTTTATAAACTTCAGTAGTTCCCTTTGGGTGGATTTTTAGTTTTCACACATGTAAGTATGCACATACATAAGCACACAAGTTGCAGAACCCAGCTTTATTAAAATATGAACTTTGCATGAGAAGTGAGGCTTTTTTTAATGTGAGAAAAGTCCTTTCACAAAATGAAAACAGGAAGGCTACAAGGTAGTTAAGATGTTTGGCTTCTATCATGATATTAAGTCAACTTTTAAACTGCTTCTGAAATAGCATTTGCAGATCATCAAATAAACAGAAGGCCGAGAATACCAGAGCAACGTTTAAATGTATTCTTTATTAATATTCTTGTGGACAAATCTGTTTTATTCAGAAGGTGTATGTATATATTTTCTCTTGTAATTCTTACTCTTCCTATTATATTCTGTGTGTATTTTCTAAGGGCCCTCAGAGAAAGATAGAATTTTTTTGAGGAATGTCTTTTACGTTTGGCCCATGAAAGCTTTATAACTGAGAAGTAGTTGAGTGCTCAAAAGGACTTAGGTTCAAGATTTCAGTTTTTCTCTTGAAAAATTATTGTCTTAACTAGACCTCTGATAATATCAAAACCACATTGAAGCTGTGGTAAAATTTTCTCATATGCTTAATATCCTTTTGAGAAATAGGAAAAAAAAAAAAAAGAGGATGAAAGTGTTTGGCCACTCCTGGATGCAAGTAAGAGGAAGGAAAAACAATTTTCCAATGGGCATTACAGTATGGCAGTCTAATATAACACTGACGTCTGCATGCTTTCTTCTTGCTCGTTTTGTATCTCAACCTGTTTACGTTGCACTGAAATGTGTACTTGGTCACATTGCATAGAAACATTACTTTCATTAGTAATAAAATATGCTACACTATTACTGTTGAAAGATGATAATTACAGTATATTGTCCATTTTTTCACTGATGGTATTTTTTCCACGTGTATTGTCACACTTTCCTCTCTTTTTCCCCTGAGTTGTAATAGTATCTCTATAATAAGCTTTTTTCAAGATTGCGTTTCTTTTTCAACTTTTTTGCCTTTTCAACAAGCTGAAGTATTTACAAAGAAGCTTTCAGATTGGATCAGCTATATACTCAAGAGGTTCAATCCCTTATGCAAAGGTTAGGAACGCATTAGCTGCACCATGTTTTTATGAATCCATTGCACTGGTATCTTTATGTGTTCAGAATTGCATCTAATGGAGCTGTTTTCTGTGACTATCTTTGTTAGCGTGTTCAGCCTCCTCAACCTGTGTTGGCCAGTGCTGCTTTCAGGCTTCCCTCCTTTCACACATGACTGGATCTGACTCTCAACAGAATTAAGCATGGCCCGCATAGCAATTGAGTGCATTTATTTATTTTTTTATTAATTCCTTCTCCTGAAGTTTTTAATGTCCCAGTAGTATCTGTGGCTCAACAAATGGCCATTTCTTATTTTTGTGCAGAATTCTTCTTCGTGTTAATGTAGCCATGTGAGCATTTCACTCTTGTCTTGGAATGTAATTATGCAATTACAGAGCAGAGCTCACCAGGAAATGGGATGTTTCTGAGAGCCTCTTTGAGGTGCCTGGTGCTATGTAACTCTTGAATCTGAAGAGACCTGAACAGGGGCATGGCCACCTATGTACAGGGTGGCAGTGAGTGAATGGCAGAACAGCACAAAGCAAGCTGTAATCATGGGGTTTGAGAAGGAGCATGCTTCAGGTTTGCCCATCAGAAGAGCCACAGTATATGTGCTTGTCAGGATTGTGGACAGTTCCTGTCTGGCAGAGGGTGCCCACCCCAGGTCTGCTTTCTGGTGACCACATCATGCAAAAAAAGAAGGCTGTAGTCCTTTCCTGATGCAGCATTCTCCTTCATCTGAGGGCCTCTGTGTCTTCTACACCCTCAACAAGTTTGCCGATGACACCAAGCTGAGTGGGGTGGCCAACACATTAGAAGGAAGAGATGTCATCCACAGGGACTTCAACAAGCTCCAAAGGTGAGCCTGTGTGAACCTAATGAGGTTGAGCAAAGCAGAGTGCAAAGTTTTGCACTTGGGCCAAAGTAATCCCAGATGTATATACAGACTGGGGAAGGACGAAAAATTGAACATGAGCCAGCAGTGTGGTCTTGCAGCTTGGAAGGCCAGTGGTATTCTGGGCTCCATCAGAAGAGGGGTGGCCAGGGAGGATTGTCTGTACTCTGTACAGTACTCTCTGTACTCTGTCCCCCTCGTGAGGCCCCATCTGGAGTACTGCATTCAGATCTGGGGCCCCCAGTGCAGGAAAGATGTGGAGCTGTTAAGGAGGGTCCAGAGGAGGGCAACAAAGATTATCAGAGGGCTGGAGCACTGTTCCTTTGAAAACAGGCTGAGGGAGCTGGGCTTGTTCAGCCTGGAGAAGAGAAGAATGTGAGGAGACCTCATTGTAGCCTACCAGTATTTCAAAAGGGATTATAAAAAAGGAGGGGAATCAATTTTTGCAAGGGTAGACAGTAAGTGGCAAGAGGGAATGGATTTAAGTTCAAGGAGAGAAGGTTTAGATTGGATGTCAGAGGGAAGTTCTTCACAGAGAGAGTGGTGGGGATGCAGGAACAAGCTGCCCAGAGAGGCTGTGGATGCCCCATTCCTGGAAGTGTTCAAGACCAGGTTGGATGGGGCCCTGGGTACCCTGGTCT
This sequence comes from Lagopus muta, assembly GCF_023343835.1. Taxonomy (NCBI): domain Eukaryota; kingdom Metazoa; phylum Chordata; class Aves; order Galliformes; family Phasianidae; genus Lagopus; species Lagopus muta. The sequence goes on from NC_064439.1 coordinate 20,823,896, forward strand.
AGTGCCAGATCTGGAGGTTGATGGCCCTGCCTGTGGCAGGGGGGATGGAACTTTATGATACTTGTGGTCCTTTCCAACCCAAGCCATTTTATGATTCTGTCACAGAGATGGACAGAGCTCATTTTCCTGAGCCTGAGTTGTGTTCACTTAGGAGGCTTGGGATGAACACCAGGTGCTGAGGGGACGTGTGGCTTTCAGAATGTGGCTTGAAGCTTCCAGCTGCCCACATGCTCGTTGTGCTACAAGGAGAGGAGCCCTTCTGTGATCGTGCCTTTTTTTGTTGTTGTGAGAGTGTGAAAACACTGAGAGTGTGAGGTTCTCAGGTTAATGGTGATCCATGAGCTAGTGGAAATGAATCTGTGAAGAAGTAGACTTGGGAAGATGAGCCTGGTGACATCACCCTCTGTAGGGAGTGAATGTGCTTTTGTTAGTCCTGGCATCCCAGAGAGGTACCAACTGTGCAGGTAAGTCCGTAGTTGTGATAATCAGTGACATCCATAAGGCTGACAGATCTCAAATGAGGTGAATTTTCCAGAACCTGTAATCATTCTATATATGTGGAAAAAGCCTTTTTCTTCCGGCTTACCAAAATATAGGAAAAATCAAAGGTCCTTCACAAAATGCTGGTCTTCAGTTATTTCTGGTTAACGATACTGGAAGATTCCTGACACTCCAGGAATTAATTATTTTGCTTTGCCACTGAGTGGTTTTAGGGATTTCTGCTGAGAAGGATATAGACATTCCTCATTCCTTCTGGGGAATTTTTATTAGAAATGTCTCGTAACTGGAGTTTTGTAAACCTTACAGAATCAGATCATAAACTTCATCAAAAAATCCCCCAAACAGAAGCAAAGTAAAAGGCAGCTTGACAGACAACTGCCAGCTTTTTCGTAAGACAAAATGCTGAAACCTTGCCTGTAATTTCTCTTGGCAAATGGTCATTAACACTAATATCAATGTGTCATGTAAGCTGTAAATGAAAAGCATATTCCTAAATTTGCTGTAAATCATAAACATTTGGCTGTGTGGCATTCAAAAGGATGAACTTCCTGACATGATTTAAAAATGCAGTTGCACTGTTTCTGGTTCTTATGTTTCTGGTTTTCTCACGAGTCCTGTGCTTCTCCGATCACCTGTAGTTCTTGGCATGAATGCAGGTAACTGTTGGGGTACCTGGATGTGATAGGTGGTGGCCAGATCAAACATCAGGAAGTGCAGATCTTCCTTTATGCTGTTTTGGATCTCCCTAAAGTCTAGCCCAAACCTGTTAGTTATTTTAATGAATGCCTTTGCTGCACAGTTCCAGCTGTGCTCACTGTCTGCTGGAATTTATTGGGATCTAGAGAATTTAAACTATCTGCACTTTATTTATTTGTGCCCTGTGTGTGCCAGCTGAGGAGTCCCACTTCGGTATGATTCCATTCTGCTAATTGACTCTTATTTAAAATGATTCCTTTTTGCACCACACAAAAGTGCCCTGAAAATGTAATGTCCAGTGCCAATTTACAGGCAGCACTATGTAGACTATATAGTCTATATATATATATAGACTATATAGCACTATATAGGATCAAGTCTGAATGAGGCTTTGGCTGATATTCTGCAGTATTTTTGGGATTTTGTTTGACTTGTGATTCAAGTGAATTTTATCATGTGCTGTATGATCAGAACCCCAGCTGTCCAAGTGGGACTGTTCTTTAACAATCCCATTTTGAAAAGTCATTTGTCTTTCCCTCAGTTTGTGGTGGAAAAATTAGTACGGTCATAATTACAAGCCAGACTAAGGAACACTTCTTCCCTGACCTTGTTGCTTAATTCCAAATGTTGACTTTGTTCCTTGTGAGGCAGTTATTCTGCACTTCAATTTGTGTTAGTGTGTTTCACTAATGCATGTTTTGTATAAATTGTTTTTCAGTGGTTTATAATTTTTTTTCCTTATCTTTAATGAGAAATGTCATTTCTACAGTGATATTTTCTACATTTTCTTTGGGCTAAAAGATGAGGAAAGATAAGACAAAACTTAAAGCATGTTCTCAGGCTAGAGAGAACTGATGATCTGTATATTATCTTACTTTAGGATTTCCGCCTTTGTGGTTTTTGTTTGTTTGTTTTACCCTCAGTTCGCTTCAAAGTATTGTAGGAATGAAAAATTTGTCAAAATAGTTGTATGAATAGTTCATTACCCTCAATGATAAAAGTTTTAACATTATGTCTAGACTGAAAAAGCCCTGTAGCATTGAATTTCCCTCCTGGCTTGGTCAAAAAAAAAAAAGGCATATCAGTCTTTTTTTTGTTACAGTTGAGTATAATCTGGGCTTCTGGATCTTTGAGAGAAAAACATCTTTTAATTCAATTTCTGTGACTCTTGACTCTGACCTCTCCAGTTTATCAGTATCTTTACTGAAACTCAGTACTATATTTTATCAGTGTCACATAAAAAGGTAGCACAACCTTCTCATTTCTAATTGATACACCTTTATTTTCATATAGTATACACACAAATTGATTTTAGTTCTACATCAGAGTGGGAAAATTGCACAGATTTTCCCAATTCTTTTTCTTTCTCTTTTCCTTTTTTTCTTTTCCAACTTCCTACTTCAAAACTTAGACTACATTGTTTAGTAGTTATGTAGTAGTAGTAGTTACTCTTTCATGTTACTATATCAGCATTTTTACTATTATTGAATTCATAATCCTGTATAAGAAAATGGATGTTCTTTACTATAGTGACAAATTCTCAGGTTACATTGATGAGAAAAAATTTCCACAAACATAGATTGAGTATCAGTAGTTTTGCTGCCTCCATTTAATTTGTTCTATGTAATGTTCCATGGTGCTTAAGAGTTCTTTTGGAAAAGGTAGATTTCTTCTGATAACTCTTTTGCTATTAATATGATAAAATAGTTTAACAAATTTCAGTTATAATTATTTCCCTATTACTGCCAAAAGATTTAATTTTACCCTCAGCCTCTGCCCCTGCTTTGAGGTGTATGTAGGGCATGTGAGTCCACTATTAATTTGCCTCTTCAGAAGTACCCCAAAAGAAACTGTGGTTAGAAATGGGACAAAAGAGTTCTTCCTTGGGTGGATCTGGGATAGTCGGAGTCTCTGGCAATGACATAAGGTGCCATTCTATGAAGCACCAGCAGTTTAAAAAAAATTTTTGTATTTTGTTTTTTTTTTATTTCTTTCTATTGGAGGAGCAGTACGGTGACCATTTCGTTTTAGAGTCAGGCTTCAAATATTTTCTTGGATGTTAATGCAAAACCACGATGCAACTCTCAGGGAATGGAGGAAGGGAGAGAGTAGTGTACGCACGTACCAAGATGTGTATGCATACAGAGCATTTTCATGTGCGTAGCACTGATGAGATGCAGTGCCTCTAGTTCAGTGATTTACTCAGTCAGCACGATGTTGCTGACAGCAGTGCTCTGAGATCAATCTCTGAAATGTATATGGATTTCTCCATTGGCCTTGTGGAAGTGTGAACGTGTCCCCAGTATTTTTTGTAGCTAGTGAACATTATTCTTGAAAAGCTAGCTTTCTACAGAGAAAAATTTTTGAGGTGATGATTTTAGTGGGCCACCAGTCAATGAGATGCATCCATCTTTTAGAGCAATTTAGATTTAGTACCAGTGGTTGGTGAAGGCTGCCAGAACCAACACTGATTTGTTACTGCCTTCAGTTGGATTGGGAGTTGGAAAGTTTAACTGATGACTGTAAAACGCTTGCAAGTGCTTACCTGGTGTCCTGGATAATATGAAAACACAAAAATGTAATTTGTTGCAGTCCTCTATTGCTTACAAGTGCATCACTGTAACGCAGTTTTGAGCACCTGCAAGAGAACTCCCTGATGTTTCTGAAATACCACTTAAAGCTCGATGATCTGTGACTTACAAGAAAAACAACATTTAAAAACATTTCTATGTGTACACAAAATCTACGCATCTCCTCTTAGGTACTTTCCAAACTCATTAAAAAAGTTTTTGAAGAGGTTATTTCTTTTCCTCTCAATTGACGTAATAAGGAGTATTTTACTGCTTTAAAGTAATTGCATATACCAAAAGAGATATTTATTGGTTTATAGTAGGTCATTAAAGCATATGGGATTATCAGCACTGAGTAAACTATCTTTCCATGGTGTGAATGTTTTTTACACAAAAAATAATTACAGAAAATATATGAATCTGTATTACTGTATATTTGTGAGTGCATGTGTGTAGGAAGAAAGTGATTAATTATTCTAGAAAGCAATTACAATATTACTATAAAGTTTTTCTTTCTTCATGCTTCTTAGATTGCCAGATAATTTAGGAGCTGTGTACTTGGCACACACCTGTATGCAGATAGCTCATATGGACAGATCAGTTGTGGTAATATCTTTAAAGTAAAATGGCTTAAGCTATAGAAAGAATTGGTTAAGCCTATGGATTTATCTTCTAAATGTCAGGTATATCTCCAAGTGACAGTAATTTTATCGGTCAAACAACCTCTTGCTGTTATGAAATCTTGTAAAGAAAAATATATTTTTATTTTGGATTTAGCCCTTACAAAGTGACTTTGATTTTCAAAGTATTTCTGGATTTAATGTTGAAATGGAATCATGCTTGTATTAGTTTGGACACCAGGCTTTTTACTTAAATGTTTGAATTACTTATACATTACTACCACTACTGTAAATATTAAAGCCCCAAACACTGACCTTTTCAGCTGTTCTTACTTTTTTGCTTCTGTTTTAACAGCTGGAATAAGATTTGTGTTTACAAGAGCAAATCTGTTTTTCCCACAGCCACAACTTGGTCTCATAAATGCTATTATCTTTTATTTATGTCATTTAGATTCTCAGACCACTGTGGCTCCAGTGCTAGTCCTGTCCTATGAATAGTCATGCATGCCTTACTAGTCAGAGTAAGACACATGGAGGTGATAGTAAATGGGAAAATGCAGGAATTGCAATGTGAGTAGCAGATACTGTCTATGCTGTCATTTATGGTATCTCGTCTGTGAGTCAGCAGCCTTTCTGCTGGTATAGTTCCCTTCATATGCCTCTGCTTGTGTTGTCCAGCCCTCTGTCCTGCTTTTTTCTTTCTCCTTGAGAACTGCTTTGGCACTGTGACCTTTCGTGTGTGCATTGAGAATAGCTCCAGTAGAAACAGTGAAAGTGCTGCAGACCTTTTAGCTTGGGGCTCCAATAGCAGCCTCAGCTAAGCAGTGAAATGCATTGAAATCCCCATTTCTAGAAAAGGAATCAAGTAATGCAGAGAGCCAGGAATAAAGGAGAATGAAAATAGTAAAAATCATTAGGCTTTCCAGGGTGAGCTAGAGGACCTAAGGGGTGAGTGAACATCTGTCAGTGTACGAAAGCACAGTGTTCAGTTCTGCAAGATCCTTATGTAAGGGATAAGAAATTCAGCCCCCTTCCACTCAGGACAGCGGTTCTACTTAAGGAATGTGTTTTAATTCAGAGGCTGAATCAATTGGCAGTATTGGTAAGGTATTCTGTTATCATATGCTATGTCTTTCCTGGCCAGTAATAAGGCTGGATTGGTGCACACAAGCACTACTGGCTGTCAGTAGAGTTGTATTCTGTGGCTTTCTTTGCAGTTCTTGTTGCAGAGGTGAAACACTACCCATGATGTCTATGGACATTTGTTTCTGTGTGAGATTTGTATCACGTTTTTTGGTGTGTTTTGCTCGTAAGATCCAAAAGCAGCAGGGTTGGGTTGACTTGCACCATGGCTGGAAGCGGGGTCCTTTTGGCATACTTAACTGGACAGTTAGTTTTTAATGTAACTGTTTTGATTTAGCTGGAATCTGCTTGTGAGTAAAACCTCACATAGGGTTATGCTTTCTCAGTTAACATAGGAAGTTTGTTTCCTTGAAAAGAACAAACTGGAGAAATTTAGCACTTTCATTTGAAATGCTTTGTGAGCATCCCTGGAGGGGGACTGCGCGTGAGCTGCCGATGGGCATGTTGGAAATTGTTTTGGATAGGTGAGAAGCTGACTGGTAAGCTTTTGCTCCTTGCAGATGACCCAGCAGTGTTCCTGCTCTGTTGATTGAGATAGGGGTTGACTTGACCATAATCTGGTTTCACTCATCTCAAACAGCTGCAATCTTCTGATACTGTCCAGGTGTTTGAATTGCACAGTCTGGGATTCTCTGTTACGGCCATGCTTCTGTAATGCCCCATCTCATGCCTGTACCTTTTTCAGCTTTAAGGTAATCAAATGTTCCGTTTCAATAATCTTCTGATTTGAAGAGAACTCAGCATGTTCTAAAATTCTTCAAACACTTAATTGCATTCTATTTAGTGAAATAGTAGCAGATGAATCAAGCAATGAAATATACCATACTTATAATGTTCATTAAGCAGGGCAGTTACAGTTTTGGTTTTACAGGAATACAGAGCAATTTGCATTGCATGAATATATTAAGAAGTTGTTTAGTGAAATGTACCATCAGACAAACCCGATAGAAACACTGAGCCTTTGTACTGTTTTACAGTACATTATTGGAAAAGTTTTATTTATTTAAATTCATTTTCAACTTCTTATCGAGTGCTTTAACCAAGGAGTATGGAATTGGTTGTAGTTCTGTATAATACAAATAGATTTGTATAGGCCAGAAAAGATCCCTTTATTAATTGTTTGAAGGACTGGTTGCATGATAATAATTGTATTTCTTATCTTTTCTTTTTTTAAGTCAAAATTTTGGACAGTATTTATCAAGTGTCCTCATTCTGTTCCATTTACTTTATTTCTTCCATCCCAAAGGAAATAAAATGTTGTCATTTGGTGTGATAAACAGTGAGATGAAGGAAGAGAATCAGTCTTTACTTTTATTAAAGATGACCTACAAAGAGATATTTCTTCTAAATTGGGCTTCTACCCTTTTTTGAGATGTAAAAGGTGAATTGAAAGATTTCTTTTGCTCTTTTCTCCTTTCTTTAAAGAAGTAAAAGCACTTAAAATCCAGCTTCTTAATAGCCAAGTTAATGTTTATTCAGTGATGCCAGTGTCATATCAGCTTTCCTTTCTGGAGACTACTGGGAGGGGATAGAAATATGTAACTGGATTGGGGTAAGTGGAAAACCTGGAGGAGAGTGTCTCATGGGATTCCTTAGGTTCTTCAGCCAGTTCTAAAGTGTCTTTGCTGTGACTTGCCAGATTCAGTGAAAGTTGTTTTTGGAGAAGAACATGTAGTTCTCCACAATCGGTGTTTTGTATGTCTGGTCTCTAGCTGATGTACACACATACATATCTATATGGTATAGAGAGGACTGGTCATTTTTAGGCAAAGATAATATTTTGTGCTGCATTTAAAATGTGCATGTTTGAAACCAGTTAGGTTTCTTTTGGCTGAAGAAGGGACTGCAGGTTTGTTTTTTTTATGCTGTAAGGAAAGATTTACAGAAGCTATAGCAAAGAGGTTGCCGTACCTTTCTCACCTCTTGACATAACTTTATGTGTTTATGTGAAACTTCTTTTCAATAACACTCTTGATCCTTCTTAGATCATTTATATAATTCATATCCACTCATCCCTTAAAATAAGAGCCCTCCCGAGGACATACTGAAGACTGGCTTGAATATCAAGGTTGTGAGATTTCCTTCAGAAGAGCAAAAAGAAAATATTTATGTCTGAAGGGCATAACAGATGCTAAGCCTCTGGTTATGTGTTATCAAATGTACCATACTGATAGTTCTGAGACTCTAAATTGTTGTAAAGATTACTTAATATTTATTTCAAAAGAAAAAAATAATAATATCCCTTTTGAAGATTTTGATTTTTGAAGGTCTTTCTGAAGATTGTGTATTTTTGGTATCAGCTCTCCTGCCTAAGCCAGACAGCCAAAAAAGTGCATCTCAAGCATTGTCCGTCTGCAAAGCAGCTCAGTTACAGCAGACGTGATGCTCTTCGTGGCACCATTCAGCTTCCTCTTCACAGAGCCAGCCTTGATGGCGGCAGGAAATCATAATCGTCTCTCTGCTTATTGTTGCACCTGTAATGAATCACACTTTCCATTTGGTCTGTCAAATTCAGATAGTCAGTGAAGTTACAATGAGAGAAAAGAAAAAACTGAGCTTGATGTGATGTTACTGTGGTGGGAGTTACTCATGTTTTCAGAGCGAAGAAAAAAGAAAATTCAGATGTACTTTCAGATGCATTTTCACCTCCTAAAGAGAGAGCTATTTCTAAATGGCATTGAGGGGACAAGGAGCTTTCCATTATGTTGTCATGTGCTTTAGCATCATCTCCGTTTTTACTTAATTGTAAGAAACAGATTTCTCCCTCTGACTTCGGAGAAAGGAATCCAGCTGAAGGCATCAGGTTATCAGTGCATTTCTTCCCATGCAGAAATACTGGCCACATCGGTCACAAGGGAGGCTTCATAGAAATTAGCCATGGAATAAATTAGGTTTATTGTAGTTTATTTTGGTAAATTGCGTGTCAGTAAGTAGAAATTGCAAGCCAAGAAATTGCTGAGAAACTGCAAAAACAATCTGAATATGATACTGGAAAGAAGCTGCCAAAACTAGCTAGAGAGATAATAGAAATAGATTTCCAGTGTTAATGAAATATGGTGGCCGGAGTTTTTAATTCGTATATTCACAGCCTTTGCTTTGATACAAAATGAGAAGGTTTCTTTTGTCTTACTCATTTTGCTAGAGCTGTTAAACCTTATATTACAATGTATTTTCTGGGTGAGCTTGCTGATCCTTAGCCTGTACTTATTCATAATCATTCTTTGATCTTTTGGTATAAGAGGATGTATTTCTCTTTAGTGCTTTGCCAAAAAATCACTGCTAATGGATTTCTGGTGTGCTAGAAATTTTGCAGTAAGAACAGATATAACAGTGTTCTGATGGCCTGCAAGTCTGTGATGTGTGGCTGCTGGAATTAGGCAGCTACGCTGTGCTTGTGCTTTGTTCTTCCCTTTGCTCTCTCCTTAAATAGAATGTAGAAACACGAAAGAATGCAGTTCCTCACTTCTTATTGAATGTGCTTATTTTCCATGTTTGGTGGCATGACCAAGGTTATTTTACAGCTGTGAATCTGACATACCAGGAGCAGAAACTAATGACTTTCTGCCATTCCCTTGTTGTCCAGGTTCTTGCGTGTGTTTTTGGAGGATCTGAGCTGTGAAAGTCACTCCAGTTCACCTGCATTTGCAATCCTGCTTCATCCTAACAGCAGAAACAAATCCCTTCAGGCCCAAACATACAGATCTGCTGCCTGATGCTATTTCTACATTTACTTATGTATAGTTGGGCTAGAAAGGAGTGGATTAGATCTCAGGGGGGTTGCAAAGAGCACATCACTAATGTCCTGGAGACCTCCTTTGTACTGACTACCAGACTTGTACACCGGGAATTGAGATATTGCCTGTAACAGTGGTGGAAACAGGGAGGAGTAAAGCATATGTTCTTGTAACTTTATTTAATCATTAAACTGCTTAATTTTTCTGAGGTTTATATTTCAAAATTTAATTTACATTTTCAAAGCATGTTTCAAAAATCGTAGTTCTATTATGTGTATATACTAGAATCACAGAATCACAGAATGGCTTGAGTTGCAAGGCACTGATAATAAATTTTCTGATAAGCTGGAGCACAAATATCCCAATTCCTGTTCATGTTGTCTGAATGGTGTGTAATAGCTCAAGACCTTTAAAAACAGATTTCACTGAGACACTATTGTTATTTTTTTCTAAGCGATGTTAATTTTTAAAATATAACTTTTTTTTTTCTTTTTTTTTTTTTTTTTCTCTGTAAATGTATTCGGTCTCTTATTCCTGGATGGACTCATTGTGAAAACATGATAACAAGAATTTGTCGTCAACTCTGAGAAGTCTTCATCATCTTCTTCCTTCTTTAAAATCTCATGTAAACAGTCATTGAAACAGATATCGTGTAAGGATGAGCAAAGGTGAAAACTTCACTGCACATCTCCTTAAGCTGTAACCCAAGTTAATTTTGAAGGAGTCCAAGCACTCTTGGTTTCTGTTGAGTTTTTGGACTTTGTATAGAAAATCCAATTCCAATCAAAGAAAAAAAATAGGGCAATCTTTAGATAGTTTATTGATATATTTATCTCTGAATAATTGAGATAGCCTTCACATTGGTCCATTCTGTAGAACTGATGGATTAGACCAGAATTGTTCCACTACTAGCTAACTGTGTAATTCAGCTGGAAATAGGTAGAGAATGTCAGAGAATTGAAGCAAACGTATTTTCTGAAAGCTCTTCTCAGGTAGCACAGGTAACTTCAGTCACTTCTCTATCCTTTTTCTTTACTTAGACATACACCCACACATGTTTGTGTACAGAGGTTTATTTCTGCTTTTTCTCTCTCCATATAAGACTGAGTAATTCTTGTGTTGCTCCTGCTCATAGCATGGTATGGTATGACTGTTTACAACAGAATTGTCTAGACGTTGTCTGAGTGTGCAGACTTCAGAGTGATATAGGTGATGCATATTTTGGACTTGGCTTCTCAAATGGGGGATGTACTGAAATACCTACAGCCTAGCAGATTTCTTTCAAGTTTTCTTCTTAACACTTCTGTCCCATCTTCTTCCCCAGATAAACAGATTATGTAAAGGAGGCATTCTGGCACTTGAAGAGTGAGATCTTAACTACTGTTTCTTTTGCAGATAAATTCTAAAGGGTAGCCTTTTTTTTTTTTTTTTATTTTTTTATTTTTTTAAAGCTGATACTCTGCTTTTATTTTGGTTTCAGTTCTTGTACCTTGATAATCATGCCGATAATTCCCAAGAGCAGCTAACATTTCTCTTGAAAACAAACATGAGAAAAACAAGGCAATTACTGCTTGGCCCTTGCCAAGCCTATCATAAGAAAATATTTGGCTTTAACTACTCTGGTTTAATATAATATGACTGAGATTTTTTTTTATTATTATTTTTTTTTTTAGTTCTTTCTGCATCTCTTTCTGTCATGGAGAAATTAAAGCAGTAGCATATGACAACATGCTGACACTTGACATTACCAGCAGGAACAAAAAAAGTATTCAAACTGACCATCAACAATGTGGATGTTTTAATATAATTTTTTTTTGTCATATTGAAAGCAGCCTTAAACTGTTTTCAGAACCATTTGTGTGTCATGTAAATCAATGAGTGGATCTAATCCCTTCACCTCTTGTTGCTGATGATATCAATTTCTTCCTACACACACAGAGCGGTGAAGGACCACCACGGTGCTACCTAACTGACAGCATGGGACACAGGAGAATGACTGGGGAATGGGCAAGTCATGCGTAGTTCTCCATACCATTTACCCACAAGTCCTTCACTATTTCTGCACACAAATCTATTGTGATTTCAGACAGCTTGCATGGAGGTATTAATACTTGTGTTGCGTCAGCTGTGTCACTCCAGCATTTAAAAGGAGAAGATGCTAATGGGATTGCACATGGGGATTGAGTGTACCTCAACAAGTTTGCTGTTGACACAAGCTGAATGATGCAGTGACACAACAGAAGGAAGAGACGCCATCCAGACAGATCAGGACAGACTTGAAAAGTGGGCATGTGAGAGCCTGATGAGGTTTAATAAGGTCAAGTGCAAGGTGTTGCTTTTGGGTCAAGGCAATTCCAGATACAGGTACACACTGGTAGAAGAACTCATTAAGAGCAGCTCTATAGAGAAAGGTCTTGATGGACAAAAAGCTGGACATGAGCCAGCAGTGTGCTCTTCCATCCCAGAAGGCCAATTGTATCCAGGGCTGCAGTACAAGAGGAGTGGCAGCAGGGTGATGGAGGTGGTTGTCTCCATCTACTCTGCCCTTGTAAGGCTGCATCTGGAGTGCTGTGTCCGTGCCTGGGACCCCCAATACAGTAAGGATGCAAAGGCCACCTCATTGTGGCCTTCCAGTATTTGAAGAGAGCTTACCGGCAGGAGGGGGACCAACTTTTTGCATAGTCTGATAGTGACAGGACGAGGAGGAATGGCTTTAAACTAAAAGAGAGAAGATCTGGGTTAGATGTTAAGAAGTTTTTTATTCAGAGGGCCTGGGTACTGGCAATGCTGCCCAGATTGCTGTGGATGCCCTGTTCCTGGAGGCATTCAAGGCTGGGTTGGCTGGGGCTCTGGGCAGCCTGAGTTACTGAGAGGCAATCCTGCCCATGCCAGGGGGTTGGAACTGAATGGGCTTTAAGGTCCTCTTCAATCTAAGCCATTCAGTGATTCTGTGAAATTATGCTTCTGCACTTGGAGAACTGCTGGCTTTCAGTTTTGCTTTATCCAGACCTAATAACTGATTTTTATTTATTTATTTAGTATTTTCCTTGTTTAGATTTGTGTGTAGCATAAAATAAATGTTAGATGTCAAATTCTGCCCTTGGATGAGCATTAGTAGTTCTGGTTCACTTCAGTAAGAGCTGCAGGCAAAGATCCTAAAAAAAGAACTTGGCCTTGTATCTAAAATCCTTTTTTGCTGCATCCTATATTCCAGGAATGTGTACCTCCCTCTTTTCAAAGTGCAGCAGTAACCAGCTTTGCTAACCAGTCTCTTTCAGTTGTCCTTGGAAAGCCAAACAGGAGGAGCTAAATATTTTATGGGGCTGAGAGGCCAATGTTTGAGACCTCAGTCTGTGCTTTCTCAGCTACCACCTAACCAAAGCATTTATGATTTCCTAAGAGCGCGTAGAAAATTAACACCCTCACTGGCAATAGAGTGATCTTAAACACAAGCCATCTGTAGAAACTGTTACATCTATGCTTACTGGAGTAGTGTTAATAGTGTGATAGTTCAAATGCTCTTTGTAATTTTTAAGCAGCATTTTTATGCATTGTTAATGTATTGAAAACGTGTAGCCATATTTTCCCTGGAGTTCTGAATGTCACTAACAATCACTGCTGTAGATCACTACTTTTATGGAAGGGAGGAGGCATAATACTGAGATGGGAGAGGCAATTCCCAGCTCTTCATAGCAGAGCAGAAAGGAAGAATCCTTTCCCCTCCTTAGACCATATGGCAAACAATTTTCCAACCCACTACAAAGGAGCCATGAGACAAGGGAATTTAAATCAGGCAGCCAAGGAGTAGGCCTGAGAAGGGAAAATCAATATACAGGGAGACCACCTGGGGAAGCTGAAAGCTGCATTAGGTATTTCCCAGCAGATTCTGATAATGATTTCATGCTGCTGTAGAGTGGGATTGCCTGCTTGCTGGTAAACTGGGTACTCTGCTATCATTTAACTGAAACTTGAGAAAGAAATGTTTCTGTGTTTTCAAAGTTACATTTCTCCAGTTAATGTGAAGGAGAATTCCCAGTACCTGATCAGGACTTGGGCCAAATTCTCCACTCCAGCTGGAGACTCTGTGCAGTTGGCTGCAGAATTTGCCTTTCAGTCACAGTGGTTGTTTAATACACACAGCAAATACAAAGCTTTCCAAAAGCCCAGTGTTTGGAGCATTATAGTGGGATGGCAGAAACCTCATTTGATGTTCCTTCTGTAAATCATCTTCTGTAGGGATTTTTAGAACGGGTCTATTAGCTGTCTTGTTTTCTTAGGTGTCCATCAGTGATTTTAGGTTTACTGTGGGAGATGGTATTATGTAGATGTGAACATAATATGAAGAAATGCTTCAGTGATCTGTGGTAGCTCTTCAGGAATAAGGCTACTGGCAGTGTCAATCTGAAGAACAAGGAGGATTCACTGGTAGAGTGACTAAGAAAAGTTGCATGAAATTAGTGAACAGGCAAACTTCTATTTATGAATTGCTGTTTTTTTTTCTTTCTTCCCTTTTCATTACAGCTTACCACAGCTAAGCAGTGAGATATAATTTTCATTATTCAAACTCTCACCTTGATTTAGTAGTTTACAAATAAGTGGCCACATTCCCAATTTATATAATTGATGGACAATAATGAGATTATTTTAATGTAATATCAGAGCTGGTTTTAGTGGTGTTTGTGAATGTCACAGTTTTATTCCATTGACCCTTGGTATAATCTTCAATGAGATGTTAAGGATTATCAATTTTTCATGACAATATTTGTATATTACAAAGTGTTTTCAAATAGATGATTTTTTGGGTTAAGGATCCATAGAAGCCCTGCTTATTTCAAGCAGGATGGAAAAGAATCATCCATTTACCCTCAAGTAAAGCAAACTTTCTCCCTTAATACGAATTTAATGTCATTTTTATAAATAAAAGTATATTTAGAATTTTAAAATAAAGTTTAAGAAGCTTTTAAATAAAAAAACCTACAGAATTTAAATATGAAAAATAACATTAAAATAATGGCTAACATGTATTTGCAGTGTTATCTTAGTGTGTTTTATAAGAATACTCTATTCCTGTTATCTCTGGACAGGAATGTTGTTTCTCAGAACTCAGAACAAAGTAACTTTTAATGTTCCTTTTTAGTATCTTCACTGCAGGGATTATTATCAACAGTACCTTTTTCAACTTCAGCAATCTAAAGCTCAATCTGCAAGTAACATGTGGTGTCTGCTGCACTAAAGGGTTATGGGGCTCTGTAGAGACATTACTCCCATACCAATCTGCTAAACTGCTGCAGATCATATTTCTGTACTCAAAAAGTGGAGATTTCACAGTGACCCTAAAGGTATATTTATAAACAAACATTCCTTTTTTTCTACTCTTCTGTGCCCTTAGCCACTGTTAAGTTTAGAAACCCCAACGTTCCTTCCCTGCATACTCTTGCATTAGCTTCTGCTGCCTCCCACAACCTGTGGGCTGCTTTTGTACCAAAGGGGATGATGCTATAACAAGGCAATGATTTAAATAACGAATCACCCATCACTACAAGCAATGGCCTCTATGCTTGAAAGCTGGTGTTAGTCTCTTCTAAGTACAAAAACATCATCATTATGTTAGCAGCAGCCCCAGCAGTGTGATCCTCACCATCCTCTCAAGTTATTATTTGGCAGTTATTTGTTATATACCTTTGTTTTTGCTGGTGTTTCTGAGTTATCCATTAGGATGAAATTGAATCTAAGTTTTGGGATCCCCAGCATGAGCTGCCCTTTCCTTTCATGACGTTTGCCAACATTTTCCCTCTTCAACTCCTTTCCCTCTTGTGTATTAGAAGCTACTGCTGCCAAAGTAAATGTGGCTGGTCCTACCCAAAATGGGCTGCTCTGGAGTTCTCTTTCAACACAGGACCTGGCATGTGAATTCACTGGCTTGTAAAACGTTCTTATATTCTGGGTTTCAACTTTGTATCTATGTTTTGCATCAGACATGGGCAACATCACTGTTTGTTGGGTGCTTACTTGTGTGGATGCATTTCTAACACTGGGTTATGTAGCTTATCCAGCTTTATGACACGGAGTGGGTAAGCTTTGCACTCAACATATTTTATGTAAGATGATTTTCAATCTTTTTTTTTTTTTTCCTGATGGACACTCAGACACAGATTGACACAGAGAAAATGAAACTGCATGGACATATGCAGCCTCTTTGCCTTTCTGTTTCATATCAGCAAAGCCACTAGCACCAAGTTATGTAAAACCCAACTTGCTTGTCCCAGACTGATATGTTGGTATCGTATTTTCACTGTCCTCTCTTTTAACTTTCAGAACTGCATCCCAGACGTAGGTCTCTGCGGTAGGTCTTTCCTGTGGCACTAAACCCTTAGTACTTTTACTGTGAATTACAGCTACAAATGCAGGGCTGAGAATTTATTGATTCTTAACGGTCAAATTATCTTTTAACATCCAGTCCTTTAACAGCTCATTCCAAATAATAACTTGGCTAAAAGTGATACACAGAAATGATGTCACATCTAC
Organism: Lagopus muta; assembly: GCF_023343835.1. Taxonomy (NCBI): domain Eukaryota; kingdom Metazoa; phylum Chordata; class Aves; order Galliformes; family Phasianidae; genus Lagopus; species Lagopus muta. Next base: position 20,839,685 of record NC_064439.1, read on the forward strand.
CACTGTCTCTGAGTTCATGTTGGCTCATCCATGGTCACCACATGTCCTCATTTAGTGTCCGAGTTTGTTTACCAGGAATTTGATATTAGTAGTGACAGTTTCTTTCTCAACAGTGCTGGATCCATTTGAGGTTAATATTATTCACCACCTGGTCACTGGTCAGCTTGCTGTTAGAGCTAAAACAAATTAAAACGAGCTCGAGGCCAGGCACAGCTGGGCATGCAGGGAGGCCTTGCAGGCTGCTGGCTACCCAGGGTCTGTGGCCTCTTGCTAGCAATGGCCATGTGCTGCCTTATTGCCTGTGCAGGTGCTGTGTGTTGGTCTGTCCCTGGAGAAGAACTACCTGTCTCATGCTGAATTTTGAGGTAGGTAGAACACCAGCTATGTTTTTAACTGAGTAACATTCCTCTTCTTTTTTTTTTTTTTTTTTTTCCCTTTCTCTTTCTTCCTTGGGAACAAAGATTTACAGGTGCTGTGTAATACAGTGCCTAAAATCAGTACTTAGCTAAAGTCTGGAAATATGGTTAGAACTAGAATCAACATAAGCCAGTGCTAGCTTTTCTTGCAGGGTGAAACATAGCCTTCTAGGTCTGATGTGTATAGTCTTTACATGAGGATTTGCTTTTTCCTTGTGTTGGAGGTTAGTGCTGCTGTCAACCTGCAGGAGGTTGCTAGGTCCTTCCAGACCTGTGCTCTCCTGGACTTTAAGTTACAGATGAAATAAGGAGTTAGGTTCACTGCTGATTCTAGATTGGCCTTAGACACTTCTAATTTCTTCCTGATGTTATGGCATTTAATATATTAAAGAGTGTAAGGTACTCACCTATGTGGAATGTGAATGCAAAACATGGTGGCTGAATACAGAATCTCCAAAAGCAAAGCCTTTAGCTATGTGTATCTGAGGACCTATAGCAGCAGTAATTTGCTGTTTGAGAGACTAGTAATGTGCACCCTCAGGAATGAGCTATCTTCAGCCGCTTTGATGGTGAAAATGGGTGGGCATATGTCAAAGGCAGCTACTAAATTGAAATGAAAACGGGAGAAAGCTGTAATGTCTTGCATGCTGAAACAATCTGTGAGGGAAGCACTGTGGCTTTCAGCTTACTGCTTTTCCCATTTTCCCTTGGCGGGTTAGAGCTATTTTTAAACTCAGTATCTTTTAAATAATGCATAAGTTAACAATAGAGACTTATAGTACTGGGAAAAAAACACAAATGAGTTTAAAACAACTCAGAAAATCCTACCCTGACTGCTTCCAGGAGGATCTCTGAGACAAACAGTACGTGTGTCTGTTCAGTTTCCAGGCATCTTCTGCAAAATTCCATTTTTAGAGGAAATCTCCCGTCTTTGATCTCGGATCTTTCATTTACAAAGCGCCTTCCCAATCAAAACAACTGAATAAATACTATGATGAGAGAAGTACACCAATCTGTGGGCCGTATGTTTTGACATAGCATAGCCCGGTCTGGTTGTACTTTAGCATCTTTTTGTGTTGGGAGTGTCAGGAAAGCCCTTCTCTGAGAACTGTGTGCATGAACGGTTTGACTGAACAGTGCAAGTGTTGCTTGCTGTGCATTTTCAAGCAGCATCAGATGAACAGTCTATGTGCTCAATGGCTATCGCATACATAGGGAGCTTAGGTACCATGGTTGATGTAAGTATGTGAAAACAAATAAGACCTGAAGCACTGAACAGTTGCCCAGGGAAGATGGTAGCAGGGTTAGTTAAGCCTGTTTGCAATGGCTACGCTTTGTCTGCGTGGATGGCACGCATCCATGGTGTAGGAAGAAGGGAAAGCAGTGGCTGGGAATGTCGTCAGTCGTTACTGCCAGAGCAATTTATCTGGCCCTGATTGTTCTGAGAAAAAGGATTGCAGGGACTGAGCTGCTGGGCAGATTAATTATCCTGGCAGCTCACAGAATTTGTAACCTCTGTGGTCATGAGGACAGTGTAAGCAACTGAAGCCTCCGCTTTTGTGTGAGCCATGCCAGCAGGCAGACAAGAGCAGAACTGATTTCAGTTCCTCTTACTTGTTTACCTCAAGTGGTCCTGCATCTGCACTGGAGGAGCCAGGCTGGTGTGCCCAGCGGGGGCACACACAGGGAGCTTACAGATACTGAAATTAAAGACATTGAAATTAAGAATGTAGCAGATGCTCTGGGTCAGCTGCTTTTCTCATATCGTCCATCTAGATCTACTTTTGCTAATGAGATCTCTAACTGAAGCAAAGGGAGAACATCTGCTTTCAGTGATCTTTTTGCCTTTATTTCCTAAAATGTGAACTCTAATGATCGTAAGGAGGAAAGGAGAGAGAAGCACAGAGTATTTAGGGAGCCAGTATCAATCAAGTAATTTTATTCCTTTTCACTTGTGTCAAATGCTTTTATACCATCATGTAGGCAGTAATAAATATTCATGTGGGTGGAAAGATAGCACTTTTTTTTTTTTCAAGTACGTTTGGAAATAATTTTCACTTTGGTTGTCTGAAAAATTGCAGTTCTTTGCTGGTTTTCAGATGCATTATTTTAATACTGTCCAAGTTATTCTGGGTGAAAGAGCTAATTGGAACTGTTTTACAATCGTAAGATTTCTCTCTTTTTTTTTTTACTCTTCTCTTTTTTTTTTTTCCCTATCTTTCTTTGAATTTCAGGAATCTGATATAGAAGATGTTTGCTGTTGATTGTCTTTGAAAGAGACAAGTTATTAATTTATGTCTGTTATTGAGGCGTTAATGAGTTACAGGGTTTAGAGAAATAGAAGGTCTACCAGTATGTTAGTCATAGCCCAATAATTGATGAAAGTGAAAAAAGAAAACCCATTGACCTGATTACCACTACCGGGAGTACTTTTCAGAATAATATTTGTAATACCTTCTTATGTGAATGCATTGAATTTTTAACTGGATTTTTGGATAGATGATTGATAGCAGTGAAGATTTGTGATATCTGGTGAATTTTTGAGGTGATGTGTGTAGCACATGAATTTTTACAGGATTATTGGTCATGGCGTCGAGGGGAGAACTGTGAATTTTAGGATGAATCTGGGGAGAGTTGCAGAACTCTCCAGTATTTGATGTATAAGGGCTGTATGTGAGCCAGGTACAGTGCCCTTTGTAGATGTGAAGATTCCTTGCAGAGAAGGGATTGATCTGACTTCATCCTACAAACTATGTTTTTGTAGGACTGCACATCCTACAAAACTCCTTCTGGTATTTGTCTGCATATACTACTGCATGTGCTCTTCAAATAGTGAGCATAGATGGGTAGTGTATTTTATAATCCCACAGGGTGCACATGTGTCTTGTCTTTCCTCCTGTTGCAAGCCTGAGGACATAAAAGGTGGTGCATGCTTCCTGCTGTGCCTCTCATTTAGCTTTGGCAGATGACCATGGTTTTGGATTCCCATATGGTCTGCAGCTGCTCCCAGTGTCTCTTCTTTCCCTCCCCTCCACTCTCCCTCTTCTTGTGTTGAAGTCTTTTTCCATCTTCCAGCTTTTTGCTGCTGATGAGGTGATGTGTGATGTTATGCTGGTCTCCATCATGTAGCCTGCATGCAGAAGTGACACTGCACTTCAGTTTTTCCAGGTTGCCTGTCTTCAAGTGGAGCATTAATGGTTGTTTAGGTGAACTGCATCTCAAGGTCAAGTGTAATTTGTAAGATTTTTATTCACTTTCTGACCCAACAAAGATGCTTTAGACTGGACTCTAAGTTAACCCTGAGAAGAAATCCTTGCCCTCACTGTCTAGTTTCTGAGTGCAGGACCGTGCACTAAAACTCTGCAGGAGTGCATCCCTTCAGGCTCAGAGGGTGCATCTGTGGGGATGTTTCCCAAGAAAGAAAACTGTCCCCAGGATCATCAGAAAGGCTTTCTTCCCTTTTTGTTGCTTCCCATTCTCTGTGACCTTCGAGGCTCATGGCAGCAGAGTCTATTTTCAGGAAGCTTCTCTCTCAGGGCATGGTCTAAAGTTGATGTAGATGGAAAATGTGCATTTCAGCAGACAGCACCCGTGGGTGACTTTATGACCATGCTTGAGCCGGTGCCTCAGCCTTAATTTATCTGCTAGGAATGACTTAGCATGGCATCTTACACCTACTGACTCTGGCTTTTTCAGTGGTACTGCCTTGCTTTGATTGATGAGTTGGGAGAAATTATTTCATACAGCCTTCCTGTATATACATAGACATACTTTAAAAAGTTATTTTTTCTAATGTAGGTTAAAACAAAACCTGCTGTTGGTGTGTTTATTGTTTTAAATGGAAAGCCCTCTAGTCCTTGAAGATCTCAGAGGTGCAAATCCACTTCAGAGCCCCTGCCAGCTCTGGTCAGGTCATGGCAGAAATCTTCTTCCATCTGTAAGACAAATGTTTAGAAGTCTCAGCAGTTTCCGTTTAAATTCTGTCTCATTGGTTTTGGAGCTATGTGAACTGTGCTGTGAACTTCTAAAGTAGGATGCCTGGTGATAACCTGTGTTCTCATCAAAACTAAAATAAATAATGATGTAATAATGTTAGGATGGGATTCCAAAATCTTACCCAGCTTATCAGCTTTTCTGGAAAAAAAACAAAACAAACGAAATAACAAAAAAACAAAACCAACGAAGATGTTTAGGATTTGTTTTGGCCATAGTTTCATTTTTCTTGGGTAATAACAGAAAGGAAAACAAAAACATGTAGTAAAGTACTTTAAGGGTTTTGGAAGTCTTGCCTTAAAAATAACAAATCATAATTTAGAACATTTTAATTACTTTTAATGTAGCAAATTAATATACCTGTGTGCTCCTTATTCTTTTGGTTGTATTCTTTTCCTGAAAAACTTTCCTTTTTCCTCCTGAAAGACATTACGTTCTGCGTTTCATTCATTATCTGGTGTGCTCTTGCTACACAGTCACTGACTTTTCTTCAGTCATAACGTAGGGATCTTCCCTGCACATCTCTGAAAAACTTCAATTTGAAACAAGAGTGTTATTGTGCTTTTGGAAGTGATATTTTACAAGTCTGGGATAGTAACTTATAATTTTTTTCCATGTCCTTTTATAAACCCCTATCAATAGTTCTGCTAAAATACGCATTTGTGTCCTGGGTAAATCACTTGGGCTCAGCTGGCCAAGTAGCAAAGAATAATTGCTTATTTTGAATTGTTTTCCTATTCTTTAACAAGTTGCTCATTCAGGCAAGATGAATAAGATTCTATTTTGATGTGTTTCTCTTATTTAAGTATCTTTGAAGATTAAAAAAGGAATTGCTTGGGGAACAAAATCCATTTGGAAAAAAATGTTAATATGCTTACTTGTTTAACTAAGGGGTCTGGTATTTTTATGTTGAATTACTGCTAGTGAACAGAAACTGTAGTGATAAAGGGTAAAGCGTGTGTGTGTGCAGGTTATGGTCTACGTATGGCATGACAAGGATGGTAACAAAGCGTTCATCCTATGGTCCTTTTTATGTTTAAAATACATTGGGAAAATAAATGGAAGGATTCCAGGGATACAAATTGTTATACTTAGAAATGCATAATCACAGCAACATAGTGTGGGCAAATGCCTTTAAATATTTGAACTGTGTTAAGGTAGAGGAGAGGGAGTGTGGTGACCAGACAGCCTAGGAAGCTTCCTTTGGCTTTGAGGCATTTGAGTGGTGATGGGAAGAGGAGGACAGAGGAGGCCGAGTGCAAACCACTTTTCAAAAGTTCCTTGCTTTTGAAGCTTTGTCTGTCTGCATCTCTTGTCACCTGAGGTGACAGTGTGATGGTGTAAACAATACCTAGTCCTTCCCCTGTTGTTTCTGTTGAGTGCCTGGCTGGGGTTCTGCCATGCTGCTGAAGGAGTGGTTCCTGTGCTCTTCTGCACACCAGTTCTTTCAAGTAGCAAATCCCAGTCTACATTTTCATAATAAATGTCACCTTCTGTTTCATTTTCTGTGAATGAGAATAAAGCACACGTGATTTAGGCGTGCTCACCTATCCATGCTCATAGACACATTCTTGTAATCTGAAATTAAGCTGACATGTATGGTTGTCTCAGCTTAGAGGGTTTGCTTCATTCAGGGACTGAGTGCCCTGCTCATTTAAATGGGAATTGGGAGCCTTTGTTTTAGTGTAGTTAAGATTGCAAGAACTGAAGTATCAACTTTATAAGTCTGAACGCTGGCACAGTCCCATTTATAAGAAGTGTGTTTTCTAGCAGCTTGCAGTAGCTAGAATACCGCTTCTTCAGTTTCTGCTATTCAGTTACCTTATTTTAAGTTGAAAACATTTCCTCTTTTCACCTTGCCCTTAGTGTGTGCTTTCTGCTGATATTATATATTAATTCTGCAAATGCATTATTTAACTACAGAGCATTTTAGGCTGCAAGCTGTTAAAAAACAAAGTAATGTATCAAAGGCTGCTTGAGTTATGGGAAAATGCATTTAATCTTATTTTCATTTTGCTTAAGTATATATTATTTTTCTGCTATCTCGAGATATGGATTAAGTCTTTACAGATAATGTATCATTGCATTTCAGGAGTTTTCTAGTGCTTGTGATGCTAAATTGAGTTGTGTTTAATGTGATTTAAAACCAAGTGTTTCAATACAAAATATAAACACATTTGGATAGTTTCTGTTATTCCTGACTTCCAGAGTGAAAAGCTGTAGGGTGTATTGTATCTACATGAAATGAGCTTTGCATATGCTGCAACTTCCTTTAGGAAAACGATACAGATGTTAGAAGAGTTGGAATCCATCCGTTCTGTAGTGTCACTCATCTGCTTTTTGGGTGGAACCATGTATTCCTACAAAGTGAGTTCCCATTAAACTTGGGTGTCTTTCTAGGGTTCCCATATACATAGTTGTTCTCTTGTTTTCAATGTTTTAATGCTTATTTATTTTTCTCTTTAACTCCTTATCTCAAATGCTTGATCTGTATTCTGTTGTTTCAACAGGAACAGAGTGATTTTTAAAAGTGCTATGTATTGATACCCTCTGCTTTTTTAATAAATTTTGGCTCAAAAGTTGTCATGTGTAGGTTCTGGGGAGAAAATGTCAATCTGGGAGGCAAGAGAAAAGTTAACTGACTGTAGGTCCAGGAGGCCTGCTTTGATTTAAAGCGAGGCCTGTTATATCTCAGATAAAGAGACATTTTCCAGTTAGTCTCCTCCTTGCTTCCTTTGGTCCAATGAATCCATTGTACAGCAAAGTGGAAATGATGGAATTGTTGATGCCAACCCAGAATAGTCTGAAGAGCAGCGATGAGTGCACACTTATTATAGAAACAAGCACATCGGGGCTGTGAATAGGAATATGAAGGGCTATGTGAGTCTTTTGCTGTGTGTTTTGAAAATAAGTGCTTCATCTGTTACATTTCTGATCAAAGTTTCAATTTGGAAAAGTTATGGGACTTTAAAAAATAATCTATTTGTTGAAAAATTCCTGTCCAGCATTAAGAAAGATCAAATTAGTAAGGCATCTCAGATGTCTTGTTATATGCTTTTGTGATCTACTTCTCAGAATACTGTGGAACAGAGTTATATGTATCTCCACACAACACTGGTCTGTAAGGAAAACACATGTAAAGGGAGAAATTCTAGCTAAGGCTTTAAATTCAGGCACTTTACTTTTGAATTGTGCTTTTTATAAAGCAGTAAATGTTTCTATTTACACCAGTCAGTGTTGAGATTGCATCACCTCTCCCCAGACACTCTCAGCTGTGTGCAGAACCAATTAGCCTGTAAGGAAAGCATCACCGTATGTGTCTGTGATTTAAGAAAAACAGCTGTATTTATTGTGCTAACTTTCATTTTAATACTCCAAATATTAAGATAGAATGCTGCAGATTTCAATCATCTCAGCAATCCTTAGCAGATGCACTAAAACTATTTCTGTGAAGAAAACATTACAGGATCGATTCATTGCTAGTATCTCTGTAAGTATGGCTGTCTCTTTCTTGTGAGAGAAAGAGAAGTTCATGATAGATATGCATGTAATCCTGTAACTCTTATAACTTAATAGCCATGAGTATCTTTGGAGGTTGTCTTGCTGTAAATTTAGCTCAGTGTTAAATTCTACCATAGTCTATGGAGCTTTTGGAAAGCTTTTCTTTTCCTGCAAACCGCATGAGCCTACCTGATGCTTTACATCAGTGCATCGCACTGTGGAACTTGTGTCTTCAATTCAGATTTCATTGTAAGTAACACATGACATGTTAGAAGGCTTATTTTTAGAAACATAAATTATTTAAAGAATTGAGCAAGATTCTAGAAATATGTAGTAAGGAGGATAATAATGATATCCTTGTACATTCCTGTGCTGAAGGGAAGAATGCAATATTGAATGTATACTCATCAGTGTGATGAGTATTACAGACAGTACTGCTGTTTGCTTTAATTAGTGTTTGCAAAACTGTGCATGCAGTTGCTTAAAAACTGATGAGCACTGTTGTAAGAGGTTCTTGAGCTCTGCACTGAGGCCCTGGTTTGCCCTCTCAGGGGTGTTCCACACCTGGCTGTGGGCATGGTCAACACAGGTGCTGAACCAGGAAAATGAGCTCCCAGGACCTCTGCAGTTTTGGGCTTCTGCAGAGGTGATTGGGGTGGGAGGCTGCAGGGTCATGCTTTGCCCAGGGGATCAACCCTCTCCCTCCACATACTGTGCAAAGGAAGTGCTGCAGGGACCAGATTCCCAGTCCTGCTCACAATTTCCATGTGGCTCAGAAGAGTGGATTTCTTTGTCTCTTTAAAATGTTCATCCACACCGTTGCTCAGCTGCAGAGGTTCCTCTGGGATACCAGGTTAGCTCAGGATGAGGAGCTGGGGTGGATCTCTTGTTAAAACAATGTCAGCACATTGCTGAGATGCCAAGCAAAGATGACAGGAGATATGAAAGTAGTTTTCTTATAAAAATGCTTGGTCACATTCAAACTCGTCATTTGCTGGAGCAGAACTTTAATTACAAGCAGCTCCACACTCAGATGCAGACCACAGCTTGAGCCACCTGCGTGTGACCATAGCCCTGGCTGGCCAAGTGACTTTACAGTCACTGGGCTTTATGGGCCCTATTGGCCTGCTGTGCTTTTCCTCATTTGTGGCTGCATGACTTGCCCTTGTGTATGCAACCTGTGCTGGGTGAAAGAAGCGCAAAAGGGACAGTGGCATCTGGACTGCTGTTGAGCTCCCTATTCCCTGTCCCTTTGCCACTTTTTGCAGCCAGAGGCCTTGTGATGAGATGCTGTAGAAGGAGGAGCCATTGGGGGGGGGGTTCTTAGTCAAAAGTTGTGACAGAATATATTGCTCTTTAGGGCAAGTTTTTTGTTCATTCATGACTCTTTACTGCCTTCCATTTAAATTGCTGGCTTGCATCTTTAGACATTCATTTTTTTTTATGACAGAGATCTGAGTTGTGAAAATTAGCTTACTTCTTGATCTCAGTTACATCCAGCTTTTCAGAGAAACATTGACTTGGAACTCTTTGAAGGATAACAAGGTGTATGGCAGAACTGCCGAATATATTCTTGCTCACTTACATGCCTGGTACTGTTGCTTTCATAGTTGTCCTTTAATTCTTCCTGCAAGATGTGCTTTGCTGCACCACATTCCAAAATGATGCCATAGTTGCCAAATGCAAGAGAACATCATTTTCTGAGTCTTCTAGAGCTAAGATAGTAGGTGCTCAGCCTGACCTGCAGAAAACAGGATAGTCCTGGAAAAAATTCCTGGAAGGTAAAGTAACCTTTCAATGAGGAAGTTAGTCCTTCCAGAAGTGACAGCTGGAGTTGGTGATCTCAAGTACAGAATCATACCTTTTCGTCCTTAAGAAAATACATGCTGCTATCTTTTTCTATTATCTATTTCTGTTATCTATTTCTATCTTAGAAAGCTATCCTGCTTCTATAAATGGGTATATGAGGCATATATGAGAGGGTACAGGAAAAGACAGAATGGTCATGAGGATTTGTATTATGATAAAAGGAAAGATTTTGAATCTTTGTCAGCATGAAGCCCACTTCATAGAAGTCAGTAGCAAGCACTCTGGAGTTGTAAGGGTGATGGTTTCAGTTGAAGACTGCTTGGGAAGAATGCTTCTTGGGCCAGGGAACATTATGCACTGACTGCAGCCTTCCAGCTAAGGGTACATTCCTGCTGCTGCTCAGGTGCAGAATGAAATGTTGCAGGTGGTTTATTGTTGAGCGTGGCTGAATAATATATGTTCAATTCTGAAAATGTCTGGTAAGATATTAAACACATCAGTGAGCATGATGGAGAAAGCAATTTGGTTTGTGTTCTGAGTCAAGAGAGGTAGCATGCAGTCTGCTATTTTCTAATTGTAAGAATCTCCAAGCAGAGTATTGCAAACAAGGCAGTGGATTGGTTTTTTAGTTAGGACAGGGTAGAAATGGAAGATGAGAATAAAAGGTCTGAAAAAGGAAGGATAGAAATAAAGGATTCCAAAAGATGAAGGAGCAAGAGTTGACGAATAAGCGAAATTGGATGTGCAATGCATAGTGTATTGCTGACAGATGCCTCCCAGGCATGTAAAATATGTACTGTATACATTTATACAGATATGTATCTTATAAAGGGTCTCTCTCCATATATGTATATGTACATAAGAAATGCACTGTAGAAGCAGAGCATTAGTCAAATGAGAATTTCATTTCATATGAATAAACCAGCTGTAAAGCTTAAGATTTTGTTTATAACTTTTTAACTAATCCATGCATCAGAGAAGGCAGCTAGCAGAGAGCTGCTGACTGCTGTTGCTCTGTGCAGCTGTTTTGGGGTATGCAACGAGAATATGAACCATCTATTTAAAAGCAATCTTGCACCGATATGTGGAAAATAGTTTGCATCAAATAAGCACAAATGCATTTTTCTGAGTTTCAGTAAATGTCCTCGGATAGAAAGGTAATTTTAAAATACCAAGTTAATGGATTCATTTCATCTTAAGGGATCAGTGACAGCAGTTAAGCACAGAAGAAATGAAACTGCGTCATACCATTGCCCATCTGTCCCAGTATTGGCTATGAAAGATGCTGTGAGAGAGCACATGGGCTCTGCCACGTTCTGGGTCCATTCCACTGCCACCTCCCAACATCCATGGCTTTAAGGATGCCAGGAGGCACATTGCTTCCTCTTAGTATCTGTTTATGAGCTTGTTACTAGTGACTGTCTCTATTCCCTTTTCTGTTTCTGAAGTACCTTCGGATGCTGTCAGCCTGAACAACCTCCTGCAGAAACATGTTGCAAAGCTTGGCACAGTACTACCTCCGTTTTCTAATTTCTTCAGGTGTTTTCTAGTGATGCAAAATTAGGTGAATAACAGCTTGAAGTTAATTTTCTCTATGATTCATATTATATTACCTACCTCTGTCTTATCTCCCCCTCCTCACTTTATTTTCCATTATCCAAACTGAAGTGCCTTTTGAGCTTAGAGAGAATGATTTACCAGTAGGTAACACACAGAGAGGCCAAGTATCCTGCTGGGTCATCAGCAATACCAGAGATGTCTGGCAAACCAGACAGGTCCTACTTGGAACAGTATTAGCAAATGGTTTTTTGTCTCTCTGAAGACATCTGTTCTCCTGCATTGTACATGGCAAATGAAGATTGATGACTGTAAGTTTGGGGAGCTGTGATGATTCCTTGGACAGTGGTTAAGTGATTGGTGTTGTCTCAGCATCTGGCTCCTGAGGATTCAATGGTGAAGGGTCTCTTGTCTTCCCAGTCTTCATTCATTTTTACTATGAGTGATTAATTTTATTTCACAACGCTCTGTGTAATTTGTCATCTGTGGATGTTCTGTGAGATTTTCCTAGTAATGCAGACTGCTTCTTCAAGAGACTGCTTTCACAACTTCTCCTAACTGTGCATTTTGGATTTGTTTTGCATTTTTCAGACTGCAGCTCTGGGTCACCAACGAATGTGGCTGAGACCTTTGACTTCTAATCCAGAGTGTGCTATTAAAATACACTTTCTTTATTAAAGAAGTTACAATGGTAGAGCAGGTACCTTTAATTTTAGTTTCTTGCTCTGTAATTTGGCTACAATTCTAGATATGTTTCACTTCCTGACTCATTTTTCATTAGCCCTTATACCAATAACAAGCTTTTTTTTTTTTTAATGTCTTTGTAGTTTCATATCTGTTTCCACCTTCCTGAAGTTTTAGCAGATTGTCTCAATCAGAATAATTTTTAGAAGCTAATTAATTCCTAGCCTTAAGATTTATAGTCTTTTCAACTAAAGCTGTTTTTAGGAAAACCCTCTTCTGAGGTTCACTCAGGTTTGTTCTGTGAACAAAAGTAGAAGTAGTGGTAACCATTTTTTCTTCTGGGCTCCTTTCTGAAGCATTTCAGATACCTGCACAGTTGATGCTTTTATTTAACAATAAGAAGAAACATCTCAATAATTTTTCAATTACTGTGTGCTAATGCTCTCTAATTATATGAAAATGCACACAGCTCAGAAGATACTGTTCTTGCTACTTACTACCTAAACATTTCTTAGGGCGTGAATGACATTTCAAATTTTGGGATAAAATGCAAGTTATAAGAGCAAGAGCAGGTAATCACAAGCTTAAGGGGGCAATTTTCCCAAGTGCTTATGGAAAAAATGGCAGCACAGCAGGGGCACGTTTTGCTGTCAAGAAGGATGCAAATTTTAGGATGGATGTGTTCAGTGTTAGTGCCAAACTATAAATGCAGCCTCAAGAGATGCTGACTCCTATGTTGGTCTCCTTTGGCATCATACAGAAGTGGGAAGCAGCAGCATGGAAATGCTGCTGGGCAGCACAGGGTGATGGGCTGGGCATTAGGAGCGTGGCCAGGGACAAGGGGACCTGAGGACAGAGGAGGTGGGTATGATGGTGGGGAATATGGAAGAAAATGATAGGAATGGGCGGGACCATCAGCATCATTTTCCTCCTTCATATTCCTGTTTTATGGAGCTGAAGGTGGTTTTGTTGGTGGAGGTGGGTTTTGTGGTTTTTTTTTTTTTTAGTTTTTTTTTTTTCTAATGATAATAACATTAGTAATTTGATTGCATTTAAATTGCAATTAAAAATGGACTTTGAAACTGTTAGTAAATTCAGAGCTGCTTTGGGTGTGTTTTATTGTTCTTCTGTTTGGATACAGAGCTGTATTCAGATTTCACTAAAATATAGTGAAAAGAAATATGTGGTGAAATACTGTGGGTCAAGAAATGATTACTCTCTTCCTAACTGCAGAAATTAAAGTATAAACTTTTTTTCCTCTGGAAAGCATAAGCAGTATCTGTTTGTTATCATGTACCTCATCTTACAGTAATAAAGTTCTGATCTTAGAATCACAGAATGGTTTGGGTTGGAAGGGACCTTTAAGATCATCCAGTTCCAATCCCCTGCTGTAGGCAGGGACACCTCCCTCTCCCTCTAGAGCAGGCTGCTCACAGCCCCATCCAGCCTGGCCTTGAATGCTTCCAGAGAGGGGACATCTGCAACCTCACTGGGCGTCTTGTATTCCAGTGTCTTTCACAGTGAAGAATTTCTTCCTAATAACTAGTCTAAATGTACCCTCTTCCAGTTTAAAGCCATTTCCCCTTGTCCTGTTGCTATGTTCCCTTCTAAAAAGTCCCCACCAGCTTTTCTGCAGGCCCCCTTCAGGTGCTGGAAAGGAGATCAGACTTAAAACTGCAAAAATTGAAAAGGACAGACCAAAAAGTCCACGGTATGTTAACTGTGAAAGGATGGTGGCACCACAAAGTGCATGCTGGCAATGGCAGCTGGATGCAGTAACAGTCCATGTGCACAAGGCTTGCCTAACATCAGGGTAAAGCCGCACCAGCCTGAGCCTTGAAACTACCACTGCTGCTTTCCAATTTTAACTTGCAGCTTTTGTTGTATCCTCTCTCCCTCTTTAAGCTAGCAGTGGGAACCATGTGCATAATAGAAAGCCAGTGAAATTAGTAAACAAGAATGCCTTCTACCTGCTTAAATCTTGTCCCAACAAGAAATGAAGTAGCCATGCTGTAGCAGAGCCGTGCTGTTCCTAAGCCAGAATGTGCTATCTGGCTGTAGAGCTTCATGTCTGATTCTGGCGATGGAAGCTCAGGGCTGGAGGCTTGCTCTGCAATGTGGTGTTTCCAGTCGGATTCAGGGCAGTCACTGTAGTGTCCCACTGGCAAATTGGTTCTTAATGGGTAAAGGCATTAAGTGTATTTTAAGTCAATTGGAGTTAGAGATCTTAGAAATTCCAGAGAGGAAAAATTTGAGCAAACATTATTTGGAAGAAACTTCATCAGATGATCATGCTTTGTATCATTGTTACTGAAATGTGAAATTAAGGAAAGGACCGAGATTGGCTACAACTCAGCATTTGTGTAAATCCCTTGAGGACTCAACCCATTTTTAAGTCTGTAATTTCTTTTTGGATAAAGTCTTTAACAGTCCGTAGGAGTAGAAGCATTACAAAATAATTGCTTTCTTTTTTCTCGCATTCTTGTTAGGAGCAGCAAGAGCAGAAAAGCACAGTGAGAATATTTTAAAAAAAGAGAAGCTTCAACAACCAGCAGTGATTTTCTCCATTGTTTTTTCCTTCCACCACATAGGTAGTGTGGGAACCAATGCTATATCAAAGAGAAACGAACACATTTTGAAGTGCATTTGGTTAAATTAGCAGATACAGTGATGAAATTCACTGTCCATATGAGAAGAAGTTCAGCAATTCTTTTGAATGGAAAGATAGGACGAAAGTTCTAAAGCCTTGGCTATTAAAGCAGATATATTCATGGAGTAAGGAGGTAGCCAGTACCTCTTGAAGTGCAAGGAGAGGTTGTGTACAAGCAGAGAAAAGGTGTCTGGATAGTCATGAGGATAAAGGAGAATTAACTGTCAGATACAGAGATACAGAGAATTGTCTGTCAGATACAGGAATCTGCTGGCTAAGTGGCCTTCTGAAGTTTATTATGCTGCACTGTTTTTGTTAGGTCTCTCATGGCTGATAGTGAATTTGTATTGGGGATGTAGTGTAAAGCAAGGTAGTACAAATAGTCCTTTTTACTGAGTGGCAGAGAGAAACATCCCTCCTTTTCCCTTGTTTGGTTTTCTTCTTTCTTGATCCTTGTTTCATGATAATGTCTCTTCTTCCTGGTATATAAGTTAGGCTTATAGAATTACTTTGCATAACCATTCCCTACATATCTATGAGTCTTGTTAAGAAACTTTTCTGAAAGCAACGTGCTCGTAGTTTCCCTTCCTTTACTACATGATTCCTTCTCTTCCCCCTCTTTCCAAGCCCCCCCCCCCCCGCCTTTTTTTTTCCTTCTTTTTGAATGTATAAATTCCTCTTATAAACTGATTTATAATTTGGACTTTTGCAATTTACTTAGTAAAGAATCTACACCATCAGGGACAAATATTTTATGTGAGAAATCTCCATATCCTCTTGTCTTCAGTACTCAGCAGCACCCACTGTTTTTACTACAGCCCTCTTGAGCAACAGGCTCCCTTCCCACAACTTGCAATTGCAACTGAGCTTTAATTGTGGAGCTGGTGCACTATCTTATTAATGTCTCCCTCATTTCCCTGAACCCATCGTTTTCAGCTGAATGTCTTTATATACTTATCAACACTTTGCTACTGGAATTTGACCCACCCAGGCCTTTGTGCTGATTTCAGCTAGAAGTCTATCTTCCTTTTCAGTGATGCATCTTATTTGAGATCTTTCGTTTGATGTCTGTGTCTGACATTTAATCAGAAATTTCAGGTGTTTGTAATAGAGAGTTGAAATAGAGACAGAAATCAGAGTCAGCAAACAGAAAAAGCGGCAAAGAATTCCCACAACATCCAAGGAAGTACAGCAACATTATCAAATACCATGAAAGCAATCATTTCTAACAATGATGTACCAAAAAAAAGATGCATTTTCATACTATGATTTTAAACTCCCTTTATTTCTACCATTCTTAAATTTGTAATTCTTCCTGTGGTCTCTGAAGATGTCCCTATCATTTCTGTTCTCCCCCCCTCCATAACTTTAAAACTTTCCATCTTCACAGTCTTTTCAATCTGGACAGTTACTTTTTGTTAAAAAGCTGGCAATTTTCCATTTTTTCATCCTTCCCCATTTGAAAATAAAAGTTTGTTTCATTTCCAGGGAAAATTCCCAGTTTGTAATCAATTCCATATTGAAATACAAACTTTTTGCGTTTTCCAAGGCACATTATGGCCTCTTCTTCTTTTTGGTCAGAGTGCTTTGTATTACCCTGTCTTTTCTTTTTATTTCTTTAAATACGTGGCTTGTTCTGTCTTCTTTTCTCTTGCCACTGCAGATTTTTCCTCTTTTCCTTCCTGGAACAGCCTTCTTCTGTTGGGTAGAGCATCTATTTTCAGAGTTCATCTGTTTTCCTGGGATTCCAATCCTGTCTTTGGTTTGATAAACCTTGTATCCAAATGTATTAATTCAAAGTAGAATTTAAACACAAACTTACATATATATGTTGTATTGGTAAAGGTACTTTCCTTAATTGAGCTCATTCTCTGTAAGAAAATTCCCCAATTGCCTCCTCCTGTGTGCTTTTGTTGTGACAATTTGGGAGAGTTGGAAGAGCAGAGAGGAGCTTGCAAAGAGGATTTTTTGTTATTCTGTTCTTTTGTCTATGGGGTAAAGTGATACAGTTGGACTTGGGCTTCAAAAAAGGATGCTACTGTAAGCAAAACCAGCTATGCTACCTTTCTTGTGTACTTTTTCAAAATAATTGAATTGTAAAGGCAGAATTATTACTATCATAACTTTTTTTTTTCCTTTTAAAAGGCATAATTCACACACGCTTCTTTTCCTGTGAAATGTTTTGTTTTTGTCTTAATATATTCAGGTTTTGCCATTTGGTTTCAAAGAATTTGTCTGTCTCTGCAAATGCTTCTGAAAGTCTAATTCCATGTATTTTCTTTTGTAGATGTTTTTTTTTTTTTCCCCTCAATATTCTACATCCTTGGTATTTGTAAGATATATTTTCACATGTAAATTGCATGTAAATTTTTATTTTTTACAACTAATACTTAAATTGACAGAGGTGACTTTTAGAATTGTTCCACTTGCCTGCCAATCTATCCTAATTTCATCTCTACCATAGGAAGGAGTTGGATGATTATATTGAAGTGCACGTTACCTTACTGCTGAATACTCGATGTCTTATGTTGATAAATGATTGTTTCACTGGAGCTTTTTTTTTGTTTATTTTGAAGTAGTGGATTTTACTAAAATTATGCAGTTAAATGCTTCTCTGTTAGAAAGACAAATCATTACTGCACATTTGAGATGATTTCATGAAAGAAGCATATCTTTTGGTCTAAGCTTCCAAGATTGTGTATAATTATTAGATTGTATCTCAGTTTGCAATAGCACAGATTGCATTAGTGAACCTGAGAGTATTGTGTTCTTTCATGATAATTTCAGTGTTGTGAGTCATAATAATAATAATAACGTGGTCTGTTTTTTTTTTTTTTTTTTTTTTTTTTTTTTTACTAATAATATTTTTCTGGATGTATTCAGCATGCCATGTTTTTTAGGGTATGCTTTAATAACGTGCTTAACTTCAGACCTGTTTGTAGGCTCTGGGCTTGGTCCTCTGGAGCTGTGTAGGCTGAAATGATGGCATTTCCCTCCTAGCCTGGTTCATTTCAGAAACTGAGGCACCCATCATGAACCTTGAGAAGGAGGCTGCCAGCAGGTCTCCAGCCATTCTCAGCCCTTTTCTCTCTCCTTTTACTTCTGTTCCAAAATAGATAAGCAGGTAGATGAAACGGATGGACCCTTCTAGGAGTCACGCTCCTAAACATAACTTAAGGGAACTAAGTACATCCATCCAAGACATGGTGGCTGGGAGAAGAACCCTGACGGCTGGTGGCTCTGGTGCTGAGCACGGGGAGACCCTGCACAGCCCTGGGGAGAAACTGGGCCCTGCTGGGGCAGGGCGGCACAGCTCAGGATGGGGGAGCACTTGGCCCCGCTCGTGTGCAGAGGCCTCAGGCAAATGCTGAGGGGGGAGCATAAATGTGTGAATGTGAAGCTGTGTGAAGCTTCCCCAGAAAGCTTTTCCCACACTCCAAGTCTCCCATTCAGAAATTTGTTAGCATCCTTCTTTTTACTGCCTGTGTTGCTTGTGCTCAGATACAAATACAGAGCCTTTACTTTAGCAGCCAGTCTCCATTTACTCATTGTCAGTCAATGTCTATTTGAGGTTGTAGCAGCATTTTCCACAGCTTAAATGGCTACCTTCAGGCACTGGTGTACTAATCTTGGTGCATTTGAATCCCCTTACAGTTCACCTGTTTTACAAGACTCCAGGAGCTCTCCATTCCCTGTTACCTCATGGGCCTATATTTACTTTCAGGTGGTGGAACTTTCTGACAAATATCTGCCTGCAGCTTTTGACAAGAGATCTCCCTTGGTCAGTGTTATTAATCTTACCTCAATTTGGCTAGAAATAAGTCTTTTATGCATTCTGGGATGACAGGTGTGTTTTTCAGGAAGACACCCTATTGATCTGGCAAATCTTTTTGCCAAGGCAAGTGCAGTCATGGCTCTTCTTTAGAAACTGGGTCCTCCAAAACAATGTTGGAGAAGTTCCCTTTAGCCCTTAAGTGCATCAATTTGCTGTTTATACAATTGAATTTTATCCTCCTTGTAATATTCAGTCTTGAACATCATCCAGCTCTTTCCTGTGGGAATTTTTTCAGTTGTCTTCTTTCCAACTTAGCATTATCAGCATATTTCCTTAGAGTGCTCCTGGTTTTTGTGCCTGGGCTGTTAATGAAAATGTCGGGTTGGCATTTTGTAGGATCCATACTTCAACCTTCTGCCACCTGGGACTTGATCTGGGCAGTCACCAGTGCCTATGTGAGCAAAATGTTCGTGGTCTGACTGCCTGCTTTGCCAGGCTGGGGTTCTGGGAAGCTGAGTGGCTGCTGGGCACTGCAAAGTTCCAGCAGCACCCAGCACCCTCTGCCCTCACCCCTCCTATATCCTTACTGTCCTTCAGCAACAGCACCTTGCAAAACCAAAGGGCAGGTCTCAGGTCTGCTGCTCTGTGCCACTTCCTGCCATCCTTCCCCTCTCACACCCCTGGTGTCTTTTTGTTGGAAGGAACAACATGCAAATTAGCCTCTTCTGCACAGGAGATGGTTTGTGTTCGTCACCTCCTGTCCGATAGGTCTGCAGGCCTTTTGACAGGCTTCCTTCACCAGGACTTTATCTTCACCAGTTCAGTCACCTCTTATGTGGAACAATATCAAATCTTCATGCAAACTTTATCCAGGTGAAATTCTGAAATTTCTGACAGTGTTCAATGAATTTTCTGGTGGAGAAGGTATTATTTTGCCTAGAAAATAATTTATGAGGGCCTAACTGGTTTAGCATGAAATGTCTTAGTGTGCATTTTGCTTTATGTGTTTGCCTCAGATCAAAGTACTTTTTCTGTTCAGTGTTTGTTCGAAAACTGTCTACTTTTAAGGCTGGATTTGTTGTTGCCCAGCTCATTTTCCTCTGATGGCATGAGAGCCCCGGGGTTTGCAGAGAGGGCTCACAGGACTGGTTCCTGCATGGGCCTGCCTGTGGCCCAAGGATGGCTTGTCTCCAGCCATCCACCTTCACGCTTGCAGTGGAGCAGACCTGCTGTGAGCCTGCTCGTGTGGCTGGTGGCTTCATCTGCCCGTCTCGCACAGTGTTGTGAGTACAATTGTAGGATGCATTTTGGTATTACAGGGACATTCATCACTATGCTGTTCTGTCCAGCTGCCGGAGGCACTGCTATGTTCGCTTCAGTGCAGCCTGCTGCAGTATTGCCTCCGACTAGTTTCTCACTCTTCTGTGGTTGTTGGTTTTTTTTTCTTTTTCTCCTCACTTAATTTCCTTACTGTTGTCTTGAAACAAAAAGCAGAAAAGTCTCTTCAATTAAAACTGTTATCAGTAGATGGATTTGAATATTCCATAAAGAAAAAGCCTGTTTTCTTGCCTTCTGATATAAAAAAAACAGGGTATCCCATGCACTGTGTAGCTCCATTGGAGGTGGCTGTTTCTGTGATTTTTTGTGAACGTTTTAGGAGTATCCTGCAGTTTTTGCCCTTTTCAAATGTAAATGTTTAATCATTGCTTGCTGAGAGAGCATGCAAGAACACATGCATGAGATTTATGGCTCTTTTTTCTTATTCTTGCAGTGATCTGCTGTCTTCTGAATACCTTGAGAGGCATATCGAGCAAGGTGGAAAGGCAGTCGAAGTTAAAGTAAGAGTCTCCTTTTTATGCTTTGCCTTTTTCAATTTGCTTTGCTTGTGATGTTAATGTAAACTCATTTTCTTAAAGGGAACGATCTGATTTTTGAGGCAGTTTACTCTTCTGAAGCAAGCATGTTTTGTGTCTTCTAAGTTTTCAGCTTTCTTATACATGGAAAATCTAGTACATTAATGTTTATATCAGAATTTTATCCATGAAAAATGTGTACTTAGTTGTTTCTGCTAGCAAGTGTAATTTATTTCTGATAACTGTTGAAGAAAATCCTTCTATTTTGGCAGCTAGCATTTCCTTGTTGTACTAATGAAAAAACTCAAGTTTGTTGTTGATGATGAGCTTCTTCATAAGTTTGAGAGTAGCAAGATTTACTGTATAGTATTTTGAAATACTTAGTTACTATCTGAAGTCATGGGCTTCTTTCTCTGGACATTTGTAGACACAATGGCTAGGTCCTCTTTAACGCAGTACTCATGCAGAGCAGGTTCCACTGCCTTTGCATGGGAGCTTCTGTTATTTGTGCACAGCATGGGAAAATTTTCCTGAAAACCTTCTGGTTGTTATGATGGTATTGTATAGAAGAAAGATACAAAATTACTGTAGATTACATAAAATGTACATGAAAGTAATATGCTATGCATAATTGAAGCTCTTTAAATTTGCCTATTAAGTCAAATTTTGCTCTTTGTTTACATTTAATTTAAAAGGCTTTTTTTGTTTCTGCTAAATCCAAGATCATGTAAGTACTCTGAAATGAATAAATGAAGCTTATAATGTGAAAGCAAAAGTGAAAGTGGACAAAGCAATAGTTTAGCTGCTGAGCACCTGAGGATTTGTTTCTTTTGCTTTGTCCCTTTCTGGAGTTTGTAGGCTTGAAATCTACTTTCACTTTGCACTCTGATAATAGCCTGAATATATTTTCAGACTGAGGCACGTGCATGTGTGTTCCATTAACTCATAAAACTAATTTCTCAACTGTGCTCAGCAATCAAAAAGCCTTGACTCAAATTCAGAGTATGAGTCAAAACAGAAATAAACGTAATAGCTGATGCTAATAGGATCCATTTGTCTCATCAAGGTATGTGTAGAACTTAGCCAAACTAAACTTTCAGAGTCTTATCACTGAATCAGGACAAATTTGTTTCTGATGATTCAAGCAAGGAAATATTTGTGAATCAGTGGCTCCTCTCATGCAAATACTGCTTAGTTGCATGGGGAAAAGAAACAGCAGAGTCAGGCCTTTCTGAGAAAGGTCATGAAAGTTTTTTGAGCAAATCACTTCCCAGCCTCCAGGGTCCCAGAGTTCATCTCCTCTTCAGTGAACCTCAGGGCAGGGTCACTGCGTAGCATCAGCAAAGGCTCTCAAGTGCTTCACTCAGTGCTATCAAACCTTCTTTAGAGAACTGACCTCGTTGGCACCTTGGTCTTGGCATCTGAGTTGATATGAACTGTGAAAAAGAAAAAAGCTTACAAAAGAGTTGTTTCACTTCTCTCTGCAATGGAGGATCATTTCCTCTGGGTTGACGTTCCCCCTCCGCTATTCTTCGTGCCTTGTGCTCTGTGGGCAGGGAAGTGCGAGGGGGCTGTTCTGTGCTTTGCCCACCACCCAGCAGCCAGCAGCAGTCCAAGAAGGGGAGGTTTTTCCATTTATTTTGCTCATTTTTATGCAGTTCAGCATCCAGTATCGAAAGAGAGGAAAGCAGTTGTTGTGCCAAAACATCCCAAAAAACCTTCTGGCCATGATGGTGGCCAAACATTCAGAAAAATTCAGGTATCAGAAGGATTTTGGAAGAGTCTGCACAGTACATTTTGATGCCAGACACTGAGTGAGGCTAGGTTCAGTGCCCAATCACTGCTTTAAAGTAAATCTTCCTGCCCCTGAGCAGGAATTTTTAGAGTACTTGTAAGTGCCCTGGAGATCCCTACTGGTCCTTCAAATAAATTTGAAAATCCCAGCAGTTTCTGCTTGGCATTTGAGAAACTGAGCTGTAGTTTTAGGTCAAATGTTTTGAAAATCTTCCTGCAAATATAGGTATTTTTCATCATGGTTTAGTACCTTCAGTTTCTTTGGCAGCTGTTTACAGTACCAGTAAAACAGCCTTTGTATTGGTGCTTTTAATACATACGAGGCAAAACATAAATAATTACAATGCTCATACTCCATGCAGAGCTGATAATGCCTTCTACTCCTCTTCCTCCTCTCCATTCCCCCTGGTAGAAGTCCCTGCTACAGAACACAACCAGGTCTATTGCTTCTCCTTAGGATACTTCAGACAGGTGAAGGTACAGGGAAGGGAAGAAATATTCATGGGATTTAAAAGACCACTTTGAGCAAAGGGAGGAGAGCCCTCAGCTTAACACTCCTTTTTGTTCATAAGAGAAGGTTGAATTTGATTCGTTTGCTGCGTAATTCGTTATTAAATCAGACCACTGTGAGGGTGGAATGTGTGCATGTTTTTGCACAGTGCCGCTATTTAGCAGCTGCAGAGGGAAGGCTTCTCTGTGAGATGTCCTTGTTGACTTGACACAGTTCAGTAGCACCCGAGACACTCTTATTAATCCAGCAACAAGATGTGATGCTTAAGAAAAACAAAAGGAGGTAGATCTTTGAATTATTTTCAGTATTTCCCCCCATTTTACTTTATGTCTCTAGTTTCTTAGGAAAGCAGCAGTATTGTCCTAAATTCCTTCTGGTAGCAAAGAGAATAATCAATTGAGAGAGAGAAAGCCCTTCATGCCTTGCCTTTTTCCTGTTTTTGTCAGCCCAGATCATCCTATGCTCACAGCACATAAACACTCAACTTGTGTCTACTTTATGTTGCTGCAGTATATCTCTGTGTCCTTTTATCTCTCTCTCTCTCTTTTTGGGTTATCATTCTGTCACTGATGCTGTCAGTGAGATGAAAGGCAAAAAAACAGCCAGAGTGCTGAGTAATTCACACTGCTGGATTTTCCCCTAAGAAGGAACAACTGCTATCTCTTCAGTGACATTTTCTCTTATGAAATGTTTCACTTTTCCACTTTAGATATTATAGAAGTAATTCTTTTTGCCTGTCAAGAACATTGGACTTACAGAACCCAGTAAGAGAACTTGCACAGGTAAAGCTGTAATAGATTAATGCCGGGCGTTTTTGATAGCATGCTTCAGTATAACCATATGGGCTGAACCATGACACAACACAGCTGTATTTCATAGATAATTCTGAAATTACTAAGTGTGCTAGTGTAAATACAATCTGCGTCCTGGGCACAAAATTGTAGCAAGAGTGCTTAAAGCATGAAATAACATTACCTTTTGCTCTCCAAAAGGGAGCGAAATATTCAAGTCTCAAAAGGCCAGAGATGGCTGAGAGGCTTTGATGCGACAGGCAGTGCTTTTTGTTTATGTGTCCTGCTGACCTGCTCTTCTCCAGGAGGTGTTGAGGTGCAGTCCATTAGCCAAGGACAACAGCTGTATGTGTCACGTATTAACCCTTAAGCATAGGGAGACCATGTTCTAACCATGGATCATAGAATCACAGAAGGGCTTGTGTTGGAATGGACCTTAAGTTATAACTGCCTACTGTGGGCCTCCCACCGTATCAGGCTGCCCAGGGCCCCATCCAACCTGGCCTCAAATGCCTCCCGGGACAGACATAAATTCCATTCAAACGTTTTACTGTACCATCACAGGTACTGACAGATCATAAGGTTACACTAACAAATTATTGCAAATGTTGCAACCAGAATATACTGCCCGTCTGTGGGCAGGGTATTTTTTATCACTGACTGCTGTGTTTCCAGCTTTATAGCAAAGGGCTTCCACCAGCACCTTCCAGATTTACAATCACCCGCTGCCTGAGCTGTGCAGAGGAATCCAGTCATTTTTCTTCAGCTTTTGATGCCTCACTATTTCATAGCCAGAGAGGAAGGAGTTTCAGCTTGGCAGAAAAACGTGTGTGCTAAGCAGGTTTCCCTGGCAGGGATTACATTCTGTTCCTGAAAAATTCAGCTCACGTGAGTGGTGATGGCACTGGAGGCTCTGCTCTGTGCAGTGTGTGCACATACCCGTGCCTGCACAACCTGGTGCTGCAGCCCTAGGGGAGAAAGAAACCTAAAAAGGAACAAATCATAAATAATGCAGGAATTATGTCTGCCTATTTCTGGCAGGTCTTTTTTGGGCGGTGTCCAGAGACTAGGGAAGCTGTTAGTAGCAGAAAACTCATTCGATAGAAGATTTTGTCCAAGGCTTCCCGTAGCATCATCAGAGCTTCTCTTACTTCCATTCCCTCTACAGAGCTTTGCTTGCCTCATGGCTAATGATTAATAAATCTAGACCATAATTTACTTTCTAGTGTTAACAGTAAACTAGTCAAAGATAGCTGACAGAGAATCTAGGAGTCTGACACAGTTTAATAGGGGGCTCCTGCAAGGCTGATTTCATTAATAACTTAGGAGAAAATAAGTATGTGTATGTTAATGAAAATAGAAATACAAAATTGGAAATTATTGTAATCCACAGAAGGAGCATCTGGAGAACTGTCTGTCTTTGACCAGTAGAGTAAATGAAAGTAGGATGAAGTTTGATAGAATAAAACGGCAGCTTCCTTCACTAAGGGACTAGTTATAGGGCTTTTGCTGTAAGACAGGAGTGCATAGATAGTGGAACAGGGGATGACTGCATGGTTCATGTCTAATCAGATGCTGCCATGGCATCAAAATGGTGAATTTATTTCCAGTAGGTAAAGGATAGTATTGATGTTATTATGTGTCTTGTTGAAGAGCTGACAACATTTTAAAATTTCTGTGCATTTTTGGTTACTCCGGATATCTTTTTTCCTAACAGTATCAATCTGCTGCTCTGACTTAAGAAGCATTGAGGAATATCTCACTTTCTTGTTTTAGCATTATTTGAATTATGGAGGCAATTCCCCTGGGTTTCAGTAAAACACAGTATCCCCTGTGGGATACCAGGGCTGGATAATCAGTCATCTTATATAATGCATTTGCCTGACCTAATGGTCCTGCAAGCTGGTGCTGTAAGTGTACATTTGCATTAACTTTCCTAAATCTATCCGTTTATCTCCTTGCTATTACTAGCTTACTTTCTGTTAGCAATATATTCTGCTGCTGTGAAGGAGGAAATCAAAAGTAGCAGCATTCAGTATAGGAGCCTTTCCCAGGCCTTGTTTTAAATATCCTGCACTAGAAGGAATCCCAGTTCATGATTCATCTGCAATCTTGCAGCTTTTATATTGTCTTTCTTCTCTTTATGGCATAAAGAAAAATCTATTGTTTTAAGCTAGTCCTGGAGGGGAAAATATGCCAGAAAGTCAAAGCCTTCAAGAGCTCCAAGTGTTCATCCTGCTGTGGGTGTGGGCCCCAGCATTGTAGTCCTGGTTCTGCTGAACTGGGGTGGCTTTGTGACTGGAAGGGGGCACCTCCTGAGTGCTGTCCTCTGTGGTTTTCACACACCCCAGAAGGGAGTGGCCCAGCACCTGAATTCATAGACAAGTCCTGCCGACCTTTGTGTACCTCGGGAGATATTCTTCCATGTGCTATAATGTACAGCACGCATAGAGAATGAAATGCACCGAAGTTCTGTAAACTGAATGCACATGAGGCTAAGAGAAATTAACTACTACTGTAGCATTAAAGAACATTAAATCCTTTTGTAGAGGCTCTTGTGAAAAAATAAAAGTATCTTATTGAGTTTAACTTAATCCCCTTGAGGAGGAATTAAGCAAAGCAAACTGAAGCTGCTGTACTTCTGAAGGAGCTTTTCCATGCAAAGCTCCAGCTTGATATCTTTACTTACTTGATCTTGAGTTCTGTAAACAGTCTTTGTCTGAATTCATATTTTTCACAGAGACACTGAACTGGCACTGTGTTATATACACTGGGTTAATGTTTCCAGGTTGTCTTCAGCTCTGTGAATTCTCACTTCAAGATAAGCTGTCATTCAGGAATAATGAAGAATCAGTAAGGAAATCTGATTAATACTTTTCTCCTTTCTATTCAGGTGTTTACCACATTCTGACTAATAGGTATCCATGTAGATGCATGCCAACATTTCATCTTCTATTTTGTGTTTATAGTAACCTTGCACATCACATGCTTACACTTTGGCTTCAGACTCAGCAGTGGCTACTGGACTACTGTGAAAGATTAGTATGGGTAGATCATAACGACTTCAGTGTCCCTTTCAAGGCTTACTCCCTTTTTCGCAGAATGCAGAACTCAGGCAAAGTGGCTGTCATTAAAAGGCTTGAATACCTTGACTCAGAAAAACTATGTACTGCTACACCTGCTGACTTAAACTTAATAGAGTAAGGAGGAGAAGGTAACCAGCCCAGTTATCTTCTGACACATCTGCATTCAAGCAGGTGATAATTAGTCATTTTTCCTAACACTCAGGCAAGGCAAGAGGCTGCTTCCAAGCAGGTGCCAGGGCAGCTCCTGGCCCAGATGGTGTTGTGCTGACGCAAGCTGTGTCCATAGCCTGCAGATGCACTTGAGGAGCATTTTCTTTTGTAGCTGCTGGGCGGTGTATGCAAGCCTCGTTTGGCCTCAGAGCGGGAAGCCGAGCTGATGGCAAGTGTCATCTGCTGAAGGCACTGCTGTGAGTCACCTGTGGCAGCTGGAGCGAGTTGCCTGTGTGCAGGACACATGTGTACACATGTGGTTTTGATAGTGCTGTCAGCAGCTCTGAAACATGGGCATTGGAAGAAGCCTAGAAAGCAGAGATGCTTTATCTCAAATTTTTGAATTCATACTTTTAATTTTGAAACCCTAAATGCAGTTATGGCCAAATGACTATCGCACTTTGGTTCTTTGTTTTATGGTTCATGTGGTAACTGTCTTTCTAGAAAGAGAGGGCACTTTTACATTTTCAAACCAGTTGACTTTCTGGAGTCTGCGCTGCAGTGTAGCTAAATGCAGAGACCTGTTCTGTGAGGGAGCATTGACACATTCCTGAGGTGGTTCCTGGGCAGCTGCAGGAGATAGTGCAGCCACACCAGTGGGCTACCCCCGTTGCGTCAGCACTTGGCAATTAAAACGGGTGTTAGTCTCTCCATGCAGTTCCACTGTCCATAGGCACAACACAGGACAATGTGCAATTTTGACTTTTCATTGCACATTTCATTTTCATTGTACAAACAGAAACTTATCAATAATGAGTCATTTTTGGCTGTAGAGGTCAGCTATAGAGAATTTCTTCTACTGCAGTTTCCCATGCACTGGGTTACTTATTAATGGGTTAAAACTTGAGCAAGCATCAATAATTTCTAAGTAGATCTAAGTGATTACTAAGGAAGCAGTTTTAAAACTCATGCCTAGCAATAGGTAGCTCCTTAAAAAGCTAATCATTATCTGGCACTTCTCTAAAAAGTAGCACAGTGGTTAGCTGGCCTTTGAGAGCTTTCTGCTGCAAAGGAAAAGGGAGCTGTGTTAGTAGGATCTGAGCTAGACGGGCAATCTCCTTTCCTTTGGATTAATGGGTATTAAAACAGGAATATGTAATGCTGGAAGAAGGAAGTTATTAATTTTAGGGTCAGTGGCTCGAGCGTAGCATGAGTTTTAATGCAAGTACCTCTCCTAATTGCAGGAAAACTGCTTACTTTGAAAATCTGATGTCAGGTGTTATTTGAAAGTAAATGAATGAGCATCCTTAATTTTCATCCCCTGGGAAGGTCATAGTGTCTCTGCAGTGAATAATAAGCACTGGCAATGTCTGGTCAGCAAAGACTTTTGTAACTGAAACTGCAGAGAAGAGTGAACCTCCACCACCAGCGACTGCAATGGCTGTTCTTTATTTATTTCCATCCTTCACTAGTGGTTAATGTGTTCTTCATGCCTTTTTGGTGATTACTCAACAGCTAGTGCTTCTTTGGGAGGGGACAGGCTATATTAGGGGAAAGAAATGGGAACAGACTTTACCTGCATTACCAGCATCTCTGCCATCTCATGTTTTCAGTATCTTAGCCATTCCAACTACCCAAATAGGCTGCAAGTAAACTCAGGCTGACATGAGTATAATGGCTACGAGACGGTCAGCAGGGAGCTGTCAAAGTTCATACAACAATATAATTTAGAATTTGCCTACAGTTATTCAATTTGAGCATGAAGACCAAGGTTGAATCATGAAATCACCACCACTGTCATAATGGTTCATTTATTTTAATGGATCCTACTATGAGTTCATTTGTGTTGGTTTTTTTTTTTTTTTTTAATAGTAGAATATTATTCCATTTCTAGCTGGCCAGACTTATTAAGCTTCCACATTTTCCATATTGCTATTGAAACTCACCAACAGATAACCAAGTGCCATGAATGCTGGCAGAGAACTTGTCTTGCCTTGTGCTAACTGCAGCATGGAGAATGGCTGTGCACCTTGCAGAGGCAAAATAGTCAAACTCCTCTTTTCTTCTGGACCCTGTCTGGCTGCTTTCAGTTTTAGAGCAGAAAGGAATAAGTCTGAATCTCTCTTGGTGACATATGTCAGAAGAACAGCATTATTTCCTCTTCGTCTGAAGCCTGAGCCATTTTCAGTAGCTGACAAAAGCCAGCCTGGTGGTTTGATTTGCTGAGATGGACAATTACTCACTGCTTTTCAGAGGGCAGAAAAGGCATGTAGTGGCTATGGGAAGCTTACAGCTCTTTCTTCACAAAAAGACCTTGATTCTGTTGACTGGACTGTTTTTTGGCAGTGCTGCTAATTTCATCTATTGAGGGAAGTCTTAATTCTCATATAATACCAGAGTATTTTTAGGAAAAACTGAAATGGCAAGATTTTTTTTTCAGTTTCTGTCATTCTGCTACAGGCATCTATAGAGAAGAGGGACAACCCTGGTCCTTCATTGCATGTTTCCAATAATAGAGCAAAAGTGGATTTATGTGGTGACTGTGCTTAATCTTTCAGAGGTGTTACATCTTACTGCCATTCTTCTGCAGCACGGTGTTCTCTATTACAGCTCCTGCTGTAAAGTAGCATTAGTACATGTCAGGAGTAAGAAGATCAGCCTACAGAGAGGCAAGGTCAGGAGACTTTTTGTCCAGACCTACACATGTTCTAGGAGAAGCATTAATCTATGGCATCCTTGCAGTTGTGCGAACTCTCACTGCAGAGCCAGTCCCAAACTTCATAGCTTTAAGTGCTTCTCCTTTCATGTTTTGTGGACTGTTGAAATGAAATCTGCTAAACTTAGGATTTACGGTTTGCTCCCTCTCCACCAAATGCCATGATACAGGCATGATTTACCTGCTTGAGATGCTGTTATTGCACTAAGCAATCACTTTTCCTAGTGCTTGTGCCACCTGCTTTCACTGCATCACCTCTTTATTTCTTTGATGAGATGGTGGTGGTACAAAACCTCAAAACTTCATCTAGTGTATTCTGATAGAAGGATTTCTTATAAGGAAGTTAGCCTTCTTTTTTATACTGCAAAGTATACTTGAAAATAGCTGTTTAGCTTTAAAACCGCTAAAATTTTAATAATTGTTGTGAAGTGACTTACGTTATCTTAATAGGAATATATAAGTCCACGTATAAAAGTATCCCCCAAATCTTAATTTGAAGAAATAATTTTTTTGCAGTGGTAAGAAGAGGTCTGTGAGACTGAGGAGATCAGAGTTATATTTCTATCTCTGTCAGAATTACTGTGAGCCTCAAAAGATCAACAAATTCAATTGATTTGACTTGGTTTAATTAAATAGAATAGAATGTGTCTAAATCACATTTTCCTAGTTAAAAATTTAAAACTGTTTTTCTTGTATTTTTCTTTTCTAGATCTGTATGCACAGAATATTGTTCTTAGATTTATTATGAAATAAATTAATTTGGAGGTATTATCTTGGGACATTTGATTCTCATTAAGAAGACCAAAACCCGCTTTTCAGCCACAGACTTGAATCTTTTGGATCCCTAGCATGAATAAATGTTTCTCCTGCTTATAAGAACACAATTTTGCAAACTGAAATTTGACTTCTGATACATACTAACTGTATTTTCTGAGAACAAACCAATTTGTCTTGTTTCTCCAAATTCCTTCCACAGCTACATGTCCGTACAACTCCCTGTTGATATTTTTTTCAGTATATTCCTATTTTCACGTGCTGACATCAGTTAAACCTTTTACAGGAATATTACTGCAAAAGTAATTTTTGGAGAGAGCAATTTGTTCCTCATACAGTTTCAGCTCATTCATGTGGTTTGACTGTTAATTTTGTTACTAATCTACCGTTTCTTTGTGTGGTTTTTATTCACCTGTTCTTTTTACAGTGCAGTGCTGAATACATTCAGTGCACATGCAGTAAGCCTTACTCCACAATCAGTGCAACTTCTGTGAAACTAAGGGCAGGGGGATATGTTGAATAACGTTGGCTGGATTTGATCTGAGAAGTGTATTTTCTATTTACAGTATTTATAGAATAGGCAAATATAAACTGAAGTTTCTTTTAGCTTTGGAGTGCTGGGGAGCGTTTTTGATTTGTTTGCTTCTTAATCAAATCTTATTATTTGATAAGCGTATTTTGCTCCTTAGAAGTAGGAAATTGCCTGGCCCTCAGGGCAAAGCTTATCTTCTGATGTAGCCATGTGCAGAACACGTGCACATCTAAGCCCCTTGTTTCCAGCTCTCTTCAGTGAAGAAACATGGATGCTTCTGGAGCCATTTGTGTCTGAAATTTTCTTGAGATGCCAGAGATTTCACACTAAAGATTTTCATCTCCATTCAGCATAGAGAAAGTCCAAAAGATGATGTTTGACGCTGTAATGAACTTGTAGATGGCTTAAAGGAGATGGGGTGAACCTTTGCTATGTTCTTGATGCCGTGTCCCTGGGTTTGCAATATTATAATAAAAAAGCAGTGTTGGACAGGTTAGAGCATTATACTGTGGGACATCCCGTGGATTCATGCTCTCAATTTCCAATTTCAGGGAGGAGAACATTGCTATTATCAGGGAAAAATTCGAGGAAATCCAGTGTCATTTGTTGCCTTGTCAACATGCCATGGACTACAGTAAGTCTGGTGTTTTGTTTTTACTGAACTTCACTTAGTCTTTTAAACAAAGCTGTTTAAAAAAAAAAAAAGTGCCATTTGTTCATTAATTGGTTTGCAACCACTATTATTATCTCGATAACCTTTACATAAAATTAATTTAATTTGAACCTTGTAAAAATGTTTTTTTTTTTCAGGACCCACTGCCAAAACATCCAAGTTCTCTCTCTCTCTCTCTCTCTCTCTTTTTTTGTTGCTTTTTAAATTTTTTTTTAAACTAAGGACATATGATAACAGCTTTGACCAAATATTGTTTAAGATAGTTTATAATAGAGAGATGAAAGTAGATGAAAATGCTCCATTTTACAGGAAAAGGAATAATACCAAGTTTGGTATGAACCATCCAAAATTCACTTATGTTCTTATTGTTAGAATGCTGTATTTATTCTTTCTTTTCTACTTTGTTTACAAAGGAACGTGTCAGTGTTGAGTTTCTCTAGTCCTATCCATGTTCTTCACAGAAGTGCTTGTCTCTGAGATAGTCAAACTTTTGAAAATCTGAAATAAAGGATGAAAAATTGTGCGAATTTGTTTCAAAGTGCATCGTTTTAGTGGTATTGTAGTTAAAGCACCTGTCACTTGAAGGTTACACAGAGCTGTGTGCTGATTCTCAACTTTTGGACCTGTCTACTTTTGGCACTACTGAAAGATACTTGTTAGGTTTACAGAGCAGCCAAGTCCCTTCAGTGTCTGTTGACTCTGGGAATTACAGGACCTCAGCACTTTTGATGTTCAGATCAGCTGGAAAGGTCAGGGCAGCAAGGAGAGCCTGAGCGTGGAGATTGCTTTCCCTAAGGAAGCAGGACTCAGCTCATAGAAATCTTCATTGTTATCCGTTTCCAACTGTTCTGTATCAGACACACACATACACATATTTAAGTAACTTTTATATTTGTACTTTCTTTATAAGGAAGGGGGAGAATGTATGCGTTAGACCCATCATTCCTGCACTCATTGTCTGACTTAGAGAGGCGCTTCTCTCATTTATTGTCAAGGTTGAGCAGCTCGATTAAACTGACCTCAGGTTTGGTGGTGTCAGTGAGCCTAAAAATAGCAGCATCCTGCTGCATCTTGAGGGGATTTAGCTTCATGGCTTCCATTAGCAGTGATCCATTAGGTCTAAGCCCCTGCTAACTCCTAGGAGAGAGTGCAGCAATAGAAGGAGGGGCAGCACACGTCCTTTCTTGGCCTCCTTTTGCTGGTTGCCTCTTAAGACTGATCTGCTGCTGCTCAGTATTCTCAAACTGCCTGATGTTCAAATGGAGTTCTTCTAACGCAGTAACGTGAGGAAAGATGCTTTCTTTCCTGTACGATTCAGCTCTCTCAAATGTTAGCTTTTTCTTCTTTTTTTTCTTTCTGTGAAATGTTTCAGCAGTTATCCTTCACACAGGATGAAATATAAAGCTTACTGTAATGGGCTGGTAATTCCAGCATCTGTTATGAGAAAGTATTGTTTTCCTGAGCTATATTAACCTTACCTTCTCTGGCATTGCATCTCCAGCATTACAGCTAGTTTCTCCATAATCTGTTTCAAATGCTAATTAAATACTACAAATATATACTGAATTTTAGGAAATGCATGAAATGCATGAGACAGAACAGATGCCTTTAACAGACATTTTTTCAGACATGCCTGCAGAGATGATGTTGTATTTCTAATCATAAATTGTGAGTTCTTCTGTTGGTAATGTCTGTGTGGTAGTTTTCTTTTCATTAATTAAATTAATAAGGTGACTGGCTGATGGAGTCCTCAAATGATGAATTTCTTCTTAATGACTTTGCTAATGAAATAAGTTTCTCTACAACTTTAACTCCAAACTCACTGGAATTTTTTCTTTCTGTGGGATATGCAGTAACCACAGTTCCCTGTGAGTTAATGCAGAATGCTTTGAATGCAAAACACTTTGGTTGCTGGGATATAAATGATCTGTGCTCAGTTCTGAGCTGAGCTCGGTTCTGCGTTTGGAGGCCAGTCACACAGAAACCAGTTGTGCTGTGATTTTGCTGCCGACTGGTGGTAAATACATAAACCGCTGTTGTAACTGCGAGCTGGACTTTCGTGTCTGCAAATTTGTTTTTCTGAAGACTTTACATAACCCAAATGTGGATTTTGTAGATAGCTTGTGATTTGCTGCTGCTTTCTCTCTAGCAGTGTGATACCTTGGCAGTCTAAAACTATTGAAGTCATTGGAAAAGTGCCATGGGGGGCAAGTCAAATCTGAGGGTCAGCTGTGATTATTTTTTTTATTAAGTGACTTGATCAGAAGCCAGTGCTGCAACGTTCACACAAGAAGTCATCTGTTAACAACACTTGGTCTTGCAGACTGTGCTTAAAACTGTAATGAAAATGAAGGAGGTTTAGCATGATGAAGTACTGTTCCAGACCTTCCCAAATGTCCCCAAATCTTACATTTTTCTGAGGCAGAAAACTTCAGCAGGTGCTAGAGTATTTATTTTAGGAGCACAGACAGTGCTTCTTCCTGGAGAATAGGCACAGAATTGTGGGTGTACTCATGGCAAAGTCTGAAGTATGTTATAGACTCAGCAACCCCAGCTACTTCTGTGAATGCTGACTGGTTAACCTTGTAAAAGTGATGCTAAGAAAAATATGCTCACCAGGAGATGTCATAGTCTACAAGCTTAGTATACATTTACATTTCTAAATAGTCAGAAATGAAATGACAGTATTTCACTCACTGCATTAGGCCCTGAGCAAAATTAACATTTTGCTGATTAAAAATTAAGTTGCATTAAATGAAAAGTGTCAGGGTTTGTCATTTATAATTCTGATAATTTTTTTTTTAATGTATAGGAGGTTACTAAAGAGTAATCTAAATAAATAAATGCTTTTATGCTGCTGTAATGTGTGCCAAGTTTTAACTTGCAGCTTGGATTTATAGTCAGGCTCAAAGTCCTGTTAGGAGCATTTTGAAAGCATTTGGACATGCTGATACAGCCTAATTCCAACCATGCATGTATGTCACTGCAATAAAGGGAAAATTTTAAAAAATCGCTGGTTTGTTTGAAGATCAAAATAGTGATATAAGAAATGCCTCCCTAACCTCTTTCCATGAATAAACCTAAAGTAGCTCGTAATAGAAAGCATAGTTGTAGGAATGGACTGTGTTTTTTACTGTGTATTCAAGTTGTAGTACCAGAACATTTGGCGTTGCTGTCTTCATTGTTCTGGGATGCCTTAACACTTCAGTACTTCGTAATAGAACTTATGAAGATTTTATGCCACTAAGAAAGAGCTCTTGGTTCACCAGAACCAAGGATGTGGCATAAGGCTTTGTCCTCAGTATCTGTATTTTTCATCACAACTCATTAGATGAGTTCATATGATGAGGTTTTAATTTCCTTATCGTGAAAATCACATAATGTCTGTACTAATACAGTGCTATATATAGCATTGACTTTTTCTAGAAAGATGAATTAATTCAAGAAGAAGAGACCATCTATTGTAATTGTTACTACTGGAGCATCTCAAACATCCTGTTATGTCCCTTGTCCTTGGTACTATGCAATATTACTTTGGAAAGAGTAAATCAAAACCATGAAAATCTAAGATCAGTTCAGTTTATTTTTATTTGTGGGAAAGCTGTAGGCAAGTTCGAAAACCTATGTATGAATAATTCTGAAAGCAGAGCCCTTATTGCAAGTAGATCTGTATGAGATTGGCTCTAAGCTGGATTTTTGTGATGTTTTTGCATATTGTAGGGAAGATTTGTGGGAGAAAGTAGAATCTATCTATAAAAGTAGAATCTATCATATCATCATGGGAACGAGCATCTTTCTAAAGCAAAGAAACAAAAAAATGATTCAGAATTATGTTCAGTTCCTGAAAACATTTTTAACTGCTTCTCTTCTGAAATATTTGTTTTTAAATACGTGAGCTTCTTAAACTTACTTCAATACTGTGCTAATGTTTGTTTTAAATTTACTTCTCTTGCTTGTGACAGTGGGATGTTCTATGATGGAAATCATACTTACCTTATTGAACCAGATGAAAACTACAATTCAGATGTAAGTAGAACTTCTGGTAGTCCTGCTGTATTTTTTTTGTGGAATACAGGCATTCATTGGTACAGATTAGGTATAAGACTCATTCCCTTCGTTACCAACTCATTAACTCAGCTTCTCAGCTTCTGAGTCCTCCTAATCACAGACAGAAGTAATCCTCCAAAAATCAGGTAGTGATACATGTACATGTTCCATAACACTTGGAAGTAGAGCAGTGCAGCACTTTTGGAGGCTGAGTGTCACTTGGAGCCAGCAGGAGATGTCTGTGAGTGTTCTGTCCCCTCCTTTGGCACTGGGTTTGTTTTATCCCTCTCCTCCTGCTTTGCTCTCAGCTCCAGTGCAGCAGCTCTAGCTCCTAGCTCTAGCTCCAGGATTCTCACAGTGCTCCCTGGGCAGCTCTCCTAAGTCCAGCTCTAAGTGTGCTCAACGACTTTGTTGCTGTACTCACATACTTCAAATAAAAGATCTAACTGTGGTGATAGCAATCCCACCACAGCTGAGAAGAGTGAAAAGAAATGGTGCCTTGCACTTTTCCTAATGTAGGTTTTGAATAGCAAGGGACCCTTTAGAAATGTCTTTTTAAGGCTCACAAGATGATGATTATTGATTTTTAATGCATGCAATTATGTACTATTTCAGGATGACTTCCATTTCCACTCTGTTTACAAATCCAAGTTGTTTGAGTTTCCTTTGGATGACCTGCCATCTGGTATGATTTTTTAATATTCATGGCTATTGATTTGTTTTAGTCTAAGATCAGATTTGTTAATCATTTTTGATGAATAATCTTCTGACAGTGCGTTGTTTATTTGCATATCTCTTTCCTATTAAATTAAAAAAAAAAAACTGAAAAAAATGGATCTGAAACACTGAAGGCACTGGAAAAGAACATGAAGGGCTGAAAAAACTTGAATCCAATGAATCAGACTCCTCCCAGACCTTCACGTTATGGTGTATGTTTCACTTAACAAGTCTTGCAGTCTATAGACCGCATTATTTGCTAAGAGTTATAGAAAAGAAAGGAATAGGGTAGCCTAAAAGTGATGAAAATAAACCTCACATTGCCAACAGCTCATAACTTTTCATGGATTTTTCCCATTTTGAGATACAGGGTGAGTATCATGGTGTGAATGTAAGCCTGAGGGGTATGTTATTGTTGTTCTTGGGCCCTCTAATTTCCAGTTCATTCAGCATCTCTTGTGATGCTGACTGTAGTGCAGATATTCATTTAAATAAAATTACTTTGGAGGTAGAAGTGGTTTCAAGTTCTTGTAGTAATCCCCAAAACACTTCAGTTTGTGTGTGGAATAAGAAGAAATTTTTAAAAATCAGTTTTCATCTGAGAAGTTGGCTTGTTAATTGAAGCAAAAATGGCAGTATTTATGACTTATCCTTATTCTGTCAAGGATTTGCAATATTTACAGATGCATTTTCTTACACTATAAAATAAATGCTAGGTAAATGAAACTATCCCTTTGTAGACACTCATTTTAGTAGAAATCAACTCTAGGCTAATTTCTTTTTAGATAGAGGTTACAGTTGCCCAGTGCTATTGCCACAAGTATTATTTGTTCTATGAAAACAGTGGGATCTGGTTTCCTACCATGCTGGGCACTGCCCAAAAGATGAATCATTCTGTTCTGAAGCGTGGCGTATGCAGCTTTGTTAACTGTTAAGCAAAGCAGAATTGTTCAGAGAATTAATGGGAAAACAAAACAAAAACCTAAACAACCAAGGGAATTGCTACAATTGGGTCACCCTGATTCCACTTCTGGAGAAGCAATCTTTCTGCCTTTAAACGTAACATTTTCCCAGCTTGGTGCCTTATGTCCCTGCTTCTTATGGCCAGGCAAGGCAGAGGATGGAATGGGGTGGAAGGGCAGCACAAAGTGCTTGTGCACAGCATGCTGTCCCCATCCTATCTGGAAGCTTACTATGTATGTGCACCTTACACATGATCCGTGGTTACTCCGTGTGCTTGCGGAGATGATAAAGTAATGAGAGCAATGTATTGAATACGAGGCTGACTGATCGAGTGCATCTTGGATCAGAGTTTCTTAAGGATATGTCATTTAGAAGTCTGGAAGTAATGCAGTCACAGCTGAGTGACTGAGAGGAGTCTTCTGTCTCAGACTGTTAAAACAGGAGACTGCCAGAGCTGGTACTTACAGATATCTGTCGGCAGTCTCCTAAGATTTCTTAATAGTTCAATTTTATGTTTGCAAGATTCTGGAGTAAAATTATTATTTTCTGCTTTAAAAATAATGAAAAGGAATTCATTGCAAGCAGAACCCACCTGTTTCACCTCCACCAAATCTTCTTGATTCTCAAAAGATCTGTCAAAATAGGGCTTCAGATTTTTCCACAGAAATCCAGATATTCTTGCATAGTTCTGATTTTACTGTAGATAACAAGTAAATAGTTGTTGGCTTTTCAAATGGAAGATGTTTCCCTTGATTGAATTAAAATCATGAGGTCATAGAATTACTTTGTTTAAAATGTTGAAAAGGAGATTTAATTATGGAATGCTAGTGGTCTGAGTTATAGAAATGTTTGTAATGTGGAGAAAAGGTGATATCTTTTTGTGCTTAGTATCTCATCCGTAGTGCAATAAAATTTAACTTACTGTTTGCTCTTCTACATGTTTGTATTTGCTTTTGTGAAGCTGTTTGGAAACATTATTCTGAGGCTTGTTGTAAAAGTTTTGGTAGTTTTAACAAATTATGCTCTGGCTGAAAATCCCACTGTTTTTATTTGTCTTTGGTTATTCAGTGTAAGACTGTTTTTAAGTCATGTTTCCTGGACAGCCACAGCTCCAGAGGATGAGAGCTGTTCCCACTGCCATCTGCTTGTCCACCCTCTCCCTGCTCTGGTGTTCATCCCCAGCCCCTCAGCACACCATACCCTACCTCCTCCTTCACTCCCAGCCTGCGTTGCCCCACCAGCACAGCTCCTGCACCGAGCCTTCCCTGCAGTCTGCGTGGTGTGCTCTATTGCCTTCACTTTCCTTTTTTGTTGTTTTCTTTAAGAAATACTTGCAAGTAACTGCTTGTCTTATAGATTCATTTTAATTTTTTTTTTTATTTTTGGAAGTACTGCCACAGAGTCATTATTGTTAACAGCAAGCACTGTGTTAGATTATGGCATCGGTATTTCTTATGTTCCTTAATACTTTCCTAATTTATCAATTTGCCCAGCATAAGCAGCTGTTCCTTGATGTCAGGATTTTCTTTTTATCTTTTGAAGAGTGTGTGAGCTCAGATTTCCACTCAGCTCTGCATTAGGAATGGACTGGATGTATCACGAGCTTCTATATTGATGTTAGAAAGGAAAAAAATCAAGTGGTAGGGATTACTCAATATCAGTAATTGTAAAAGCCCACTATTTTACCACAGTTCAATAGCAATGTACTTTTTACATTCTTTTGCCCTTTGGGAATTCAACAAAGAAAGAGACAAACAAAAAAGAAAATAGCTATTGCAGAAAAGAATAAATTGTATTGTACTCTACAATAGCACGTAGAGGCACTGACTTTAAATAAGGAAAGCTCATCCAAAAACTTAGCATGTTTGGAGCCTTTGACTGCATAGTTTAGTAGACTGTACATTTTCTCACAGTCTGTCTTCAGACAGTGCCCTGGCATTGTCTTAGACAACAATATTTATTGAAGGTGTTGTTTTTCAAGTAGTGTATAATATGATGTCCCTTCCTTTTGGGGTCACTTGAGTTGTCCTTACATTTTTTTCAAGATAATATCTTCCTGTCAAAATTTCCACTAGGCTTTTTCAGCTCTGCATTTCCTGGGTGATTTTGCTGGTCGTGTTATTTAGCCTGAGGGTCTCTGGCTGGAAATGGACCCTGTGTGAATTCATCCAGCTTGTGAGTTATGGCGCAGTGTTAATGTGTGCTAATGTGTCAGTGCTAATGGCTGCAGCATTCCCCTCGAGACGGCTGACTTCCGATGGCAGGGTAAAGCTTCACGTTTGCTGGTCAAGTTATCCAGGATCCCATACACGTGTTGTAAATTACTATTTCATTGATTTAGAAGTTATATTGTTACTAGTTTCATTAATGATAATACAAAAATCCTCAAGTGAAAGGTTGAGGGGCACAAACACAGACTGAATTAATCAACATACCCAAAGAACAATCAAATATAAATTTGTTTTTATAAATGTGAAGATTTGGTTTGTTATCATTCTGAGCTCTGGAGGCTCCAGGCCTTTAAGCAATAGATAGAAATCCTTGGGTATTATTTAATTTATTATGGATCTTTTTTTTGTACAGAAAATCTTTAAGTGCACTGGTGTATCCATGAAAATGTTCCTAAGCCTAGGATTGCACAGGCCCCTTCATAGAAGGGTATCTGCAAATTTCAAGCACCAAAATAAGAGCATAATTGTCCAGATACAGCCAAGACAATGCCAGTTGTCCAAGCTTTGCTTTGATGGTTTGCATTATAAGTGAATAGCCATGCCAGGTTAACATTAGCTCTTACCCCTGGTGAAACTTTGTCAGATGGGTAATTCAATTTCTCATTTTAAGCCTTTGTTGGCATAACAGCTCTATCAGCTCTATTAAGCTCCAAATATTACTGTATTCAAGTGTATTTGAACCTTAAATAGAAATTGCAGGTATTTTACTATAGTATGAGAGGTAAGATTATTAATTGGCTTGTTTGAAATATTAACATTTACCTTAATTTAATAGCTCTCTATATGCATAGCTAGCATGTTAAAAAAATATATCACTGCAAATTGATTTAACAGTATAAGAACAATCTGCAGCACTCATGAACAGCAAATTTGTTAACGGGGGTAACATACATTGCATGACACAGGCAGCACTACACACATATATCACATACAACACCAGAAGTGGGTGAGAAACTGTAGTGCTGTAAGAAACCTGTATACTAGCAAAGCTGAAGTATTGAGGGCTTTTAACACAATCAAAACTTGTCTATAAAGGTGTGTGAACTGGAGTCCATTAACTTACACATCTTCCATAGTGCTGTCTACTTCTCTATAGGACTGGTAAAATTGCCATGGAATTATTGCAGTCTTCAGTTCCTGGGGAATTAAAGTGTGTCCAAAGTTAGAGAAAATACGAAGGAAAGAAACTAGGCAAGGTAAAAAGGTTACAGAATGCACAAGCAATTAATTTACTCAGAAAAAGTCTTTGTGGGGCTATGTAAATAGTAAACATGTTTAGACAAGATAAGGAAGGAGTTTGCTATTGTACAGGGAAAGGTGAGGGAGATGCTTTGAATCCAGAAGATGGAAAAGTAGAATTGTCATAAAATCATTTGAATTGGAAGGGACCTTTGAGCAGGGACAGCTGTATCTGGTACTCAGAGCCCAGTAAAGCCTGGCCTTAAGTGTCTCCGGGGATGTGGCATCTTCCATCTCTCTGGGCAACCTGTTCCAGTGCTTCACTGCTCTTATCATAGAAGACTTTATTTTTATATCCAATATAAATCTTCCCTCTTCTAGTTTGAAATAATTTCTCCTTGTCTTATCGCAACAGACCCTGCCAAAAAGTCTGGCCCCTTTTTTCTTATAGCCCCCCCATGGAGTTGTGAGGGAGAGGGTGGGAACAAGCATTGTCTTCTATTTGGTTTATATTGTGTTCCTTTCCATCAGTGGCTAGTAATAGATTTGGCAAAAAAATAAACTACTTGGTGCTTACTATTAGAGGTTTATCAAATCAAAGACACAGTGGGATTAACAGGGAAGAATATCGTATTGGCAGGGAGCACTGCCAAAATCCCACAACATTTCTCCCAACTCAAACATGTTTTACTTTGTGGATATAATCTTCTTAAAGTGTTAATTCTGCCTTTCATGCTCTTATTAATTTAGGTAGCTATTGAGAGAGCTCTGTGAATGCCTGCTGCATTTCCAAAAATATGATTTGCTCTGTGGAAGCTCTGTGCTAATATTACATCCCCAGTATTGGTGAAGTTTTGGCATAGAACATCTGCTGTGCTTTCTGAAGCACGACACCTCCAGATCATCTGTTTCAGCAGACCAGATTATCACTAGTAGAGTTTTTAATAAGAACGGTGTTACAGGGAAGCATCTGTAACATTGCCTCCTTTCTAACTAGAACATTGAAAAAAGGAGTTGCTTCTGCATCTGATGCATGGAAGAATGCCATACTACTGTCATGAAGCATTGGGGTCACTAATTGTTGGGCTGTATTTTTGTAAACACTCAATGGGTTTGCCTGTGTTTTCTGCTTAGAGTTCTGGCACATGAATGCTACATCACAGAAGTTTGTTGTAAAGCCGAGGCACAAAAGAAGGAGAAGGCAGGTATGCACCAATGTGCTTGTTTATAAGTAATATGCTATCAAGTTTGTTCTGTGTCTGCTGAACTGTTTCATCCAGATGGAGTCCTGTTGCTGCTCCTGGACTGGCACGAGGTCTTTATGTATGATATAGCTATAACAGAAAGTGGTATCTAATGTTGACAAGGGATTGCTGGACTCTCTTGTACAGTGCCTACCTGAATAGTTAAGTGCTTATGTTGTCACCTTTCATTAAGGTGCCACCACAATGTCAATTTCAAGAGAATTTTTGGGTACCCTATGATGTGTGTGTGTGTGTGGCCAAAGCACGGCAGACCCTCTCCATTACATTCATAAAAGCACAAGCTATTTCCTCACATAGGCTCCATTTAATCTGTTGCTGAATCTCAAGAATAGCATTTCTATCAATATTATAAAATTTTGAAACACCACTAAATTGCACATGGAAAAAATAATAGATAAAATATTTTATCCTATTTTGGATATGTATTTTTTGAGAAACTCCTAACTAATGAAACATTAACAAATCACTTTTATGTTGCAATGGTGACAAGTACCTATTTTATCTTCCTTTGTTTTAAAATAAATATTCTAAAGTGATATTTCGGTCTCCATTTTCTTAAAGGGGAGAAGCAATTAACTTATATTTGTACCTTGGAAAGACAGAAACAATTCTTTGCTTTAGGAATGAAGCTGAAATAATGGTACAGGTCAAAATAGAGCTGGCTCAAGGGCCTGAACAGTGCTGGCAACATCAAACAGAGAGCAGTGAGAAGGGAAGATGACTTTCTCTCTGACTAATGTAACCATCTCAGATTGAGAAAAGAAGTGAGGGAGAAACTGGAAAAAATCCAAAAATAATTCATGAGGATCTTATTTTACATTAGGTGGTTTGCTGTCTTTCTTTAAACTAGCCATTACTCTGCATTTTCAAATCATAATGATGTAATAACTCTTCTGGAAAAAACCATGGAGAAGCACTGTCATCAATGTTTCTAAATTCAAAGTGTGTGAGATGGAGGCGGGTACTGCGTTCACTGTATGAATCAAGCAGTGCAATAAAAAATAGCTTAGGAAGGATTACTTTTTCAGTGAAATAGAAAGTTTATATATGTGGGCCTCGCTGAGAATTGTCTTTTAAAAAACCTAAACTTGGAATTTATTGGATTACAATGCTTGATTTCATTGTTTAAGCTCAAACAAGTGTTCCAGAGGAGGTGAAATACGAGGACTACATATTTGAAAAAAAAAAAACCCAGTCCATTCCTTTTCACCCTCCACAAAATATCCCAACCGGTTACACAGTAAATATGTTTACTCATTTTTACTGCAAATCCAGACAAAATTGACAAACGTGTAAACCTACAATTGTCTTCATGGGGTACAGCTAAGGATTTTTTTACTGTGGCATAATTAATCACAAGAAGTATTGTCAAAATCTAAAAGCAGAATTAAGACAATTAACAAAAATATGTGAGAAACTTGTTTGCTGAAACTGTTTCTAGTTATCAGTTATACTTTCTCTATATTCTGCCATCACAAGGCTTTTTCATGGTTATATTCTCTCTGTAGGTTCGTCAGATTCCACGTAAAATTGAAGAAGAAACAAAATACATTGAGTTAATGATTGTAAATGATCATCTGATGGTAAGACTGGCATACTTATGTTTATCAGTAGAATAAAATTGTCTTAATTTTCGTATAAGTGATAATAATAAAGAATAACATTTGGCCAGAATAAGTGCAGTGTCCTTAAGAAAAAAGATCCACGTTGATAGAGATGTCTGAACAATAGCAAGATGATTTCACCAAGAATGCAAGCAGTCCTACATATCAGAGAAAGCATCATAAATTAAAGCTTTGCATCAAAAGGTAGCTAATGAAAATGGGGCTTAAGTTGATGGCTTTCTTTCAGACTTTCTTCAGCGCCTGTTTTCAGTGCAGCAGCTCGGCAATCACTAATATAATCATTGACTTTGTGCAGTGGGAAGATTAATATTGACTAGATTTTTTTGATACATCCAAATAAATTTAGAGAAAT
This sequence comes from Lagopus muta, assembly GCF_023343835.1. NCBI lineage: Eukaryota > Metazoa > Chordata > Aves > Galliformes > Phasianidae > Lagopus > Lagopus muta. The sequence goes on from NC_064439.1 coordinate 20,883,329, forward strand.
GTGTTTTGTTAAGCTTGAGTACTTAGGGAAAAACATAAATGGGCTCTCTAATGTAGTGGAAAGAAGCATAAGAAGGCTTAGAGTATTGAAGAAAAACAGGGCTTAGAGAAGCACAGATTTATGTCAGTGAAGTTTATTATTAATTAATAAAAGGCATAGCAAAAGAAATGATAAACTCTTCATCTCTCACACTCTTCAAATACGAACAGGGTACTTCTTGAAGATGTGTTTGTTTCAAACACAAATGGTAGGATTTGATCCTGAAGCAACTAGATAAAGCTCAGAAACCAGTGATGCCCCTCAAACTGCTGATTTTATTTATTAGGCGATTTTATGATTCCTTATGGCTTTGAAATCAGTGTGTCTATGCATTTTGTCAGTCCTTTTTGCAAGGTACAACTTCTTTCTTTTACTCAAACTGGCAAAATCAGACAATAGGAGTCTGAAAGGAATTGATCATTCTTTTTAGACAATTTTAGTGATACCAACATGCTCTTGTCAGCTCAGTTTGGTGAGAGTAGCAAGAACTTCTTAGATTAAAACAAACAATAAGAGATGCTGAATTCTCTGAAGTATTATGTTTATCCTGAAGACCTGAGGCTGCAACATTTCCACTGGGACCTCATTTGTCTGGAGACAGTGCTTCCTAATTTTTGGTTAATTATTGGCAATGCAAGAATCAGCCAACTTAGAAGTTTGTTCTCTGAAGCAAATGTCTTTGAACACCTGTAATAAGCTACATAATTTCATTCCATGAAGAGGAGGTGTGCTTTCAGCTCATCCCTTACCCTATGGCACATAGGCGTGTTTTGCATATTCTTTATGTGTGCAGTAGATGTGACACTGCAGGTGGACTCAGCCAGCAGCTCCCAGGTCCAGGGACACCTCCATTTATTTCGTATATCCATTTCATCTTTTATACCATTTTTAGCTTTGCAGTCTTGTTCTTCTGTTATTCTAGTAAGTGAAACTTCCTCATTTTTCGGTGTTTTTTCTCTCCATTTCTGCTCATAAACCTTCCTTTCCCACCAGCCAACTGTGTATGGGAACTGCTGAGTCACGGCCTGAACCTCTGATTGATCACCTGAGGCGAGCCATGAGTCAGCCAGAGGAGCACAGGTGAAGGCAATTCACCTGTGCTGCTGGAAGGGGTGGAGCCTGGCTCCACCTCTCCTAGACCTATTTAAGAGCTGGCTACCAGAGGGGAAGGATCTCTTCTGGAGATTGCCTCTATTGGTGTTTTGTGGCAAGCCAGCCAGGAGGGTAAGCCTCCCATTTTGTTCTCTTTTGTTATCATTGTCCGCTTTGCCTAACTCTCTTGATTATATTGTAACATCTTGATATCCATTGATTATACACAACTGCCTGACGCTTCTTATGAACTAAAAGATCCCAACTTCCAGAAAACGTTCCCTCCAAAATCAAGCATCTTGGGACACAAGATGGTCAAACATTTCTGAAAATCTTTGCCTTTAAGTCCTGAGTTCTTCTAAGATACTTGTGACCTTCATACTCATGGTGCTCATTTATGTCTGTGTTTCTGCAGACAAGAGTACATGGAAAAGTATCTTCAGTAGTAAAAGAGGTTAACAATGGATTCCTGTTCGTATAGCATTTTTTTTTCTGCTGAAGATCTTAGAATGCAGTTACAACAGTTACAGCAGTTACAACAGTTGTGAAATGTACGTTCAGCACAAGAGACCAAACCATACACAGAGGCTCTCCTGTTGGCATAGTTCTTTTTACTTAGTGGGCTTTTTGGAAAAGGAGCTTGTTTTTCTAAATCTATACTTGTAATTTATCTGTGTTTGTTTTGCAGTGTAAAAAGCACCGCTTATCAGTTGGCCACACAAACAGCTATGCTAAGTCAGTTGTGAACGTGGCAGATTTAGTAAGTATCACTTGACTGAATGTTCTTTTACACATGAGATCATCATATGATTCTCCTGATAAATCAGGAGCTGTTATTTCATGGTGTACCTAATAACAACAAATGCAAAGATTACCAGTTTTCATCTAGAACTGAAGTCAACCATGTCAGCCTTTGTCTAAAATAAAGCATTAGAGACTTTTTTGTGGCATTTAAGTATCCTTTAACAGATAGATCTCGAGTTGAAGTTTAAAGAGAATCTTAGATATGGTAGTTTTTAACACAAGCTTATAGGTTGTCTACCTGAAACCTAAAAAATTATCAGAATTAGAATACACTAAAATATCTCTTAAAAAAAAGAGAAAAATGAAAATCATTTGAGTAGTGAGTTAGAATAGGGACATAGAAATGGATTATGTGGATTATATTTTTGATACTAAGCAGGATAAGCTGCTGGCTCTTACATCTCATTCTGGAAAAGCATTACTAGAAAAAAGAAGAATGTAGTTCCTACTCTTGAAATGTGGAGTATTAACCCCCAATATTGAATGTATGGCTGCCGGTGAGAGGTTAAATACTCCTGGAGAGGTGAATAGCAGTGAAAACAAAAGGTTTTTTGACATAAGAGATATCTCTTGTGTCCCTGAAGTGAGCTGGACAATACAAGATGCCCGTTAACCCCAAATCTTTGAATTGTTTGAAAAGCTTCTGTAGCATTGTGTCAAAAACCTCACCTCTGTTCTATGATCCTCTGCCTGAGCAGGACCTCAGGGGGATTTTTCTGTGGAATAAGAGAGGGTATAGAAGAATTAGGCCTAAAATCTAGATATTACTTTCTTTTCATATTTGTTGTTGCTTTTAAGGGAGACAAAAGCACCTGGGGGAACCTAAAGTGTGTTAGAACAAGCTAAATATTTTGTCATATAAGAATGAAACCTGTTACAAAGAAGGGGTAAACCTCACCTTCTTTCTCCTTGACATAATCTATTTGTTCGTTCTGTTAATGTACTAGATATATAAAGAACAGCTTAACACCAGGATAGTATTGGTTGCCATGGAAACCTGGGCTACTGATAACAAGTTCACCATATCTGAAAACCCCTTGGTGACCCTGCGTGAGTTTATGAAATATAGGAGGGATTTTATCAGAGAGAAAAGTGATGCAGTTCACCTTTTTTCGTACGTAATCTCGTGTGATGTTTTCTTACTGTTTCTTTTCCTTTCCTTGGGGGTTGCTTATCACGAGTGCCTGACGCGTCTCCTTTCTGTTGTGTGTATAACCCACAATAATAAAGAAAATAACATTTCTGAGGGGAGGTGGGAAGAAGTTAAAACAGCACACAGTGTGCTTGCCAGTGCAACCAGAGGTTTTGCTCCCCTTTTAGTTTTAACATATTAAGCTTGAGCTGCATGCACTGTAATTAATTCCTGGCTGTCCTGTACAATTACCTGCTCTGTGAGTGCAGGAGGGTGATGCATGGTTCCACCTTGTGCATTCACTTCTTTAGTAGTAGAGCACAGGCAGCACTGTTGAACTGTGTAAAAGCAGAATATTGGCTTTAAAACCCATGAGCTTTCCTGCTTAAGAAGCACTCTGGTCTGCCTTGCTCTGTTGAATGACTTGCATGCTGCAGGATTACTGAAAGGAGCATTGGATCTTCAGAACAGTCTGTCCTTCAGAAAGACATATGATGTAAGAATAATAATCTGGAAGGAATTTTATTATCTCTAAACTATCTCTAAATTACTTTGATAATAGGATTGATGTAACAAACTATATCTAAAAAATAACAGAGACACTCTTGATAAGATTTTTATCCCCAGGAGACAGGCCAGGTAGACTGTTCTGCTTGGAGCCCTTATCCCTCTCTGCTGAGAGATAGGAAGCTATATGAACAAATTTAGCTTTAACTCCTCATTTTCACATGATTCCAATAGGGAACCACTATCCAGCCTCTCAGAGTTTTTTGCACATGCTTAATTACTGTCATTGATTTCCTATGTGAAGTTAGATCCCTAAGTGTTACTTGTACATTTTAGTTTGTCAGTGTCTCAGTTCTTCATCTGTAAAATGGGAATCATTTTTTTTTCCCCCCACATCTTTCTTATTCCTTTTCTGTGAAATTGTAAGGTCTTTAGGGGACACAGTAACAGTCTCCCTGTGACAGGGACAATGGATAACACTGTAATACAATTTCCAGTGCTACGTGTAACACCATTTTCACTGGTGTTCAAGATATTGTATTTGTAGATTACTTAGGGAATACAGTTCTAAAATTGTGTCCTTGAGTAAAATATGGCTGAGTGGGAAGGGCGAGTGACTGCTTGACTGCCCTGGCAGCACACCAGTTAAAAATCAACTTCCACTTTAAGCGCAGTTAGCCCATTGTGTTCTGTTTCATGTTGTTTTTCTGTTTTCCTTTGAGAAAACCAGTGTGCACTGGCTTGGCTGGATCAGTACTTCTAAAGTGGTGCAGAGTATCTTTTGTCTCCAGTAACTCACAATCATTCATACTGACTTGGTCAACATCAAAGGCATCATTAAATTTAGGCTTACAGTGCAGCTGCCACCTGGATGAGATCAGCTGCAGTTCTGGGGAGTTCTGACCCATCAGGGAGCCACAAGGCATCTCCCTTTCTTTTTTGCCACATTTGCATTGCTTAACTGGACATGTGTCTTCTTCCCGGGCCTCCCACTGGAAGCACAGAGGCCACTCTTGCACTCTGTAGCATGCACCAAAGCAGTGTCAAAGTGTGGACTTAGAAAACCACTTGCTAAAGTATGACTGACCATAGAATGGTTTGGGATGGAAGAGACCTCAAAGTCCACCCAGTTCCCACCCCCTGCTATGGGCAGGGCTGCTCCCCCTCTAGCTCAGACAGCCCAGGGTCCCATCCAACCTGACTTTGAGCACCTCCAGGGATGGAGCACTCACAGCTTCTGTGGGCAGCTGTGCCAGGCCTCACTTCTACATATGAACAAAAGTATGGTGAGATAGGAAATCTTGTCTTATGCTTTCTTATATTAGGTAATGTGAGAATGAGGAGGGAAGATGGTTAAATTTTTCTGGAGACTGTCTGTCATATGAGTTTTGTGAGTGTTATCTGTGATTCTCATTTTATTTTTTGCATAACTTTTCAACATAGTGATGGGACCTGACATTTGCTCATTTCTCATTTGAAAATAAGATAAATACTAGGATGGGTAGGTGCAAAACTTGTGGGATGAGCAGGGTAAACTTTCTTTTATGTTCCTTTTTGTCAAAGGGGGAGTCGATTTCAGAGCAGTCGAAGTGGTGTAGCTCACACTGGTGGAATCTGCTCCTTGCTTAAAGGCGGAGGTGTGAATGAGGTAGGTGTGGGTACTGGGGTGGATGAAAAGTGGTGGAAATTTGTCTACAGGGAATTTATCAGTGCAGTTCCTCAAAATATCTTGCTGCTGCTTTGCTGATGCAGAGCCTTAGCACTGCTCTGTGGAAGGGAAGTCTTAATGAAGAACAGAACATGAATAAAGTTGGACATGGGCTCAAATGCACTTTCCAACAGTGTAATTTTTGCAATATTCTGTCATTCATACTTGTGACTACAGTAACAAAAAAGAAGCAGACTTTCTTAACTTATTTGTAAGCCAGCGTTTAGTCTTCCTCACATGTTCATTTTCTATTTCCTCTGAAGTAATTACTTTAACATTGTGAATCTCATTTTGCCTTTTATTGCCTTTAAATGAAAAAAGCTTTGGCTGTGCCTGAGATTATAGAAACATAGTGATCATTTTCAACCTTAATGATTCTAAGATCACCAAGTCCAATTGTCAATCCATTACTATCAGGCCCACTAAACCATGTCCCTCAGTGCCACATCTGCACGTTTCTTGAACACCTCTAGGGACAGTAATTCCACCACTTTCCTGGGTAACCTGCTCCAATGCATTACCCCTCTTTCTGGGAAGAAATTTTTCCTAACATCAAACTGAGCTTCCCCTGGAGAACCTAAGGCCATTACCTCTTGTCTTAACACTAGTTATCTAGGAGAAGAGGCCAACTACAACCTTGCCACAGCCTCATTTCAGGTGGTTGTAGAGGGCAATAAGGTCACCCCTGAGCCTCCTCTTCTCCAGACTGAACAATCCCAGCTCCCTCAGCTGCTCCTCACAAGACTTGTGCTCCAGACTCCTCTCCCTCTTTCTTACCATTCTCTGTCTGGACACACTCCAGGGCCTCAATTTCTTTGTTGTAGTGAGGAGCCCAAAACTGAACACAATGCTTGAAGTGCAGCCTCAGCAGTGCTGAGTATGGAGAGAGATACGTGTACCTAACTGATTACTCTTCCTACCTTACTGACTTCTTTCAGTTTGGAAAGCCTGACTTAATGGCAGTTACCCTGGCACAGACATTGGCTCAAAATATTGGCATTTTCTCAGACAGAAGAAAACTAATAAGTGGTAAGTTTGTATGCTTTTTCACCTCCTCTCAAGAGAAGATCTTAACAAGAGAATCTTACCAGTGTCTCTCTGACATGTTCTTTTTGTAATGTTTCTTACAATGTTGGAATACTGTTACTTCTAATAAAATGAGGAGACACTACCATTGGTTTACCTCTATTTAAATGCCACAATTTCCCCCTGCCCTAATTGTTGGTAGCACTGGTGCCATCATTTTGTTAAAAATAAATTATAAAGGTGTCTATCACCATTCATTTCAGGGAGATTGATGTAACACCCACAAACTGATTGGCTGCTATGCTGCAGTGTGGAGGTAGAGAGACAGGCATTATTAGACCCAGGGATGATGATTAGCCCCCTCAGTCCTGTTACGAAGGATGGATTTGGCAACGCATCTCTTTCCCTGTCTGCCTTAAATGAATTCCTCTTCTATATTACCCAAATCTCCTGTATTTATCACTCTGCTGCTGCCATTTATCTACTATTTGTAACCTTGCGTTTCAACTTCCTAATAGCCTGTTAACCTGCAGTGCTTTAATTCATCAATCCTCCATCCCCACAAGCAGCTCTTCCTCCCTACTTTCACTAAACAACATTAGTACTGTGCTTTTTTAAGTGGCATATGACAATTCATTGCGCTGAAAGCCTTACATTTAAAAACATAATTACTATATTGACTAACATAAATGTTTTCATGGATTTTGTTTTCAGACGTTGTAGAGACAGTACATAATGCAGAGGTACATCTGCAAGCAAAAGTTATTGCAGTACACATAATTTTATTTTGAAAAATACTCCATCACGTAGGATGCTCTGTGCTACTTACATATTCAGTATTCATTTTCTAGCTGCATGTTATTAAACTGCTGTAAGGAAAAGGGGAAAATAGTAAAATTGCTGGGTCCTATTGATTCTCTTATTGACACTGAAAATTTGGGAATCAAATATAATGACATGGGAGAAGGTGGCAGATCTGCCTTGTGATATGCAAGTGCTGGAGGCTGACTGCAGTTTCCTCTGACTTCACTTAAGGGAAGGAAAAAAACATAGAGCATGTTTTCAAGGTGCAGGATTACAAAGAATCATGCATAGATTTTGAAAGAAAGCTCAGTGTGCACTGACACACTTAAATTAAGGTGTGCAATAAAAGAACAAATGATTCTTTTCAATTTATATTTAAAACTGCAATAGAATTGATTCCAATGTGATTTTTGTGATAAGAAATGTACTTTGGACTCTCAAGATTCAAGATGTAAATTTTACTTTGTTGTCAGGTGAGTGTAAGTGTGAAGACACCTGGTCTGGATGCATAATGGGAGACACAGGGTAAGACATTCGCTGGAGGGAGGTCATGTCCTGCATACAGTGCCATAAAGAAAAAGCATGAAAATGTTTGTATTTTGCATTTCAGTGGAATTTTTTCTGTGAATTATTATTTTTCAGAAAGCAAACTATTACCTACAAAATATACTTAGGATAGACACTTATAAATATGTGAATAAGTAACTTAATGAGAGGATATAAGGATTTTTAGTAACAACTGGTTTCACTTGCAGTGCTCAGAAGCTCAGCAGCCAAGCCAGGTTCTGCAGAGGAGCAGAACCATGTTTCACTTCTTTTCTTTCATGAGTTTGCTGCTGAATTGTGGAAACAAAGACACATCAAAATTCCTAAAATACCGTGCTCAAATTCCTTGCCCATGTCTCATTTTTATTACTTCTACTACAGTCTTTCATTTTTCATCCTACAATTTATATGGTAATGCTAGAAAAAATGCTCCCATGGGAGGTTTGATATTCTCATGCTCACATAAAATAGTCACTGGAGAGATTTTATGTGAGGACTACTGAATTTGTAAATTTCTGCTGTTAGCTGAAATTGATGATGCTTCCTAGTACGTGTATTCAGAACTTAATTCTCCATATTACAGACCTGTCTTCATGCATATAAATTAAACAAGAGTCTATTATGAGATACAGATAGTACTCCAAATTTTTAAAGCAATTTTGATCTCACTTGCAAATTTCACAGTTGCTTTGTGGCAAGAACTATTTTGAACAATATAAAGCATATTTCATTCAAAATACTGAAAATATCAATGTGTGCCTTTTTTTCACTTTGTGTACCTAAAAGCAAACTGTGTAAGATTTTTCTGATTTTCAATATGACAGAAAGCCAATGTGGGGAGACATTCTTGATTCTTCTAAAAAAAAAAAAAAAACAAAAAAACAAAAACTTATCTAATGGCCTTTAAATTCTTTATTTGAAGTCTGAACCTTTAAAATAATTAGGCATGCGACAAATATATGCACTCATAGCTTATTATTGAACAATGCGAGTTCCACATTCTCTGCAGTCTTTAGATCTAAATCATAAACACTAGAGACTGTAAAGAACAATTATGTTTTGCAGACTATCATTGTTGGCAATGCAGGATTATTTTATGATGTACTTCTGCTAATATTTTGTTTTATCTAGTACTGAACTGATACTAAGAAGCCTTTGAGACTCCAAAATCTGTTTGAAGCATAGGTACTTAGCATAGGGCCAAGAGAGCAATTTCAACTAAGAGAGGAGTGAACTACAAGCGATCTTTAAAAGGGCCACGTGTGAGAAAGGCAGCTGTTGTCCACTGCAGAATGTACGGGAAGAAATAACTGTATTTCTGAAACAGGCCCTGTAGTGGAACTGGTCATGTCTGTGAGAACCACACAGTGACTGTTTGGATTTATGATATTTGGCATAAAATAACTTAGTGGAAACTTTTTGTCTTCTCACTTTACGTGAGCTCTGTGTAATTGTTGAAAGATGTTTCTCATTTACTAAAATTATTTAAAATTTAAAGAATGTTGCAAGCAAATATCTTCCATCTGATTCTGAACAGTGTATTTTTAGCAGCTTTTCTAAAATATATTATGCTTGTCCTCCTCTTATTTTGAAGAAAGAAAATGTACTATAAAAAGCACTTATTTCTTTGTAGGTATTATCTACCAAGCAAGTTCTCCAAGTGTGATATTGAAGAGTATCACGAATTTTTAAACAACGGAGGTGGAGCCTGCCTTTTCAATAAGCCAACCAAGGTAGGAATCACCTCATTCTTGAGTATTTTTTCTGTGAGAATTATAACTTAGATGAAATCAAGAAGAGTGAAAGACTGGTGTCTTTGGGCAAGAAGCCTTGGAAGATGAAGAATAGTTTTCTTTCACATCTGTTCCAAGATCTAGACACTCTGCAGTAGGGGGAGCACAGCTATGCAACCACGATTGCTTACAGGTGGTTGTGGTAGTCGTCCTCTTGGGAAGAGGGAACAGTTTTCACAATGACTTTCAGAAACGATTTTGAAAACTGGGACTAATTTTTTGAATGCTGGAAGAGGCAGAGCAACAGAGTGAGCCCTGAGAAGCAGGGAGCAGATGCGATGGAGCTGCTGGGAGGGAGCTGCACAAGCATCAGGGCTGCCTGAATGGCTGATACATCCCCTCCATATTTGCCTGTTAAGAATGAAATTGGAGGTCTTGCTGCATGAGTACTGGAAATCAAATGTAGTGGGGAATATCTCCTTTTCTTTGCCTCTTGTGTCTGAATTTTTTACCAGCTAAACAGCTTTATTCACAGGGTGCATGCAAAGACTACAAAATGATGAACTGAGACATTTCAGGGAAATAAATGCAAAGCAGGGCTAAGGAAACTGCAGCCAAGATGTAAGCAGTTCTATGATGTAGGATTTGCAGCAGGGTTTCAGTATAGATCTGCTCCGTTTACTGAAGTGCATGTTAATGTGTAAATTAATTAGAGTAATCTTGAGTCTTTTCTATGTATAATTAATATTATCCCCTATTTAATGGCTGTATTTTAAAAAAGCAGATGAAAGAGGCTAAGGCAGAAAGACAGTACCACATGGAAAAATTGACTTGGTGGCTGAGGTGGCCACAATGCAAAAAGAAAGTCAGTTCTGGGGTACATCTGGATAAACTGTGTGCTTATCTCTGAAATGTTATCTCGTTTTCATGGAATAACATAGAAAAGTAAGGAGAAAGCACTGTAATTGAGGAAGAAGTTGCAAGGTTTCTCATTCTTTAAAATGTTCCTGCATTTCAAAAGTTTGTTTTCCAAGTTTATTGCAGACAGAGAGTAATGCTGATCATTTTATTACTTTGCTGGGTGGATTGTTTCCATAGTGTAATGCTTTCTTACTTGGGCTTGCTTTAGTGATTGTGTTCATTTACCCATCTGTCACTCTGAAAAACACAATTACTCTGATCTCAATTTAGATTACTGGCATTTGCAATTTTTTCTAGTGGCGCATGAAAATGTGAAAGTCAGATGCAGAAGCCAGGGTGATTTAGACTCTTTCTGTATTGCTGTTCGGGTTGTGTTGAGGTTATAAACAGTGGATGTCTGTCTACTTCACAAGGCTGCCAAGCACACGTGCTTCCTAGTAAGGGTGGTGAAACACCAACTTGTGGTTTTCAAGAAACATGAGATGTGTCAAAATGCAGCATTCAACAGTGCTCTGTTGTGAGATCAGCTGTGATTGCCAAAATCAACTCCAGGAGCAGATTGACCATAAGCTCTTTCCAAGCAATTAGATGAATTATATAGTGTCTTTTGGGGATAAGTTATGCAATTTGCTTCCAGTTTTTGTTCTTTTATTTCACGTTTAGTGATGCCAGTGTGCTGCAGGAAACTGGAAAATGTCTTACGCTGGGTTCCTCTCTTTGTGCCATCTGCTTGTCTGTATTGAGCAGTGCAGTTAGAGATGCCGAAGAAGTAAAGATATCTGGAAAAATAAGAAACTAGCAGTTTAAAACAACTCTTCAATAATCGTGACAGATAATTGCTTGCTTATATGTAATGTAATTGCATATTGCAGTCAAATTTCCGTTTCAGTGGGGGATCTAATAGTAGCTGCCAGCATGTGCCGCAAATGGTGGGCTGGTTTGTGGCACCGAGGCAGCTGCAGGGTGATGCTCCATCCTGTGGACTGCAGAGAAGCAGCAGCCAGAGAACCACTGTACACCACCAGCAGTGTGTTTGTGCAGGTGGCTCTCGAGCAGGGTGGTTTCTAGAATGATCCTTGTTTAAGAGATGAACTCTAATTTAAACTAACTTGGTAATGCACTTCTATACCTTCTCCTTCATGTAATAAAAGCCACAATGATGTTTTCTTATGCTCAAAAGGAAAAATTTCTTTCTTTTTGGGGAGAGGGCTGAGGGGTGGGAAAGGACAGTGCTACTACAAACATGCAGATTTTTACATTTTAAGTTTTAGTTTGGTGGGGAGACTGAATGGAAAAGGAAGGGAAGAAGTCTTAGCAGCTTCACTTATCTGCCTGTATCACGTGTTGCAAATTCCCAACTGTGATAGTTGAAAAGAAAAGGAAATAACAACCAACTGTTGCAAAAACTGGTGAAAAATTCCAGCATCTTCCCTTTCCCTGCATTTCTGAGCCATCTGGCCTCAAAAGACTTCATGGTTATCCTTTCTGAAGGTATATTGCAGGATTCAAGCTGGGGCATATGATTCCAGAATAATTGAGTTACAACTCCTGTTGTGATAATGTGGAGATGTTTCACAAGTTGTCTTTTACTGTCACACCTTTTGTTTTTAATTATGACTTCTGCTCAGACTGAATCTGCTGTAAAAACGATGGTCTGACACAGAACACACCATGTAACTCAGTGTAACTGCTGAGTTAGATGTTGTTTGGTCTCTGCACATTTCATTTGTATTGTTTCTGCTTCTCTCTCAGTTTGGCACCATGTTTTGGTTAACGCATTTGGAATGTTAGCTGAAAAAACGACAGTTGTGGAATAAATATGACAGTGATTCTCTTCAATTTCTGATTATGCCCTGCAGCTTCTGGATCCTCCAGAATGTGGCAATGGTTTTGTGGAAGATGGAGAAGAGTGCGACTGTGGGACAGCGGCAGTAAGTGCAGTGTGCTTTAAATTAGCAGCAAGGTCCTCTAGCTGCCCATCACTGCTCGGGGTTAAGTGGAAGAAGACATGCAGTGCTAAGGTCCCGAGGCAAAAAAAATTCATTTCTCACATTTTTCCATCATGTTTGGCACAACATAAGCCAGCTATAAAACAGAAATGTTTTATCACCACTTCAGTTCTGAAGAGTAATAACAATAGCTACCTATGCAAAGACAGTCCTTAAAAATGATGAAGTATAACTTGGTCAGTGCTACAATTTCAGAACTTGATGAGCAACATTGTGGAATTAGGAAAATGATTTCCTATACTGCATAGCAAGCAGCAATTTCATACTTCACAGTGCAAGCTCTCTTCTGCCTCCAGGTGCCTAGCAGCCTGGTGAAGAATCTGTCCATAGACAGATGTCCGTAGACAGGTAGCATGCTAAGAAAGAATGTGAGAAATATGGGGCTCATCTGTTTTTCTTGAATGTTCTGCTACAAATGTCTGTGTTCCTCAGGAGTGTGCCAGCGAAGGAGGAGAGTGCTGCAATACCTGCACGCTGACAGCAGGCTCCCAGTGCAGCAACGGGCTCTGCTGTCGGAAGTGCCGGGTAAGGGCATCATCCTGGCAGTGATACAGGCACCACAGCATCTGTACTTCTTGTCTCTTCTTAAAACAGGCTGGAAAATGATTTGTCCAGGGCTTTTTGCTGTGTTTTAGGCTTGGCTTCTTCAGTTTGAGAGTATGATTAGAAGTGGAGAAGAATCAAAGCCTTCTGGTTTCAGAATCAGGCTGAAATAATACGTGCACAGGCTTACTCAGGGGCCACTCCCGTAATGCCTGCTGTGTTGTTCTGTATTTGTGAGGCTGAATGGAAAAATCGTACCACGAATGGCCTGAGAGAAGATGTGATTTAAAAAAGTCAAAACAGCTAGCAGCAGTGTTCAGAAATGTTCATCTAAAAGACACCTTGTTTCAACTTCACTTAGCTATCAGTCCCCTCGTGTTTGTGCTGACTGAAATCCCATTGCATAAAACGAATCGAGTCCTATGTAAACTGCAAGATATTCTTCCTGATACATCCGTAAATAATAAAAGAGATCTAGCTAGGTCTTGGCTGCAAGGAAGCCCAGACAAATTTCACTTCAAATAGTTGTTGATGCTCATTTAATAATAATGACAATTATTATTAATGATGCTAACATCATGGTGGTGTACTATGTGTGATATTTTTATCTTCATCATTTGAGGGTTTCATTTCCTCAGGAGGATCATTATTAACTGCAGACCACATTCTTGATTGTGCTCATCCTAATGGTAAAAAGAGAATGCACAGATTAGGCTGGAACAGATCACATTTGCCTAAGGACATTCCTTTTTTTTTAATGTAATACAAAAAAAATCAGCAGATTGCCAGTGTGGGTGGATTTTGTTCAAGTATCCAAGTCACATGGGCACCACACTGAAGAATCTTAGAAAAAGAATTAAGCTTTTGTGTACCTACATTATTTCTGCAAATGAGATAAGGGCTTGTCTATGTAAAGAGCAGGGAGCGTGAGCAGAAAGGAAGAATTCTGTAAAGCTTACATCCCTAGGAACTATTAATCAGGACAACTCAAAGGACTTTTTACTAGCAGTACCCAAACTTGAGAGGTTACCTTTTCCTGCTGAACTCTACCTGAAAGCAGGAGTAGAAAAGGGATTGCAAACAAAACATGGTGGGTGTACATCCCAGCATCTCGTAGTATCTCTGACAGCATTGCTGTCTGCATCTTTCCAGAGACAAGTGGGTAAACCTAAACTTAAGGTTGAGAAAGTGCTAGAGTCTTGTCTTTGCACTGTCACATACTTGTTCACAACAGCCATAGAGTTAGCAGTTGTCCCAAACAAAATGTGTGTGCACATGCAGCAGAAAGCCATGCAGCTGTAGAATGAACTGGTTAGCTCAGGCTTAAGAAGCCTTCCAGGCAAAATAAGAGATCTGAAATACGTCCATGACCAGAGGCACCAATGGTTGCCCTTATGGGATGCCTTCCTGCTTTTACGGGTCAGTGGCACAGTCTTTAATCAGATTGTAAATGTGTTTGTTAGGTCACTTGTTCGTTTTTCATTCTTAAATCCCCATTCAATTAGAAATTGGTGTCAAATCATACCTAATTCTGTATATTTATGAATAGTTTCTGTTCTACAGCAGAAATTTTTGTAATTTGTAATAACCATGATGATAATTTCTAGGGCATTATAGTCTTCTAGGTTTTAAAGGAATTCGCAAATATCAGTATCTCTCCCTCTGTGTTTTATTAAAACAAAAAAAGTCACAGACATGTGGAGGCCCTGGCCAGAATAATGCCCCTGCAGTGTTGGTGTGACAGGTCCCTGGGGCCCATGGCAGCTCTCATCACCTGGGGGTGAGGTGATGGCTCAGGGAGCAGTGCTGCTCACACCTGCAAACAGTCTGTGGCTCAGATGGTGCAATGCCTGCCAGGGGAAGGAAAGCCTTCCCCCCTCATTCAGAACCTTACTATTTCCCATTCTTTATTTTAGTTAAAATGTGAAGGAAGTACTGCATTTAAGGCATGACATGGAGAAACCAAGATACTGATTTTGTGTCCTTTTTTTCAGTTTGAACCTAAGGGTGTTTTGTGTCGAGAAGCAGTGAATGATTGTGATATTGCAGAGAACTGCACAGGAAACTCCAGTCAGGTAATTTTTAGGTCTTATACCCCAGAAATGAAAAAAGTGCCTGTTGTATCGTGGTCAATGTGAGTGTTACTTTTTTGTATGATACAGTGTATAAAAATTGTTATTAAAACTGGTGTAAGCTCAGAAGGAAAATATGAAAATGAGATAATATTCTATATGCCACTTGTACTCTTTGTTTCCAAGCATTTCTGAATGATCTATTAGTTATTTTCTCTCCCTATAGTGTTCTCCCAATATTCATAAAATGGATGGATATTCATGTGATAACAGGCAGGTAATTATTTCAATTTCTTTTATGTTCTTAATGGTTTTATGGATTATATCTTATGGAGCTTGATTTAAGAACTTTGGAATTCACCTTGGACAGTGTCATCAAATTCCTGTTTTTTGGGTGCTGGTCATATTTTGGAGCTAAGCATTTAAGTAGGATCATATTACTTGACTTGCTAGAAAACATAGCAAGTCTGTTTATTTTGCAAATGCTTTTTTTTGTTTGATAAGCAAATTATTTGAAGTTGTTTGTATATATTTTCTTTCTTTTTAGGGCATTTGCTTTGGAGGAAGATGTAAAACCAGGGACCGACAGTGTAAATATATCTGGGGTGAAAGTGAGTAAATAATAAAGTTTCTAAGTTGGTTATCATTCATGTGGCTTGAAAAGTAATTTTTCCTGAGAAAAAATCATGGGAAAATGAATGCTCAGACCCATTGAAAACAACCAGGACTGCATGCTGTGATCCAGAACTCTGCTCCATTTTGATTTTTGCCCTTGAATTTTAGTTTTTCTTTTGAGTAATTTTGGTACTCCTAGAACTTTAAACTCAGTTTTAAACTTAACTTTATGCTTGTTTTTAACTTCATGTTTGTTTCTTTCTTAGTTCCATGTTCTTTTTTCTGTTGATGTTCTAGTGCTGACTGCATCACCTACTTCTCCAAACAACACATCCTCTGCTCCTTTTTGTGGCATAAGCTATTCATCAGGCAGAGCTGTGGCCTATTCTAAAACGTAGGAAAGATCAAAGAAATTGCAGTGGACACTCAGTAAGAAGAGCACAGTCCAGCATGTGGACTGCATGTCTCTCTTTGAAGACGAGTCTTCCTGAAATGATGCCCACTGGCTGTGCAGATTACTTTTGTCAAGCAAAGTGTGTATTTAGCTATCATTCAGTTAAAGCTTTGGCAGTTCAAACAAACCTGCATATGTGCAAGAACCACACATGCAAGAAGGGAAAAATGAGTGATTCTTTTGGTCTGGATGGTAATGTATATCATCTCACCAAACACAGCATATCTGTAGTTATTTTTCTATTGCTATAGCAGATATTTTCTACTGCCTTATGTTTGATTGGCAGTGTTCTAACTGTAAGAGAGGTTTGATCATTTTATGATTGGGAAATAAGGAATTAGGTTGCATTGCAGTACAAAAAGGTGCCATTTACATACTCAATTGTGTTGAAAGCATACAGTAATTTCTACGTGGTCACATATAATATCTCTCTTGGACATCAGACATGTTACATATTTATATTAATAGCATGCAGACTGCAACAGTTTCAGTGGTATGTTTACAAAGAACCTTTGACAGGACAAAAGCTCTTTGAATGGCTTCATTATGTTGGGAGATTATAGGAATGCAGGCACTGCTGAAGATGAGTTCCTTATGCATGGCACAGAAAGTTGAAAGAAAGGAGAAAGTCTCCTTTCTCCCCCTCATTTTGTTTTTCCCTCCTCTTTTTCAGCTCTTGATCTCGTATTGATTACCTTACTTGTATGAGACTGAAGTTTTACATTTAACTTCTTATTAACAACCTAGGGAACCTATAATGACATTTATTGACTAATTTCAGTGGCTTCTGGACATTTTGAGTCAATAAAATTGGTCAATTGTAACAAAAATTTTAAAAGAATCCTGTCAACAATTTTCAGTTCTTGTTGAGAATATCTTGCAGAGTTCCAAAGCACATCTGCAGACCATGATACTGCATTTGACAGATTGGAAAGCTCTATTTACTATCATGGCGCATCCCTATTTCCCAGGGCTTGGCTTTTCAAAGTCTTTATCACCTGAGAAGAGATTTGTTTCTGTTTCAGAAGTGTCAGCTGCTGACAGGTACTGCTATGAGAAGTTGAATATTGAAGGGACTGAGAAAGGAAACTGTGGAAGAGACAAGGACTCTTGGATACAGTGCAATAAACAGTAAGTTGATCCATTTAAAAACAGCTGGTGTGGGATTTTTATCCCTTCTTCAGTTCCCAAGGTTGCATGAAGAGACCTCTGTGCAGAAGCATGTCCTCTTTTTTCATTCTAATTCTGCTTACAGATCCTTTCCCAGCTCTCTGTGCAGATGTGGTAACCTTACTTTTGTTCCTTCACAAACTCCAAAGTGAAAAATATGCATTAACATGAGAAAGGCCTTACCCTCCTAGTCTGACAATGTGCAAGTCCCTGCATACAAGTTTAAAGTCGCTTTGAAAGTTGTGTCTCTAACTCCTTAACATATGTCAGACACCGCTTCTACTGCTTCTCCATGGGACAGCTGTTGAACCTTAATAGGATATTAAATCAATTTGATGTGGTTTGTTCTTGACAGTTCTTCATTTGCAGGGCATTGTTGATAATACATCACAAAAAAGCCTCATTCTCAGGAGAATAATTTTTGTGGGAAATAGGACATTATTTATGGCAGTTCTGTCAGTGAGAAAAAAGCAAAGAATAACAAATATGTTGCAAAAGCAAGTGAAGAAAAACACATTTTTTGATCATGCATTTTTCTTGAATTTTCTTTTTTGTGAGTATCTGTTTATTCTCTCAATGCAGGGATGTGCTTTGTGGATACCTTCTGTGCTCGAACATATCTAGTGTGCCCAGACTTGGAGAACTTGATGGTGAAATCACTTCATCGGTCTTGCAGTTTGGTAAAGTCTACTCTTGCAGGTAATTGGAAATCCTGAAAATAGGGCTGTCAATATACATCTTGCCTGGAAAACGATGTTTCTCATTCTGAAGTGGAGAACTGTTTACATAAAAAAAATAAAAAAAAAAAGTGTCCTATTAAGAAGTAATCATTATTCCAGCTCAAACTTTTTAACCTTCTGAAACTTTACTGTGTATGGAGAGCCCAGCTGTTTTGCAGACCCCTTTGTGTAGCTGTCAGTTTTGCCAATAGAGAGATAATGCTCTTCTCTGGCCTCTCAAAACTACATTCTTTAATATTTGTAGCATGTTTAGTTTGCTGAAAATACTTAGACATTTGCTGCACTGCTAAAGCTAACTGGCAGCTTAATGCATTGCCTTATGTTAGTTTAATACCAGTTACAGACCTGGTATGTTCTCACAGCAAGATGAAATAAAGTCCTGCATAACTAAATTCAGTGTTTCTTACAACACAAGCTCTTATGCAAGAAAAATGTTGTTTTCATCATTATATTCTTTGATGTAGATATACTCCATTTTGCTTTGCTTCACATTGGGGCTGGTGAGATAAATTAGCTAGTGCATATTCTTCCCTGGTCCTGTGCATTGCATAATGCAGACAGAAATGAAGGTAGCAGCCCAGAGCACTTTCTTGGGTGTCTGGTAAAAGCACAAGTCTCTGGGGATCTTCCTGCTTGTCTTATAGTGGTGGGCATGTGAAGCTTGATGAGGAGACGGACCTGGGCTATGTGGAGAATGGGACGCCATGTGGGCCAAATATGGTGTGCCTTGACCATCGCTGCCTCCCCATCGAATCCTTCAACTTCAGCACCTGCCCGGGCACCACAGACACCCAGATCTGTTCAGGACATGGTGTATGTTCTTATACTCTTCATTCCTCTTGTCCGTTCTGGCTAAGTATACAGTATTGTGTAGCAGAGTAGCTAGACCTTGCATGAAGCCAGCAGCGTGACTCTAGAAGTCTATACTGAAGGAGACTTATCAGTGAACATAATGTGCTGCAGTCTAAGCATCACAGTAAGTAGATATTAATTTTACAAAAATCTTACCAGCCATCACTTGAGCTAACTTGCTTGGTATTTCCTCGGGCAGCATTCAGAAGGATATAAAGGTTTTGTTGCCCATTTCTTAGAAAGGAGGGGCTGTGTTCTTCCAAATGCTCTCTTTAATTACTTCTGTTGTGTCAACAGCCAATGAAATTCATAAAGTCATTTGATTTTGTTGGCTGAGAGTTAATTCCCACCAGAAAATGGAGTAGTGAACTAGCTCCCGGCTTTCATGGTCAGTGTCTTTGGTCAGTGCAGAGCCTATGGTTTTGCTGTGGCCCTGGCAAATCTCTTTGTCCCTCACGCAGTTTGAAAGAGTGTCCAGGTCCCTGTGGCTTGGCTGAGATCAAAGGAACTGTTCTCTCTTAATGCCTTTTGTCTCCTGCACTGTATGAGTACTCCCTTTATTATCTGAAATTAACCACTTCTTCATATTAAAAAAATAATTGAGTCTCCTAAAGCAATTTTAGATGGCTCTATTAAATATACATTGAATTAAAAATCTATTAATGTACTCAGTATCTCCCACTATGTGATATATTACATAATATATTACAATATAATACATATATAAAGTGTAATGATGCGTTTAATATATTTATATCTAATACATAAATTAAAAATTGCAGTATATTAAAAACGTTACGCAAAATTTTGCAGGCAGTTAAAGTTGGCACATCTAACTGTACCTATTCTGTAGTTTAATTATGGGAATAGATTAATTTTATTATTTGATTCTGAACGGCACTTTTGGCTGCAGGTTTGTAGCAATGAAATAAAGTGTGTCTGTGACCGATTCTGGGGAGGAGATGACTGCAGTTCTCGAATCAAAGATGATGTATTTTTTTATAAAGATGCCATCAACAAAGGTATGTAGTTATAATTTTTTAACAAAAATTAGTAAAGCTTGGATTTGAGGAAGTTTCATTAAGCAAAACTAGCTCTCTGACTCTTCCAGCCAGCATGCAACACGATGCACCGGTAGGAGCCTCATCCCCTTTCTTCCTTGTTCAGCAGAAGCACTCACTGTCAGTGCCACTCATGAGTATTTGGTGCAGCACTTGTGACTGTCACCAGTGCATCTAGTTGTGCTTTGCTTGCCCCAGACATTTCAGTGACCTGATTAAGTGATTGATAGGTTAGGACAAACAAAAATTGACTTGTTTTTGTATCCTGGTGGAAAGATATAGTTTCTTACATGTCATTTTTGTTTGTAGAGTCAGTTTTTTATTACATGGAAACATGCAGATTGTTGACACAAAATTGTAGTCTTTTACGTTTTTTTGAGTGAGAGTTTTATTCCTCTTGAGACTTGCATACAAGAAGATAAATTGGAGAAAAATGAGAGTGTAAATGTTTTATATAGTCATTAGAAATTGCTCTATGGGGCAGTTTTACTGTCTCCCAGAATGCCATTTCTGGTCTTTTTTAGTTTATTCAGCAATGAGGAAGTTTTAAACAAAAAGTCCATTTTATTCCAATGTAAGCATTTGTTTACTAGACAGGTGATATGATTGCAATATAGTAGTTTAGTATTGATGACATTATGTTGGTATACCTGGCACAACTTTTCCAAGTAGCAAGCATTCAGTTACGTGAAGCAGATAGAACTCAAAGTTTGATATACAAAAGAGCTTTTGATGGCCATGTTATACTTCAAGATGGCATTGCTGGTTACAATTAGTCATCTGAGTGCAAGTTGTTCAAGCAGGTTTTTGAGAGATGGTGAATTTACTGTTCTTGTATATTTTATCTTGAAAGTGCATTTTTTTTTCCCTTTCTTGTGTTTCTAGGTGTTGTTAGCACAAACATAATAATAGGGGCAATTGCTGGCACCATTTTAGTATTGGCTCTCGTTTTAGGGATAACTGCGTGGGGTTACAAGTAAGTGAATTGTATTCTTCTTAATTTAGTTAAAATATGCTTATTTAATCTGATAATTGGCTACGTTGTGATAGAAACAATTCAAACATCATCTGAAGAAATCCAGATTTGATTATATTTGTACAGTATCATTTTTTGTAGTGTTAGCATTTCTCAGAGGATTCTTATATGTATATGTGATTTTGCTTTTGGAGGGTTTGGTCCAGGTTTGAAAGATTTTTTCTTTTTTTTTTTTTTTTCTTTTTTTTTTTCTATTTCTTTTATTATTGGAAATTGCCAGATTGTAATTT
This sequence comes from Lagopus muta, assembly GCF_023343835.1. Taxonomy (NCBI): domain Eukaryota; kingdom Metazoa; phylum Chordata; class Aves; order Galliformes; family Phasianidae; genus Lagopus; species Lagopus muta. The sequence goes on from NC_064439.1 coordinate 20,904,423, forward strand.
TACTGCATCTAACTAAGGAAATGCCAGATTACAGTCTGATTCATTTACAAATCTTTCCTAATGACAGAATAAATTTAGAAAGATTTGCCTTCAGACAGTAAAGCCTTAGGTTTCCCTAAACAGATATTTGTCTTCAGTCAGCTTAACCCCAAATCAATTCAAACATATTTTTTTTTTGTGAGAAAGGCCTGCAGTGTGTAAATGAGTTGTGACTTCTTTCCTGATGTAGAACTGTAAGTACTCTGCTCACTGAAGGTCAAAGTGGATTGTTTTAATCTGATTGCTCTTTTTCAGTATTTCTCCTTTTGTGAATTGCTTCTAAAACCAGAAAAGTGCAGTTCTTTTGCATACATTACAAAAAGTCAGGTGCTTGTTTAGCCACTGGTGTTTGAGTGAGAGTGACTGTCAGAGTCCTTCCTCCGTGCGCTCTTGAGGCAAGTTGCACTGCAGGCAGTGCTGTGGCCAGGACACAGCCCCTTGGTTTGGCATTACAAGTTGGCATGTCCCCTGCCCCAGCATTACTCTGAGGGAGGCTGAGGGCAGCCAGGAATACATAAGGAAAGAGGGTTTTTTTTGGAAAAAAAGCTCAGAGGATTAGGATAGTAAAAGGACAGGTTATGCTGCCATGATAGTTCAACGTTAGCTGCTGGAGGTATTTGAAAATCTGAGCTTGTATGTTGAGTACAGCTCCAGAAGTTAAGGGCTAGTTTGGCGGTTAGCCAGAGAGATTCGCTTTTGGAAGTGGAGGGCAAAAGGGCACCATTCATCAGCAGCACCACAGTAAATAGGCTTGAAATTGTCATGAAGGGCACCTCCAGGTCAGTGCTGACGTTTTCCGTCAACATGAGTGTTTTTCCTTGTTTATTCTTGTTTATGATGATGTTTATTTCAGAATTGGATTTTGTTGAAAAATTTTGAGCAAAATTTCCATTCTGTATATGTTTTACTGTCTACGTGTACCTGCATACTGATAATGTAAACATATTTCTTTCTCTTCTTTTTTTATGGAAAGAAACTACAGAAGACAGAGGTATGTGATAAAAGTAATGGAATGTATTTCTAGAAAATTCTGAAAATATCTTTTCTTGCTCATTTACATGCTGCAAAGAAAATATAGGGGTGATGAATTGTCATATTTTAAAAAATATTTACTTGAATATATAAAATTAATGTTGATTCTGTACACATTGCTTGAAATCTCAATTTCACTGGACTCATTAGCAAAAGTAATGTTCACTTCTTAGAGCATTTTAGGAAAACAGGAGAGTATTTCCAGTAAAAGGCTGAAAATCTGCTATTAGGGATGAAATTATCCTTGAGATCTGAGGATTGAATAATTAATATTCACACGATATTTAGGAGCCTTCTGAGACAAATTCATTTCCAGTGCTTCTTTGCAATTAATGCAAAGTACTGTGCAATTAAATCAGTGTGTGAAAGGAGAGCCCATTCCCTACAGCCATCCTGCTGATGTATTTGTAGCCAAATCATGGCACCAGCTTCAGAAGAGGCCTCAGCTTTTACACTTCAAGTTGGTGGCCAGAACTCAAACAGTGATTTGGGGTTCAGCTCCCAGAAGACCACCATCATCTGCTTCACAAACCAATCTGGGAAGGAGATCTGCTGCTTCTCACAGGCCTCTGCAGATGAAACATTTTCTCAAATTCTCCTGTTTTCTGCCCGTGTTACCAGCCCCTGATCCAAGCTGTTGCTTTGTGTGTTGCTGCTACCTGTTGTGGTTGTTCTCCTCCTCCTCTGCTTGTGTAGTGCTTTCTCTGCCAGACTTAAAATACAAAAAGCAGAAAAACTCTGCAAAGTGCTGGTAGCTTTATGTTGTGCACAACAAGCTCAGAGAGAAGACAGAAACAGTGACTAGAAGAAGTCAAAGCAAGCATTATGGTTGGACTGGCAGGTAGGAAATGTCACCAGGCACAAGGAAGGAAGAATTTGGCAATTTGGTGGTGCTGAGTGGTGAATGTTGCATCCACAAACACATACGTAGCCTTTGAGTTATTCTGTTGTTGGCAGAGGACAGAAGGGACCTCTAAGTATGGGAAGAGACTACCTCCTGTGAATAGCACTGGAATACTAGAGAATCGCATGTTTTTCACATTTCCTAAGGATGTGGTCAGTTTGCAGCTATGTCTGTGGGCATGAACAGAGAGAAACCAGTATAGGTTACAGCTTTTGGAGGTGATGGAGGGATGGAGATACTTCATGAAGAAAATGAAGTTTGTAGAACTATTCTGTGGAACTGTCTATTCTAAATAGAATTATGTTGGATATGTACACAGAGTGCCCCACAAGCGTTAAAAACAGGCATCTACCTCAGCGTCTCTTTTTTAAAAATTGTTTATTGTTAGTCCTTAAATAAAGATGAAAACAAGACATTGAGATATTACTTAAAGAAGCATTACTAAAGGAATAGTATTTGATAGTGCTAAGTGAAACAATGAACTGGAAAGTCACAAAAGGAGTGAATTAGCAAGGATTCTGTCAGCTGGGATAAGGTGGATGTATGGGAGCAGCTATTTCTGACCAGGCAGTGAGAGAGCACTTTGCTAGAGGAGCCCTGGGGAGCAGAACTGTGCATACTCTGTCAGTACTGAAAAGGTGTAGTGGCTGAAGAATGGGAACTCAAGAACTGTTAGAGAAATAACATGCAAGTACTGTGGTACATTAGTGATTTCATATTTCAAATACTTCAGGACCATTATAAATTCAAATCCGGAATGAAGAGACACCAGTTCCAGTCTGGAGTTGGACATAATCTAAGGATGAATCAATCTTCTGATAAATGTGCATCTTGATAAGGGAAAACTGAAGCCAAAAATCCTTGGACAGTGCAGGGATAATTGAACTGCTGGTATTATGATGTAGCCAGCTTTCAGATGAGCAATTTGTATTTTCTGGCTTGGTGGAACTGTAACTGGAATATTGAGATTGGAGTTTTTCAGCTGGCAATCAACTTACTGCCTGAACAAAAGTGGCATAACTTGATTGAGAATTCCTAACGCATTGTTTTGTGGACCAAAACCACACCTCTGGCAGTAGAAAAGGATGAACTGTTCTGAAATTTGTATGGCATTACTTTTATATGTCTCGGCAGACTGAATCTGTAATGGTGATCAGTAGTAGCTGAGAAGCTCTGGCGCTGGCATAAATTCCTTTGGACATGAGGATAATCAGTGAACTGGAGATCTTTTTCCTCCTGAAGTTTAAACAACTCATTATTGTTGTTTTTGAATTCAGTAGCAGTCACAAAAACGGAAAAGAAGGCATCTATCTCAGTAATCATCCAGAGGGAAAAACACTCTCGCTTTTCCTGAACTCCTCTTTGACTCAGGCTTGCATTCTGCCAGGAGTGCCTTTCACAACCCTCACAATGAGACCTTGAAATGTCTGAGCTTAGGTATCCACCATCCCGAGAACCACCAACTTTAAAAACAGTGATCAGAGTTTATCAGTGAAGTGCTCCTTGCTTTTCCCTCCTAAAAACACATCATTCCCTTTCCTGAACTGTCAGAAATATGCAGAAGTTTTCTCTTGGGTAGTTGAATTACTTCTTATAGATTGAATGTATGTGTTTAACAGGTTTCCTCGAGGGTCATGATCCTTGTCTCTTTCCTTAAAACTGATATCTGTGTGCATTTGTCTGCGTGCTCATGCCTGCCATGTTCTCTGACTCTCCGATGTTTGTTATGCTTCAGACAAATACCCCAGGGAGATTATGTAAAAAAGCCCGGAGAGGCCGACTCTTTCTATAGCGACATGCCTCCTGGAGTCAGCACAAACTCTGCATCTAGTTCTAAGAAGAGGTCTGCTTTTCTGTCGCATTTTCAGATTTCTACCTGTTCCATCACCCATTATTCCATTAGTCAGAACATTTCATTGTTTTGCAGCAGGTTTGATTCTTTCTTCTTTCTTTGTGGAATGTTACGGTTAGCATCCTTTGTGCTTTGATTACTGATTTTTCTCACGTGTCCTGAGCTACTAATTATTACAATTAGGCCAGAATAAACATGTTTTCCAATGGAAACCAAATTTGGGCAGTCCAGTTTTCATCATTTTCCTGCTTGAAAATTGCTTTCAAGTAGACTGCAGTAATAATTGCTGAATAAAAAATATTTAAATTAAAAACACTTTTTATCATCTTTGTCATGTAATCAAAGAAAAGGAACAATGTCTTGCTTCAATAATAAATGTAAATTCTTTTTATACCTTTATTTATTGGTGTGATTAATTCACTAAGTTGACCTAGACTTCTGAATACTATCCTTGCTGTCTCATAGTAAGGATGATGGTACTTACATTTTATTTCACTTTCACTTACTAAACTAATGTACTAAATGGCTGCCAAGAGTTGTCTTAAAAATGATTCCGCAAAGACTTTCTGTAGTTTCTTGCTTGCTGCTATGAGTAGCCAAAGAGGGCATTAGATTTTTCCACTGTTTCACAGATTTCACTTATTCTGCCATTGCTCTGACTATTTACAAAAGAAAGTATTTAAAAATGGAAAATTCATTAAAAAACATTGTGAGTCCTCTATAATTGCTGAGGTCCTGAGGTTATGATGTTTGAAGTCCTCTGTAGTCAGAGATGCTTTAATTAAGAAAATCTTCGGCCAGCATTGTAAAACAATTTATAAGAAGCTGTGAATGTCTTTTCAGAGATAGACATTCGTGAACCGCTTCGTAAGTCAACTGCAATCTCGGTTCTTGTCTCAGTGAGCAGTCAGTAGCTCCGTGTGCAGTTGACAAAGCCATTCTCTTTGTGCTATTTTTGAAGAAAATAAGGAGAAATATATGGAAGGGGTACATTTGCAGTGCCATGAGGTATATTGGCTTGAAACTATGTGCAACTTAATTCCATGTGGTCTAATAAATATGTTATTAAGAAAACAGTGGTAGTATGTAATTAATTATTTCCAATTTTTAAATTCAGCTTTTTAGATTTATGAGTTGTTACTTGTTTCCAGGAGCAAAAATTAACTTTAAATGGTACAGTGTTTGTGTTGGAGAATCTTTTCTCGTGTGGGTATTTTGAAAATTTTGAAAAAAGAAGTCTTGGAAAAGCAGATTTTTGTATAGGTTTGTGTAAGCAGGCTTGCATTCCAGCTAAGAAAAATACTTGTTTTAAAATGAATGTCATTCAAGGTGTTTCATCTTTTGTCCTGTATCTTTGTTTCATACTCCATTTCTTTCATGTGTTTTGTTTATTATTTGTTCTGAAAAGCTAATGATTTCTAAGGTCTGTCTGTACTAGAGAGGTTTTTTGTTGCCTGCCACCAGTTCAGATACTTTGTGCTACTGTCAAGTCCAAAAAAGCAAGCCTGAAAAATATTCCATTAACATTGTGCTGGACCTGTCACAGTGCTACCATTTCAATGCCCAGGGACTATTTCCTACATTATTTCAAGTGGGCTGTGATTTGCTCTGGATGGAAACATTGATGGCATCTCTTCACAGGTGTTCACATGACTGAGATATCAGCCTCCTGGGCTTTTCCTTGCTGGAAAAACCTGTGAAGCGTTAGTTAGTATTCACAGGCATTCAAAGATTTAAAAGTATAAATTTATAGTAATTCTTGTTGTTGTGAAATAGCAAACAGCAAAGGCAGTACGTAGCAAGCCACTCCTGGACCTGAGGATGCTTAGGAGGAGAAAATGATTACCAAATCTGTCAGTGGATCTGTCAGTTCTCAGATCTTTTACATTTCATATAAGTTTGAATTAATAAAGCATTAATAAAGCCCTGAGCTTACTTCAGTGTGCCTGTGATTAGCCTTATCTTCTGGAAACTGAAGAGCATTTGTCAGATGCCCGCACTGCGTGGAGAGCAGAGATGGAAAAACACAAGAGTGTTCAGACTTTTACAAAGCACAGAAATACATCTTTTAAGCAAAACTTCTTAAGAAATAAGCCATCTATTCTGACCAGTTTTGCTAGTGCAGACAGACCTTAGGCTGTGTTATGACACTGACTTTGGCAATGTGGCTGTCTCTGAACAGCTGAGCTAGCATTTGTGTTGAGGATACACCCGTAACAGTAACTGCATCTGAGCCCTCCTATTCCAGGTCAAATGGATTATCTCATTCCTGGAGTGAAAGGATACCAGACACAAAGCATATTTCAGACATTTGTGAAAATGGGAGGCCTAGGAGTAATTCTTGGCAAGGTAAGTGTGAACCTTTGTACTGGTCACAGTGGAAGCCATTGCTGCTCTCTGAATGCTTAGGTAATCTTAGGAGAGCAGCATGACTCCTGAAAATTCTGCCTATTGTTAACCTGGAGTTAGGATTTAGAAGTGCCCCACACAAGCTTTATTACATAAAAATTGGATCTAATTTCTGCTATTTCTCCAATGTGAGTCAACATGAAAGAGTTCAAGAGGTCCGTTCACTTTTGCCAGCTTTCATGATTTTTATTATGCAGTATCTTTTTTTCTCGAAGTGATTTTTTTCAAGTGAATGCTGAAACTAAATAGTTTTCAGCTCTGTACAGTTGAAACAAAGTAGTGGAAGATCACCTAAATATTAAGTTTTCCCAGTCTGATGTAATTCAAAAGAGACTGACTTATGGCTTTTAAATGGTCATAGCTAGTGACTTGTCGGGGATGCAGAGAGAATATACAGTTTGGAATGGAATATAGGTTGGTTTCAAGATATTTTACCACCTGTATTTATCCTTTGATTTCTTTCAGGTAATATAGGAGGAAACAGAAAGAAAGTCAGAGGCAAAAGATTTAGGCCACGGTCTAATTCAACTGAGTAAGTCTGAATTTACAACAGCAAAGCCTAAAAGTACAGTTTTCATACTTCTGTTTTGTAGACCAAGACAAAGAGTAATGAAAAGTAGACAGAAGCATTTTTGCCCTGTGGCCCATTCTGATTGCTGACTGATAATGGCTGATCTGGTAATGGTTTGGCTTTCAACCTCTTTTTATGTATTCTTTAACAAGTTATCTATCAATTTTCTTTTTTGTGTAGGCATTCTCACAGTCATCCCCATAGCAATTCACAATGATGGTGGCAGCCTGCACCATCACTACAGCCCGTTATCTACAGTAAACTGCCATTGCTGAGTGTATCCTGGTTCAGTATTGAATTTCTGATAACTCATTTCCTACCCTTGTCTTCACCTTGGGTTGGACCATTGCAGAGTTAGCGATTCGCATCTCTGTGAACCTGCCTGGAGTCTTTAGGGGAGGTATCTTCTCTAAGAGTATCTCATAGTTCATTGTTGTAAGCTAGCAAAAACTGAAGGAGCCAGTCTTGAGTAAGCCATGGCAGTCCTTACCATGTGGCTGATCCACAGACCCCTACAGCATGACTTATATGGTGTTCTATATTGATGTGGTAGTTACATTTACTGAAGAGTGAATTCACTGCTTCCCACAGGGAAAGAGCCTTTTACTTAATCCTACTGGTTCAGGCTTCTTTCATGACTGAATGGGGAATGGCTGGAAGCATCATCTCTAGGCGTGTCAAGCACTGGCTGGCTTTTCAGCACTTACACTCCACAGAAATGACCCCTCTGTGACCATGACAGCAATGACAGTGCCCTTTCTCATACCATTAGTACTAACTTTGCACCTGTATGGGCAAGCAGGCTTGATGCCAACCCTGCTGGAACTAGTACTGCTGTCACCTCTCTGAGCCCTGTTTTCTGCGATTTGGGGAGTTAAGTTTGTTCTGAAATTTTTCTTCCACCTGCAATGAACTTTCTTGAATCAAGTAGGCTTAGAAACGTTCACACAGAAGATTCTGTCTTCCAAACTACAGAAATAATAGTTTGATGCACAAAGTAATTATCGCATTACATGGCCAAAATGGTCACATGGAACCAGAAATATTAGCCCCATGCCCTTTAGAGAAGTTTATCAAGTGCCCCTGTGCTCTTGGTTTTAGTGCTGATAAGCCCTTAAAGGAATATTATTTTCCTCGTTTTCTTTTCTCCTCACATGAGCCAGTTTGATAAAAGTGAAATTAATCTGACCAAAACAAGATTGGAAGTTCTTCTTTAGAAGCTTGTCCTGTGCTCTTCTTCATTTTCTAATTGAATTCTCAAGCAAGATTTATAAAAACAACATGGTTAAATTAATTATGTCATTATTCTATTGCTCAGCAGAGTTGCAAACTGGAGCTGGATTTGATCCATAAAAAATAAGACCAGAGCAGCTCTTTTTATCCCAACAAAATTGTGTGGGAAGAACATAGTTTTCAGTGAAAGCCAAAAAAAACCTCTAACGGGCATATTTTTTCCTCTGTGCTGCTCAGCTGCTATACATTTGCTCCAAGATCTTTAGAGTGCAAAATAATTGGGTAGACAGTGTGTGAGTTAGAAATCTTTTTCCCAACACCATTGTTTTTTGTTTCTTTTTTTTGAAAGTGCTCCTAAATTCCCACCTAATTCTCAGCTGTTCTTCCTGCTTCTCTCTGTGCCTCTCATCCCAGCAGCAGCCCCTGGTGCTACCCCAGCTAGAGATGTAGCACTGCACGTTCTGTCCTGCAGAGACAAGAGGCTCTTTCTGATGGGGCCTGTCCTGGATTGCATGAGACTGTCTGAGTCTCCTTGGCAAACCTGTCACTTACAGAGTTCTCACTGTGCCAACGATGTGCTGTGAGATTCAGTGGGGAACAGAGAGAACTGCCCAAGGCACACAGCAGTCTGGTCAGTGAGATAATGTGCTCTGAAAGAAGGGAAAATTGACAGAGGAAAGTCTAACTGTGGCCAACATATCCATAAAAAATAAATATGTCAGCTGCGTTGAGGATGCCTCAGAATACGTGGTGGTTTTTCCCAAATTTACCTTCTTATCTTCTCTGGGAAACAGAGTAATCTTAAAATCTGTTTTGAAACAGAAAGCCCACCTAAAGCCCTGCAGGTCCAAAGAATACTTACTGAGACAGAAAATAGGGAGGAATGCTGTTTGTCTCTTGTTAGTATCAGAGACAAATGGATCTCCCACTAGAAAAATGCATTCATTTGTGCCATACCTTGTGCAGAATTCTTTTTTAATGTTCAGATGCAGACTAATACACTTGCTTACAAAAGTATCCGACGTATTCATTGGTCTGTAGCAATTGCACATACTGTGCACAACCTTTTTTGTATACAGCATCAGATAACAGAGAAATGTGCCATTGGTCATTTAAATGACATTGTTTTAAGCACTGAGCAAGGTCTGGGCTGTGCAGCCCTCATGAACAGCACTGACAGAGGGGCTGCATGCGACTGTTCCTGAAATGTGTCCTGGTGACACCTCTGTGCATCCCCTTGTGCACAGCAGTTCCATGGTACAGGGCACTGCTGGGAGTATGGCTCTGCAGAGACTGCTACAGCTCTTTTGGGATGCATTAGATTGTTTCTAGGTGTTTTAAAGCAAAATTCTTCATTAAAGGCAAGTGGTTCAGTTCACACAGAAGCAATGCCAAAAGGCTAAATGTTTCTGCAGCTTTTTCATAAATGGCCTGATAAAACTGATTAGAGGTATCCAAGAAAGACAATGAAAGTTTTTTGAATAAGCTGAATTTTAACTGGGAGCATGTGTTAAAACAGGTCCCAGGAAATGTGTGCTTTGCCAAATAGCAATTCTGCTCTCTGTTAGTTCGCACTGCTTTTCCTATAAGCGTTTATCTTCCTCGTTGTTATAACTGATGCAAACATTTTTTGGCTTAGACTCTCTGTTATATATTGTGTTTTTGCAGCAGGGTAACCCATGCATCTGAGCCTGGGCTTTCTTTCGCCCACCCAACCCCGTCCCAAGGCATAAGCCCAGAGGGCTCTGACCCCCCCCAAACAGGGAGCCAGAATCACAGGTCAGTCTCACCTGCCCCTGCGCTCTGGGCTGCATTCTACCCCCTGACAGTCCCTTTTCCTCAGTATCCCTCAGTGCCACTGCGGCTAGACGCGGTGACTGCTTTGAGGTGCTCCTGCTGCCGCCGTGCTAGCTGGCCTTCCTCCTCCCAGCCCGAGGGTACCAGTGTCCCCAGCCCAGGTCTTTGCACTGTTGCATGTTGTGCTGCAAGCCAAATGGAGCTGTTGGTTGAGCTGTAGGCTTATGTGTAAGAACACCTTGGTTTTCAAGGGAAACTTCTCATTCGAAGGAAATGCGGATTCTGGCCCTCACTAATGATGTGGCCGTGAAGATCAGCCTGAGAGCTTACTAGTGGGATCACTTAGTGATCTGTGAGTTACCTGGTTCAACACTTCTGTAACAGGCAGAATGGGGTGGTGAGCAATGGCCTGTGGTACAGCTGGAACAGGGAACCCCGCCACATGGTGGTGCAACCGCTGCATGCTTTGATACCACTCTACACTTGGTTTTCTAATGCAGGGAGCCAGACTGGGAGTGTTTCATGGTTACCAGAAGAACCTTTCAAATGAAAAAATCAAGTCAAAAGTACTGCAGTGATGTCTGTTTTCCAAGAACATATGTAGTCGCACATAGTTAATGCTAAAACCCAAACCTATTAGTTCCTGATGACACTGGTATCAGCCTGTGGCTCCACTTGCAGTTCTCGTGCTGTGCTACCTTTTTTGACATTTTCTTTCCCTAAGAGGCAGAGCTGGAAAGCATGAAGCACTCCTGATTCCTTATCAGTAAGCGAGCTGAGGAAGCTACTTAGAAGCGAGCACTTGTGGCTGAGGGCGAGAACGTTTGGAAAGCTGTGGCTGTGCTTGTGCGGGGTGGGGAGAAGTTCCAGAGCCAAAAAGGAGGCCTAAGCAGTCAGAAAGTGCCGCTGCTTTTGTCTCTGATGTGGTCTGAAATATGGGCAGGTTTAAAGGGCATGGTCTGGCTCCACCAAACCCCACCTGAGCAGTCCCTTCTCAGGCCTGTTCCCATGAGCGAGGTCAATGGAATCCCTTTCGTAAGGATGGTGAGAACTGACCCCAGGTACCAAAACTAACTTAAAAAGATTCTTTTTTCCCCCTTTCCCTTGGTTACAAGTTATTTCCTGTTTCAGAGTGTGCTAATCTCCATTAAATGAAGGTGGTGGTTACAGATAATTGTGAAACTGTTGCCATTCTTATACAGCAAAACCAGATTTAAATTGGACCAGTTTGCTGCTTCTATGCTGCCCTTCTTTTCTTAATGTTATGAAAAGGGAGAAATTCCCTCAACGTGGTACTGGGGGTTAAGAAAAACCAGTCAAAAAAAGTTATCTTCTTTGCTAGTAACATTATTGTCAAATAATTAAACACCATCTTTATTTCTAGTTTTCATGTAGCTAATATGAGTATGTAGCTCAGGCATGTTTTACTAAAACAGGTGGTTTTGGTGTCAAGGTTACTTCTGTAAAATGGGAGATAGCCCTGCAGCCCACCTCCTTGAAAGCTTCTTGTGGTCCTATCACAGGAAGCAATAATAAAATCAAATGTTTGTTTGCACATAAATGCAAAAACTGCCACCACATTGGCAAGCAAGTCTAGCCTTTCAACGTATTGAGGCTGAAATTCATTCCTGTAGAAGGGCCAAGCCAAGTTTCCATACTCATTTCGCCGTTGTCTTGCAATTTGCTCTAGATGGGTACAAACCTGTGTCTGCAGCTGGGCAAAAATGTAGGACTGGAGCCCAAATGCCCCTTCAGCCTTACTTTGAGATCATGAGAGGAGTTGAAAACAGGAGCTTAATGCTGGCCCTCTGTCTAGGAGTGAATTTTGCCCTTAGGAGAGAAAATGAGTGATGTATCCTTTCATAGAATTTCCAGATAAACCAAACATGCCAGTCTTGTCAGGGGTTCTCATGCAGTTGTACACATTACCTAGTCCTCACCCTACATCCATACTGATTGATTTGCCATATTCACTTGCATTTTGGGGATGAAGACATCCTTGCTAAGCTTGTGCTGTGTGTTCTCAGATTTTCTATTCTTGTTCTTCTGCTTTCTCTGTTCCTTCCATTGCTTTCTGCAGGTATTTAAACCCATGGTTCAAAAGAGAATATAATGTAGCTAAGTGGGTAGAAGATGTGAATAAAAACACTGAAGGACCATACTTTAGGTATTTTGTAAATTAATTCTATATCTTTTTTAAGAGCTGTTCCAGCATATACAAATATCTTGAGACTCCTACCTTGTATAAATCAATACAAGTTACTGTAGGTGCAAAGGGCCCCTCTTCTTTTGCTGCATTTTGATGTCTGTTTTTGGCTTCATGTGCAATTTACAATTCTTTTACTGAATGTTTTAATGAAGCCATTGAAAAGGGTGTGTGTAGTGCATGCATTCCCACCATCATCTGTAGCTTGTAGTAGCTTTCTCATCATTTTATGCCAAGTAGTGTTTATGGGCATGAGATGTATTTATCACTAATAAAGTAGTATTAACTTAAATAGAATTTAATTTACTGAAGCAAACGTTACACATTCACTCTACCCACTGTCTTATATAGTGCATACTAAAATTTAAACAAAACAAAAAAGTAGTGGTATTTTACCCTCACCATACAATGAAATAATTAGCATTGTGATTGGATAAATGAATGTATGAGAATATACTCTGTGCTCTGCTCTCAAACAACTAATGAATCTGTTACAAGTGAGTGTAGGGTTCTATTTCCCAAATCCCTTGTTTTTGAAAGGAAAACGTGCGTTCAATACCTTCCAAGTTAAAGAGAATTCTGCATGAGGCTGGCCTTCATGCTGTACATAGTCACAAGCCTGTGTTCCCAGAGATGTAATCCTGCCACTGAGCGAGCAGTCTATATCAGCTGAAAAAAAAACAGCTAGCATAGAGAATGGAAGACAGTTGTGACAAAGGATGTAAAGCACTGTAAGCTATCAAACAGGAGGCTCAAATGAGTTGTAGAGATGCAAAGAATAAAATATGCAATTTTTAGCTGAAACGGTGAAGGATAGTAAGAATGAATAAATAGAAATTTAATGGTAATTGTGACACAGGAGTGGGGCCTACTAATAGTGCAAAAGGACAGCAACATTCACTGTCTGGTGTTTGTTTGGGGGAAAAATGTGATGGGGTTGTAGTGCAAGATGTTAATGAAGCACTTTTATTCTCATAGTTACACTGGAAGGTATTAAATAGCAACTTGGGATTTTAGTTACTTTTAGAACTGAAAATCCCTTGAAGTCTGTCAGAGCTTTAAATAGTCATTTTTATGTATCATTTACATTTGCTTTCAAGAGTTGTTAAATTGCAGAGGAAGTTGCAGAGAAGTGTTCCAAAAAGCCATCAGGTCAGATGAGGTGAATTTAAGCCTGCCAGCCCTGAGTATCAATCCCTGATGCAGGAGTTCCAGTTTTCAGGGAGGATTTTGTGGCTGTGCTCATCAGCATCGACCAGGTCAGGGTGTTGGTGCTTGGACACTTGAGCAGGTGATTGTGAGCCCAGTGATGGTGTTAGCAATGAGGTCCAGTTCCAGTGCCTGCAGTTCATGAAGCTTGTTCAAGAATGAAGGAAATTTAGGCACATAACCCAGATAAACCTTAGAAGAGCCTTCAGGACCTCAAGCTGTTTGGTTTTATGGAGCAGTTAAATGCTTAGTTGATCATAAAAGCCACGTATCTGCTCATGGAGCAAAACCTTGATGGGCATTTAGATCAGTACTGATAATGATCAGCATTCACTGGAAGGTGAAACTAGGCAAACTCATGCTAGGAATGAAGTGTTCATGAGCAAGAAGATCTTTTCCTGTGAACGCCCTTTGGATCTGTGCTGTTGAGGCAAGGCAGTCAGCCTCCCACCGTGACCTGACCTCACTGCTGCCTCTTGGGGTGTTCATAGCTGGAAGCCCTCTGGCTGCAATAGACAAAGATGGTGCTAGACTATAAAGACTGGAAGTTTAAAATATGTCACTTTAATTGATTTAGCTAAACAGGTTCAAATTCCTGGGTGCGTACTCCTAATTCGGTTTTCATTTTTTAGCATTGGTATTTGATTTAGTAACCAGGTTAAACTGATGGGAGCATACCCTGGCCCTGCGGGTTTTCCCTGTTGCAGTGAATGATTCACATTTCTAATTGCATTTGAGATAAACCAAACGTTTTAGTGTGTGTAGATGAGGATTAAGCTGACCCATGTGAGTTTTTAGGGCTCTGTATCAGCAGAGATGAAACCTAAATTAACAATTTTGCTCCACAGAAACTTACTAATGACTGCCTGCAGCAGTAACTTTAGAAATGGGAGGGAAGCTAGAATATATTTAGAAACTTGTGTGTCCTAATTAACTGAGGGTAACCATAGAGAGCTGTTCTGCAGGGATATTATGGAAGGCAAAGGGTCAAATCTCCTGGGATGAGTTGCCATGGGCTTTTGAGAGATTACACCGCATGGTGCTCCCAGAGCTCAGGTGTGATCTTGGTTAAACTGTTGTTGGTAGGAATTTACTGTTCCTTAGAGCTGCATGTCAGAACGTCACACAGTTGGGTTTTGATCTTTGAAATAATTCACAAAAAAAAAAACCAACACAACTAAATCTTGTTTAGAAAACCAGAAAGTCAGGCTGAAGTCAAGCTGTCCAGATGATCTTCATTTTAGGAATCACAGCCTAAGGCTCTCACATCAGATCATCAGCCTGGAGCTATTTTTTGTTCTGAATCTTTGATTCATCTTTTCCTTTAAGGAGGTCTGAAAGGAATACTGCTCTTTTGCTTGTTTCCCTGTAATTTTGTGAATATCTTAATGACTGGTGCTGTTGTAGGTGAACCTGAAGTAGACTTAGGAAAAACCAAAAGCAGTTCCTACAATTCCAAGGAAATCTGCACATTTTCAGACAATAGAGACAGAAGGTATCAAAAAAACTTTCTCAATCAGCTTAAAAAAAAATAAGAAATATCTGTATAAATCTAAAATTGCTTCCCTGATACCTGGTGTCCTAGTTATTAAATTTAAAGAGTTATTAAATTTTTTTTTGGTCTAATGGGGATCTTCATATAATTACTTTTTATTAATGATAATAATAGTAGATCTGTTGCTAGAAAGCTCCCAGCTGTGAGAGTTTCTTCTGTAGAAAAGGAAGAGCTCAACAAATCTCATTTTCTTGCACTAAGTCTCAGCTAGATGTTAATTTTATGCGCCAGACCATAGCTGTGTAACCCCAGCAATAATCCTGGGTGGGAAACTGCTTCCCACTTTCAGCATTGTTGCAAGGGGCACGGTTGCTGGCAATCTGGGGCATCTTAAAAGACACAGGAACTACAACAGTGTCAGAAAATGAACTATCAGAATCCCCAAATGCAGTGCTCATATATACAATTATAGACCACAGAGATGAGGTGGTGTTCTCTCATCTCTTTGCAGGCACTGCCTACTTTTGAATTCTTGCAAATATTTATGGGTAAGTTAATATCTTCAGGAATATTTAAAAATAAAAAGTTGCAATGAAAACATTTATTTAGATGGATTATCTATAAGAGAAATGGTCATCTCAGATAAAAAAAATGTTGGCAATGGGATGTGCGGCTGGAGCTGAGCCTTGCTGCTCTGCTGTTGGTCAGAGACCCTTTCTCTTAGGATTTCATTTCAGTAATTAGGCAGAAGAGTCCATTAAAGCATATGAATGCTAACTTTGAGAGCACAGCTGAGCAGTGCTTGGGATGAGGGCTCTAGGCAAAGCCTCCACCTCTCCTGCAGCCACCCCAGGGCTGAATCTCTCCTTACCCATTAGTGTGCTTCTTTCATTGAAGAAGCCTGACATGTGGCTGTTTCCCAGAAGGAACTGCATTAAAATGCTGAAATGCTTCACCACATCAGTGGTTTTAGGAGACTGCAACTTCCTAACATAGGCTAATTTATGTCGCTAACATTCTACACAGAGCTGCCCTGTGTAAGCAGATGTCAGGTCAGGCTGATGTATACAAGTTTGAAGTGTTTTCACTGAGCTGACTTTTAAGTGAATTTCATTAAGTTATTTTAGACTGTGAAACACAGCTCATCAACAGTTCAGATCTGTCAGGGCCACTGCTTTGAGTTTGGCTGAAATGACACTTGTAGGTTAAAAGACATCTAGTTGTATGACCAGGGGACAGCGTACAGTGCCAGGATTTCCCCCATTTAGGATAAGCGAAGGCAGAGCAGGCAGATGTCTGTCTGCCAAGGAGCATGTGCAGGCATCCTGCAGCTCCATAGCATCTTCTGGACCCCAGCAATCTCCCCACACGGTTAGTTTCAGCTTGTACAACAGGAAGACCGACACACTGTAGTGGCATCTTGCTTCCTGATCAGAAATGAAGTCCTTACAACGTGTTAGGTGCATGGCTTCATTCAGGGTTGGTGGTGAAACCTCCAAAACTCTGTTGGAGGTTGGGCTGCTTTCATAGTTTCTTGTATAGGGTCAGCTGGAAGCAGCGTTTGGCATGAAAGCTAATGGATGTGATAGCAAGAGAACTGAAACCCCAATGAAAGCTGAATGGACCCCTCCCTTGACCAAAACCATCAAATTTTACCTTCCTTTAACCCTGGCATTACCCTCAAGCGTCCCCGAATGCTGTTTCTTCCACCCCATAAATGAGAAAGGTCATTTCTGGCTCTTTCTCATTTAAAGTACATACAAATCTGGGATACACAGCACATACACAATGGCAGGACAGAACCTGAAGGGTGATCAAGGAGCCCGAACTGCATTTGTCACACAGGACCGCACATCCTCAGATCTGTGGGCACGCATTTGATGACTACTGATGTGTACTCACAGTCTCCATAGATGAGACAAAAGATGACAAAACCCAGCACCTAACTATAGCAGAAACAAGTGTCAAGAGCCTATGTGGAGAGGGCAAAGTTGTTTCTTTAAGTGTGCAACTGCATTCTTGATGTGTTTGTCCTGAAAAGTTTCTGAGGAGGATGCACACATTGCACATGCAGGCAAGCAGTGATGTGCACACTGATTACATGTGCAGACTGTAGGTGAGCGGGCAGCATGGAGTGGGGCTGAGAGGAAGAAATGGAAGCAGCTACATTGGAGCTTCCAAACCTTCCAAAATGGCAGCATCGTGTTTGCAAGGGGTTTCAGATAATTTTTAAAATCACTTCCTTTTTGGGCAATTTGTTCTTTTTCCTCCTAATCTTTAAAATATTAGTTCCCTACAGCATAGGATAAAATTCCACTACTGCATCAAGGAGAATTCTTCTCTCTCACCACTGGTATATTGCTCTAAAAGCTGCCAGTTTAAGGTGGTCACCTGGGAGGCCTCTGCTGACTGCAGTGGAAAGCTGTATGTAGCACACATTGGGTGAACTGTAGAATTGCAGAATGGCTTGGATTGGAAGGGACCTTAAAGCCCACCCAGTCCCAACCTCCTGCTGTGGGCAGGGCTGCCCTCCACCAGCTCAGGCTGCCCCGGCCCCATCCAACCCGGCCTTGAATGCTTCCAGGGATGGAGCACTTTAAGTACTGGAAGGCTGCAGTGAGGTCTTCACAGAGCCTTCTCTTCTCCAGTCTGAACAAACCCAGCTCCCACAGCCTGTCATCATAGGAGAGGTGCTCCAGGTTTCTTAACATCTTGATGGCTCTCCTCTGGCCCATGCAGTGACTCCAGCAGTATGAATCCAGCTGGGCTCTCTGCAGGTGCTTGCTTGTGGACAATTTCCCAGTAGCTCTGCACACCTTGTGTTCAGTGAGAATCAGGCAGCTGGTATCTGGTTAGCTAATCATAGGTCTATCACAGGTGATTTGTCTGCTTCTACAAACTCTGATTCTCATTCCAATTTCCTTCTCTTGTCTAAGAAATCAAGGCTAGAATTTGCTGCTCGGGTTTGGAGTTACAGTCTAAATTACAGGCTGCTGGGGGTCTCACTCAGAAGACCTTCTCTGCAGGGAAAGATTCCAGATGCCCCATTCCTGGGAGGAAGTTGCTCCTTCCTGGGTTGCCTATTGGTGTTAATGTAGGGGTCAATTGGCTGTGACTTTCCTTGTTGCCTCAGCCTACTCTTGTGATGCCAAAATTACCCATAGGAAGAGCCTATGGTAATGCAAGAGACAGTCATGGTGTCTGCACAGATAAACAGCTTTCTCATAGGAATTACCAAGCGAGAGCTAACATGCTTGGTTCTTTGCTTCTAATCTCCAGGTGCATCATTAGAACTTTACCCATCAAGATTTTAAATCCTGCTGAAGCTGTTAGACAAAATCCACAAATGAAGAGATCACTAATAATCTGTAGAATCTACTTGCCTTATCTTTGCGCCTTCCTTCTCTCCTTATTTTTTTGAATTCATATCCATTAATATTATTTTTAGCGATCTTTTTCTGCCCAGATTTGGCACAGATGGAGAACTTGTAGGTCAGTGAGCAGCAGAGCACTGGGCAGGTTACCACTGAGAACCTTTCCCTGGATTTCTTTGAAAATAATCTGTTCTGTTGCTTTGCAGTTTGGTGCCCAGATTTGTGGTGCTGGACAGATGAATTTCCTGTTTTACACAGCAGTAGTTATTGAATTTTTTTTTCCTGAAAATGTCCAGTTCATCTTAATGGGCGATCAAAGTGCGTGTGTTAAGGATATGCTTTTCAATATTTGAATAATTGTACTGACTCCAAATTTCTAATTGCTGTTCAGAGGCTATGGCGTGAGGCATTAGAGCATCATGAGCCAGACTGGAGAGCTGTCACCATGTAACTTCCACTGACACTTCGTTGCCCATGGCATCAATCGTTATTTGTATGGTAGACAAGAGAATGTGCTGTTGTAGGGAGTTACAGACACAAGGAAACGATGTGGTAGTCTAAATCAAAGGAAGAATTATTTAAAGGTACAAGACAGTTCCAAACACAAAAGATCCTCTGGCTTGTCTATAGCCCTCTCTAGTCAGAAGGACCTGATCGTACAGATCCCAGAGGCAAGGCCTTCAGCTGTCGGCCAGGGCTGCTCCCTGGGGCTCCTTGCTATCCATGGTGTTGGTAGTGATTCTCACCACCGGGGCCTACAGCTGCTCAGCCCCTGCTATGTGTGTGGGGATTGGAAGTCTGTTTGAGGGGACTGAGGGAGTGCTTCCATTTCAGGGACACACAGAAAATAGCAGGCAGCAGTGCTCGGGGAGGCTCTGGGAGATGTGCCTGCACTCATGGGAGGCCTCTTTAGAAAAATGCCCTCAGTCTGCAGAACAGAGCAAAAAGCTAAGGGGGGGGGCTCTCATTTTATTCGAGCTCTGGTTGTTGTTGTTGTCTTTTCCCCTTTTATTCTGCCCAGATTTTGTGCCTAATAGGAACCTCTCAAGTGGGAAAAGTGCAGATTCTCAAATCAGAAGCATTAGAGTTTTTTCTTGGGTATAAAATTTCAGTCAATAATGTGCTGCTGCCTTATTGACTTGAAAAGAATGCCTTTCATGTGATTCAGACATTTCCTTGCTCTTGCTTACTCTACTCACCTTGTACAGAAATGCTGATTGCCATTGACTAATCAGTCCATTTTTGTATATTCTCATCAGACTCTTTCTTTGGCTGGAACAATATGCACTGTATGATGCTTGCATGTCCAGTAATTTGTTATTAGCACTTTGTATATGCCTTTGTTCCTTCACAACTAACAGTTTGGCCTCCAAGTGCATGCGTATGTGTAAATTAATGCATTGTTGTAAGATAATAGATTCATTTGCTATGTTTGTATCAATATAGGAGGTGCACAAGATAAGCTTAATATCTGATAATTGCCATTTAGTCATCCACTGCAGAAAACATTGTTCAGTTTGTATTTATACTCTGACTGCTTCACTTCAGGGTTCATAACACTATGTCTTCTAGTTCTGTTAATTTTAAAATGATTAATTACATTAGCATGTAAATCAGTTTAAAGTCATTTTTTTATATGCAATACGATTCTAATAAGTAGGATATCTTGTTTTTTTCCTCCAGTGTTCCTGAGACCTATAAATACCTTTGTTTATAGTCATGAAATAATTAGACTACTGATCAAAGAACTTTGTCCCCCCAATATCAAACTAGTAATAGACAACATATTTGGCTCTGAACCAAGCCTCAGAGTAATGGCAGTTGCTGTTGCAGTGCTGGGACCTGAAGCCATGACATTTATTTTGTGTTTCAACATCTCAGGACACTGTCTCCTGCAAAGTCCCCATCTTCGTCCACTGGATCTATTGCTTCCAGCAGAAAATACCCTTACCCAATGCCTCCGCTTCCTGATGAGGAGAAGAAAGCAAACAGGCAAAGTGCCAGGGTATGTGTCCCTCTTCACTGCATTTTTGTTGCTGGTGTAATTTACTGGTAGCTCTGCAAAAGAGAAGTGAGACAGATCTTTGAGAAACAGTGAGAGCAGAGCTGGTGTTTCCTCAGATCTGTAGCTCAAGCAGCTGCTGAAAGCTGAGCCTCTGGCACAGATTAGAGCAGTCCTGGAGCTTGTGTTTATAGACACTTATTTAGGTGGCATTCACACCTCAAGCCCAGATTTCAGTACTTCTGTTTCAAGCTGGAAGCTTGCCTGGGGCAGCCTCTGGGCTGAGAAGAGCAGTCTGGCTCCTCTCCTTGGCCTTCCAGGGGTCTGAAACAGCCAGAGATGCTCATCTGGGCTGGGGGATGGCTTCCTTCCAGCATGATGGGAAGGTGAATACGCTGCAGCTGAGCAGGATGCAAGGGGCATGCATCAGGCCATGGTAGACCTGGAAGGGCTCCTCAGGGTGGGCTGAAACTTCTGGAATGAGATTTCCAGGGGCTACCAAGAGGCAGTGCAAATTCTCAGTCAGCCCAAACAGCGGATATTTGAACGAGCACAACTCCTCTAAAATTTACTTCAGGTGTGCGATAGCTTGTGATGCGATTCCCACCACTGCTCTCCGTCCTTTTATTTGAGAAACAACTGAGTGAAACGCTGCAAATGGGTGCTGCAGGCTCTTCCTATGCCCTGTGCTGGGCAGGGAGTGGCCTGGGGCAGCACAGTGATGCTCAATGGGGAGCTCCAGGCCTGCTTGACATGCGTGTGAACGTACCCAATACATGGAGTGAGCAGAGGGTCTGCCTGGGCCGATGGGCAGCTCCAGGCAGGCAGTGCGGGGGCCTTCCAGTCTTTGGGGCTGCCTTGCTAATCGATACACCACTTGGGTAGCAGGCTGTGTGTCTTTGCGTATAACGTGTGTTTGTGTCCCTTTTTTTGCCTCTCCAGCTATGGGAGACTTCCATTTAGCTGCACCGTTTTCCTGGGATGACGCAAGAACTTTTTACTTTAAATTCTATACAAACTCAGCACCACTGAGTCGTTGCACATTCATCTGCTCTTCAGACAATTCAAAAGATCAACACAGATGCCCGTGATCACAGAGAGAACCTCCTCTCATCTGGAAGGGAAAAAGCAGTCTCTTTTTTCTTTTTTTGCCTTCTGTTTCTGTTTTTTGATCAAGCAGAATTTTACAGACTTGCTGTAAAGAACAACCCAAACCATCCCAACTACCAGGGGACCATTAGATGGACGTGAAGAGGCTGTTCTGCACAGTACCAGACATGCTCACCCCACATCCCACCTGGGAGAGGGTTGGGGTTTTCCCTTGGCTTAGTGCAGCTCCAGGTCATGCTGACCGGCCTTGGGAACACGCACTCAGGAGAAGCTGGCCGATGTAAACTTGTACGCTGTGTGCATGAACCTTGTGTTCTTTACTTTCCACATGTAAGGGATAAACAACATACTGTAGTAGAAATCAGCATGCAGGAGTAAGAAATATAGGATTTTTTTTTACAGGATTTCAAGCTTTGAAAGGCAACTCTTTGAACCTAAACATCAAACAAACAAGGATTATATCTTTTTTTTTTTTTTTTTTTTAACCTTACATGTTTATAATCTCAGTATACAGATTGTATATATGTAAACATTTGATAATGTCAAAAATAGCTATTATACATAAGTGTATTTTGCCAAATGCCTAAAGAAAAATGACTAACATCATCACACTTCAAATTTTCTAATACATGAGCAGACAACTTTGGAAATACAGAAAGTACAGTACTGTAAAACCACGTCACAGAAACTGGTTTTTGACCAAAATCTGTACTATCTTCTAAGTAGCCGACAATCTCAATTGTATGGTGGAGTGCAGGAACCAGTACGGTGGCACTTTGTCTTAAATCATCATAAGGGGAAGCAGCCAAAAAGCGCTGTTGAGTGAGATGACCCAACCCGACACTGGGGCGATCAGGAACGATCCTGTAGACAACAGAGACAGAGCCTCGAAGTAAAATGCAGTACAAACTTCCTGGAAATCTGGGAATAACTTCTAACGCTCAATTCAGGATGTGGTGATGTGAAGTCCTCTGGCAAGGCTTGCTGTGTATTTCTGATAGAGCACTTCAGATGCTGTTTTGGATGAGACTGTAACTTATGAGAAACCTAACAATTTCACTGCACTAGATAATACCAATGCTGGGCAAGTGGCCAGTGTCATTCTTGTCTTTTCATTTGTTTGTGGAGTTTCCTTTACCATGTGCTCGACTGCTCTGCTTGCTGCCTCTGATGTCCCCTTGAAACGTTTGGGTGGCCATAAACTGAGTACAAGTGAGTTTAGCCAGAAAAAATGGAAAAAAATCCCAACACTTTTACCGTGGAGATGTTGATCTCCCAAATCAATGGATAGTTAGCTTTCGAATACTGAGACTTCTAAAGGGTGTCTGTTGAACTACAAAGGTGGACATTTCCACTCAGTAAGAAAACCGGACCATGTTAAATCAATCTATAATTCTCCAGCTCTCCAAAAATGACAAATTCCTAGCTTCTAGCAGTGCCATTACAGAACAACACACCCGATTCTGTATGGTGCAATTGAATACCTTGCCAACAGCCGAATTATCAATTGGATATTATCCTGACGGGAGCATCCACAGTGTTTCTGAGTCTTCTACCTCTTTCATGCATTTCCTTTAAGAAGCAAAGCCAACACTTTCAGCCTCTTAATATATTTTTTTAACTTTTAAGTAAGTGAATAAAGTTGGATATATGTAAGATTAAATTAAGAAATGTTTTAAGATGTCAGCAAGTATAAAATATATAAGATTTTTAGAAGCACTATATTTTATGATTAGGCTGTGTGTTGGATTGTAACAAAATGTTGACCTTGGAGTTCGTTCCAGTGATTTCCTTCGCAGTCAACAGGTTCTGGTAAGTATTTTATAAAAAGGCAAATATGAGTGAGTACAGAGTACAAGACAGAATGTGTTGAATGAGCCAGCCACTAGTAATTGCTTTAAGAAAAGATTCTGCACTTTTGTGAAGAGTGAATAGCTATCAGCACAGAAGAATATTTTTTGCAAAGACTTCCTTTGAGTGTAGGTGAAAAGTAGTTGATAATGCATAGCTCATGAAGTTGGGGCCTGAGCCATAATCACCTGAAATCGATAGAAGTCTGTTATCGATTCCACTGGAAACTGAGGAGAGCCCTCAAGGAGTTCACCTCCATTAGGAAATTATGCTAACCTGATCGCCTCTCTGTTATTCTGTTGCCTCTTAGCTGCTTTCCCCTTTTGTCTCAGTATTTTGTCTCCAATAACTGGACTGTTCATCACGTGCCTTTTACGACATTTTGTTTGGTTACAAACTAGCATGTGATTTTGAATAACACTGTTAGATTTCTGTGCGTATTTCATACTCACCACCCTTTACTCTTCCTTTTCCATTCTGCCTTATCAAGAAGCAGCAAGATTTGGCAAACAGAACTGGATGTAACATATTGGCTGTTTGTGTAATGTTCATAGCAACTTGTTTTGAAAACAAATGGCTCTCCTGACTGTATTTTCAACATACTGTGTACTTACTGCTTCTTACGTGTTTTGGTATAATACATTCGTAGCATATCATGATCCAGTTGCGTCACATTTGGAGATATGTAGTAACTGGAAGTCTAGTTATGACTTCTGAGTTCAATAAACATTGACTTTCACTTTGATTGTCTAGAATGAGACCATCACAAAACGTTCATTTTTTTGCAGAATTCTTCTGCAGAAAATCATGCAGTAAGTTTGCAGCCTGGAGATTTTGTCAAGGCACAAAACCTGAACGCGTTTGGCTCTGAAAGCCTCTAATGCCAATGGAGGCCAAAGAGGAAGGTGTTTGCTTGCATTCTATGCTTTCCTACTTTTAAAATGTGTGGAAAGCTGTCAGATTAGTAACCTTGAAGATGACTGCAAGTATCTTTACACACAGTAATCGGTTACACTGTCAATAGCAATATAAATAGCTGCATAATCCCTCATGTAGTCTAAGATAGAGTACTTGTATGGTTAGTAAGTTAGCTCAGTCATTTTCACTCCTTCAGACTCAGGCTTGTTTTTGCCAGCTATGCTGAATATCCAGATATGTTGAAGTGGGGAGGTTCTCAGTTCTTCTCAGGTACATTATAATTACCTATCCATATGAGCATACGAACAGCAAGATGAGTTAAACTAATCCTAGTCTTGTATTTCGACATGTGGGAGAAGAACTGTGTGTAATTTAAAATAAAATTAATATCGCTAACTGGGAGAGAATGAAAAATACAGACTCTATTCAAATAATAAGGCTGAACACTGATGCCGCAATTTAAATTTAACAACTAAAAATCTACCTGCTAATTCTGTTGAGGCAATACTTCATTAATCCATGCTATTGCCATTTGGTGAATGCACTCAGGCAGTTTACCAGTAATGGTTGGGACTGAAAATTTACATATAATTTTGTTACCTGATAGGAAGTGTGAGATGCATCTTTGAACACAGTGACTTCCAAATGTTTTAAGAGTTTATTTCCTGATTAATGATATGTTGACCCAGCTAAGCTCATGTACTCCTTAGTTAGTTTTAATTATGCTAATGAACAAATGGGCCTTTGGGCTATAGCCTGAATTAAAGATAAAGAAATTGTGTCAAGCTAGTGTGCTGAAGTCCTCTTACCTAAATCATTTGCTGGTTTTAAATGGACCTTGTGGTCTTGTCAACATCGATAGAAACAACTGTTTTCAAGATCAGGGCTAAGAGTAGGTCTGTACATTAATACAGGCATGCATATATTACAAATTCAGACCAACTTTTCAGTCATTGTATCATGGACATCCTCGATGTGCTAAAAAATCTGTTGGAATGAGAGAATACATGAAGTTAGATTTTGCCAACAGGATATAATGTGAAACAATTATGAGACTCCGTAAGCCTAAGTGATAATAGATGGGCTCTTAGCAATTGCTCTGTTATTAAATCCCATATCTAGCTGTCGTGAGCAAACTTACCAAATTCCAGTGTAAAACTCAGCATACAGAAGTTCTCCTCCGTTCTTTTCTTCCATTCCCTTTCCACTCCTACTGAAAAGCACTCCCAAATCCACTAGCAGCCTCTTGTGTTGGTTAGCTACGATAGAAAAGCTGCAAGTTAGCTGTCCTTCCACCCAGCATCCTAGGAAAAGTCTTTCCAGTGCTTTTGCTCATGTTACAGTATGGGTGAAAGAGCCTCATGTCTCATTTGCAGTGGTAGAACCATTTGATGGTTTTCATCCAGGTTTTCGTAAGCTATCTGAATATCTGCATCATCATCGTTGTTTGGGCCAATTTTATCAACCACAGTGTAAGGTTGATTTACCTCATTTTTTAAGAACTTAAGCATTCTGGTCTCCAAAGTTAGGGTTGTTTTTTTTTGCTCCAAATGCATCATCCATCAGACTGCTGATGACCCACTGTTTGCATGGCTTCCAAACCACGTGACATTTAGCAGCAGTATGGGATTTGTCTTCTGTCAGATTTCCTGGAGACAAATATGGGCAAACTGCACGTTTGTACAGCTTGCTGTCCCATGTCTGCATGGTGGGGTGAAGTTCCCGTGTGCACATAGCTGTTCTGCTATGACACAGCAGGAAAAACGGAAAACAGTGAAGCTGACTGTGCAGATGTAGTTGCAACACAGATAGGATTCTCCCAGAGACACTAAAACATTCCTTTGACCCAAACATTTTCCAAGTTAACTTACAAAAAGTATTTCTGGTGCCTCATGTATGGACGCTGGTAAGACTTAAGGTTTGGAAACATTTAACTCTTCCAGCCAGCAGGTGGTACCGTGTCATCCCAGAGCAGTTTGCTGCAACTGGTTAGAAACACACTACAACCATCAACATAAATGTGTTATCTCAGGCAAGTAATCAAAGCAATGTTCAGAACACGAGAAATGTTGTACCTGACTTTTAAGTTGGCTCACCTTGCTGAGTCTGCTGTTTTTAGTTCTTTTCAAAAAGTACTTCAGCTAAAGCACATTTAAACTCCTTGAAAACATTGGTTACACAGGCTGCAATGGCTGTAATGGCAAAATAGAGCAGCAGGAAGATTATGAAATGCAGAGCAGCCTTCTGAAGGAAGAAGTCTAGGTGTCATGCTATTTTTCATTACTGGAGCATAGAATGTCAAAGCAACAAGCTATTTTTTCTGTTTCTCTACTCCTGTAACTAAGAAAAAAACAAGTTTTGGTTATAAAAAAGTCTTGGGGCCTTAAGACCTTATATATTCTAATTTCAGCATGGAGAGTCTATTTTTACAGTCAAATTAGAAATTCTGTATATAGGCCTGACTGACCTTGTAAGTATAGTGGTGCTAGCAGCTAATCATACAATATTGTAAGGCTCTGTATAACAGTAAATTCTGGCTTATTTTGGTGATTGGTACAAGGATTCTTGCTCACTGCCTGTGTAAAGAATCTGCCTATTTTATGCTTGGAAATACAGCCCAGAACATATTTGAACTATGAATATATAACCTGATTTTTCCCTTCTTAAGGGTAAAGATATATTCCAATAGGTAGTGTTTTATATAGAATACAGTACTTATTTTTATCGTTGCATAAACGCAAAATATTTTTTTTCAGAGTAGCAAAGCATTACAGAATTTTTAATCTGCTGGAGAAAACACTCCTTACAACATGACCACTTCCTTCTGCAAAGCTTTTGGGGTGCTGTCTTCCAGTTGCTTCATTTTGTGCTGATGTTAATCCTGGACATCACTGTAAGAGAAAGCTACCTATTTTTCCAGTCCTGCTAGCCCTGACAGGTAAAATATTTGGGGAGGCAAGAATTGTTTCACCGTTGGGGTTGGGCTGAGGTTGGCAGAAACAACCAATTTACATCATACTGTCATCTTTGCTAGTTAAAATCCTTTAAAAATTGTACCCGATGTAATAGAAACATAAGATTTTGATAAACACCAGAATGAAGCGCTGCAATTCACAACTTCCATCTTTGAGCGTGATGTTTCTGTCATCAGCATTACAGGCACTGGGCTGTTGAAGTGAATGAATCTGGCTTTCATGTAGCTGAACAAAACGTTGCTTTTTATAAAATAAGATCGTTGTCATTTGGGGTTCTAAATTCCTGCTCACTTTTAATAACAGCATCACATATCTACTTCTATGAGAGTATTTAATACAAATGCCTGTGGTTTTCAATGTTACTAACATATTGTAACATCAGTAAAGTGACTTTCAATGACAAAGACCACGTGTGTATTTTCCTTCTTGTTCAAATTATTGTATTTAGCACATTTACATCCTGTTTTAAAGATCTCTGGAAAAAAAATGTGCTGAATGTATGGGGAGAAAAAAAAGGCTGTTGCCTAAAGTGCAGATGCTGGTTTTCAAATTACACGTTTGAAAATAATCCTGTAAGCTTCCCAATCTTGGTCTTACTGTCCTGCTGTTCCTTAGGCACGCATGTCTAAAAGTAAGCTGGAAAAAATGTCAATTTTAAACTATTCCCAGTTGTTTGTATGAAGATCAAGAACAATCATCCCACATAGCATCATATGGATTCTTTCACTGTCTTCTGGGAAAGAGAAAACCTCAATTCTGAGTTATAGATTAATCTACCATAATGGGAAAACAATTTTCAAAGGTTTTTTTTTTTTTTTTCCTTTTTGAAGATGACAGCACTGTATTCACTCCTTAGTAACCTTAATGATTATCTTTGTTTATGTTTAAAAGCAAAAAGTGATCTATTCTGCCAGTCCCTGTGAACACAGGATTTTTTTTAAGTGCGTATGGAAGGCAATGCTTTCTTTGGTAAACTAGAATTTGTTCCTGGTTCTTGAACTCTTTGCTTCACAGTTTTGTATGTTTTGTGTTACAAGATCCATGAAGATAACCCTGTTGGTTCCCATTTTCTTGCAGTAGTTTGCAGCCCAGTAGGTGATTGGTTCAAGTGAGGAAGACGACTTGGGGTCTTGGTTTTGGTCTTCTTTCCTTGCACCAGAGAGCATGGAAAAAAGAAGCCAAACAAAGATGGTATCATCATAGAATCATCAATGGCCTGGTTTGAAAAGGACCACAATCACCATCTAGTTTCAACCCCCCTGCTATGTGCAGGGTCACCAACCATCAGACCAGGCTGCCCAGAGCCACATCCAGCCTGGCCTTGAATGCCTCCAGGGATGGGGCATCCACAGCCCCCTTGGGTAACCTGTTCCAGTGCCTCACCACTCTGAGTGAAAGACTTCCTCCTAAGATCTAACCTACACCTCTCCTTTATAATATATAAATAACACCACCTCCCACCTTTCTCTCAAAAACAACAAATAAACCACAAAAACATAACCCACCTTGGTACTTTTCAAAGTAAAGGAATTCCTCGTTTCCACAGTAAGTGGATAAGCCGGACCATTTTTGCATGGTACAGATCAGCTAAGAGCATTCTTCAAGCTTTTATTTGCAGATGTAATTTTACTCTCATGTATTATTTCATCATTAATTCTCAAGATTTATGGCATAACTTCATACCTATAACACAACTTCTGGGGTCTCAGACTAATCACTAAGTTACACTTATCTACAAGAATGCTTTATTCATTATTGCCTAATGTTTTTTTCATGAACATACCAGTCCTGTGCTGGGCTGACACAAGCCAGCAGCCAAGCACTCAGCAGCTTCCAGCTCCCTGCCTGCTCTGCCCCAGCAGCTACGCTATATGCTACTTAACATATAAAGACAGGAAGGTACTGGCTAGGGTTTAAAGAGAAGGACAGAAAAACACCAACTGACACTCGCTGCAGTCTGGCAACTTAAAGTTCATAGATAAAGGTAATGTATAAACTGACACGACACACTTACTTGTTTTAAAATGTTTTATGCAGTGACACAAAGAGAGCAAGAATCTTACTGAAACAAATACCCCCTATACAAAGGCACACTGTCAGAAGAGTTCTCTGCTGTGTTTTATTCCTGTTTAAGAGGAGCTGTAAGAGACAGTCTTACACTCAGTGGATGGTGTCATTAATCTCATCTTAAAAATGCCCAGCTGCCAAAACAAGCACCTTAAATTTTACTGATGCTCTAACAGTCAAGAGGTGATCCTTCCAAAGCTACCTCTTTCGGTTTTTACATATCTTGCATTGCCAAAGACAAAAGAATATTCTCTTATGCCATCTACATGATACTGCTGAAGACAGAGGGTGGTAGCTTTCACCAGGAAACAATTTTTAGTGAATCATAGGAAAAAAATAAACACAGAAAAACATAATACGTCCGTAATCTTTGTTACACATTGTGTCTTAGAAGTTCATGAAAATAAAAAATCTTTAATAGTCACAGGTTGAAAGTTACACATAACAGTGCATGATTAGTTTATATTCATTATCAAAACTGAACAAGTATGCCAAGCAATACCTTCAGAAAGTACATAATTTCCAATATTGAGGCACACAGTCATGGAATAATTTGGCAAAGCAAAGCACGAACTGGAATGATAATTGTGATCCACACTTTCCCTTTTGATTTAGATGCTCATAACACACTGAATGAACTGAAAAAAAAAAATCACATATTAGAAAACGCTTTTTTTCCCTCCTACTGTAAACAAACTCAGTTCATAAGCAATAAAGCTTTGTAATTACATATGAAAACTATCTAATAGTCAATTAAAGTTACAACAATAACAACACAGAACTACTTGAATGTACTGTTCTGATTATCTTGCATAGAGACAAACAGCCAGGAAGCCAAGACTTGCAAGGCTAACAGAGTACCATTTGTTGTGTCCATGCCACCACCTCCCCTAGACTTTCCCAGGAAAAACGCCTACCAAGCCTTAAAACAAAGAAACAAAGTCCAAGTGATGTTACCAAGTGTTACAGCTTTTTGAACTGTACTCGTAAAGGATTCCACAGGAAACTCCTAATGAATTTGGAAACATCTCTATAAACGTGTGTGAACTTCATAATAGAATACTCGGTTCCAACCCTTTTGCCTAGCTGAATCCAACAGAGCGGAATGAAACAAAGCCCCAAAACTCCTCTCAGGTAATACTGTTATCATAGGCAAGAGGCACTAACTGAAATTATTCATGTTTGATTCCAGTTTTAAGTTTTCCCTCAGTTTTATCCTATAAGTTTAACTGATTCTTTAAAGTTTACTTACATCATCGTACTGGAAATTCACAAAACCCTGCTGAGATGCGTCCCTTCTTCTAAAACATTCTGCAAAGATATTAAAACAAAACAAAAGATAAGTAAGAACTACTCAATTTTTTTGTACTTTCACTGTATTTTAGCTACATGTCTATTGCAAGAGCTTGACTCTTACAGTCAACCGTTTGTATTAATCCTCATACTACAATTTTTTGTGGTAGCAAGGGTAACAGGAGGACGGTTGGACTAGATGATCTTGTAGGTTCTTTCCAACCCTGTGATTCTATGATTCTGATTCTATAAAGCAAAACACAAGGTTCAAGACTGAACAAAATGAGATATTAAAGCAGAGTAAAGCAAAGGGAAGAAAAAAAATATCCAGAAGTCACAAGAACGAGAACTCAAGAACAAAGGAACTCAAGACTTAACTGATCCCTATGTTTGCCATCCACAGCACCTTCTGCTCCATTAATAAATACAGTTTCCCAGTTTTGATAACACAACATTACCAGTCTCTGGAACAAACCCTATATTAGTCCATTTTTTCAACACAGACTTCAGTAATCATCATCTGTAATTGTTATGGTTCTGCCTGTAAAATCCACTGCAAGAAACTTATTATGTTACATAAAAGTTGAACACGAGAAACCTGAGTAATTAGATTTTATTAAATAAAAACATATTACAGAGATGATGGTAACAAGGCTATAATCTGACATACCAGTGAGAGCTCTGAGTTTCACACAGCAGGCGATGTAATCGTCAAAAGTAATCTTTCCATGAGTGCTGTATCGCCTGGTGATGGCAGACACTGCCTGCGGGCTCAATCTAAATCCTATTGGCAACAGAAAGACAGGTACGTTAACACGGCTGAACATTTTTATTGGAAATACTATGGATCAGTTACTATAGTAAGACAGTAGTTATGGGGGAATGCTGGAACTCACCAGCAGTGAGGAAATTGCACAGCTTACCCATAGTTGTCAAGGCTTTCTCCAGTTCTGGGCGATCCACCGTCCCACTGCTATCGCTGTCAAAACTTACAAAGTGCTGCTTCCAGCCATTGACCACAGCCCACAGTTCCTTAAACTCATTAAATCCCAGTGTGCCGGACATATCCCTCTGATTTTAAAGCTAAGAAAAACGTTCCTTAACTTCATAAATTAAAAAAAGACAGCTCTCTATCAAATGGAAATCAGCTTTCTTATCATCTGTAGACAAAAGCTCTTTCTTTGAAGGTCACTCGTAATGGTATTTTGTGATTACTTCCTCTGTGCTGGCAAACTAACTGAGGCACATCTCAGCACCGACAGAGGTAACGTCACCAACCAAAACCAAATGCCAGAGGACTCACCATCCACACTTCTCACTTACACCTTATGAATGTGACTCACTTAACAAACTCCTCCTCTACCTGCTGCAGTGAAATTCCTACTAATGCATACATGAAGTAAAATTAGATGCCAAATAAAAAAGTAAGGTGGAATAATATTAGAATATGATCAGATCACTGGTATCACAAACAGTTTGTCCAAGTTACTGGACATCTCAGTTTCATTCCTGCTTTCTTATTAAACAACAAAACATTTGAACATCACAGACTAAATTTAAACTACAAAACTCCCAATACTTCAACCCTGCACAGTGTATCTACATCTTCCATAGGCTGTACTGCTGAATGCCATATACTCTAGTGTTACTAGAGTAACAACTTCATTCAAGGAACAGGATTTAGGAGGCCCTTAGATGATATCCAGCCTGTGTAGGACAGATGCTTAATTCATCAGGACATTACCATGCTGTCCAGTCTCAAAAGTACAATGAGCTATTTGCACAAGGCTCTGTTCTGGGCTGTCAGACCTGACTCTTCATACATTCAATGGATAAACAGCCCCCTAGTCTTAGGGATGTCACTTGTTACAAAACTGCCGACAGACTGATTTATTAGAATTCTGATTTATATAAATCATTCTGATAATGATTTATTAGAATTGTAAAAACGTACATGCATAAGAACAGAGTGTTGCAGTCCCCAATCACAACAAATCCAAATATCAAGTGAAGGCTGAATGCAAACTGCAAAGCATTTCCCATATCTCAGGTTCTCTCTTATCTTTGCTTACATAATGCAAAATGTTTATGCTCCATAACAAAGGATACGTCCAGCATTGAGATCATGAGTCTGCAAGTCTCCAAGTTGAAAGCTGTTCAAATTACAAGAAGCAAAATAATTATTATTTTGACAATTTCAGTTTTTATTCATCTAAGTTCTGTGTTATTCCTTTTATTCATCTTTAAGTTCCTTGTTATAAGATAAAGTAGTGATACAATATAAATGAGCTCTTCCAGTGTACAAAGCAATACCATGTTTCAATCCAAGTAAGAGCTTTTAATCATTACTTGTTAGAAACACTGACAGCAGACAATCTGGAGACACTTTAAACTCTATATAAAATTAATTTGCTCTTAGCTCAATCCATAAAGGTTTTGGGTTTCAATCGAAGTGGTCCTTCATATTTTAGCACAGAGATGATTTTAACAAGGTGCTTTACTCCCTGCACTCAATTTTGTAAATGGAATGCTATGCCCCAGCACAGAATGTTTGGGTCAGTATCAAAGCTCAACTTCCATTGCAAACCAAAACTGCACAGCTCAGCAGTGGAGAAAACGAAGGCAGCTGAAGAGAAGCCCTAAGTGCACAGAACTAAATAGAGAATTTACATTTTAAAGTAGTCCATATGGAAAGAAAGCCTCTTCACCATGCAAATAAAAGAAACTGAAGAAAGCACAACTGCAAGCACTCTCTAGTAGATGGGATAAGAATTAGTGCACGTTAGCATTGTTGCTTTGTCCGTTTAAATTGTTAACTTACGTTTATAGGCTCCTGCAATCCCTGACTGGGTGAGACATCTCTGTAGCTCATCAGCATCTATTTGTCCATCCTTTCGATAACAGAAGATGTATCAGCTATTGCTTTAAATCGCTCTCCCATGTTGGTTACTCCCAGTACCCACTCCCTTTTCCATAGGCATTGATTTATTAATCCTTCTGTGAAACAACTGATTACCTGTCTCTATTTCTGCTGTAAGTCAAAATGCTATCAATGACCCCTATTAATGAAGTTTCTTTAGCTGATACTTTTACAACATGCACTACCTTTCACATTTAGCGTTCCCAAAAAATGAACAGGATTGGCAGGTTTCAGTGGGTTCAATGGGTATTTCTTTTACTCGAAGTTCAATGGGTATTTCTTTCACTTCAGAAATTTATGATTTCACTGCTACAGTAGAAAACCTGGAACCCAGATCGTATACATCCTCTTCTCAAGACTGCCTCAAGACTTAGAAATTTAAAGAAAAAAGAAAGAGAAGAGAAGAGAAGAGAAGAGAAGAGAAGAGAAGAGAAGAGAAGAGAAGAGAAGAGAAGAGAAGAGAAGAGAAGAGAAGAGAAGAGAAGAGAAGAGAAGAGAAGAGAAGAGAAGAGAAAAAGGGCAGTTGGTGAATACTAAGCTGTTAGCAGAACAAACACAAGCAGAAAGCAAACCATTTTGAAAAAAAAAAAAAAAAAAGAGAATGAGCCAGTACCAGAAAAGGTGTATCCACACAGTCTGGTAAACAATGTCCTTCCAAAGTATGCCTTTTGGGGCCAAGCAGAGAAAACAACTACTAAGTCATGGACAGCACGACTGATCACGCATGAACTGACCAAAGCAGAATTGCAATTCTATGCTGTGCTCCCTACAAACCAACATGAAGCTCAGTTCACAGACAGTTTGAGTATAATTTAATCTCATTCAAGGACAGAGCATTTGCAGTGGAATTGCCGGATCGTGGCCAGAACCAACGGCTGAGCAGCAGGAGAGAATGTGTGGCTAACCAGGGAGCTCAGGTGCAAGAAATGCATCTGTGTGACGGCAGGGGAGGAGCCTGCATCCACCCCTCCTCACCCTCATTTAAGGGTGAGCAACCAAGGGAGCAGCATCTCTTTGGATAGAGGTTGTGCTCCTCTTGAGCTGTTACTGGAAGGGGGTGAGCCAATTTTACTTTTTTTTTTTTAATTTTTTTTTTATTTTTTACCTATTTGCTCTGTACGGTTTGTATCCTACTACAAGGCAATGTCATCACCTTCTTCTGCCGTACAACACTGTATCTGCAGGCACCAAAAGCAATGTTACATCAACTCTTTATTCCTTATTTAATGCTTTACTTAAAACAAATTTGTTTCTATTTCTTTTTTCTTCAGGTATAGAGATACAGCATAGCATGGTCAAAATGATGCAGCCAGGTGACTCAGAAATCATAGAACCATACAATGGCTTAGGTTGTTGGAAGGGACCCAAAGGATCATCAAGTTCCAACCTCCCCTAACACAGGCAGGGCCACCAACCTCAAGATAAGAAAGCAAATGAAGTATCATTTATTAGCAAAAGAGTAGTTAATATATTAAATGACATTTGACATGGTCTAGAAAAAGAAGGTAACGTTTTGATTCTATGCCACACTAATGGCAGCAGGAAGACAGGGCTGCATCCAATCTATTCCATCACCCTAGCTGTACAGCTGCATCAGAAACATTATGCTCACAAGAAAATTAAAGCATGAAACAATAATTTCAATTAGCCATGTATATTAAGAAGCAAGTATCCTTAAAGCCCTTGTGTATTCTGAAACAAAAGCCAGATCTGGATAACTTCAGAGTAGAAAGTAAGACAAAAAAGCATGATCTTTTGATTGTGTTTATATTACCATGAAAGGGCCTGGCCTTTATCTTTCAAAGGAGAGTTTAAAGAGCTAGACTGTAGAAGGCACAGAGGCTTTGGAAACATTAAAAATTATTTATTAGTTCCTATGGAGGCAATAATAAGGATTTGACTTCTTTCCATAAACAAAGGCAATTCATCAAATCAAGACAAGAGTTCTGCTGTAAATTACTTGAAGTAGTTTGCAAGAAAGCTCGGGCAACATTCTATATTAGGCATAAAAACAACACAGTGGCAAACCACTACAAAAGTTCTATAGCAAGGACTACTGGAGAACTGTGATATGTGGCTTTGTGCAGACTTTTGTAGCAGGCTGTGAAAACAACTGATAATTTATGTTTGATTTCACTGATTCCCTAACAGAATTTTTGCTTCTGGACAACTACTGGTCCCTGGAACAGACTCTTCTGATTCTAAGGTCGAAATAATTTAAAAGCTACTCTATTTATTTCCATAAGGAATGGTTTCTACAAATAAAGGGTATTTAGAGTACCAACATAAATACTTGAGGTAATAACTTGATTGTACCCGCTGGCTTTCTAGTTTTCAGTAACCAGGCCCCACCTAAGCTGTCTGGGAGTGTTCTATGCTGTACTTAAGTCCAGCTCTTGCCATAGCGCTGCATTCTGCATGCTGATACCTCTCTCTTCTTCTTTTCACCAGGACCCGACTCATTTTTCCCAGCATCAGTTACAGGCTCTAACGCTGATTCCTGACACTGGTGGCACATGAACGCAGAGAAGCACTCAAGCTGGGAAATTATCATTCAGCCCAGTCTTACTGGAGAACCTTTACACATAACAGTTGAATTAACCCAATGTTCACCTTTACTACAAAAATATAGGGTCTATGTATTTGCACATGTAGTGTTAGAGAAATAGCATATAGACTGAACGAAGCATTATTAATTGCAAAGAATAACAATGTGAACAAAAAGCCATAACCCAAATCACAGTCTTAATCTGAAAACTTAAACATGAGCAAGTCATCTGAATTTAAACCCCATGCTGTCGTTACATGTACTTGTGGGTATGAGATCCAGGAGCAGAGTTCTACATTTCCACACACTCCATAAGTGTGCAGTATAAAGCTTTGTTATAGACAGAACTTCTGGCTCAATAAATCTGATTTGCTCCTAACCTTATCTCCAGAACAACCACAAATATATGTACAATTACAAAGGGAAGACAGTTGTGAACGCCCTTTGCTCATGAAAGGGTAGTCCTACAACAAACCTAGATGTTGGCTCAAGTAGAGACTGCCACTGCAGTTATGACTCTATTAAGCTATTTCATCATACAATGATACCTTTCTTACTGGCATTTCCTGCTTTTACTAACAGCACCTTCACAGCTGATGTCCCCATTGTTTCTGGCTTTCTTTTCCAAAAACAGCATTTCCCAACCAATGGCTGAGCCACAATTCAGCTGTGGCATTTCAAGTAAATACAATCATCACATATACAGGAACTATACACAGGCTGTTCATACGCACAGCTGTATCTCAAACAGTACAGATACATAGCTATACACTAACTATGCAGATTGAATAATGCTAACCAGCTCTTCGACTGTGCTGATGCATTTCAGCATATATGATAAGTAAGAACAGTCAACAATTTATCAACAACTTGAAACCATGGAGCTCTCCCTGCTGCAAAAATTAGGCATTTCTAAAATACAACGTAGAAATGATTGTCTCCCAAAATAAGAAGTAAATAACACTTTGTAAGTTTACCTGTCCAGCTACTGTAGCAAAATAACCGTACAGAGGATCCTGAGCCTGTCCAGGGAACGCTGGGCCTCCTGGAGCAGCTCCATACTTTAGAAATCAAGAAGAAAACGTATTAATTTTAAAGTAATGATTCAGATAGGTACACAAAATAATAACATCTGTACTTGTACATCTGAGCCTGCGTGCTGCTGTACAGCCTGTGTGTGCCAACAGATGTTGCTGTCACCACTGACATGCACAACCCACTGCCTCACTGCGCTCACATCCACTGTTTCATCTCCACAAACGTCCAGTCAGCGAATGTCAGTGGGTGCCATTTTTCCCGCGTGGAGGAATTCAGTTCCGCGCCTTTGCTACAGCCCACACTTCATGTCCGATGGCATTCTGTCAGCCTTGCCCCCCCGCTGCCATCTGTCACACAGCAACGAAACGTAACGGAACATTAGTGGGAAGGTTCCGCATCTATGCCATACCACCAATATCCGCCTCTGACGCCGCGGGCCAGCACGATAAAACAGGAGGCGTTAGTTTCGGAGCAGCCCTCGTACATACCCTGAAAGCACTGCTATCACTCAAGCCGGCTCTGACGTACTCTTTGGTACTATTTCAGCCCCTCCGCACCCCGACACGCGCCGATGCGGCCCCTTCCTTCTCCGCGGGGCCGGGATCGTGCCTTGCGCACCGCACCGGCCCCGCGGCCCCCCACCGAGAGCCCCGCGGCTCCGCGCCCCTCATCCCGCCCGCCGCCCGGGCGCAGACCCGCTCACCCCGCCCTGGTAGTAACCGCCGCCGGGCGCCGGCTGCCCGGGGAACGCCATCTTCGGCTCGCACCTGCCCCTCCCGCCCGGCCTCGCCTGGCCGCAAACACTCGGCCGCGCCTGGGGGGGGGGTTGGGAGAACGGGAACGTGGGGCGGGTCGCCGGCTCCGCAGAGAGACGCCAGGAGGTTCTTCAATGCTGCGATGCAACTGACGGCTCCTGGTCGATGGGGCCGCCGAGCAACGCGAGGCGGGGCCGCAAGGCGCTGAGGGAACGGAGGGCGATTCCCGCCCCCCCCCACAGGGGTGGTACGGCCCCGGCCTCGGCCCCGCGGCGGTTTTTTCTCCTCAGAGCGAGTGGGCGGCGCGCTGCCGCCGGGAGCGGCGCTTTTCTCGTCAGCGCCGAGGTGAGGCGCGGCCGGCGGTCGGGGCGCGTCGGGTGGTGCCGGTGGAGTCACCGCAAAGGTCATGGACTCAGTGATTCAATACTTCATGGAAACACAGGATCATTACATCACAGGTTGGAAAAACTCGGAGATCACCTGGTCCAGCCATCAGCCCGTCCCCACCCTGCCCACCGACCGTGTCCCTCGGTGCCACATCTACATGTTTCTTGAACACCTCCCAGGATGGTGACTGCAGCACCTCTCCGAGCAGCTGTGCCACTGCATCACCGCTCTTTCTGAGAAGAAATCTTATCCTAATATCCAACCTGATGGTAGAGGGAACATGTTTGAAGCCCATCTTTTGAAGGTGGCTGAGAAGCGAAGGAGTGATGAGGTTTTGGGCTTCACAGATAGGCTGTGTAGTAGCATATGTCGGTATCAAACTGCAGCAGCCAAGTGGCTTTACCAGAGTCAAACTGTTTGTAGTACAGGTTATAAGAGGCGTGGTGCAAAATTTGTTCCAGCATACACTGATGTCTAGGCAAGAGAACTTCCTAATTAAATAAGACCTGGGTACAGTGATGAAAAGAATTAAAGGCTGGAAAAATTGCAAAGAAATTATAAAGCATGTAAGTGATAAGATTTGAAGAGACGTATGCCGATAAGCAAAATGTCAGATGTATATGATACTCAGGTCATTCTGAATGCTATGCCTCCTCTTTATTTCCATGGAAACTACAACTGCTACAGAGAGCACAATAACACTACTTGATGGAGCAAA
Source organism: Lagopus muta (assembly GCF_023343835.1). NCBI lineage: Eukaryota > Metazoa > Chordata > Aves > Galliformes > Phasianidae > Lagopus > Lagopus muta. Next base: position 20,943,126 of record NC_064439.1, read on the forward strand.
TTCATAGCTACAAAATGCTATTTTTCAGCAAAGTCACCACTATTAGCCAATTTGTGTGGATGAGCTGATCAAGACAGGTGTGACAGCAGTGTGCAGTCATCCAGAATGTGGATTGTTTTTTGTGTCACTGTAGCCACTGCTGAAACACAACCACCCACTGCCTCACTGTGCTCATATCCACTTTTTGGTCTCCATAAACATTCAGCAAGAGCCAAGGAAGGTAATTTTTTCCACATGGAGGAATTTAATGACACACTTTTGTGTCATACACACTTCATGTCAGACACCACTTTGTCATGTCAGCCTGCCCCTCTGTTGCCATCTGTCACATGGCAACAAAATGGAACGGGATATTGTTGGGAAGGTTCAACCTCTACTGCTGTACCACCAACATCCACCTCTGATGTCATGGCCCAACATAATACAACAGAACAACCCTTGCATACATGAGTGACCAGTGGCGTAAAGGGAATAGGAAGAACATTTTAATTGCACTGGTAAGAATGTAAATATGTAGACTTGTTGCTGGGTGAAGATGCTAAAACTGTAGTAACTGTATAGATAAACATGTCTCATAAGGTGGGTTTCTGTTTTTCTGCTTGAACTTGGTGCAAGCATCCAGCTATCCTCCATTTGCAGTTCTTCTAAGACTATTGGCAGTGAGCTTCCTGGTTAATGTTTGTGAGATTGTCTAAATTCAACCACACATATCCAAAGGAGCTAGGGAGATGAATATCACAAAGCAGTGCACTTTATATGGTTTGTTGGTAGGTGTTTTATTTGCACTGGTGCATTTGGGCTTTGTTCAGTTTTCATCCAAGGCAAAAAGAAGGCAGCGTGAGGAGGTTAACTTTTACGTATCTGCCTGAAGAGCTCCCGACCTCTTGGTAACTGTTGAATGTACAAAAAGATAGCATTAGTAATGCACCACTAAGAAATATGTGTGGAATATATGCTACTGGTTTTGTAGATCTCGGAGAATATGTAAGCCCTCTAGGGAGAAGACTGAAGAAAAGAAACACAGGATGCTAATTCAATTGCTTTTGAGATAACTCAGAATATTTGACTAAGAAAAGGCCTAAGTAAAATAATTTTGTCCAGAAAATGAAATTTTTGTGTACAGATTGTGCTCCATAGGTTTTTCTGGATTCTACATGATAGGATTTTAAGAGGGAATTCAAGAGAGCTACGGTGATAGCATTAATACCTTCCAACCTGATCACTAGCCACATTCACTGCATCTGCCATGCTTCCTTAAGGTAAATGAAGGTCAGCATAAGTCTGCCTCTAGTCACAGACTTGCTGGCCTCACTCTGCTGCCCCACCAGGGACGTGAGCTCCTGCGTTCCAGGCTGAGGTCAACTCACTGTTGCACTGGAGTTCCTCCACCTGGAACCGGGAGCCTTAAGACTCACAGTGCTGCTGCTTTGTTCCAAAGTGGGGCTGTATGCTGAGGCTTCAGGCTTTCCTGCAAACTGGATATGGAGTTTGGCCTTTCCAGAACCACAGTAGAAGAAGCTAGGGAGGAGAAAGGGAATTAAAGGGTAAAGTTCAAATTTTCTGAGATGTTTATTTAGTAAATCAGAAGCACTGAAAAGTTGAGAATAAGTTTATATTACTTAATGAGGGACAAGGAACCCCACTTCGTTACTTTTTTAGTGGCTATAACTTGGCAAGAGATGTAAATTCAGGCAGTGGAGAGGTAAATATACATATAGTACAGACCAGAAGGCCTTACTATAATGCCTTGCTCAGCACCCAGAATGAACACACATCCATTGTTCAGCTGTTGTTTTTTTGTTTGTTTGTTTGTTTGTTTAATGACACCAGCCTTTCTTTTTCTATTTCCTGCACACTGTTTATACTCAATTCTACAGCCAGTTATTCTGTACAAGGATTTTCTGTTGCACTGATACCTACAATAGCCAACTACTTTGCTAGAATTGTCAAAGAATGTGCTTGCAGGGGTTGGGGTGGGGAAGGTATTTCTGACACTTTATGAGTAAAGATTGGTACAGAGATTAAAAGTTTTTATGAAGTTTGATTGCCCATTTTGAGCTACCTGAATTTTCACCAACTCGACATGACTTCAAGTCTCAGTTTACCCTTCCAGCTCCTTTAACAGATGGCTCAGTGATGAACTTCCTTATTCTTTTCCTTCTCTAGTTCCACTGTACTGTGGGACTTTTTCATTGCTCACCAGGCATCAGCAAGAGTATCACTGAGAGCCTAAAGCAAGATAATCCTAACTGTGGATAGTACAGTTAATGAGGTTTTGATGCTGTGTTATTTGAGGTTAACAATCAGCTTTTATTCAGTACTGTACAATAGCACAACTTAACACATTAATTTCATTGTAAATATAGGTTAGTACATTCCCAAGATGAGATCTTTGCAGAATTAAAGCTAAAGTGTAGTTCTGCAGTAACAACATATTTCTGTTGCCTTGCAGCTTGCAGTTGGATGGTTCCCAAGATGGTCTTTAGCTAAAGTTGTAATTAAGGTATTAAAATATCTGAATAAACATGTCTGTGGCTTGAAAAGACATTTAAAGTTCCGCTTAATTTGCATAGTACTTAACAATTGAACTGTATATGAACTACTGCAGCACAACAAAGCACAGCAATAAGACGTGATTCCCTCTTATTATTGTTACAATCACAAGTATCAGCATCTATGTTCTGACATATATCAGAATATATATTCTCAAATCTTACCTTTGTATGGGATAAAACTCAGATGTAATGACTGAAATATAAACTCCAAGGCCAGATGAACTTGTGAAGCAGCATCCTGAATATCCACCTACAAGAGGGTATTCCTGGCACCACTCCCTCCTTTCTGAGGAATTTCTTAAAAAAAAAACCCTCAAAACACTACAGATCTCTAATGAAAACTGGACAAATCATTCAGAAGGAAAGCCTGAAATGCACAACCTGTGGGCCAAAAATGAATCCAGCCTTTTTTAATATATTTTCTTTTCATTCGATTTTCTGTTTTGGCTGCACTATGGCTTGGTTTTAGTACGTGAGCTGAAGCATTATTTAGTTTTGTAAAATTTCCAGCAGCTAGGACTTGTGAAAGCACTGGCTTGCTCTCAGGTAACCTGAACTCATTTCTGCCACTTCATGGATATAAACCTTCGCATCAAGGCTTAGCTGTGCATTAGTTATGCAAAAACTCAGTATGATGCTGCTCTCCTTGCCATGTTGCACACTGAGCTCAGTTTTTCCAAGTGTTCACATATGAGGATTTAGGAATCTTGAGTTCTGAAATGTTGTTAGGTGTTAAAAAACGCTCACAGCTGGTTAGTCAACCATGGAGAAGTGCTTTTGGACACAAAACCAGCTTATGCAACATGAAAATGGTGTTTCAGATGTCTAAATTCATGGTCGTGAACCAATAGGTCTCTAGTGTTTATTTGTGCTCCCAATCCAAACTCTTAGGAGCTTTCTTGACAATCTGCGCAGATAATGTTTATTCTCTCCATGTCTACTGCTTGAACAGAGTTGACATCACTGTAGCATTACCAGAATTCAGCTTCATCTGCTGATCTGTGATTTCCATAATCGATGAGACTGGCTGAATTACTGGGGGAATGCCTTGGGCTGGTTTGCTGCAGCACTAATGCATGTGTGACTCACACAGGAGAAGTGGCATGCAAATAACAAACTCTGGGAAAGCAGACCTTATTATTTATTTATCTGTTTACTTAATTTAAGGCCAAAGCATGAATGCAGTGCCCCACTACCATGAATGATGCAACAGACTTGGGGAAATCACCAGTTTCAGCATGCCTGGCATGAAAATGTGCTGCACCCTGGGGAAAAAAAAGTTGCATTTCTGATCTTTGATGTCTCTTCTTGTTTGTTTTGCATGTTTTGGTTACTGTTGCTGTTACTGCCCAGGGTGTATGTCGAAAATTCCTCAAGTACTGCAAAACATATCCCCAAGTGGTCAACTGATGTATTTTCTCTTCCTGTCACAAAACTTTTACCTTTGAGTACACTTGTGAAGCACAAATGTTTTTCCTCCTGCTGTGGTTTCTTTATTTTTTTCTCTCATTTTTCTATTCTATTTTTTTTTCTCTCATTTAATTCCATATATATATATGTATGCATATATTGTAAAAAAGGTATATATTAAAAAAACCAAACGACTCTTCAATTTAAGGAATTGGTTCATTTAAGGAATCGTACTATTGCTGTCCCAGAGGATGCCCACCAGGTGTCAGACTGGTACTGCCGTATTACTAACACGGGTGCATCAGCCCATGCTCGGGCTTGGTAGCTTTTTAACCTATAGCAGTTTTTCACCATACACAAATGTAAGCTCAGCCAAAGAAACGGAACCCTCCTGGGCTGGCAGCTTTCTACTTGGGTCTCAGTGCTGATCCACAGTATTCCTCGGTAGTTTTTCTGAGCCATTCTTTGTGCCAATCTCTCTATGTATATTATCTAACAGTGGTTTAGGAGTTTATATGTAGGCTGATATGTTTATTTCTGGAGGAAAAAAACCAAACACACACACACACACACACAAATACACAGTTTTATGTATATTTTTTAAAAAGCTGATCTGAAGTTTTTGGCCAATACCCAAATATTTGAGTATGACGATTTTAAATAGCTAGTTGGGTTAAGCAGCATGATTTCTAAAATTAGTTGTAGCTTTTGAGATTTTACCTTTATGAAAAATGTTTTGATGTCCACAGAAGAAGGGAGAGTCCACCACTTAAAAAAAAATTGTTTTGTATCTTTTAGATAAACTATATCACAGGGAACTTTTGTGCTCTGGAAGTAAGAACATGTGATAAATAACATTATAAATATTATATAAAAACACATCAGTATTTGATTCATTGAGCTTGAGGACTTGGTATTATGAGTATCAGGACAGCTGATACCATACAGAATATTCTTGAATTTGTCAGATGTCTTTCACACTTTTCTTCCTTGTCATATTGATACTTCTTTCTTGTCCAGTTCTTCTGTAGCTGAGTCCTTTTATACTTTGTTAATATACACATTAGAGATGATTGTTTCTTTTCCTTTTACGTGCTAGATGCACAGAAGTAAAATGATTTGAATTTCCAGATCTTGTTTGAAAGTATGCTTGGGACTTACGAGACAGCAAAGAGAGTGGCTTGGCTTCACAAAGTTTGGGCTTCTTTCATGAAAAACCTTCAAGACTTTGTATTTTATTTGTTTTTTTTTTTGACAGCTCTCTATCGTCATTAATAACAATCCATATCTTTATACAATCTACCTGATCCAGGAACCTTTACAGATGCTCTTTTGTATTTGTGTTGTGCATCGATGTGTGACAGCCAGGAATGAATTGGCCTTGACCCATCCAAGAGCACTGCTTGCCAACTTTGCAGCAAAGCTTTCTGATTCCTTTCTATTTTCTCTAAGTAAAAGAGCAATCAGTTGATGGCAGCGGACACTAAAAAAAAAGACTCTTTGAAGTTTACAGCTACTCTCAGATGTAGCAATCCAGTCCGGGCAGTCTTTATAGATGGGCTCCCATGGCTGGCTAAAGCTCTGTTGATGTCAGCAGAGCTGTTGCTAACCTCAATCATCTCCACACTCCTCTGGATTAGGCTATTTGTCGAACTCTGTAAGGATGTCCCCTCTTCTCTGTCTACTTCTATCCACAGGGTTTGTGTCTGTGCTTTTCTTTCTCTCCTTTTTTCTCACCAACTTTTATAATAGCTAGTACCCAGTATGGCTTTTTGAGGATTTAGCTTAATATAAACACCTCTAAATCTAACAAGGCAAAACATTGTCAGCCCTTCACATATAAGCTTGATTCAATCAAAATGAGTGTCTTCACCATGAGCTGCAGTGGAAGAAAATGGAAAAATTGAATAGTGGGGAAAAAAAACCCTGAAAGCTATGGTCTAATAAAAACAAAAAATATTCAGGGCAGAGCCAATGCCATAGTAGTTCTGACATGCAGGATGGTTACAGGACAGCTTGTGACCATCATTACCTTGAGTTTATGGGGCCCCAGTTGTTCCCTTGAAGAGGGCAATGTGAATTATCTCTGCAGAGTCCTGTGTTGCTCAGGAACTTGTGATGATTCAGAGTTTGAAGCAGTAACAGTCTTGTGAAGCTCTGTTGAGAACCTGCTTGGGAGAGTATGTCAGAATAACTGACTTCACGCTTGTAGAAATGCCCAAGGTGTTTCTAGCTGAGAAGTACATAAGTCTGCTTCCTCTGGAGGTTTGCGCTCCTTAAGAAGTGAGCAGGGAGAGAGGGAAGAAGTATGGGTTAAGTGCTTTATTTAATCTCTCAAGGATTCTATCAATAAAACCATTCAGAGAGCAATTCTCTGTAAATTCTGCCCTCTGCCTCTCTGGAATAAAACATAGGGGCATGTTAAGGGGCATCTTTGTCCTGGGTGAAATATGTGGTTTTAAAAATTGTCTTCAATGTAGATATACAGTAAGTATGAGTACTCCGTACTCAGAGGGAACTGATCTTCTTCTGATGCAGAAAGGAGAGCTCAGGATGTCAACAGTGGTCTGATGCCTCTGATTTTGTCTTGCTTCGAATATGTCTTACCTCTTTACTTCCTTGTAAACAGAAATATCAAGATGTTTTAAGCCCCCTGGCTATTTCTACTTATTTAATTTGTAAATTCTTTGGGTAGAACTTCCAAAGCTCGACTAATTGCAGCATGAATATTCAGTAGAAGTAATCTTATGTAAGCATTTATTGCATCCAATGTTTGGATTTAAGGCACATTCACACTGTGTTAGTGTGATGCTCAGCACTTGCATTGCGATCCCTGTAGTTTGCTTCTTCTGCCACAGATAGGAGATTAAATTCAATTTGTTTTTTTTCTTACGATGTATTTATTAAAAACTAAACATCTCTACTTCAGAAGTTGTTGTCACTGTGTTTTCTACTGGAAAATATTTTTACTGTTTTTCCTGACACAATTCTGACAGAAACAGTGTTTGGACTGATCACTGGAACTTCTTTCCAGATAGCTAAAGGGAAAATCCCTGACTCTATTTACTCATACTCTGTGCTTGTGCCAGAGTGACCTACTTAAGAAACTCTTCCTTTTTTTTTTTTTTTTTTTTTTTTTTTCCCTTCTCATAACTGTGTAGGAAAGGAAACAGGTGATGAAAGAGTGTGATCATTTTTTCATTTATCTGTTTTCAGGAACTCTCGTAAGAATAAACAAATGGTATGCAAGTAGTGCTGCCCATTTGCTCCTTCTGACATTTTAAAAAGAAACAAGCATTAGATGATGCAGTGAAATGTTTTGTGGAAATGCTAAGTCACAGCTTGAACCAGTGATTGAGCACCTGGTGGGAAGGCAGGGCCAACCCAGGGGAGCTCAGGTTAGGGAAGGGTTGCAGCCAGGATCCACCCCTTCCCAGATCTCATTTAAGGTTCTGCAGTGGAGGTAAGGGTACCTTGCTGGAGATTTCTGCCTACTGGAGGCCTTCTGAGGGTAAGCAGGTTTTTGTGTGGTGGTGTTGTTGCGTTCTGTTGCGTTCTGTTGCGTTCTGTTGCGTTCTGTTGCGTTCTGTTGCGTTCTGTTGCGTTCTGTTGCGTTCTGTTGCGTTCTGTTGCGTTCTGTTGCGTTCTGTTGCGTTCTGTTGCGTTCTGTTGCGTTCTGTTGCGTTCTGTTGTTCTTCTCTTCCTCCTCCTTTGTTTCAGTCTGTGGCTGCTGCATTTGGGCTCATCTGACTTTGCCGTTCTGCTGTAATGACTGTGTTTCCCATTACATTGTAGCATTACAATGGGGAATTGTATTTCATACAGTGCTGGTGCCCCCATGCTAAGCTTAGTGGTTTAGGCTTGACTAAAGCATCCACACCAGCATTCGCTTTTGATCTAACATTTGCAAGAGACAGTGAATCCACTCATGCTAAAGAATACTTGTCTGATAACATAAGGGTAATTATCCTCTCTGTTTCTTATTTTCAAGGCACAACCAGAAGGTTTTTAAATCTGAGTTCATAGGGTTTTAACTCCAAGACTTTTTTGTTGTGTCTTTCTCATGCTGGGATAATGATATTTGATACTGGTACTTTTTCTCTCTAACGGTCCTAATGCTTCTGCTAACCTGAACTTTTAAAGCTTATTAGTCTTTATGTTCTTTGGAAAGCAAAAAATAAAATCATAGAATTTTCTAGTGCAATGATTGGGTATAAGGAATATAATGAACCATGCATATTGTTAAGATAAAAGCTGTGGCCTTATTGTTGATGATCTCAGAATTAAAACTAAATGCCACTAGGTTTGGAATGCCTCTTCAAATTTAGTTGCCTTATACCAAATTTTACCTCTTGAATTCCAGTCAGTGAGGCGTCCCCTTCACCTTCTTTTATAATTGTTGTTACCATAGATTGCATCCATAATCAAGCTTGGATGCAGCTAAGAGCCATGGAAACATCATCTTGCACTACACCAAGTGCATCTGCAATCAACTGGTGGTCCCATTTATTAACTCTTCCCCTCTGAGGCAGTATATAGATAAGAGCCATTGTTGAGATTAGATAAGATCATTGCTGAGATTGAGTGCTAGTAGAGAAGACTGCAGTGAATGTTACAATGTGTGTAAATCATTTGTGACTGCACTTAACTTACTTAGGAGTATTTCAGCATCTCTGCTAGTTAATACTCCCAGTCCTGTTCCTCTGATACTGGTCACGTCTCTCCTTCTTTTTCTCAGGGAGGCAAAGGTTCACCCAAGTAATGCTGCCAATCAGACTGTGCAGTACAAGCTTAGGAAAGACAAGCAGGTTGGTTTGATTGCACAGATACTAGTTTACATCAATTTCTTATTTAAGAGACTGTGATGGATTAAATAATGCTCATTGTTGGCCTGTATTTCTGATTGCATACTGTCCAATTTCACTAATTTGTGGAGATGGGGTAGGAACAGGTAAACTGCTTTTTTTTCTTTTTCTTTTTTTTTCCCTGCAGTATTAGCAAAAGCTTCTTGTCCAGCTCAGCCAGTCTTCTTCCCTGCTGGCTCATCTTACAGCATAGGAGCACAGTCTGTTCCTGTGCTTTTATTATTTCCTTCTGAAGGAATGTCCAGCCTTCCTGGAGCCCTTTGCCCTTCAGGACTAGCTCACAATGCTCAACCAATTGTTCTAAACTGTTAGAAAGAAATCCAGAGTAGCAGTTTGGCTGACCTCCTTTCTGACTCATTTGCAGCATCAAGCTCTACAGCACTGAAACACTCCCTAATACAGAGTCAGCCCACAGCCCCTCCTTCCTTGCCCATCCCTTCTAAAGAGCTTATAGCTCTCTATTTCAATACTCTAGTCATGTGAATGATCCCTCCATGTTTTGGTATTGGTGACTAATTCATAGTTCTGCTGCACAGTGGCTTGTAGCTCTTCCTATTTGTTGCTTGTGCTGCATGCATTGGTGTAGATGGCTATTGGTCTCACCCCTAATCCTGGCATACTGCTGCTACGCTCAGCTCCAGTGAGTCTGGTTTTATCACTTTCCCTCTTTAAACCTAGTTTAAAGCCTTCTTGATGAGCCATGCCAGCTCCCAGTCTAGGATTCTTTATCTTCTAGAGATAGAGCTTGAATAAACCATCCCATGGGGGAGTGTGGGAGGGAGGGCCAGGATGATTTCCTCTGATGGTATTAGCCTATTAGTCAGGTGTTAATCAGGTGGCTTCCTGCTTATCTCAGCATTTTTCCCTCCTGCTGAAGTGATTGAGGGGAGAAAAACCTCCTGGGCTCTACTCATTCAACTAGCTGCCCCAATGCTCTGTAGTCCCTTTTGATAGCCCTTGGATTTCTCACCGTGACCTTATAGTTGCTGATCTGAACTACCAGAAGTGGGCAATAACCAGAGGGCTGTGGTAGATTTAAGAGCTTGCTGGTAATGATGTCCCTAACCTGGACCCCAGGGAGGCAGCATACTTCCCTGTGTGTAGAGTCTGGTCAGCATATAGGGCCCTCTGTTCCCTTAGAAGAAAGTTACCTATAATAAGCACCCTTCTTTTATTCTTGACAGGGACAGTCTTGAGCCATGGGGATAGCTGACTTACTGTAGTGGAGCCACATATTTCCCTATGTGTTTTTTGGAAATAAGTGCAGCAGCATCAAATGTCAGACACCAAACCTGGGAAGAATCAAACTAGCTTCTTTACTCTCAGCCTCTGGGTAGAATGCTTTAAATTGAGTTGTAGCTTTAAGCCAAGTCAAAGCTGCATAAGTGTGCTTGTGCTGTTGTCTGAAGCTTATGTGATGTTCCTTGTATGTTTCTCACACCTGCTGCTCTGTTAAACAATGCCAGAGTTGCATATGTTTGTATAGCTTGTGGGTTTTTTTAGTAGTTTCATAAAAGAGACAAGCTACTTCCCACTTCACTGGCTACTGGATTATGAAATTTCATTGAATAATGACCTGAGAATGTTGTATTGCATCCATCCTTAACACTTTTTTTGTTGAATGAATTCATTTCCCATGGACTGTAAACTTAAAGGATTTTTCCCACATTCTTACTTCCTTTTAGGTGTAGAGGAATCTGCTCCTTAGTCTTTAGTGTTGTTTTCAGTGTGAAACATTCCACAACACTGCAGACATTGAGTAACTTACCTTCTTGGTACCTCTTAACAAGATCACATTAGATTGTACCCCTGTACTCCCATCCCTGGTTCCCTGTGAATTGTTTGGACATGGTTCATACTTGTTTCTAACATCCCCCTCTGTGAACAGTTCTCATTCAGTGGTTTTATTGTGTTCAGGGTAATGGCATGCTATCGTTCCTTCACAATGGCCTTCTGCAGATCTGAATTCACTGGCACGATGGCTAGAGTGCACAGTTCATCAAATATTTTCTGCCCTCTTGCTTGTAAGGATATCAGGGGTAATATAACTTCTCCTCAGCAGTGATTGTTTGTTTGTTTGGGTTTTGTTTCTAAATAAACATAAAGCTGCAACTAATTCCTGAGAAACCAACTTATCCAATATTAGTTCTGCATCTGAATTTATCAGTAGAGGCTACAAGAAACATAGCTCTGTGAGTAATTTGCAACTGTTTTCATGGAGTTTATTAACAATTATCTAATTGCCATTTATTGGCTTTTGTGAAATTATGTTCAAGCTTAGGTTATCCCTAGTGGCTGCTAATATTTGTAATTTGTTCATTTTTAGTATTTTTTTTTTTATAATCAAAATTCAGTAGTTAAGAACATGTTGAAACTTCGTCCTTATGAAGGCAATTAAGTACGCAGTTATACTTCCCCACACGATGTTGGACCAAATATGATTTACATTTCTTCACTTTTATTTTTTTTCTTATACCTGAATTTTGTCTCAGGTAAAACATGTTTTACACATGCAGTGTTCTGGACACTTCAGGAAAGTTACAAATTGTGATGCCTGAATACTACTAAAATTCAGGCTATGGATGTTCATGTATAATCTATGTTGAAGTGAGGGTAATCAGCTGTCAAAATGATTTGCCAAAGGTTTTGGTGAATTTTATAATGTTTATATCAAGTTCAGTGGTTGTTTTAGGAATATCTTTAATTCAGGAGTTTTCAGCTGGTCTTAATGGATTACCAGCCAACATTCACAAATGGTAACTGGATAAAAATGTGTGCTGTCTGGAAGCTTAAACTTTGCAGGAATCTGCGTTACTAATGGAAATTTTGTAGGCGTCTTTGAACTGAAAAATATGACAACTCCTGATAATCCAGAAAGGAATTAATTCAGACAGTGTCTATAGCCTGTGTTCTGCAGGAAAAAAGGAATGGCTGATCACAAGGTTGCCTTCTGGCTCTCTATTATGTAAAGCTCCTTGTAATTAGAGAACTATCCTCAGCTTCAGGGAACCTTCGTCCAATTCCTTTCCTTGCCTTTGACTTCCCATGTGAATGTGTATGTCAGCAACAGAATTAAAGAAACTTGTGAGGTGTCTGGGAAGACAGTTAAGTATGAATCTGAGGATCAGCTTCTCTGTAAAAGGCAGGGAAGTCTTGAGTTTGCCGAGAAACACGAGTATTTGTGTTCAAAGAGAAGATGGTAGAGGGTATTCAGCGGGGCTTCCAGTGGCACTCAGGTATTCAGCACTGTCTTCAAAGACAGTGTACAGCTGCACGAGCACCTTGATCTTTCTCAGGATTTTGTGACTGGACAAGAAGTATCTCTCAGGCCTGGGCACAACTGAGATCACAACAACTTAAGGTACCCAACAACTCTAAGCAGACTTGGTAGTAAAACAACACCAAAGCTTCTGTAATGGGACTAAAGGTTTGACCTTTATTTAGACTTATCCAAGTATGAATGGGGTTTGTTTTTCAGTCTGTTTACGGATTGGGAAATAAAAGCTATCAGCAAAACAAATAAATTGTAATCCTGTACATCCAATCCTATATGTTCATTGTAATTCCTTCAGTTCTGCAGCCATGCTCTCCAATTGCCTCAGCCAGGGATAGGAATGCAAGGTTTGTTGTGTCCTTGTGCTTCTGCAGCTCTGGATCACTGATAGCCAATCAGGGAGGGAGACACTGCCATGTCCTCCCCTATCCTGCCAGCTGCTTTTTTCTCGGGTTCTGCTCATCCTGTCCAGCTCTCACATGTTCCAAGAGTAATGTCAGGTTTCCTTCAGTTCAGATTTTAATGCCAAGTTAATGGTTTACTTTTTTTTTTTTTTTTTTTTTTTTTTTTAATGAGATGCTGTATTTGTTTAATTTTATAATTAAACAACTGAAGGAAAGCCAAAATGATGGCATCTCACATTGAAACAGAATAGCCCTGTGGGCTGTCTAGTAGTTGTATTTTGGCATCTGTCCTGGTGCTATTCCTCTGGGGAAACTGTTTGACAAACTTTATTCACTACTAAGCATTAGAAGCATTAGAAATCTGTGTTTGATGGGCATCTGGGTTTACTGCTACTGTTCAACAGTGAGTGCTGTGGTGTGGCAGCTACTTTTGGGAAGGTTGGTGTACAGGAAGAGTAAATAGGCTGATTTGTATCTTCTTGTACTGGGGGAAGAAGGTGATGAGGTGATGGTGAGATCCTGAAACTGAGTTGGACTCCATATCTGATTAAACTACCTGGTACCAGGCAATCAAAAATGTAATGCTTTCTTGAAAATACTTCTCTTCCTCTGTGTCAGCACTTGGTTGCGGATAGTATGTCCTAAACATACTTGTTTGGGGACATTCTGTTTTGATTTGGGAGTATTGAATTGCTTGTCTTAAACTTTTCCTAGAAGAAATGTGAGTGTGTGTGAAGAGAAGAAAAGTAGTGAAGAGACTGTGCTTGAATGAATCAAGAATTATGAGCCAGTGTGGATATGGAAACCAAAGCAGATATAGGACTAAAGCATGTGTTTGACAACTCATGAATAAAAAATTGCTAATTCTATTTTGCTGCATTTGGAGAAATCAGCCAATTCTCTGGGCTCTGTGCGAGTTCTCTCAAGCTTCTTCAGTGTATGTCTTTGTAGCACTGATGTTCCTTATAAGAAATCAATGTCGAGGGGGCCATCTTATTAGTCACAGCTAATACTTATGTCACTTCTGAATTCCTGTATTCCAGAACGGCAGCAATAAGAGATGTCTTGTTTTTCTTTTCCTATCACAATGATATCTAAACAATCTTGAGAAATGTCAGCTTCATCCAGAGAGCCAACCATTCAGGTTAACATCAAGAAATAGACATATAAATGGAGATCTATGGCAGAAGAATGTATAATGCAGAATGAAAGTTTGTGTATGAAAGAAAAGCTTCCACAGTGTGTGGAAGAGAAGCCATATTTAATCTATTACTAAATAATAAACAGTGAAGACTTAATAAATAGATAATTGTAGTATGGGAGAGCAGCACAGCATAGGTTACATGGTTCCTGTTGCCATTCATACTGTTCACCAGCTCCTGATTTGGAGTGGACCAAAAAGGCTTACTAGCATTTGAGACAAGATGATCTTCTAAAATTCTGTGTGTGATAGAAGGTAATGAGCCAAGCCCCCCAAACCTGACATGCAGGAATAAAGTGGCTTTCTGAACAATCAAATCTTGAATCTTGAGTAAGAGGTAATTTAGATAAGGTAGCACAGGCTGAAGGAAGATCGTGCTATGGAGCAAAAATATATTGCAGACCACAGGATTCATGGCATGGTGCAATGGAACTAATGGGAAGTGGTTGGATCCCGGTGGTTCAATATCTGTGTTGTCAGGTATGTCCCTTGGGGCTACTGTGTATCACATTACTTCAGGGCTAAGTAAATCTGATTAATTAGTGAAAAGATGGTATTTTAATAAGTGCATTTGGGGGTTTGAAATGGATATTGAAATCAGGAAGTTAGATCAGAAGAATTATATGTTATATAGAGGTCTAAAAGTCATGCAATACCTGTGCATTCTGCATAAAAATAAAACTTTCTTGTGCAATGAAATCCAAATTTAGCTATCAGGAGCATATCCATATGACTTCTTGCTTAAAAAGCTGCAGCTTTTATTTTCTAAATGTTGTCTTTGATTTAGAAGTGGAGTGGAGAGTCACTGTTTTATTCCTACAGAAGTTCTTACAAGTGTGTTACGTATTTACGTGCAAAGGCTCTTTTTTGTGTATGAAATCCTTATAGAAAATATACTTTCTGAAGTGTATTTCATAACCCTTCTAATGTCCCTTCTAACCAGGCTTTGTTGGTATGTTAAAAATATATATATGCATAAAGAATTCAGCCTAAAAAATGTATACAGAGTATAAATATTTTTCATAATATTGGTTATTGTTTTCAAAATACTGGGCTAGAATAACAAGTGCTAGTGTAGATCTGTTTTATTATTATTATTTATTGAAATCAACAAAGAGCCCTCTGCTACTTTCAAATGAGAGAGCTTTGGATGAGATCCTGAGAGCTGTTTCATGCACCTATGCAAACAAATAGCATTGTCTGCTTGGTTTGTACACAACAGGTATCGGCATTTTATTCTTGGAGAAAACAGCAAATTGTACCTCTTTGCTTGACATTTTCAGTAAACGTGGTCCTATCTGTTAGCCATATAAGACAACCTGCTCCTTGAAGAATTCTGTCTTCCTTGCATGAGCTGCAGCCCTGTGCCTGGAAGCTGGAATTTAGTAGTGAATGAGTGTACAGATTGTACTGTCAGGCCACCTTGCACTGGTTTTCAGTGGGAGTAAAGCAGACCTGACTCAGCCTCCTAATGCAGGGCACTCAGAAATACAAAGAATCATATTCTTTGGTAGAGAAGATGACAGAGCATTGGCAATGCTCGTGTTTCATGAAGCATGACTTGTCATTGTGTTTTGTTTGTTTGTTTGTTTGTTTGTTTTTTAAATCGGTATCTGCATAGGCAGAAACCCTAAGTCCTGTAACAGGTAATCATAAAAGCAAACTATGGATCTTGAAGCAGTTACTGTTCTTAATATGAGTCTGGGGTATGTCACTGGAAGCAGAATAGAGCTCCCATTGTAAGTCTAGGTATTCAGGCTGCTATTATATATTTTATTTTTTGTCTTGCTTTCTCATCTACTCACACACAATCCCTGTCTTTTTTTTTTTTATTTTTTTTTTATTTCTCTCTGCTTCTGCCTCTGTCTTCTCTTTCTGAGGGAGTTTAAGGTGGTGTTATAGGTATCCCTGTATTTAGGCCCTTTGAGCCCATGACTGTTCTGCACTCCTGTTCAGTAACTAAGCAAATACCTATATATGTAAGCATCCAAGGAGCAAAAATGGGAGAAAGTAAGCCCTGGCAGCTATCTGAAGACAGGATCCCATTTTATTTTTTCCCCCCAAGGCCTTACAATGCTAGTGTGCAACTAAGCATACCAGCAGCTGCATCATAGCAAAAGATGTTCTAGGAATAATAACAGAATGCACAACTATAAAGAACTTTCTTTATTGAGATTAGGATATGTGCATTTTCATTGAATATTTATAACATTGCATCCAAAGCATTTCAGAAAAATCAACAATCTATTTTTTGTGATATATAATTATGACATGCAGTATAAACTCCTAATAAAATGATGTTTTTCCATCAGCTCCTTTGCTTACAGCTCACTGATTACACAAAAATTCACCAACCACTGTGTGCATGTGCTCACCAGCCTAAGCTTCTCTGCAAGTACATCTCGTGTCTTTTTGACAGTTTGGTCTCTCCTCCATCCCCTTGCCATCCGAGTTTCTGCAGTATAGCAAGGGTTCAGCAATCCTCAGCGGATACACTTTGAACATTAGAGTGCTTGTACACAAACCAAGGAAATCTTATTTAACTATTTCTAAGGCATGAATATAGACCTCTTTGACCAGATGTTAATGGAGGACAAACTAGTGTTGGAAAGATGAGAGCTTTCCCTCAGCTAATGCCTGTCCAGATCTGAGCCCCACTGGGCAGGACAGTGAAGAGGAGCAGACACCATCTAATAGGAGAGGTTGGCCATCACTAGAGATTTTGAGTGACTGATACCATGAACACTTCTCTCATAGTCCTGTCAGGAATGGAGGGTGAATAGCGGGAGAAAAAGGAAAAGGTCTGTGTGAAAGCATGTCTGGTGTGCAGGATCTCAGGAGGCTCGTTTGATTTAAATTTTGTCACTGAAATTGCTTTATTTCAGTCAGAGCCTGCCCAGGCTTCTCACTTTTTCTCTCTCCAGGTAAAGGAGGATAGGGACTTCATTTTGCCTTCAATTTTTTGTTTCTTTTTAACAATACAGGTTAGTCTAATTACACAGCAGACTTGTTGATAATGTAGTTTGACTGTTCTGAGTACTGGGGATTCCTCTCCCAGCCCTGTCGAATTCGTGTTAATTGCTTGTCTAGACAAGGAAGTATGAGCACAAATTTGACAACCAGTACAACGCATGGAATAATGAGAGAGAGCATATAGGCTTCTGGAAGATACCATCTGTATGCTGATGGATTTAGGAACCACTTTCCACCACAGACCAGTGTGTGTGCGGTGCATAAAATCAATGTCAGATATCCCAGTTTGGACTAGAGGAGAACAAAGAAGAGAAAGAAGTAGAGGTTAGAATACTGAATTGAACCAGAACAACTGCAAATTACAGTGCACAACAGACTTCAGGGAATGTGTGCCAAATTTGGGACTAAATGGGTCTACTGAAATGAAAAAAGATTTATTTTTTAATAAAAATTCAAATGGATCTCCAGGATGTGATTTTTTTTATTTTATTTTTTTTTTTTCCCCCACCAACAACCTTGATAACTTTTTCCACACATTGCCTAATGTTGCCATATTTGTAAAAACACAGAGAAAAGGCTACAGTTCATTTGAGAGGTCCAAGCCTTTCATATGCTTTAGTGATAATCCACCCAGAACTACACTGTGCAAGTTCTTCACCTAAGTAAAACGTTAACTCATAGTATTTTCCCTTGCTAGCCCTGTTCCTGCAGAGGCACTACAGCACCAAACTTCTTTCTGATGTGGGGTCAAGACGATGGTGTTAACAGAGGTAGCTTTATTAAAGGCACAGCAACTGTTAGAGCCTGCAGGAACTGGAGGCTCTCTTTAGATGCTTGATGTTGAAAGGACTGGAGCGATAAAGTCAGTTTTCAAAATCGTGTTAACTGAATTATCTTGTGAACCAACAAAATCAGCCCAATAAATGGCTAAAGTATTTTGTGACTGTGTAATTTGGCAGTTATTAACTCCACAGTGTCATTTTTCCATTTGTCAGTTAGCAGTTTAGATCTTCCCAATTTTATGTTGTTGGTGTAATAACACCAGTTGTTCCATAGGTAGACATCAGGGGAGTTGTGTTTTTTATATGTGGGTTGTATAGCCATGTAGATAGACAAATATATATTAATCAGGTGATGGAGAATAATATAGATATGGCATTTAGAGTTAGAATGGAGGAAAGACACTGCTAAATCGTTCTGTGGTCATAGTTCATTAAAAAAAAAAAAAGGAAAGTTTCCAACTGAGAAGAAAAATGTTTTTTTAGAGAAAATCTTTTTCTTACCTGTACAAATCGAAATTCTCTCCAGTTGACACTGTTGCTGACAGAAGGCAAGGAAGTTATTCCAAGAAGAACAAATAAAAAGAATCCTAAAATCCCCAAAGCCAAATACGAGTCACTAAGCCAGCCATTTGTGTTGTCAAATGGAGTAGTACTATTGTTCAGTGCCTGAAGAAAAGAATACCACATATATCTTAGTGTTAGCAGTTTTAGGATCAATATGAAGAAAAAAATATCATTTAACTAAGAGATAAATATTACACATTATCTGAAAAGGATTGGGTATTTACTTTGAATGGCTACTGAAAATGTGAGAGTGGCCTTATGTAGGTTTTGTGTACCTATAATTGCAGTGCTTATCTATTGTAGACCTACTGTGAGGGCAGGTATTCAATTGTTTGTTGTTGAGTAAGGTCAGGAACTCAAAATATGTGCTAATCCCTGTTCATTGCAGGGGGTTTGGATAAGGTGACCTGTAAAAATCCTTTCCAATTCAAACTATTTTTTGATTCTATGATTCATAAATTTATATAGAGAAATAGAGAGATACATTTCTTTATTCTTTATGTATTTCTTGATTATTTCATTAATATGTAAGCTACCTAGGAGGAAGGTATTTACCCACAACTCAACATCAGAAACCTTTGGATTTATGATTTATCCATGGATAAAAGCAGCACAGAAACTAGGAAACTAACCTCATTAAAAAGGACAATAGACAAAGTCGATGTGAACTTCTAAAGTTTAGCATCCCTGGTAATGTTAGTAACAGGGTTAGAGGAAGAGAAGACATAGAGCAAGGAAAAAAATTACCTGTGAGATGGTTCTGTCCCCAGTTGTCCATCTTACATAGTAGCGAATTGGGGTAACGAGAGTATAAACAACGTGCAGAGAAGCAAACGCCAAGGCTACTAGTCCAAGCTGTTTCCTACACAGCATCCATTTGTCCAGCCAGTCTGGAAAACGGCTGTATTTGGTACCTCTGTATAACTGAATAATTGCAGCAAGTACACCAGGGAGATAAACCAAGGCAAGAAGGACGAGTGCCATTATAGGGCAGATCCGATTTGGAATGGAAATTGCAAGATAAAATGAATAATCCCTATTTTCATAAACACAAGGGTAAATTACATCACGAACCAAACAGTAGATGAAGAAGAATGTGGTTAGGCCAAGGGACAAAAAGATAGGAAGCTTCCACATTGGAAAAAGCTGTAGAGGGTAATTTTCTATTTCCCGAGCAGCCAAGAGAGATCCTTGATCTAACGGTGTGAGTCCCAGTGCACGAACAATATCCATTACCATTTGTTTAGCTTCTGTGTCATCTCCACAGACAAACACCTGCAGTCAAAAACAAGCAGGGATTTTATTTTGACAGACTTTTGTGACATTTTCAACTGTGTTTCTTCCTGAATATGGACAATATGAGCATGAGCTTCTAGGCTCCTTATTACCTCCCTTGTTAGCCTTAATTTATATAGATAAAATTGTTATAGGTAATTTCTTGATCAACAGTCCCTAGAATTAAGAACATCAATCTTTCTTTTCTTTGGTGAAATATATTGCTTCAAGTGGCAAAATTTTGCATGTGACAAGAACAAAATATAAGATTACAATCTTTGCTTAGAGTTTGAATTTCAGCATGCTCTTTAGAAGATCCTGCCCACAGTTTATAAGCACAAGGTTTTGTAATAGTAAGTAGGAATAATATTTTGTATTGCCACTACAATGGTCTGTAAGAGCTTCAGTCAGGACCTGGGGATTGAGACAATTCAAATGTAATTTCTCTGTCATGAAATTTAGTATTATTCCTTCTCGTATCTAGTAAAAGTGTGAAGAAACTCTTTTTTTCTGAGTATGAATTGTAATACTTCTTTTGGAATAGGCAGAAAAGGGGCAACTTCTGCTGTCATTTATCTAAGTATGATAAAGGTTTCAGATGCCTAGGCTTGTAAATCATTGGTTTTTAGTTTAGGTGAAACCACTTCTATCAGCAGAAAGCAAAGTTAACAGTAATTTGAATAGTTGCATGTTCAGAGTAGCTGAAAACAGGGCAGAAATAAATTCTTCCACAAAGATGCTCGATTGTTTCCTATGACCAGCTTGCCTGTGACTGGGGAGCTCATTAACATGGCTTGCACACGTTGTTTTTGTGTTAGACTTCTGTTTTGATGTGATTTAGAAAACTATTAATTTTTTCACCATCCATCTATTTATCTCATTGCTTATACTCATTCTATTGCCTCATTATATCCCTTACATCCCTTTTTTTGCACTCTTAGGTGAACAAGTGACATAGCCCACATTTCCTTCTGATTTACTGGTTCTCTGTTTGTAGCTGTGTTTTCTTTTTTTTTCCTTGCTTCCCTAATGTCTCTTAACAGCTATCAACATTCCTTGTCATGTCATATTTGAATCCCAAAGTAAATTTTAGCTCACATTTAATTTGAGATTTGCAATTACAGTGAAATTTCCATCTCAGCCTTGTCTGAGTCATATGTCCCAAGTGTGTGTTTTGTCTAACTGTTAAAAGCCCATATGATACTTCATAACTCTATGAAATAGCAAACTCCTGCAGTTCAGTCTTACCTGCCGGCTTGCATCCAAGGTGCCCGACTGCAGAGCCCAGGCTGACACGGTGTTAAAGGCTTTCACAACCCTAGCGCTGGGCACCAGCTGAGCCAGGTACTTTGCATTGGATTCAGGATACTGGTTTATTTTTAAGTTGTTGCTTATGTCCACCAACACTTTTCCACGGAGCGTTTCCTCTAGTGATGCAAGGAAGTCGTAATGTTGCCTCTGGATTGCTATAATAATGATGGCAGCTTTCTGTGCTGCCTCAGCATGGCTCAGCACCTCTGCATCCTTGGGAATCAGGCTGGATGGCCATGGGCTCCGGCTTCCAAATACGACGGGGTAGCCAGACTGAATCAGTTTATGGCCCAGAGCTCTTCCAAAGTCTCCTGTTCCAAATATACACACTGTCTCTCTTTTGTTAGATGTTTTGGGAGCCAAAGCCATTATGTTGGAAGAATTTTTATTCATCTATTTAAAAACAAACAAACAAACAAACAAACAAGCAACAAATTAAGTAAAACGTTGATCTCTTGAAAATGAAAGGCTAATTTGTCTGACTGTACAAAATAAATATCTGAGAGTTTTCTTGATTCTTAATCTGTACAGTTTTTAAAAAATGAATTCTGGATTTTCAGCTCTCCATCTCTGACAACGCCCTCCTTTCTGTTCATCTTCAGCTGAAATATTGCAGTTTTCCTTTCTCAAAGGGAAAGCAGGAGGAAAGGGTACAGGATCACCATGAGCAAGGGCTGCACATGTTTCAGGATCATTTCTATTTCTTTATGTTATAGAAAAGCATTAAAGATGAGCGTGACTCTAATCAGATTAGAACCAAGAAGGTATGTTTGTAAAACACTTGAAGAAGTGGTGTACAAACTAGCGACAAATCTGTGCTGTCTGCAGTACTTTCTCAATATGCCCATTCAGTGCCAGTTTGGTTTGTTATTGTTCATTTTCCTGAAGAATGTCCTATGAAGTGTTTGGATGGTGGAACGGGTGTATTTCACATTGAACATGTGTTACTCTTAATGAAATTCTCTGAGATTTTTATCTGTCCTCCTTTATCACAGTACCTGGAGGCTTCAAAGACTTTAATGTATTATCCATGACATAGCAGTATGTACGCTGCGTACTTACAGAGTGAGACCCATGACCCAAATGCAGAATCAAACACGGCTGCTCCAAAGGTCTTCTGATAGATCCATGTGCTGTTGCCCTCACTTTACAAAAAGGGACCCAAGGATAGAAAACCTGAAGCCTTAAGGCAGATCTCTAACAGGAGATCTTGTGAGACCCTTCTTTCCAAACAGCCACCAATTTAGTACTTGGAGCAGCCATGTTATTTTGCAGGAGCCCTAGTTCAAGGCTTTCACAGCATCTCAGGTAAGTGGCTTAATTAAAGCTGTGAGAATAACTGATTTTCCAATTTGCAGGACAGAATTGCATAGAACAGTTAGCTAGATCCAAAACAATTGCTCTGCTATGGCTGTTTATTAACACTGTGCTTACATTCCTACATGAAGCCCTGCTCAGAATGAAACTTAAAATACAGAGATTATACTCTTCTTTGTTTTCTTTTTTTCCCCAGTGTTCTTTTACACATTTAAAGCTCATCCTCTGAGGGCTCTTTTACTGTCCCATACGGCTCCAATGGGAGGAAAGCTGTACAATCCTTTTAGTGGATAGTCTGTATTTCAAAAATGAACAGAAGAATTACATCTGTAATATTAGAAAATGGTTCAACTCAGTACCTAATGGAATTCAACTTACTTTTCTCAAATTTTCCTTTTAGCAAAGTGGGCCCCTATCCAAAATGAAAGATAAAACTCCCTTGTAATACATGTTTGTCCAGTTGAAAACTTCTATATTTGCCCCCAAGAAATCATTAAGTTATTGCTGAAAGAACTATGCAAACCATTTTTTTCACTAGAGTAAGACTGGACAAGAGAAACTCAACAAACCAACCATCTCTGATGGGTTTTATCAAGTGATATATTTAGTATATTTACCACCAAGAAACAAATATATGAAGAGTTTCTGTTGTTCAGTATTACTGAACATCTCATTTGCTAGTGAACACTGAACTTGTCTTGCTGGGAAAAAGCAGAAGAAAATAAGAGGGAGATGAAAAGTAAAACTAACGTAAAGAACAGTTTTTCTTTTTTTTCTTTTTGTGTGTCTGTACAGTTTCTTGGAGCCCTATCTACATATGAAGGGACATGTACAAGACATTGAATATTATTCCATAAAGAGCTGAAGAGAGTTAAGGCTCCCTTTATTGCTAGTGGCCTAATTTAATTTAATACCACTTTTAACAGGAAAGGTAGTTTGCTTGAATCAACTAAGCAGAATTTACTTATTTCCTTATTAATAATTAGTTGTTATAGTGATGCCCATTGCTGCTGTGATAGTGCACATTACATATTAGAAATAAACTGGTCATAAACGATTTTCTTAACACATATGGTATACTGTAAAACATATGTTAATTGAATCATGCATCTGCTATATCAGAAAATAACATGTAAGACAAAGAAATTTTGCTTTTAAATCCCAGGCTGTTTGGATTATGCCTCCTTCTGATAAATAAGGATTTTAAGTAAATTTTCTCAATTTAATTGTTTTCAATTCAACATGTCTTCAAACATGTCTTTGTGCCAACTGGCTGTTGTTAAACTGAGAAGGCTGTGGGCACTGCAGTTGACTTCTGGAGATTAATTCAGGCAGTAGACTGCACAGATAAATTTGGGCTTTGCTGTGTGTATTTGAACAAAATGAACAAAATGTACCTTTGCTCTGATGGCAACCCGGTAGGTCTAAAGTTGAAACAAGGAAAATGGCCTTATAGAGTCCGTTACAGTGATAGCTGCAATGAGAGAAGATATTCATTTGCTGTGGAAAAAGGCTTTCTATTGTCCTACATCAGTGTGAAAGATATGATGAAGTACATCATAAAGGACATAGGACCAGCCTGGTGTCAGAGCTAAACCCGAAAGCTGACACTGCGTCTTGTTAAGCAGCTGAAGGCAGCAGGGTTAGCTTTGTGCCCACAAAGCTGGGCACTCTCAAAGCATTGGAGGAAACAGAAACACTAGCAAAGAAACAAATGACCATCCTTTGTTCTTCTACATATGTACCAAATATTATCTGAGAAAAATCAGAGCTTTGTGGAGCTCTGTATTCACATATAATACTTTTGCATATGTCCATCTTCCTAACATTGGTAAGCTAGTGATGCTTGTTATTTCAAAGATAATCCATGTAAGCTTCTTACTGATAACTATGTCCTTTCTTTTCTACATAGTTGTACTTTTATACAGTGAGTTATCCTATTTTTAGGGAAAATGGTGATAACCTCTGATCTGATTGTCACTTGGTCAGTAATGACAGAAGGAGGCACTGAAGAGGCAAAACCATCATTAAATACTGCATAAACACTTGAGAAACTGAATCAAGATACAATTTTCTTCCAACAATTATATATAAATACCTAGGAATTTGAATGAATACAGGAATGTTGCTTTGGACATTGGCAAAAAGGAGGGATTTCCTAGCAAAATCATTCTGCAAATGGAACAGTGCCAAAAGTGGAAAAGCAGATCTGGGACTGAGACAGACAGGGATGGAGAATGGAAAGATCAGACAGATGTAACATGAAATGACAGACAGGAGAGCAATGGAATGATTCAAAAGGTTGAATGACAAGATGAAAGGAGCAGGAAAGAGAAATTTTACTATTTACATTTTAAAAAGAAGCAACTAAATAGCAATGGCAGTGATTTTGAGATTATCTAGCCCATCTCCCTCCCTAAGGCAGGATGAACTACATTTAAACCAAGCCTGATAGATGCTTGTCTAACCTGTTTGTGGATCTGGCAGTCTCCTTTGCTTTCTGCTGTCTCACTGGTCATAACACAAGGCAGATTTTCTTCTGTCCAATCTGTATTAGGCTGTACTGCCTCCTCCATTGTACACTCAGATGTCAATTTGTCCTCCTTCTCTTTTTCAGAAGCCTTTGTTGGACATGAAAGCTGTTACCATTTCACCCTTCTCTAGATGAAACAACAACAGATCCTTCCCTGCACCTCATGCTTCTGAGAGTGGGAATCTTCCTAGGCTAAACTCTTCCAACTGATAATTAAAAGTATGGTGCTAAAACTGAATACAGTATTCTCACTGAGATCTCACCAGCTGGAAAGGATTACTTCGATTGCCTCATAGACAACACATCATGCCACTGACACATCTGTCTTATTCACAGTACAGCTGATTCAAAGTCAGCTTGGAATGGTTATATGTACTTTAGCAAGCAGTGTGTGGCAACAGGAAGGAAGACATAGAGTGAAACAGCTGGTGCTGAGCACATGGTTGTGCTGTCTGAGCACAGGATTTCCACCTTGGAGCAGCGTTGGTCTAGCATTGCAGCCTGAATGCCCATTAACAGCTGCAGTGTGCTGGGGTGCACCCACAGCATATCATCTGGCTCAGTCTTTGTGGGAAGGAATCATTTTCTTCCATATGTTCCAAGAAAACAAAGCTTGATAATCAGCGATTTGCTTCAAAAATGCAAAAAAAAGAACTGAAATACTAGTGTACTGCATCCTGCAACATCCCGTTTTTTAATGCAGAACTGCTCCAAAGCCAATAGCTCCATCTTCAACATGTACAGTTCTTTTCTGACTTGCTGTATTGTGCTCTAGTCCCTGTTAAATAGCACCATATTTTTTTAGTCTGTAACTTCAATTTGTCAAGATCATTTTGATTTCTAAGGCTGTCCTCTAACGTGCTTGCAGGCTTTTTCAACTTTGTCAGATTGTCAGCTTTAATAAGCATACTGTCTGTTCCAGCATCTATGCCATTTAATAAAGTTCCAGAAGAGGACTTTAGCCAGGAGAGACCCCCAGTATATCTGCAGTAAATTTAGCCTTCCATTTTGACAGTGATTAACAGAGAGACTGAAAAAGCTTCTTTCACTCATTCTGCAGAATCCTACCTTATGTTAGTTCAGTCAGGCTGCATTTCCCTCATATGCTTATGAAAATATTCTCTAACATGCCGTATTAAAATCTTCACTCATCTCAAGCTGCACAGCCTTTGTGATTCACCAGACCTGGTATGATCTTATAAAAGGAGATTAGTTGGATTTGGAACGCTTTCTTCTTTATTAATACATGAGTCTATAATCTATTCTTTATTTTTTTTATTATCTTCAATTTGAGAATTGTTCTTAAATGGATTGGGCCAGAATTCTGCACCTCCTCTTTCTACTTACTTTTCAGGATAGCTGTTATTCCTGTGTTCCCAGTCTTTGAAAACTTTACCTCTTCCATGCAGTTCTTAAGTGTAGTTATTAATGGCTGTGGAAATGCTTCAGTTATTCCCTGAACAATTTAAGGCAAATTCCATCAGCCTCACTGATCCCAAATCATTTAACTCACCTGAGCATGATCTAATCTGTTACTTCTGTCACCCTGCCTGAATTCTCATCTCTTTATTACTGGTGTAGAGTGAAAAAGGCATTGCAGAGATGCTTTCCTAGAGTGATTAGTCAATAGCTTTCTCTCAGTTGAATACTGGATAAATCCCTTTCTTGATTTTCCTTTGACAGTTTGTGCTTTCACAGTATTCTGGATGTAGTTGGATGTACTGGATGTACTGTTTAATTCTTTTTTTGTACAGTGGCTTGTCAAATTTTAGCAACATATCTGTACTGTTCTATGTTTGTCCATAGATTTTTATTTCTGTATGACTTTATTGTTTGAAGTTTCTGAAGAATTCACAGCTTCAGCTACATGGCTGTCTTCCTGCAATCCTTCCTCTGCCTTGCAAATGTTTTCTGTCTCTCTGTTTTTAATGCCATTTCTATAAGCAGGTTTCAAATCCTCAGATCTCATTTTTCCTCTCAGATTCTACTTCTCATGGAACATCACCTGCCCACCTTCTGAGTTTAGTATTGTCGTCTTATTATTCTGCTAGGTGAACAAATCTGTTTTTGAACAATTGATCTTGTCTAGTGGCCCATAGTATCTCTCAACTGTGACTGAACATCTGCATTTTCTCCTGTATAACGTTCCAAGATCTTCTAGAACTATATCCTTGTACCTTTGATTCAGGGAAAAGGTTTAGATAATCAAGTGGAACATAAGGACTTTGAGAAGATAAACAGCCCAGGCATTGTCAGGAGTTTCATCCACAGCTGTATAAAAGAAAGGTTAGCAAGTAAGAAGAAAGTTAATGGCCAGCACAGCTGTGACTGAGGAACATTATGGTGTAGTCCACCAGAGGATCTAGTCTCTGAGGATTTGTCTGTTTCTGTTTTTTCCGAATCTCATTAGAACAAGGAGTAGCTGAACTTTTTCACACAGCAGTACTGAGAGAAAGCCCAGCACACCACCAGACTTGATGGGATTACACTTCATCAACTTGTCGTGCAACTACAAGCTGATCATGAGTTGGTGAATTGCGCCTATGGCAGAATCAGTGAAAATAAATCCCTTGCAGGTGCCCTATGCCCTGAAGACATCTTTGAACAGACAAAACAGTATCAGTGAGGTTTGCCTCTGCGTACACCTGATCCTTCCCTACCACTGGTAAAAGTACATCCTTAAACAAGGGCAGACTGCACTATGGCTTACCACCAGTGCTTTCACACCATGCTAATGACATGTATTCATGCTGGTGGCAATGAAGAATAGTGCCTACAACCAAGAATAGAAAGATAATGGATTGGCCATTTTTTACATTTAGTCTTTTTTTTTTTTTTTCATTCAAATCCTTGTATACCTATTCACCATATACAGGCATGGTGAACTTCAAACAAATAAATACATTAGTATATATTTCTGTTTGGAATGGTTGGTCCTTTCAGGTCTTTTCTTTCCCATGCTGTCAAGTTCTACAAAGTTAAACAATTTCTGTTCGAAACTGAGTTAATTAATTTTCATTATTGTCTTAGCAGTTTACTGCATGTACTGACACATAGAACTAATTCCCTTTTGATTTTTTTTTTTTTTTCGGAGTTTTGTCTCAGAAAGTCTGAGATGTGAGTCATCTATGATCAAAAGTGCCCTAATAAGTTAAAATTAAATAGAGTGGCCTATTAAATACAGCAGAAAATGAGGATCGTTAATACTTCATTTCTTGCATATCCAGTAATACAGCTTTGAATGTATCTTTCTGAAATGTTTTACACATGCATAATATTCAGTAATCCTGGAGTAAAACTTGGAAAACAAGTGAAATGTGATTTAAAAATTCTCATTGGAAAGACATATACACTATTCTGAGGCAATCTCATTTTCTTAAAATTTCATGTTACTATCTCCACAGAGAGAGACTGCACTCTCTAAAAAACAGCACTTCTTATAAGCTGACAGTTGTAGAACCAAATCTGCCCTAAATTACAAACTGTATTTTCTGTTGTTTGCTACACCAGAAACTGAAAGGCATGTGGCTAAACTACTCTCCCTTGATTAATCTAGTACTTATATGCATAAAGAAAATAGCAGAGTAGCTCCTAACAAACATATCACAGGAAATTATTCATGAATTTTCTTTCAAGCAAGTGAATATCTTCTATTCTTCTCAACAGAAAGTCCTGAGCTCCAAGTTTTGACAAAGCTTATAAAGAATAATTGTTTGAGACAATAAATCCTCCTACAGAAGACATTGCATTTCCCACATCTTTGCTTTTTATCAGGAGAACACTAAAGCTGCCCGGAGGCTCTTCAAACAGATGAAGTATAGGCCTAAACAGATGTGTTTAATGTTGTCTAAATCATAGCGAAGTACTGAGAGAGCTGGAAATCTCACCACCTCCAACTTTCCCGTAAGCACGTAAGACTCAGCTATAACTGGTGTAATTTCCTTGGCCTCTTTAGGGTTGTTGTGCTTTTTGGAGAGGTATAGGTATCAAGATTTAATCCAACTGCAAGAGTGAGAAGATTTCAGAAAACACCCAGAGCTGAGTGATGGTGAGAAGAGGCAGGTCTGTCTGGAGTGCAGAGTGGGAGCACTGGATTTATCCCCACTATAATGCTCAGGAGATGTCCTGAGACCTTGAAAGATATGTTTTGAGGCCCACAAAGCGTACATGACAAGCACCTTTTGGA
This sequence comes from Lagopus muta, assembly GCF_023343835.1. Classification (NCBI taxonomy): domain Eukaryota; kingdom Metazoa; phylum Chordata; class Aves; order Galliformes; family Phasianidae; genus Lagopus; species Lagopus muta. Next base: position 20,971,776 of record NC_064439.1, read on the forward strand.
TTCCTGCTGTGTCCTCCAAGGCTGTCTTCTCTGTCAGTGAAGCTATTCTTCTGTGCATCTTTTGTCTGCTATTTAGAGACATTAACAAATAGCTCTGTCTGACAGAGAAGTAACGCTAGAAATAATGAAGCCTGGCTTCCCAGGGATTTGTGTTTCTTGGCTGATTACAAGCACTGATTGAAACTGTTTCCAATCACAGGAGATCACTCCTTCAAGATTTCTTCTCATGTGGATTTTCAGATCTTTAAATGTGTATTGTCACAGTACAGTCTTTCATTTCTTAGGACTCTTACGTGGAGTCTTCAACTGCCTATTTTATGACACTGAAGAAAAACAAAACCCTCACTTCTCCTGGTATATTTGTTTGAAAGCATCACTAAAACAGTGGTTGAGGGACACACAAAATACATACACTCTCATCCCTCAATATGATCAGAGAAACCCCACTTTCTACAGAAATCAAGGTAAAATAACATCAAGACTGGAATTAGGTACCATTGCACGAGCAACTGACCAAAATCATGCCTTTGGCCCACTACAAATGTAAGAGTTCAAAACACTGTATTTATTTTGAGCTCTAGCAATATGTGATAAGTCCAATTGTCTTCCCATTTATACTAATGGAATTGTTGATTTTCAATTAACTTGTTTTTGGATTGGATTGGTGTAAACACAAAGATAACAGAGCCCAAGTGACACCTGTGATAAAACAGAAAGTGAGGTGGCTGCTGCAGCATAGAAGCCTCTGTGGTGATGGACCTGGCTGCCTTGTGCTCTTAGCAATCTGAGGAGTGGGTGGGAGCGTATGAAAGATTTAAGCAAAAGTGGCATGAATGTGAAGCTTTCTTGCCAAAACAAATATATGTAGATTTGCAGTATGTCTGGAATGAGGCCAAGCATATTTTCTTACAGAAAGTTCATTAATCTGCATTCTTGCTTACATAAGCCCATACACTAAAATGCTGTCATAAAAAAGTGTTTAAAGATACTCCATTTAACAGTGGATAGCTTCATCAGCACTCTTTCTCACTCAATATGAAGTAATTAAATGTATTATTTGCTTCTTTTGTTTTCCTTTCTTTCTTTTACATGGAATTGAATTTTTTTGTGTCCTACTTGACTGCAGTCAAGTGGCATCTAAAGAGCCGTGCCTACGTTTAGGAAAAATGAACATTGATATTTTCAGAAAGAAAGAAATGGTGTTCCTCACAAAAAAAGTGACAGTTTTAAATGCGGTTGCATTTTGCAGTAAGGAAAAATTACCAGGCTTTTATTTTTAAAAACTAACTCTTTCCTGATATAGAAATTCTTCTTCTTAATGAGGCAATAATTTCAGGAGTGTTTAAACAACGGCCCTAAGCTACAGGCTTTGAAAATTAGCAGCTGAGAAGCCTGAATTTAAAAACATGCTTTGAAAATACCGACAAAGAAACACCAGCGGAGGTGATATTTGTCAAAAATTTGCAGAACTGTTGAGAGCAGCCTCTTCTACTGAGAAATGGAGAGATCTCATTTTTTGTAGAGTTCTTTTGTCTGAAATTCCCTTTGAGTTCAGCTCAGGTTTGGTACATGGCTGAGCCGGTAACTCCCTCTCCTGGAAAGCGGGAAGGGGTTTTAAGTTGTGGATCATTGCTTCAGCTCCTCTCCTTGGCACTGGCAGGAATGAAATGTCTCTGCCAGAGTACTGCACATCAGCTGCTGACCTGGAAGCACAGCAGTGTCGCCTAATTGCTCACAGTGCTGCACAGGGCAGTCCGTGCTATCCCACGCCATGGTCTGCTGCACAGGGCCACAGTAGAACTCACACAGGATCTCTGACATATCTCTGCTGCCATCTTCACAGAGAAGGCACGTGAGTTTCTGGTGATCCTGAGTCTCAATCAGATTTTCTGGGCATCTCATTCCCATCTCTGTGAAATATGTAGGGTCAAGGCAAAAGTTACGCTTTTGGTTCTGCACCCCAAGACCATTTAATATACAGTTAAGTAACACCAGGCCATATTGCAGTGAAGGCAAAGGTCTGGGACATGACGTGGAGCAGAGGCAAATGAAAATTTTAAGTATTCTTATTAAACTTAAGAAGAGGTAATAAAGAGGGCACTCACGGGTACAAAATTCCTTCATTTTACAAACAAATAATGAAAAAAGCAAAGGCCAGGCTGGAGAAAGTAACTTATTTTTTTGCTAGTAGGGAATTTTGCTCAAAACCCTTCAATCTTAATTTTACAATGACTTATTTAAACAAATAATTCCTTAATTTCTTACTGCTTATTATCAATCAGATAGCAACTGGTAGAGTTAACTTCTCATAAAAAAGCTACTGCTTTTGGTAATGATGCAGGTTGGTGATCCAGAGGTTTGGATTCAATTTCCAATCTAGTTATCAAAGAAAAAGAATTTAGATCTGCACAGAGGAAGTGCTGACCTCTTGCTCTGCTTGTATAAATCTTCCACAAATTTTACAAGCAAAAGAATTTAGATCCACTGGATGCTTTTTATGATTTTTTCCCCCCAAATATCTGTGCAGTCAGATAACAAATGCACCCTGACCCTAACACTCCAGAGCTGCTTAGTTCTGGAAGTCATTGAGATCTGCTCAGTATAATTTGGGGTAAAAATGAGCTGAATGTCTGTGCTGTGAGGTACAAAAGAAAGTGTCATGCTGATTTTGTAATTGCCTAATTGGACTAAATAATTTCCTCCCACAGGGTGACCCTCTCTTGCAGCTCCACCAAGGATCTGCAATACAAAATGAGGAACTGAGTTTTCTGAATAAACCCATTGTCTTTATTGTATTACCATTTTATGCTATTACGGTTATTGCATAATTACCCTCTTGTGATGAGTATTCATGTCTTCTTTTACACATTTCCTGCTCTCATGCTCCTTGTAGCACGGGACCACCCCAGAGACATCCTTCATCAAACATTCTTGGTGCGCTAATGATGCCAGAAAGTGTTTTTTGCTCTTTGGCAATCAACCTCTCCACTGAATTTCCTAACACTTCAGGCTTGTTTATCTGGAAGCCTACAGAAGCTTGCTCACATAATTGGTATCACTAATGGATTGGTGACAGGCATCAGTGAAAAACTTTCATCCCCGTCCTCAGGTGCTGTAAGTTGTCTGGAATGGACAACTGAGCTGCTTTCACCATTGATCAAGCAGTTTGTAGCAGATTATTATAATTAAGCACCTTTGAAGTGCCAAGTTTTATGAAGCTCTGGCACGGTTCAGGTTGTAGAATTCAAATGAGATTTATTAGTATGAGATTTATTAATATTCTTATTTTCTTTTCTTTTCTTTTAGGATATTGTGCAGCTTATGAAAATGGTTTCTCTGCACATTCAGATTTGCTGTGGTGAGACTGCTCCACCTGGGGAAGGCACATCACCCAGAGCTGAGAACAATCCTCGCTCCTTATTTCATCTTAACCTCACATGTACCAAAGTAAGTCATAGGATATGCATCTCCCAGTGGAGTTCTATACCTCACTGAGCCATGGAATTCCTGCCAGCAGTGCTGGAGCTGTCTCCACCAAGGCTACGGTATTCCTCAGGTCCCAGAGAGGATCACATCAACATTTCAGCCAAGCAAAAAGACAGTTTGAAGCCACCTTAGTGATTCTGCCTCCAGGTCTATGCTCAGCAGTCATTGCAAGCTCAGGAAGCAGCTTTGTCAGACCCTTAATTAGCACTTCTGCTGGCAGCTGTTCCCACTCCTCCTGTTTCCCAGCAGCACCACCACAACCAGTTCTCACCCTGCTGCCGCCTACAGCTGCTCAACCCATCTCAGCACTGTGTCCAGGCTGCCACCACAGCTGGCTGCTCAGCAAATCTCCACAGGGAAAAGAGCTGAGACCACCAAACAAAAAGGAAGGAAACTGGACACCCAGATGGAACCAGTCTGCCAAGTGTGCTTCAGCCAGGCCAAGAAACCAGGCTGCATGCTGGAGGACTTCGATGGGAGGAGATAAGTGAAAAGTGCTGGAAATCTGAATTTACCCACTTCCAATCTGAAACATGACTTCAATTAAGTGAGCTTACTGTATTATTGTCCATGCTAGCACTTGAGAGGAATACGTGTTGAAGGAATTTTGGTGAAGAAGAGACTAGGTGGGTCTAAATAGCAAGGTCAAACAAGGAAAACCACGTCTTTTCTATTTTTGAGCATGCATAAAGGCACTAAGTCAAACATTTGATCTACAATATGCACACGTACAGGTGACTTTCAAATATCTCTTCCCACCTTTTCTTCCCCCTAAAAGCAGCTTTCAGAAACCAGAATTAATATACATAAAAACCCCAAGAGAAAAAAACAAACAAAAGTAAAAAAGCCAGCATCTATAAATTGTAGTGTGGAGCATAAAAAAAATACAAAATGTTGCAGTTGCACTCTGCTAGCCCTGTCACTGAGAACAGAATGGGAGAAATGGTTGGCTCAAAACTTGAAGTTACCACATAAACAGATTTCAAGAGAAACAGATCAGGAAGCAGTGAGAGAGGCCTTAAAACGCTCTGATGTGAAGTATTCTCCCTGAAGGCCTTGGTTGCTGTCTCTGTATTCTTGAGGCACAACAGGAATGGATATGTATTTCTGAGTGCCTCACACCCATGCCAAGCACACTGTCGGGTGCTGTCCTTGAAGTAGCTGTGGTCTGACCCTGAGAGCTGAACTGCTGTGAGCAGTGGGATTGCTGCACTAACCCAAGAACAGCTGAAAGCATCCCCAGGCTGCATTGTGATGTGAATGAGGCACAGTTCAGAAGGTAGGACAGTCAATTCTGAAGTGGGCTCCTGCTCTCAAACGAAAACTAATGTAAGTAAAATGCTTTGTTAACAGTTTTGCAACACAAAGTAGACTGCTTATCCAGTTATGTTTTCTGCTTTTGACTAAGAGAAATAATTTTTAAAATGCCATCTGTGTAGAAGTGTATAAATATGAAAAGTGCTTGATAGGTTTGAATAAGCAAATTCCTGTATGGATGAAGAAAGTACAGGGATGCTTGATTTTTCAATGACTGTTGTAATATTTTGGTATGTAGTCATGGTGTCACCTCAGTTATTACAACTTCATGCTTGCCAAAATCATTGCTATTAACAAAACCAGGAGCTTTGGAAAGTCACATCTAAAAAAGAATTTACAACTTTCACTGATTTAATCCTTTCAGAATGTTTGAAAAATCTGAAAAAAACTGCTCTGTGCTGTGAGTGACAGTTCATATTTGTAGATTTAGGGGGATATGAAATCTTCCTGTATCAAAGCTGACTAACAGTTCTGGCAGCTACAAACATTCTCTGAATTAATAACATCGTGCTGGCATAAGACAATGCTCAAGAAAAATCCATTTCTTTCTGCAGCACTGAAATCTCTCACTTCTAAAATATTAAACAGTTTTAAAATTGGTATGCTACTTGAAAAGGAGGAGAAAACATGAAATCCACATGTGAGTCCAGAAGTGAAAAAAATCCTTAGCTCTAACTATTATTACAAGTAGTTTATGATTGGTGGTAAATCAAATGCCCTTGGAGTACCTCCACTTATTACTAAAATTCAAACCAGAATTTTAGCTCTCTCTTAGGAAGGAATATCATATTTCCAGGTTCACCTCTTAAAACCCACTGACCAACACTTATTTGCAGAAGATTTCTCCACTTCCTTAAATGCAGCAAACACCTCTGAAAGATTAGATAAACTTGTTGCCAGTTATGTAAGCTCTCTGAATACCAATGGGCTGATTCAAAGTTTGGTTGCCCTAACTTTACAGATAAAACTATATAAACTATGTCCCTATTTTACAGTGCTTCCTTAGATCATCTCTCAGTGACTAAAATATTATGTAATGTCAATAAAAGCCCTGGCTTTGTATTTTATGTGTAGCAGGGAGAAAACCTAAGGTCAAATTTCAGTACACTGATGATTGAGTTCAAACCCACCTAAACCTCCTGGGAGGTCAGCCTTGCCATTCTAGGCATTCCCTAATCCCACCTGCAGAAATGAGAGAAACCTGCAGATCGGATGACCTCTGTAAAACTCACCTGTGCACTCAACCTCCTCCTCTCCCCTGAGCAAACCAGAGCCTTCCAGCCGGTGAGGTGCTGTTAGTGCTAGGGCAAGGTCTGCTCTTAGATGCTGCAGAGAGGTCCTGTGCCTGGGGAAGAATGCAGAAACCTGACAGCCTCGCTGGCATTTATCTAGTAGAAGCTAGAGTGCACGTAGGAGGGAGAGATGAGGAGGTGTTGCAAGCCCCATCTGTCCGTGCTGGGTGAAAGAACTTCCCGTCTAAGTTGTTGGGGAAAGTCCCAGCCCATGTATTTACAACTGAGGTGAAGCCTGTGGTTGCTTTTTTAAAGCAGGCTCTGGCTTGTCCCTTGGCTATTGGCCAGAAAGTTTTGGCTGTGTTTCCTGCTCCTGGAGGACTAACTTGAGAACTGCAGAAGTCAAGAATGTTTAAGAATACAACAGGAGCTATTTGCCTGGAAGGAGAGCTCTCTTTGTGTCGTTCCTGGGTCATTCCAGCTGTGGGTAGGGATAGTAAGAATGTCACCTTGGGGTGAAAGGAATTTGACATGAGGATGGCTGAAAGTACCAGATCTCTGAGATTTTCTGTGTATTCTTGGCAGTGACCCCGTGGAGTCAGAGCCAATCATGCATTTGTACTGAGAAATGCATCTTTAAGGCAGAAGTCTGGGAGTATGCAAAATTCTGGATGTTACGCATCTGTTTGGAAGGGGGTACAATTCAAAACAGATGCCTTAAGCATCAGGAGATCAGAGGAGTGGATTGTTGTCCAAATAGGAGAAAGGGGCTCAGAGTGTCCCAATAACAGTGAGTTTTTATACGAAGTTTGGGAAATAAACTGAAGGGGATTCAAATAAGATTGCACTCAAGATCTGGAAGAAATGTTTGCCAGTAAAGAGAAAGAAATATCCAAAAGATGATATCACTTTGGAAGAACTTGCAAGAGTCAGCAAGGTGTACAAGACATGGGCAGAGAGAATGACCTGGCTGTGGTTTTCTTCTAGGAGCAAAGGGCACTGAGAAAGTGAAAATATCAGGTTAATCAGAATAGTATTCGTTTTCAGCACATCCATCAACTAATATGCTGTCAAAAATAGTGTTATTACACCCAAAAGAAGATCTTAAGGGAGTGCAAAGGGAGACAGTTAATTCACAAAGCTTAAAGTCACAAGGTTATCTCCATAGGGAATATAAAAGAAATAAATGAATACGTAATAGATGGAAAAAGAGGAGAAATGCTATGCCTTTGAGACCATCAAAGCGATCTAAGCATTTAAAGCCCACATCATAATATGAAAATAAAAAGCTGAGAAAGAATTTGAAGCCATTTCTCAGTAGACCAAGACCTCAAGAATATTAAGTAGTGTGGGAAAAGGTTGAATTGTCCAACAATTTTCACACCTATGCAAGTCCTTTACTTAGTAAGGCCATACTTTAAGAAGGAGCTGGATCCACTCATTGGGATGGATAGTGGAACTAAATGAAGTAGTTCTTGTAGCTGCAGAGAAATCAGATGAAACCTCTTGTCTATAGTTGTACTCAAAGGAACAAAACAAGTTTGTTATGCTGCCAAGAGGAGATATGGTAAGTGACAAATACCTTTCTGTCCTTAGTACTTCAGTGGGCTGCTGGCATGTGCTCATATTAGGAAAAAGAAAAGAACAGGTGTTTTTGAACTTTCATAAAACCTTTGTGAGTTGCACTGTTTTCTCAGATGTCTATTTAGGCTGCATATGGCACCTGAGGGAAAAAGGTGATAAATTTTTCATGCCATTCAGGTTAGTGAGATTTATACAGATGACATTTAGATTTGATGAAAAGCGTCAGCTCAGAGCAGCCTCGGAAAGAAAACTGTGCTGCTGGGCTGAAGCTGGACAAACAACACTGTAAATGCCATGTAACACTAATAATAATATACTTGAAGAAAAATTAGAACAAAAAAACAAGTCAATCATCAGAAAATATTTGGCTTGTCTATTCCAGCAATATTTGGGTGCTGAAATGTATAGAGAATATGTACCTAATGCAGTTTCTTCAGAATGCCATCAGGCAGAGATTTCCAATGTTCTAGCATGTAATTATTGAAAAATTTGAGAAACAGAAGGAGTTGCTTAGACATTTCAGAACTTAGAGGATATCATCCTTGATGGCTTTGGGCGTATGTTGATGTAGTCCTTTTAAACACTGTGGTTTAAAAAATCACAGTAGTTTATGAGTTAACAAAATGTAGGCATGAATATATTCAGAGGAAAAAAATATATTTAATCTTATGTGGAAATAAACAGAACCATACATTTTTATTAACTGAAGGCCAGTAATATTTGAAATAGATTATAAATCAGAAGAAATTACCAAACAGAGCTTGGCTAATGGTTATTTTTCATTATTTTTTTCAATTATGAAATGTGACTCACTACTTCAATATAACCTTGAAATTGAAGGCAGGATTTGCAGAGCATTTGACAATGGAGCCAAATCCAGGCATAAATCTGTTCATGTCACTCTTACTGCAACAACAGTTACCAGGGATAAGATGCTTCAGAAAATAAATTAGTGTCATTAATGAAATATTAAATTTAACCTTAAAACGTGAGAGTGGTGAACTCAACAGTGCTACTTAGAAAGATCTTCCAAAGCATGTGTGGATAATTTCAGGATTCAAAAGTATAAGGAAAAAGCCAGGGACATCTTGTAAGTGAGTTTCAGCTCAGCAATTGTGTTTAGTAATAGAATAAGAGGTATCTTATATCATGTGACCATGAAGACTGTATCTAGTGAGTTTACAGAAAACAGAAAAACAGGAAAAAAACTGAATCACAAGAGGCTGTGTTGATTTGCACTTACTGTGTCTGTGTTTCAAGCCATTGTTCTCCTTTTCCTGAGATAGCCTTACAGTCTCCTTACTATTTGCCCCTGACAAGAATACCGCAGAAAAATGCAGTATGTGTCAAATTTATTTTGGCTAACATTACATACCTGACAATAGGCAAAAGCTCAGCAAACACAAGTTTGTGCAGGGAATTAATGCTCTTAGAGAGGTTTTGTCCAGTTCCTCAGTCCAATAAAGCAATGGAAAAAGTCATCAAAATACCAAGATTTACTGTAGAGTCCAAGTCAGACTAAGAAATGGATGCACCACATCTCAGGGTCAGGAAATCCCTGTAAACATGGGATTGGCACCTATTCTGCAAACACCTGGAAACAAGGATTTGCATGTTGGCATCAGACTCAGTTGCAAACACGCAGAAATATGGATACAGGCAAATAGCACCCACATAGACATCAGCTGGAGCCCTGGGAATTGTTGGTGCTTTATGGTCTGCATTGAGGCAGGAGAAATGGCCTCACACTGGAATGTGCTCCAGGCCAGGGTGTTGGAGCAGTTGCAGAGCCAGGCAGAGCTGCTCTGTCCTGTCAGGGAAGGGAAGGGTGCTGGTAATCAACCTGTTAGCCCTGTCCCTGCCATGGGCCTACTTCAGCACATTGCATTCCTTAACTCGGCCTAAGCTAGTGGTGGGGAGTGCTGGCATGCTTCTGGCTGGGCTGTGTGGGTTCTTGCTGGTGTCCAGTTCCTCCAGGGACAGCCTATATCTGCACTTTGTCCCTGTGATGGAGCAGAGCGTTATACATGTCCATGTTGCAATTTGGGCTGCTTTTTGGGTGACCTGTTGGTGGCAAGCATTGAATCTGGGTACACAGGTACACATAAGTGCTGGGCTGCTTTCCCTCCTCTTAGACCCCAATGCCTCTCAGCTTCTGTTTCCACTTCTCCCTTCACCTCTCCATGCAAAAGCCCCAGTGCCATCAGGAAGAAGGAGCACAAGAGAAGGGAGTCTATAACTGTGGGGCTTGCCTTCACTTCTAAGGGCACCCTACTTGAGACAGCAGCCCCCATCAGCGAGGAGTGTGCCCTGCTTTGTGCCCCCTTCTGTGATTCTTCTGATATATTTTTGAGTTCTCTACCCTCTATTCTGTTTTCTTTTTTTTTTTTTCCTACCCACTTGTTATTTTCTCTCATCAGTTGACTGTGCTCCTTTTTCTAGGAAAAAAAAGAGCAGTTGTGTTACAAAGCTACATGTTGTTTGTAGGAGGTTGTTTCCCCAGGCTCAGAGACATTGTGGAAGAAGAGATGACAACCTTCTAAAAAAACCCAGAAGGGAAATAGAAGAAAAGAGGCACAGAGCCTGTCACTTTGTGCTGCAAAATCTCCATCAGACAATAAACACACACTGAACACACACTATGCATGTCCCAGGACATGCAATCAGGTTTGCTGCCCCTAAGAGAAGCAGCTCAAGTGCCCTAGGGGAGGCAACATGCTTGTGGGACACTGCAGGGCACCTCGAAGGCTGATGGAAATTTACTGATAAATGCAATCTCCAAGTTGGTGATAAACATTTGCAAGTCTCTGATATATCACTGTTTGAAATACGGTTGTTTTTATGTTTTCCTTGGCAGAGAAGGTATAGTCTTGGGATTGTACCTTAAAGTTTTAGCATCTGAAACAAAAGTTCTGGCTACAGCATTTTAAAGCCTTTCTTTGTTATACACAGCCTTCACGGATCAGAGGACATAGTAAAGCAGATCTGTTGCCAGGTACTTATTCTGAGGTCCAAAATTGCAAACATATTCAGACATCTGTCTCTTCTGGAAGACAGCATGGCTTTCAGGATTTATATATTACAAATCTCACCGATGCTGGAATAACATGGATTTCTACCTGAAAATAGGGCATGCAGTAGCATGTTTTAAAAATGAACTTTGTCCTGTATTCTCTGCTCCATATAATGGCATTTCTGAGCGAAACATATTTGCTGGGAGTGAAAAATTGGGACCATAGTGTTTAGGAGTAGCTGGCTTACCATCAGCTTTCCTACAATGAAGAAAAATATGATTCTTGTACCCTTCACAAAGTCACAGGTGCAGGTCTTGCTGTTAAATCCATGAGGTATTTGCTCAAAGGCATTATCATTGGCTAGAAATAATTTGGAATAACTTCAGGTTCCTTTACTCTGAAGCTGTTCTATGAAAATTGATTTAAAAAGTGTTTAGGAGTCAAATTAGATTGCATTTCCCTTTCAAAAAAGTCAACAAGCTTTCTTGTACTCTGCATAACACTACTGTAATGGCTAGCTTTCTACATGTGCTCCAGCTGAAGCTGTCAACTGCAAATATTTGCAATCAATTTCTACAGAGTGGGAATTTCCAGGCCACTGCTAAACATAAGCTTTAGTTTTCTTTCTTGCATAGTGATTTATCTATGAGACTGTGAGAGAAGCACTGGGCATGCAAGCCGCTGAGCAGCACAAAAATCTCTTAAAATTACAGATTAAGATCAACAGCATTTGCTAAGGTGCTCAACAAGTGAAACCACAACTCAAAAATAGTCAAACAGAGCTGAAGTGTGGTGTAGTCAGATGTTCAAAGCTAGGGAGCAGGTGAATTTTTTGGAGGAGAAATCAATTTAGAGCTCTCTATTTCCATAAAAATCTCTAACCACATTCAGCCTGTCCACATAACCAAAACATGCTTCATTTTGATCATCATCTGACAAAAAAATGTTTAAGAAAGCGAGGAGAATGAGGAAGAGAATCCTTTTTCATGTTGTCAGAAGTGGGACTGACACGTGAAAGGGCTGGAAGCTGGTAATGACTGAAGACTTCTCCATTTTCTGTTTCCTGCTTGGCAAAAGCTTTCTTGGTTTCCTGCCCATAAAGATAATCTCTGGAAAGGAACTACATTTACATACATATGTGTGAGGTGTCTCAAACATGTGTATGTGATTTCTCAAGAGACGTGCCCCTAGAGTATCATGTCTTTTTATTCTAAGTAAAAGGAATTTTGGTCAGGTGGTATTTGTCATTTACTCATCGAATGACATTTCCATTTCTGAATAGCACTTTCAATACCATTTGGTTTCAGCCTTCCTTGCTGTTTCTGCAGACAAAGCTACCTTATGTCCAGAGATAGCTCCTGTGCAAGCTTGTGAAGGCTGCCCAGGGTTCCTCTTGCATTTAAGCTTGTTGCTTCATTTCTAATTAGTTTTTTCTAAAATTGTGATAAACACGTGACACTGTTGTTCACTTGGTTTCTGGGAATATACTCCACTGAAAGCAGTGTCTACTAGGAAGTCGTAAAGTCTCTGATGTATTTGATACAGTCATTGGCTGATATGGAGAAATATGCAGGATTTAAAATTCTCAGCATTTCGCAGATAAACTACAATGAATTTGTGTGAGATAGAAAGCAAAGTACCTGCAACTGAAATATTCTGAGAATAACATCCTGGTACGGTTTAAGAAAGAGTTTCTTGAAAGAATATTGACAAATTTCAGTCCATGGCCCAAAGCAATATCCCCTGCTTAGTACTTTATTCCATTCCTTGAAGCAGAACTGTCATATTTAGAGGAGGTAAATAAGAGGTGCTTGATGTATTCCGAGAAGCTGAATATCTTTTCTGTGCATTCAAAATATTAGAAATCCTTCATCTTAAATTGTTTTATTTTAACTTTAATTTTGAAAAAGTCAGCATTTCATCTCATTTCCCATGCTTGGGATGCAATTGTATTCTGAAATTTGAAATTGCTTGTGAGAGAGGAAATAAGCTTTTTAATTTCTGCCCATAACTATGCCAGACTATTTTTTACTATTTATGTAGTGTCTTTTCAGCTATACTCTAGCTAATGTAAAAATGAGCCGCAAGGAAAATTAACCCTATTAATGACTGCATAGAATATGAAAAGAGATCACTGTGCTGGAAAAGAGCTCAAAAGCCCCAGCTGCATTTTCAGCATCTCCTTCTAGCAGCTATGTAACCCCACTGGAATAGCCAGAGATTTTGCAGAGTTCAGTAACTGTTGAAGTCATACCCACAGCCAAACTACTCAAAAATAAGACCAGGTCGCAGATCGTCTGAGCTAAACTATCTCTTCCTTCCATGCTCTTCACTTATTCTGATGAATAATACCACATTAGGTTAAATCTCTTCCTGTGAACTCTGCAGTGCTTAAATCCCCCATCAAGGTAGCTATGTGCACAGTATTTGTGCTCTGCTTTAATCCTTCCTGACAACTTGTAGAAATAGATTTTCCAGTCACAAACTTCTTAATAGATATTTCTCGGTATCATTCAGCACAGAAGAGCCTTGAAAAGCATTGTTTTTCTTCTAGACTAGTTATACATACAGAATACATTTTTTGTTGCCCTGCTTTCCTGTTTTCCTTTTGAAAACAGGGACTTTATTATCATGTGGGCAATGAAAAGCAGACACAGACAAAAATAAAAGTTAACATTTAGCCTGGGAGGAATTCTTTTGATATATTTGGAGCAGTGCTAGCTTAAGAAGGTTAAAACTTCATTTCCAATGATACATTTATGGTATTACAATTAATCAGAGGAAAAGGATTTGTACTGCATTATGACAGAGACCAATAAGAAGGGGACATAAAGATAAATAGGTTAAGTAAGTAGGTAAATGATGTCTGGTGCTAGCCTGGCACTGACAAAGAGGAATGTCTATATTGAACATCTGTAGTGTTGTCAGATCTCTGAGACTTTTCAGTAGGTTCAAGTGCTTATCATACCACTAGCCACCATTGCTATGCATGGCCACTAGGCAGAAGATAGAAGAAAAAGTCATTTGAACAGCACAAGGTGCTAACTGAACTAAGTAAAACTGTTGCTTGGATGACTTCTCTCATTCAGCGAGCAGGATGGATCAAATTAAATGCAAGTAAGGTCATTAATCAGCTCTTTAATAAAACTAAGGCTATATGGTGAAGTGAGTTGCGTACAGAACAAATTCAGACAGTGCTAATAGTACCACCAGGAGAGAAGATGCAAAGCTAAGTGTGATCCAAGGGGTGACTATCCCAACATCCCTCTCCTCCCTCATAGCCCAGACTGCTTTGGTGCTCGACTATCTTCATCTCAATTGAGAATTCAAAAGCCCTCTGACCTGTCTTATCTATATCATCTATCTATATCTATATCTCCATCTCCATCTCCATCTCCATCTCCATCTATATCTATAAAGATATATATATATTGATATATATATATATTTTTTTTTTTTTTTTTCTGGAGGAAGAATAACATGTAGCCCAATGGAAAGAATGAGTTCTTCAGAAGTGATTGTGTACTGTTATTATGGGCCACACTTACAAAAAAAAAAAAAAAAAAAAGAAATTGCTTTTCTTTGCAGAATAATAGTTATTCTGTCCTCAAATTCTCTTCCCTTCACACTTACTGACCTCCAAGCACTGACCGTGCTTTTTCTCTTCTCTTCTCTTCTCTTCTCTTCTCTTCTCTTCTCTTCTCTTCTCTTCTCTTCTCTTCTCTTCTCTTCTCTTCTCTTCTCTTCTCTTCTCTTCTCTTCTCTTCTCTTCTCTTCTCTTCTCTTCTCTTCTCTTCTCTTCTCTTCTCTTCCTTTCAACTTTTTACAAGTACTTTTATTACTATCAATGAGATTTTCTCTCTTAGAATGCATCCCAGACACATTAAGATTATTTTTCTGCTGGTAATGTTTACAGCTAATTTAATGAGTAGGGAATTGGAGAGCTACTCAAAAAAGTAAAGATGCAGATTTTAGGTTTCACAAGTAGTGTTTCACAGGCAGCTGTGCCCTGGAAATTTGATGACAGCAGCCCTAGGAGACTGTTTGAAAAAGGACAATTTCTTCCCATTTCTATTGCGCTTTCTGTCCTCCAGACCCGCAGTCCCCTTCTTCATTATTTAGAAAAATCAAAAGGTAAAAATGCAGAAAGCTCAGAGATGAGCTTGTAATAGAGCTGGATACATTGACGTGTATTATAGTACAGCTATTGTCTTCTTGACCATTCTCTCTCATCTTGTTATTTTTGCATGAAGTTATTTAAATGTGTGCGTATTCCCCAGAGGAGTACTCTGTTTTGCTTTCTGTTTTTTAAGAATGTCCTGACAAGAAAGTTACAATAAATATCTCCATGAAATTTGCTTAATAAGAATTTTCAGAAGCCTTTGTCATATTTCTGCTAGCAAAGTCAACTGAAAGACTAATTTTAGCAATGTAAAAAGCTGCTTCGATTGTGACAAAAATTATGGCCTAAGGGACAGAGCCACCCCCTCAAGAAATTAATACTTACTAAACCACATTTCTGTCAACAGTCTGATGGCAATGCCATGGGATGCTACTAATGGGAAAACAGAGCTGTCAGAATAAAAAGTGTTCATCTTCTCTAAATCAAGGAGGCTTTATTTATTCTTGCAAGCAATAGGCGCAACTGAACTGTCTCTCTGAAATCTCTGTCTCCTGTAGATAATATGGTTGGTTTAGTACTAAATCATACTTCAACCTCTGTCTCATGCACTTGTTTTGTTTTGTCATCATTTGGACCATATTCTCCTGAGAATAACAACTTACTTAGTATGTTTTTATGTTGCGTCCACAATTATAACTAAGCTATATGTTCAGGGTTCCAAACAAAACACAATGTGCAATTACATGAGCTAAAAACACAAACCTTATATACATTAATCTAATAATTAATTAAAGTATTAGCAGTCTAATGAAATATTTGGTTTTTTTTAAATTTTGTTTTGATTAAATCAACACTCCCAATTCCCCAATTTTATAGCTAATTCCCAGCTATGTGGCCATAGAAACTGGTACACACCAATCTTCTTGTTTCTGCTCCTTGCTCTGCTGCTCACCCTTCTGATATCCCTCAAGAAGCAGGAGAATGGACTACGGTGAATTCATAGCATCTGGAACCCTTCACTAGAA
This sequence comes from Lagopus muta, assembly GCF_023343835.1. Lineage (NCBI taxonomy): Eukaryota > Metazoa > Chordata > Aves > Galliformes > Phasianidae > Lagopus > Lagopus muta. Next base: position 20,987,557 of record NC_064439.1, read on the forward strand.
GAAGAATGATGTTGCTGAGGACTTCTTCCTCCCTTCTGTAGGATCTGCTTGGGGCTATTTTTATATGTTTCCTAGCACACACAGCACGTTGGTCTTTCTTCATTGGTCCACAGTTTCACCTTATATCTAAATATACTATAAATAGTACATTTTGCGTATGTTGAATATTTGTTCTTTGTTCCCTTTCTTATCTCTAAATCCAGTTTTACTGGTCTCCAAAGGGCTTAATGACCAATAATTGATCAGTAGTAATTTGTTTATAGCTTGGGAGCTTTTGGTTTCATCCTATCTCCACATTCTCTAAACTTCTGCTATCATTCGTTACTTGTACTCCTCCACGTTAGTTTTATTCTAGGCTCACAGTGAACTTTGTACAAAATAACTACTGCACCTCTACTATCTGTTACATAAATAAATCTCAAAAGTATTATAACAATAGCTATGTTAATGCACAACCCTACAAAACTAAGCTCAAACTTACACAGATTAGATAATATTTAAAGCTGAATAACCTGGATCTGTTCAGCCTGGAGAAAAGAAGACTTTGAGGGGATCTGAAAAATGTTTGTAAATATCTGAAGGTAGATGAGAGGCAAATGGATGAGGCAGGCTTTTCTCAATGGTGTGTAGTGATAGGACAAGAAGTAATGGCCTAAAACTTGAACATAGGAAGTTCCGTAGTGACATGCAGAAGAACTTATTTGAAATAAGGGTGACGGGGCACTGGAACAGGCTACCCAGAGAGATTGTGTAGTGTCTTTCTATGGAGATATTCAAGACCCACCTGGATGCCTGCCTGTGCAACCTATTGTAGGGTATCTGCTTTAGTAAGGGGGTTGGACTCAATGATCTCTTGAGGTCCCTTCTAACCCCTATGATTCTGTGGTTCACCTGGCAGGTAAATAATTGTTGTTGCACCTCATCTAGCTAAAACAAAGCTTCAAGCAGGTAAAGACAATCCAAACACAGCCAGCCTGATATGTCCTGGCTCTGAGGCTTTGCAGGCATAAAAGAAAATTATGATCCTTTACTAGCAAAGCTAATGACACACTTAGTGGGCTGTGGGACTCTGCCCAGTGGATCTTCATGCCTTAGGTACCACTTCTAGGCAGCAAAGAAGTCTTAGCCATGAGTTTGATCACCTTTAGGAAGTGAAACCTAAAGGAGAGGAATATTGGTGTTCCCAGTTAGGAGAAGAGGGATTGGTGTGTCCTTTGTGTCGTCTAAGAACTAATACCTTTGGTTCCTCAGTTGTAAGCTATATGTCAACACTGGCTTTTCACTGGCTTCCACCAGTGTTTCATAGAATCATAGAAGTTAAATTTTGGAAATATTTCTAAAATTTAAAAAAGTGTTGTTTGAACCAACCACAATAGAAAGCAAAGATATGTTTAGTGCTGTTTCTTTAAACCAAGTCCAGAAGTTCATGCTCCTCAGCGTTTTATGGTCTGGAATTGTCCCTTGGTATTGGGTTTAACGCAGATTCTTTTTCAGGGTGTTGGGTAAGAGTGGGACTAGGCAAGATGGAAGCCCAGACACAGGATACAATTGTGGTTGTGTGAGTATGGGCTGAAAACTTTCCCAGTGGCAGTGAACACCCTGCTCTTTGTTACAGTGAAGTGAGAGCTAAGGGCACTGTCAGAGAATCCTCAGATAGATTTATTCCCTCCGGATATGTATCCGTGGTCTTTTCTGCAGCATCCATGTACACTGAATGGGTGACAAAAGCACTACGCAGTAAAACTCTGATGTAATAAATGACATGAATAATAAAACATCTGCCAGTGAGTAAAGAAACTGTTATAGATAAATGCTGCAGACACAGTGGAAAATCCTACTGGTTTATTATAGCCAGCTGTAGGATTTGTTTCTTTTTTCCTCTGACACTAGGAAAAATGAAATTCTCAAACCTTCTCTAAAACAGAAGAAAACAATTAAGTATTAAATTATTTGTACAGTGACGGTTAATGAAGGATTATCGCATCAAAAAAAAAAAAAAAAAAGATTAGATTTAACCTGTTTCTTAAATTCCATCTCAAATCATTAGGAGAGCATATACTGAATATGCTTTTTGCTAAATAAATGATATCTGCTATGGGAAGTATGTACTTAAAATACAATCCCCATGTGGATTTATATGTGAGTCAGAATGTAAGAGCTGATCTTTGTTTATAAAATCTGGTACAATAAAATTCTCAAGGAGAAAGTAATTAAATAATTAGGAGAATACATATGCTTCTTTAAAAAGACCAAGTGCTTGGATTTCCAATGAGTTGCATGCCATGTAGTCAATTACCTCATAACCACAAAAGTCAATTACCTTCTGATAACCACAAAAGTGCTGCTATCTTGGTCTTGTAGAATGTAATTTTTAACTTTTATTGGCAAATCTGTGGTTATTTGAAATTAAACATATCATGGCTCTTTGGAAAATCTTATTTGTTATTTCAGTTTAGTCATATTCTCATGCATGCTCTTACCTGATGCCCTATTATCTCACACTGATATGGAACCATGTTAAGTGAACTTATTTCACAAGTTCCACAAGGAAATACTGTTGCAAATATTTTTTCCTGGAGGATTTTTTCCTGTCTATTTTAATAATAAATGGGAAAATTCAGAGTAATAATTTAAATAGTCTAAGCAGAAATTGTTCGGTTACAATAGTTCATGTAAAAATATATGCATTATTCACAAGAACTTGTTACCGTTCATCATCACAAAAGGTATCAATCATTTAAAGTGTGGTCAGAAATAGAACAGAGGAGAGATCTAACTTTTAATTGATAATGAATTGGATATTAAAAAAAAGTATTACATATTATTAACTAATTAATTTTGTAATAATAAATTATAATAAAGACATAAGCATAATTTGTTAACATGGACAGCCCATGAAACTGCTACATGGTCCTGCAAGACGTGTGAAAAGGCAGCTGAAAGATCACCTTGGTCTTACAACACTGTTGTAAGAGAGTATTCTCCCAAGAACTTCACAGAGGCTGGGAAAAAGAGCTTAGAACTTAGGTCCTAACTTTCTGAACTTGTTTGGAAATTTCAGTGCTAATTGGAAATTCAGAGTTACCCATAAACCTTTCTGAAACCATAGGAATTTTTGCAACTCTTTCCTGCTGGGTATTTCACTGATGACTGTGACCTTATAGTCAGAAGTGTAGGAAGAAAATCTCGAAGTTGTGTTTCAAATGGGGTCAACCAAGACAAACCACCTCAGTGCAGTAGAACACATTAAACAAATATTTGTGGTGTTTTTGAAGCTTTATGTCATTGCGTTGAAGATGTGAAAAACACTTTATCCCAGTCAAGTCAAATAGTTAAACCTGCTGATAACCTGCTGTTATCAATAAATGTTTTGATATGTTTCATAGTTGAAGCAATGTCTCGATAATACCTGAATTTTCTTTGCATTATCTATGCAATCTTAGAAGACTTGTTTAAGAATTTTATCATGGCTTAGCAAACCACTAACTCTAGCCTTATATTGCTCTAGGGGCACAATGGCACTCATTAGCACAGAAGGTGGGAAGACTTAATTTCCTTCCTAGGAAGATTTTTTGTGAGAGGACAGATGTGGAATCAAACACAATATGCATTTTGTGATAAACAAATAAAAGTTCTAAATAATAATAATAAAAAAATAAATAGCATTTTCCATGACCAATGGAGAGGTAAACCTTTTGGCTTTTGGTGTTCAGGGTTGGACTAGATAATCTCTAGAGGTCCCTTCCAGCCACAATTCCATGATTCTGTGATTCTAGTTGCACCTGTTAGCTCTGATGAGATGCTTTCTTAGATGATGGTGTTGTTAATAAATAAAAGCTTTGGTATAAGCTAGTATAGTTAAAATGACATAAGTCAGAACCTGTCAGAGCAAATTAGTTCTCCCCTTAATCTGTGTCCTGAAATATTCTGAAAATTACTGTGTAAGAATTGCTTTTAATTTTAATCATACGGATACGAGATATTAGCATTAATATCATATTCAAATACCTACTGTTTAATTTTGGCCAAGGGTAGAGATTACCAAGAGGCCTAGTTATTGTACCATGAAAGTTCCCATTGACTTTAGCTGTGTAAATCTGGAAATACTGGCTGGATTTTTTTTTTCTTTTGAGTTACTGAATGCTTCCTTAGAATTTTACATGCTCATGGATGTAAGTAGGGCTGCAAGATCTCACCGTGGGTAATTGCATTATCCCAGCTTTAAACTGGAAGGTTAATGTTACTCAGGAGGCAGTTTCACACAAACAGATAAAATCCTAAAGGATTTTGTTAGGTCTCTGCCAGCAATCCAAATACGGATAAAGGATATTTTCTTAAGTCATACAGCTGTGTGAGCAATTGAAATCGATTGGAGCTGTTGTTGAGCTCTCTTGGGTCCCTAGTCACACAGATATTTTTGGAAACGATTACACAGCTAAAGTAGAAAATAAAGCATTAAGAAGGATTATGCTGATATTCTAATTTCACTATCTAGGGGTGAAACCACATCTCTTATCTACTCAACAGCAATAAAAACTGCTCTTTTGAGAAAAAAAAGTGTAATGATTTCATTGTGTAATACATTTAGGTAACCCAGAGATTTGGCATGAAAAAGGAAACCCTCAATGGGAGCCTTGTAACTAATTCAGTAGGAAATAAAAGGCAGATATTTATTTTGGGAGGTTGACCAATTTTGTTCCTTCCATTTTAAAATAAAGAATGTGTTCGCTTTGCTCGTGCTATTCCATTATCCCTCCTCATCTCCTTGCAGGCTCCTGCCCATTGTCCTACTGCCCACCTCATGATGCCATGCAGCCTCCCCGTACTGATGCTGGCAGCACTGCTTGTGTTGATAGTAACTAGGTTTGGCAGCCCTTGTACAAAGATTGCAAAGATTTGACAACACCCCTTGTTAGAAGATAAAGCCATCATCAAATATAGACTCTGTCAAGTTTCTGTAATCTATTTAAAATACCACCCTGCTGACTTAAGAGACTCTTATTACCTGCAGCTTAATCAAGTTAATGTGAAAGCATTTGACTTCCATTTATGGCACTGCGATAGGTGGATCCAACTTCAGCTGGCATTCCTGGCTATCAGCGATGATGTTACTAACTAGGGCTATATGCAGATAAGTCCTGGCTACTCCAAAGAGCAGCCCGCCGCCAGTAGGACTGCCCACGGAGCAGCAGCCATCACGTCACCCCACTGCCAGCACTGCCAGCACTGCCAGCACTGCCAGCACTGCCAGCACCGCGGGTGGTGGCTGGGTGTGTGCATGGGCATGGTGACATGAAAGCTGCTCTGAAGGCAGCGACTGCCGCTGGTTTCAGTGAAGGTTTGCATGTAGGGCAGCACGTCCACACCATCAGAATTCCTCCACGTGGAGAAGTGTGCTAGGGAGCCTTGAGGAGGAAGGTAGTGCAAGGTGCTATTGCAACGTTGTTCAGAGATACATAGAGAAGGTCTCCTGATCTACTGTGACCCACTGTATGGTGGACAGTGCTACACTAAATGCCTTTGTAACCTTTTCAGTCTCCGTCCTCACCTGCCTTTGGATTTCTTCTTGTTGTATTTCTCTATTTAGGAAGTTTGTTCCATGGCCTCATTGTCTGATGGTTTGGAAATTTTTGTTCTGGCCTAGATGGCAGAGTAGTTTCTAATACTGTGTACTAATAGTTGTTAAGATGTAACACCAGCAGCTGCTGTATGTGAGAAGCATCAAAAGAGAAGAGAATAATAAGGGCATGTGTGTATTGTTTTTCTTTTGAGAAGAAAAATGCTGATACCAGTGCTGTGATTGATAGCAACACCTAATACATAAATATCTGTGCTTCCAAAAGCTGCTGCCAGCCATGACAACCTTGCCTGGACTGAATAATGTTCAATTTCTATAGAGATAATATAATAACATATTAGAAACATCCTTTAAAATAGTAATGACTGACTCCATTTGAATGATCTGAAAGCCTTAAAGAGAGAACAAATGTGTACTGAAAACACTACAATGCTTCTGTGCTTGACAGTCATAAATATATTTTAAAAATCTCATCTAGGTCGTTGGCTGACAATTCAATTATTCAACTTGGTGCTGGAGAACATCATAACAAAATTTGTCTCCTTAGTGATGTGGTAGTAAATCTGAAGTAAAAGATGTCTTTGGAATGAATAAAGAAACTATTTCTTAATTTTATTTATGTAATATGAAAGTCAGTTCACCCACTCCTGTGGCATTTCTCATTCAATGTAGCACACAAAAAAGTAGGAACTTCTTCTTTATTTTCTCACCTGTTTGCAAATTGAACCTTAACTTAACTTTGTATTAGTTTTGTTCTGAATAAAAGGTGAGAAATCAGCCTTTAAAAAATTGGAAGCCCCAAAATGATGTGCATAGAGATAGAGAGGTTTCTATGGTACCACACGGTGCTAAGCTGACATCAACCCAGCCCAGGAGCCACATGGCTGCAGTGCTGTGGATATAGTCAGATAAATGGCAAACCTGTCTGGATGTGCTGCTGTAGACTATGAGTAGATTACTGAGCCAAGTTTATGGAGCCCTGTATATCATGCTCCCAGGCCCTAAAGAGTCCTGCCATGCTACCAGCTCACTCCTTACTAATCATGAATGATCAGAGATCAGATGCCCAAAGACCAAAAAAATCACATCCATAGCTGAAATGGAAAGCCAGAAGAAAGCAAACAGGACGGGCTATATGGCTCATTGGTGACTGTAAGTGACAGACAGGTGTCCTTTGCTGCTCATGGAAGAGCTTCTTTTGCAGGAGGAGTGCTTGGTGCTTCCCAAGGGGACAGATTTGCATGACAGAGTGAATGTCCAAGTGTCTTTGTAAAATCTGGCCAAATCTATAGATGAGGGGAATGTTGTTCCTGAAGACTTTTGGCCTTATATACAAGTACTCAGCACTCACATTTAGCACACATAGCACACGAAGTTGCTCTTTCTTTCTGAAGCTCAGTCATGCATCAGGGTTGCAAGAAGTTATAGACCTGACAGATTAGAAGGGTCACAATTCATGAGCTTAGCAGCTTCTGACACCAAAATATGGCAGCATTTCTTGTGCTCCTGCATTATTTCAGATTCTCTGATAACTATTCTTTCACTTGCATCACTCCCTGCAAAGAGGTTTTGTTAGTTTTCTGAATATAATTCTTAAAGAAAGCATTGTACTGTCAAGGTTTGTAAGATTACAATGTAGATAAGACAGGAGAAAGGAGTAAAAGTTGTTTTTCCAGAAAAATGCAATAGTTTGGTGGAGTGCAACACGCTTTCAGTGGCTACTCTATTTGTACAGACAATTTATGTTCCTTACATGCATAGAAATGAATAATACAAACATAAGTTTTGAATGGCACTCTCGATAAATAAAAGTTGGACTTTAATATCTCGCCATATCAGCAATAAAAGGAGAAGCTGAACACTGTTTGTATTGTATTGATTACCTTCTGAGGCTGGTGAAAGTGCTGCTGGCTATCGTGCTATCAGCCTGGACCAGCAGAACTCCAGCATGCTGCCTGTGATAGCCACTTAGGAGGGCGGCATGCAGAAAAGCAGGAATGAGTCAAAAAAAAATCCTTGCTTGGCTCAACAGGTGACATTCTGACAGGCACGTAGCTCTCAGTTCACCTTTGTAAGTCCTGATGAACTTTGTGAGTGTGTTAAGCTGGGGTAAGGTGTGGCTAGCCAAGGGGGACTGAGAGCTGCTTGATGTTGCTGCTGTGCAGTGGTGCAGGATAAAGACTCACAACAGTCACTTTGGCAAAAGTAGACAAGTGCTAAGGGCCTTGTTATTGCATTGTTTTTAAGGAGTAGAAGAGTCCTTTATCAGCTCTGTATTAGCACTGTTCAGGACAGTGGGTCAGGCCAGAACAAGTAGTGGGGAGCAGGGGTCACGGGCCTGGGCTGCCTGGGCTGTGTTTCCATTGGAACCCTCCATTTGCAAGTCTCTTTGTGATGGTGAATGTGAATGACATGCACAGGGAGGTGAATCACAAAAAATAAAGGATTAGCACATTGGGTGGAAAGAGAGGTGGTGTGCATGAAAACACTGCTAGTTTCTCACTGGATTTCTTGCTCTGTGAATGCAAATTGTTTTCATAAATACTTTGCTGAAGCTGTAAGGACTAATGTACTTTTCTTTCTATTTACCCTTCAACTGATTGCTCAATATTGTAGAAAAAAAAAAAAAAAAAAAGATGGATTTCTTAGGAGGAAATACAGTCTTGTTAATTCTTTCCAAGGTGGTATTAGTGTATTAGTATGGTCTTTATTTAGGCTTTTGCCAGAAACACAATTTTAATACTGCAAATACTGCTACATCTCTCAGTATTCCCATTTTTGAGCTTTATGGCATTATCTTTTTTTGATGATGGTTGTCATGATATATCAATTCAAACAAGTCCTCCAGGAGTATTGTGCTCAGGTTGTATTCTCTCATCAGAGTGGTCAGCTGCTTTGCTTTTCTATTTTCTTCTAAGGTGCCATTTCTTTCAGTCACAAGGGTATATTTTTGCTGGTGTAAACAAGGAGTGCAAGATTAACTTGCAAGACAGGCACTTGCTGGGAAGATTAGCATTAGCTCATGAAATAGAAAACCTCATACTGTAACTATTATCCCATAAAAACTGAAATTAAATGAGCTTCTATTGTTATGATTCAAAAGAACCACAAACTGTCTTGAGAAATGCACATTTCCTTTCTAATAGATATATCATTTCTCTAATTGTAATACAGCATGATTCATAATTACCTGAATCATCTCACATTTATATATATCAGAATAAGCATATCAGAACTCTAAAATTGTACTGACAATTCTGAGCTGTCAGCACTTGTGACCTTTTAGTGTTATTCAGAAGCAGCAGCTGATTTTTAGGAAAGAAAGCAAACTGAACAGAGCTGTGTCTAGTTTTTTGAGACATTCACCTTTCTTTTGGGAGCTGAGCATATGATAGTCTTGACAGATAGTAAATCTAGAGTATTCTGTGATTCTAAAATACGTATGTACTGATTAAAGCCTGAACTTCTCTTTTTAAAACAGCTAGACCCAAGCTACAATACTTCACAGCAGATTTCCATGGGTTTTAGAAGCAGTTATGAATAAGAATATTATCTTTAGTTGTACAAATAAAGATGAAATAATTATTGCTATTACAGCTCTAAAGCATCTGGCTTTGCAGTTCTAAAAGCCTGGAAATTTCAGGGAGTGGAAGGAGGCAGATCTCTTTTGGCATCAGATTTGGCACTGTTTTGATCTGATGCCTTTCCTGAAGAGAAGGAAAAAGGCAGAAGGAATTTTTAATTCTCCTATTCAGCTGAAACTAACAGGGTGCTGGCAAGAATCAAAAGCTCACAGGTCCATAAAGGAAAACCAGAATGGGATATGGATACTAAATCCTGAGACTGGTGAACACAACATGAGGAAAGGCAGCTAGAGCCTCTGCAGCCATGGGCACTCTGCCTCACTCACAGATATGCTTCCCACTGTCATGGAATTGATCTCTACAGACCAGATAGACCCGACAAAGGCCCCCACAACTGCCCTGGTTCCTACTGTAGTTGAGATGAGTGCTTAGCACTTCAGCAAATGCAGCACAAAGCACTGTGGAAATAACTGCTTTTATTAAGACTTTTCTGTCAATAGAGTGGCTCTTGCTTCCAAAAGGGCTTATGTACTTAACTTTGAAGGAACTGTTGAATAAAGTATGCAGATGGTGCTGGGAGCTTGGTAAAAGCATTAGTGTCTCATGCAGCATTGTCCAAGTGAAAGCAGGCTCAGATAGCATGGTATTTCCCATGTCATGTATTTGTGTCAACTGAAGTCACGCTGACCTGTTTTCTTGAGGCTTAAATACTTATATAAGCCAGATGCTGAGCCTGTAGGGTGATTACAGTACTAATTACTAATTTTGACATATATTTCTAGTGATGAGAGTTGTTTCCAGAATGCCTTTGATGCTAGTTTGCAAGGGCGCTGAGTTGAGAATTTTTGTTCCGTATTATCTTTCAGTGCTGACGTTTGCTTGTTCTGTACTTTTAGATGCAGGAATATTGCAGTAGGCAGTAAGGAAAATACAGCCATTGGTTTTGTACATAATAGGGGACATAAAATAAACCAAGCAATGGATTTTTTCTATGGAGAAAAGATATTTCTGCTTTTCTCAGTTGTTTTTCTATTTGAGACTCCTATTTAATTCACTCTTCTTGTATCCTTGAAAACAGGACAAGAATCACCTGAAGGTAAAAGAAGTTGAAAATCATAACTAAACATAATCATGACTCTCTTGCCAGTTTCCAACAGCAGCCTCCTTGTCTCTATCCTTTTCCTTTCCACCGCATTTTTGCTCTCATTAAGACAAGGAGACATTGCATATGAGTATGAAATACATTTATCTCCTGCTCTACAGTGAAATTGAAATCATGAAATAATAAAAGGAACATGCAAACAAATTTAGCAAGTTCATAATGAATGCTGAGGTTTGCTAGTCAGCTAAACAAGTACTGTGGGAAGCTGTAAAGAGGAAAGTTACAGGAACAGGAAGGGTAGACATTTCCTTTTAAAAGACGTGGTCATAAGAAGCTCACTTATAAAAGATATGTAGAGAGGTAAAAGCTATGGATCTTCAAAACAGGAAGGAACTTAGGTACCTTAAAAGTAGCAATGAGGTGCAAAGGGCTGGCAGTGCCAGGGCTGGAGACAATGGCCAAGGCAGCTCTGCAGCTGTGGCCCTGAGAGTCCCTATCAGCACTGCAGTGTCAGGGTCTACTTCTGATGAGCAGGAGTATCAGCAGAAGTGATCACATCCACTGATCAGTGCTTGTTAGATACAGATTATCTGGTGGTTTTGGAGCCCCAGTAATAGAAATACATTAATAAATAGGAAAAATCCACTGGGATAGATGGAAATGGAGCATTTGGTCTGTCGGTTGAAGCTGAGGAACTTGATGGTTACTCAGCCAGAGGATGAGTTGACTTCAGGAGCACTCCCCTACTGACAAGAAGATTGTAAAAACAGAGGCCACTTCTTCACAGAGTTGCCTGTTACTGCAGTGAAGTAGGAAAAGCACTGGTGAATTGACAGGCTAAGGCAGATGGGGAACATGTGATGAATGGGAGGCTGGCTGTTCTTTATTTTTTTTCTCTTTGAAGTGGACCTGACTCATGGCTTCAAGCAGCACTGATCCCTAAAATGTTTATTCTTCTGTAGGACTTAATAGGCAGGTGGATAAGGAGCACAGTTTCAAGTGCAGCTGGATAGAAAAGCAACAGATTGACCAGGACTTATTTTTCTTTTTTGAACAAGCAGGTTGTTTTGTTTTTAATTCCTGTTTGTTTTCTAATGAGGCTCACGCAATAGAATTTATTCTCCTTTATCAATAGTGCCAGAACCCATGGCCTAATTGAAACAAAATCTGATAGAGTATCCTTAAATATTAAGTTCCTGGGTGTTTAACAAAAGGAAGAGGCTAACTAATGGAGAAGGACACTGTCAAAGTCTCTGCCATCAGCTTAGGCACAAGCTGGGATGAGGGTCTGAGCAGGGAGAGCAAAGGCAAGCACAGTGAGGTATAAGCCCGGTGTGACAGGCAGAGATCGTGCATTTCTGAGTATCAGACAAAAAACAATAGGAAATGGGCCCACAGTACTTCTGCTGGAGTTCTGGTGGAGTGTTTGAATATGGAAGGTCTATACTCTGTGCCACAGATAGGCAGTTCCTTGAAAACTGTATTTAAAATTGCTGAGCTTTCCATTTCTCCTGACCCTTCTCTGTCTATGGGGTCTTTAACTGAAGAGATGTGAGCTAGTTGGCTGAAATTAGGTGTTCTCAATGATCACAAGCACATTTACCACTCTTCTGTCACATGCCTTGGTACTGAGGCTCTGAAACAGACTTCATCTCCTTGATCCTATATAGGGCATATGAGCAGCACAACCAGATACATCTGAGCAGCCTGATTTCTGACCATTTGAGTGGCTTAATTTGGGATATGAGTGAGGAAGAATTAGGTTCTATTGTGTTAGGAGTCAGAAGTTATATAGCACAGTCATAGATCACTCCCCCCCAAAGTTCACTTTCAAGGAGGAACCCAAAACAGGACGTAACTCACCAGATACACTATCATAGGACCCATGTTCTATGCCATTATCTCCACTCTAATGAAAGGCTATCATAAAAGGCTCCCATCCAACTGTATATACACTTTCATTGTGTTTCTTTCTGCCATGAAGATAAGTGGAAGCCTCAGTGATATCCCACCTCTAGATGGCATGGTGATACTATAAAATGTTCAAGACATCCTATATATTAAGCAATTATTAAACCATTGTCATGGTAAGATTATACTCCAGTGACTAACATGCATATTGGATAATCCTGTTTCCTAGCATGCCTGGGTTGATCACGATGACAATACTGGAATAAAAGTTTGAAAAGCCAAAGGAAAATTACTGGACATATAGGGTAGCTACATTTTCAAATACCAGTAACTTAAGCATTCATTTTGCAAATGCTGTAGCTCACAGTTTGTAAAAGCATCAGTTCATGATTCTGTCTTTATAGCAGTCATGTTTGGGTTGCAAGAATGCAAAATTAGAGTACTGTTGATGAACTTCTGTCACCAATTTCATTCTGCAAATCTACTTGCATTTAAAGGAAAATAAAATGTGATAGTCTGCACATACTGTTCATACAGATTCAAGCACATCTGCAAATAAAACATTCAGAGGCTTAGAGAAAATTATTTACTCTTCACTAAGCATATGAATCTTAGCAGCTTCACTGGGAGTTGTGCACATGTGTTTGACTGCATTCCTGAATTTTTCTTGTAGGCATGGAAAAAGTCCAAATGATAATTTTCAAAAGAGAAAAAAGTCCCTGGGTATTTTTTTTTCTATTGTGTCATTTTTTATTTGGTGCCTTCTCTGAGCTCTCCAGTCCATAGATGTCAAAGAATGCCCCAAATGCCAAATCTTAAGTAGTCTTCACTTTTCAGCCATCACTGAAACAAATTCCATAACAAAATAAGAATTTACAGGAGCTCAGGAGATCCCCTGAGGTCCTTTGAAGAACAACAGAAATGGGGCCTAGTTGACATAGTGTATTATTTGATGGATCAAATGCCATACTGGTGAGAAATTGTTCACGAAAGGACCTAAACAAAGGAAAAGTATTTATTTGTTGCACATGAAATATTCCCCAAAATAGCTTTCTGCTCCATGGTCTCTTGTGACACCAGATAGCCTTTTTGGGCCCTGTCAAGTTCTGCAAAAGCCACTCAGCGTCTGCTCCAGCATTTAGATTGGTGCTTTTCAAGCAAGACCTGCCAAGCTGGAGAAGAGGCGCCTGGCTTTGCAGACCGCTTAGTTTTTGTGCCTCAGGAGTAATTGCTCCTTGGTAGGAAGGAAGCATTTCCCAAGGAAATGTAAAGCTTTGGTGTACTGACTGAGAATAACCTTATAACTTCCCCCAGTCAATTATCCAAGGCTACTCTAGGAGAGGTCGTAGGAGAGGTGATGAGATGGTCCCAGTGCCTTGTGCACCACAATTTGCACAGCTGCTTTATACCACCACAGAGTAAGGAAATACTAAAATGCAAGTCAAACATGCAAAAGTTGGGAAAAGCTTGAATTAATTTTTTTTTTTTTTTTTTTTTTTTTTTTTTTTTTTGCAAAATAACTTCAACAGCTTTGGATTTATGCAGATTGTTACTCCTGTGAGCTACATGCTCCTTTCTCCCACAGGAGCCCTGGATCATTCCATGCGTGGATAACTACCAAATATTTTTTTCTGCTTTTCTTTCCGATAGAGGGAGGTTCTTAATGCCTAAGTAGTTTAACTAACTAAACCAAACCAACAAACCAACATGAAAACACAGAAATGCAGTTGCAAACACTATTTGGACTTATTCCAAAGGTCTGCCAATGCCTGCATCCTCATTTGTCCTCTAGCAGTTGTAAAATCCATTAATATTCTGTGTGTGTCAGTGATGGCAGCCCCTCACAAAGCAGAAACACATGACGCAGCTCAGCCGCTTGCTCAGCTCTCGCTTACGTGATGGATTCCAAATGACTGGCCCTCAGGATAGGCCCATATGGTGCAGTACGACAGACTCTGCTTTTCCAGCCTGAAAAACAGAGCCAAAGAGTAATGCAGAAATTCAGAACAACTGCCCCTGGTTCTGGCTTTTGGAGGTGAATCTGGTGCAGATGTCCCCAACCATTCTCTACTCCCTTCTCCTCCAGTCATGTCCTACTCCCATCTCCCATCACCCTGCAAACTCCCTTCTGCACCTGAAGCCAGCCCCTACCCTCTCTCCGATCCTTGTCCACCTACTCCAGCTCTCTTTCACTCTGCTAACAATGTTTTTCCAACTACTTTCTTTTCATTTTCAGTGCCTGTGGTATTGGTTACCCCTTCTTCTGGGGAAAGCTGTCTGAGGGACTGCAGAGTGTGGCTCACTTCACATTGGATCTATGAAGATGGCAGTTTTATTGCCTATCAGTGTCTGTGAGAACTTTCCCAGTAGTAGCTGATGGTCTGAAAGCACTCTGGCTGCACTAGCAGTCTGTGGAACGTGTTGGTGGGGTGACTTCTTCATAGAACAGAATCCAGTCCAACAGCCCACCTACCACCAATATTGCTCAGTAAACCATGTCCCTTAGTGCCACATCTCCACCTTTCTTAAACGCCTCCAGGTGTTTAAGAAACACCAGAGCTCTCTCTCACCACCTCACTGACCAGCCTGATGCAGTGCCTGAAAACTCTTTTGAAGAAAATTTTTTCCTAATATTTTCAACCACTTGGTGCCAATGGCACTTATCTCATTGGCAATATCCTCATTGTAGGAATAGTGGGAAAAAACTTGAGCTGAAACTTTAACTTAGGTATCTGGGGCAGAAAACTTTCAAGTTGATGACTAAATTAAAATTATAAGCAGCTGAAACCAGCACCTGAGAAAGTAAAGTGTCAGATAACCTTCTCTGTATGTGTTGCTACCAATTGAGCATATAATGTCTTTGCATCTCTAAATGCCCCTGCATCTTTACTGGGTATATTCGTCAATATTTGGTGCTTATAACCACAGTATGGTGCTGCTGTGAGCTGTGAAAAGCTGCTTCACTGAACTGCAGTAAAAAATTCTGTGGTGCTACATATGAAGATGTTTGTGGGATTTTAGGTCCCCAACTAGGACAGAGGAAGAGATACTATTGTAACATACTGCCAGAAACTGATGCATCTATCTTTCGTATATTTTGTATTATTAACAGGTAGTTGTTTGGGGTTTTTTTTTTTTGTTTTGTTTTGTTTTCTTTTCTTTTTTAATATATAGCCATGTAAATTTTGAAAAAATGCTATTTCATTTTCTCTGTTTTTGCTACAAATAATTCTTTGAAGTTCTCTAAGCATAAAGAATAAAAACAAAACTCTTCAGAAAAGGATGACAAAATTCAGAATGGGAATGGAAAACATTACCAAACAAGCCAAAGCGACAGCAATACTGTGTTGCTCACTATGAATAACACATAAATTAAAATAGTGATTTTTTCATTCAAGAAGTCAAATCTTAGCATGTTGTCAATAGTAATACATCGGGTTTGCATGGTAATCCAAGCAAATGCAGCACTAGTACCAGGGGGGGCAGGAAACTGTGCAGAGCAAGAATGTAACTCTCTACTTCCCTTCCCTTTCATTTATAAGGGCATGTAATAAGAGTCCCCTATACAAACCTGAGTGTATGTATGTTTGTCTTTCTAGAATAACCGCAAATGCGCTGCTGTGCCTACTTCTTTTTGCCTTATACTAAAAAATGGTTTTTTTTTATTTTTTCAGGAAGATTCAATTTTTTAAAAATATATTTCATACTTAACAGGAGAGTTTTGTAAGTGCTACTGTCTTTTGAACGCATGGATTCCTGTTCCTTCCATGGAGAGCCTTGTTGCACCAGAGGTAGTACAGGGCTGATGATGACCATCCAAATGATGATCCAGTCCAGATCAGAAACTAGGAATTCCTTTTCTCACAGACCTATTCTCATTATCCAGTCTATCAAATATTTATAAGGTCCCCATCTTGTGATATCTAATTCCATTACAAAACTTTTTTTTTTTCAGGTATGAGGAAAAATTATATGTTCTGGAATGGATTCTAACTCTCATTCAGAATAATTAGCTGAAATAAATTATTGATTTCAACACAGATTTTCACCAAGGTAGATTATTTCAGATACTGGTTGTATTTCTTTCAAGCAGAGGTTGCTGGAGTCTGGAAATAAAGATATCTTTCCCTTTAATTTTCTTCAGTTGAGTGGCATCTATTATCTCCCCACTGCATTAGTGATTTCTGTAGGAACCTTTAAATCAAGGGGAGTTTGAGGGGAGGATGTTGATTTGAGTGCATCCACCAATGTCTTATTTCCTTAAAGAAATTCTATCATATCCTCATTTTAATTTACTATGATTGTCTTTAGTGTGGCAAATATAAACCTCTTTTTTCCTTCAAGTTCTCATCTCACACTATTTGCTTTATTAAAAAGAATTTAAAAAAAAAAAAAAAAAAAAAAGAGAGAGAGAAACAAAGTGATGATTTGATCATTTTCTTCACGGCTGTTGTCATTAAATCCCTAAGGCAGCTCTCTCATCGCATTTGGATAACAACACCCCATTCTGATATTTCAAACAAGTCTACTGCAGAATAACAGTCTTAGTGCTGTCTTTTCTTCTATTTCAACCTGGAATGGCTGTACAGGGTGGGAGCTTGTTAATTTGGATGGAGATGTTATATTTTAGCTTAATTTTGTCCCACTGGGTATCAAGGCATTAAATGAACGCTCAACAACGTCATCTCATACAATGTAAGAAAATTTACTGGTACCAGTGGGAGTCCCTAAGTGTATTACATGTTGTGTGTGCAGATTTCTCTAGTCCTCATAATCCCCAGAACGGTCAGGTAATACCACCTGTGCCTGTGTTTTGCCACTTATTCCATGTGGAGCTTTGAACATACTGTTTAACCTACCTAAGAGCCAGAGTGTTCTGCTAGCTACTCTCATGGATACCATGCTCACTCAGAAAAACACTGTTCTCACTATTTATTATTTGTGTTTAATTAAAATGGTGTAATACACTCCATAATAACTTGAATGCTCTGGGGTTTTTTTGATGAATGATAAGGAAAACTGTTAAAAAACTGAAATTAGGAAAAAGTTGAAAATGCACAGCTTCAGATCCAGCTTTTGATTTTATTTCTGTAGTAATAAAACTGCACTAGTTTTGCCCCTGTAGTGTTGATTGTTGTCTAGGACTTTAAATTTCTGTCATTAGGAAAATGCAGGAGGCAACGTACTTGTGCAGTTATGAGAAATATAAAAAGAAGGGATCCAACTGTGAGTGCATCTCCCACTGAGCCAAAATTTACTGTGTTCTTTCTTTTTCAAATTGGTCTTTTTGCAAAATCAAGGAAAAGTGGCAAAGGAAATGAAAGTAGCTATATTTAATATAATCTTCATTGAAATCCAAAGAACAAAAACTGTTCCTGCTTAAATTAATGCAGGACAGATAAATAATGCCAGCAGAGCAATTAACACAAACAAAACAGCTTGCAATTTAGCTCCTGTGTAGTATCCTCAGTGTCATTGTTAATTAGTTGGAACAAAACTGCATCTTTGTCACAACTGTCACAGGATGGTAGACAAAGTTTTCACGTTTTTAAAATTCTGTCCTTGCCTGTTAATTACAGGGTTCTCCATATTGGCAGTCTCATGGATGGCAAAGTATTAATGGACTTCAAGTAATGTGTTGAAGTTTGGAGAGCTGCAAAATATAGGGCTTCAATTAGATGGAAAGCTAGTATGAGCAAGCGTAAGTGCAAATCAACCTGAGGCTCTCATGAATTTTGGATAGGAGAAAAAGATTAAGGAGGTATTTCTTAGTTTCATACTAGGACATAGGACCCAGCTGGAGATTTCTTTCCCAGAGAAGCTGGAATTTTATGCACAGAATACAGGTCCACTGTGACGTCATTGGTTTTACATATATTAAAAAGACTCATCAGTGGAAATTTACATATTTCACACTGTTGGCCAAGAAGTTAGAGATTGCAAGGTTCTTTCCTAAAAGAGAACTGGGGACAAATGTCAGTTCAAGAGGGACAATTAGTAAAAAATGTGGAGAGTTATCACAATGTGAGTTCTTGTTGCTTGATTAAAATGATTGAAGAAATTACTTGTCATTGAAGTAATCCCTTAGAATGTTATGTAATGCATTTCTGCAATACTTCTTTTAATACTCTATCCCTCCTCCCTTAAAAATAAAAGGTTTTCTATATGTTTAGAAAGAAAATTCAAACAGGAGGCAAAGGAACCTGAAGCAGAGGGAGCAAATAGAAACTGCAACAAACATTGCTGCATTTTCAGTGGGTAAGTTGAGTAAGAGAACTTAATAAACTATTGCCTGGCCCAAAATACTGCTTATCCTTAATTGGCCAAAATATAGCTGACCACACATTTAAGCAATCTGGCAATCACATGCAGTTGCATAATGTTAAAAACAATTGGATGATGTAAAACAGAGATAAATAGTTGCTGCAGCATAAAAAGTTTCTCAGCAGGTGAACATACACACAAGGGGTGTTTTCATCAACTCCCTTATCTAACACACTGACTTGCCTGCTCTGTCAAAGTTAAACCTTGACGTTGTGGGCAGCACAAGGACTGGCAAAGAAAAGAGGAGGCTGCTGTGTCATTTTAAGTTTCAGAAAATGTGACTTTGGATCTTGTTTAACGTGCGCCCCAGTTTTGCAAAAGATTTGCAGCACAGGCCTGTACTGTCTGATGTAATGTTTGATTTTTTGCTAAATGGAATCAGAAGCTTGTGATAAATCCTGAACTAATTATTGTGTGTCACTACACCATTGTAGATCACAAGAAATGAAACGGTTTTGTCATATCTTGTGCTTGTCACCTAGAAATATTGTACAGCCATCTTTGCTAGGATTATGGGATGCACAAGGTTGTGAAGTGATCAGGTCACCACAGATTGAGCCCTGTGTTTTTTACAGATCCTTCTCAAACCAGCCTTTTTTTCTCTAGCTACAGCTGTTATTTCTAGCCATTTGTTTACCACATAGTCTGAACAGATTTTGAAGCTTTTTCTGAGCTTCTTCTTCTGGCTGTTTTATGTTTGCTAACATCTATGTGCTCCCATAAGTCATGAGTGTATACAGGCATTTCTCCAATTAGATGCTTTATTAACAAAAAAATGTGATTTCCAGTGGATGAATATGTACAATCTCCAAATACAGTAAAATGTATGAAAATGCTATGATTCATTTTGATCTAAAAACTTTAAAACCGTAAAGACAGAGAGCAACAATACCTCATGGATTAAATTTTGATCCTTCTTAAATAAATCTGCATCCATTTTATTCTGTTAGCTGTCTGAAAAAAAAAAAAATCATTCATCCTGAGCAGTAACAGCCGTCTGGGCTCTGCCTTTTCAATATCATCTACCGTTCAAAGTTATCTCCTTATTTAATTCAGTTTCAAGAGGAGATTTCTACTTGCCATACCTTGGTGGCTTAGGACTGCCACATTATGCAAAGTTTTCTCTCTTCTGCGGCTTTGCTTTTTTTTCACTTTTTCTTTATGTTTCACCTGGATGACTTCATGGTTACATGAACACTTTTGTAAAATCATTTAGCCACACTTTTATCATCTTTTCCCCGATGGGTATGTGGAACAGCGCTGATTTTTCAGCAGCTGTGTGGCTTCTCTCTGTGCTCCCTTTTGCTTTAATTTTCTCTGCTGCATTCATTCTTCCTGACCTAATATCACATTTTCTAAAGCTGGACAGTCAAAGAAATTACATTTCCAGAAGTTGATAGGATCAAACTCATCACTCCAGGAAATCATATTTACTAAGATTATGTGTTCAGGTTACAGGGGAGATTAGGAACAGCAGCTGTAGTCAGTCTATATTTTATGCTGTTCCAGGCAATTTATTCTTAGGATCTGCTCTGCCCACTAAGAAGTAGCAAATGCCTAGTGCCCATCTCGCTGTGTACGACAGGAAAACTCAGATCACTGAATTAAGTGCAGAGCAGGATTAAACCATGCTGCAGAAAAATGGGTTAGAAGTTGTTAGTGAAGTGTTTTAATTACTGTGATCGATTGGCATTTGGCAGAAACAGCTATGGTTGGATTCAGTCGTTGTTTTCTAACCAGAGTTTGCTGTGACATTTTCCTTTGGCCTTTTCATTCAAGGTGTAAGTCTATCATCATCAGCTGCCCCTTGGTCTGTGTCAATCACAGAGAAGTCCTTATACTTTCCTCCTTTTTGGAAAAATCTTCTGCCATGAAAGTCGTGAACATCCTGAAACACTTGTAAGCAGAGGCAGGAAGTGTTGGCCTGAAGGTGGTGGGAGAAAAGTGCTGCTGAAGGTCAGGGCTAGGATTTAGCTGGTTTGGCTAAGCAAGACTCAATGGGCAGGAGGAGTGAGCAGGCTGGGGCCTTCCCTGCTGTTGGGGCTAAATAGAAGCATACCAGTCTGAGGAGAAAATGTTCTCCAACAGTGCAGGTATTTCTCTTTACTCATTTGGATTCTTTTGAGTGATTCTTCACTTAAAGAGCAAGGATTGCAAGGAACACACAGGCCTTAGGGTACCATAATTTCAGAACACTGATCTACCAAATCTGGTTACTACAGCAAACCTTCCCTAGGCAGCAAAAAAAAAACAACAACCAAGAATAAGATATTTACAAATTGAACTTTGTAAAAGCCATTGGGAGGCTTACACAGTCTCTGCTTTTACTATGCAGGTTAAATAATCCCTATTTGTCTGTTGGTTTCATAAGAACCAGATTCAGAGCTCATTCTACAGAAAACTTCCTGAGGGAGAGCAAATTGCACTAATAAAATCAGTGGTATAAGGATTATGTGATAATACTATGAATTCATTGAATAATTAAATCAGAAGGGATCTCTGGAGACCATATAGTCCAAGCTCCTGCTCAGTGCAGGGCCACCTTCAAAAGCAGATCATGCTGCTGATTGACTTATTCAGCTTTTCTAAGGATAGAGATTCATTACACTTCCATTACTAGGAGTGCAAGAGTACGTCTTTTATTGGATGAAGTTGTTCTTTCAGTGCAAACATTTACCTCTCTATTAACTAGCAAATTTTCAGAATAGTGTATTTGGATACAAACTCCAGGTCTGAATAAATATAAATGGGAAAATCCGAAGCCAGGTCACTAAGTAAAGGAAATGACCTACTACAGCTTGAACCTTATGAGTACTGAAGACTATTTTGCTAATCTGTATGATAGAATCAAAATCCTAAAAAGATCTATGACAGGAAAGTAGGCTCAATTCAAAGGCTGAGATCAGAAGAACTTATCACATCTGTCAAACCTTCCACTCCATACCGTTACTGGCATTTGTAACAAATAAGCAAGAACCAAAATGCATCAGTTTCTTAGCTAGGGTTTTTGTGCTCAGGCTGGTCAAAGAAGAGAGCAGTGAAAATATTACCTCAGAAGATATAAGGATCATTGTTAATATTGCAGCAAAAGCTGTCAGCATGAAAGAAAATGGGACATTTATCAGTTTCAAGCTGGATACAGATATAGTGCCAGCAGCAGAGACATTACTTCTGAAAGAAAATCCACAAACAATAGAAAGTGAAAAGGTAAAATTCATATTCGCTGTGGTGACCTAACCCTCTCAACAGCACATA
Organism: Lagopus muta; assembly: GCF_023343835.1. Taxonomy (NCBI): domain Eukaryota; kingdom Metazoa; phylum Chordata; class Aves; order Galliformes; family Phasianidae; genus Lagopus; species Lagopus muta. Next base: position 21,009,311 of record NC_064439.1, read on the forward strand.
TGAATTAAATTTAATGGTAAATAAGCTGGAACAAATGCAATTTTTAATAATACCAGAGAATAAAAGACCCATTATGGGTTTAAAAAAAAAACACACACATAAAATCATTGCTTTTATTTAGGTGTGTGCTTATTGGAATGGGAGCTAAGTAGGACAGGGAAAAAGTTTGAAACACTTTCCTGATGTACAAAAACTTTCAACAGAATTTGGAATAATACAGAAGAAATATGGTCACTTTTTGATGTTTTTAGGAAGTTCACCTTAGGGTTAATACACATAAAATTCAGTAAGTTGCTTTCTCTGGAAGTCATAGAGGTAGAGGAAAGAATGATATGGCGGTGCTGTCATTGATCTCTGTAGTAGGAAAGTGGATCCCTTCTTCACTTCTTCTGCCCAGTGGGCATGATGAAACTGTCCCCTCATTGTACTATTTATTGAAACTGGAGCCTGATTTGGTCAATGTTTTCTGAGAGTCTGTGGGATTCCTTTCCATGGGACCTGAGGGTGGGAAAGGTGCTGCTTTTGAACTAGAGAAGAGCGGGGGATGCACAGAGCTGCTCTAGGGCACAGATACTGGTGTGCTGTCAGCATGCATGCTGCAGGCACTGCTCAGCTCTAATGAGGGAGCACAGGCGCTTCCATAATTAGCTCAATATTTGAGCCGGTGAAAAACTCTGGGTGAACTACCTTTGTTTTTTTCTGATTCTGAATCAGAGTGTCATTGTTTCCTCCAACTAAGATGTTGGATGGGCAGGAGGAGGTTAATCTGAGATGGATTAGACAGGGAGTAAATGTATGTACTTCCTATCAGTATTTTAGGCTCACAGGAGGTTTTTCAGAATGTTCAAACTTAATTTAAACTCAGGATGAAAAACTGCCACTTCTCTTATTTATAGAGCAGGCTTGTCAGCTCTGCGATTTGAGTGATTTGTAAATTCCTCTCGGCCTAAAAATTGTAGCCAGGAACTGCACCCACAGCTCTTCACTGGCTTGGGGAACTGGTGCTGAGAAGAACAGGGCTGGAGAAGCCATACAAAGGAACCTCTATCTCATTCAATATAAACAGCTGCAGTGGCAGACTGCTTGGTTTGCTTAGACAGCCTCATGGATAGTGGTTAAAACAACTAGCTTCAGCTGCAGCCATCCCTGATGGGTTGATCTGTCTGAAGCTTACTGCTCGTATTGCAAGAGGTTGGTTCCCACCTGAACAGCAAGTGTGAAGTGTGTGATGGCCCACATGAACACGTGGATCTGCTGTGTGTGGCTGGGCAGCATGTGCAGAGAAAGCCATAGAGGCTCCATTTGGGTGGGATTTGTCTAGCGATGGCAAGTATTAACTGTGTAAAGCAACATATGAAGTGAAAGGTCATTCTCATTAAGCTGTGACTTAATATTGCTGTTAGTATCCCTTTCTCTTGTGGGAAAGACATGGCATGAGATAGAGCTCACATACTATTGGGTGTCCTTGGGCTCCACAGTGCAAAAGATGCAGAACTGGTCTGGAGAGGTGGGATGTGGCACTCTGGGTTAAACACTTTTACAATGTCTTAAATGGCCGTCTGTTCTCCCGTAGTGTCAGTGCCTTCCTGACTTCACTCTGTCAAAGTTTATCTTAAGGGAGTTGCAGTTTTAGAGGTTGTGCAAGACAAAACTCTTGAGAGACTTGAGATTGTGTGCTTTGTGTGCAGAAGGCTTCGAAAACAGGTGCCAGGTGGGACAAAGGATTGTGGTGATCTATCATCTTTCCTTGCTACTTTAACTGTATCCAGTAATGAACATGTAGTTTGGCCAGTGTATAGCATAGCTTACAATTTGTATGTGCTTAAAGAATGAGGCTTGGACTATAGTTCATTGAATATTTTTCATTAATTAAGTGCACGGTGTATGGATAGCTGATGTCCAATTCTGTGAACTTTCACTATCTCATCAGGAAAACTGCCGCATTGAAACTGCCAATCAGATCTTAAAAGGAGAATAAAACTCCTTTTTACAAAGCCTCAGAGAGGCTATGTATACCTTAGTCATCTTTTAATTTGTCATGTTAATTTATGAGTAGTAAAATGACTTTTGTTAATGTCTGCAACTTCAACTTGTCAATAAGCAAACTGAATACAAATATCATCCTTAATGCTTCAAGGGAGTTGTGATGAAAAACATATTTGTTTAGAAAAAAGGCATGTTTGCTCCAAGATCTCAGAAGTTAATGTCTGAAGATTTTCATGAGGTTAATGTTGAAGCTGGACACACTTTATATTCAGTCAGTCTGGCATTGATTCACATATTGTGTGACAGTAATGGCTGAAGGTCCTCAATGTCTTCTATTTTTCTTTTTGAATGATCTCATGACAGTGCAGCTGTGTATTCGGTGTGCCCGCTGCCGGGGGTGACATAGCAAAGGAAAGCATGGCAGGGCTATTATTTTACCCTTTGGTTCTCTTCTGATATTAAATAAGTCCTTAAAAGCCCATCTTCCTGAAGGAGAATGGGAACTTGCCTCATTCCTCATATTCTAATGAAGGAGGCATTCAGTTAGGAAAAGGAATTGCTTTGAGTCCCTGCATATACAGTCAGTACTTAGAGAAGGGTAGAAATGACTGTCATTAAGTCTTACCTCTGGCTTTATATTAATGTATTTTTAACAGTCAGTTTAAAACTGCAAAGAGTTCTCTTTCCTGTCAATGTTTGGTGATGGAATAGGTACCTCAAGTTTAAAAGAAAGCCTTGCTTTGAGTAAAGTAATCTGTGCAGTTGTTAAATTGTTGATTGTTAATGGAACTTGCAAAGAATCACAGTGAAACAACTGGAAAATGGGGAAAAAGATTAGATAAAAATTGCTGATATCGCATTTGTCCATCTTGTTCATGACTGTGACAAGACCTGGCGTATGTTTAAGAAGAGGATGAGTGACCACTGTCAATTATGCATCTATCTTAGTCATCAGTGAACAGCTTTTGTAATGTTAATGAACAATAACCTTGTTATTCAAATACTGATCTACCTATCTTGGTATTTTGTAAGAGGAAGTACTAGATATATTCAGACATAGGAAGTAAGCAGTTATTTTATATTTTGAATATATAGAAAGTTTCTCTCTTTTTTTTTTTCTTTGTGTGAGAAGTTGCTTTGTACCTTGAAAGAAGATTGAGAAGACAAATTCCTGCCAGTGCTTTTGGCTTTACGGTACCTCTGGGTATTTTCCTCAGAAGTACAAATGCATAATCATTTGGGGGATCTAGGAAAGATGTTGACATAGCAGAATACTGAGGAAGAGGCTGGCCACAGGCTAGCTGTGCTTTTCTCGGGGAACATGTTCTTTATCTGCCTTTCAGTATTAGGGAATGGACTTTTATATTAGGAAAGAGGACAACAGAAGCATAAGGAATCATTTTGTGTAAGAGAGGAACACAAATGGTAATCAGTAGAAAACATCAGAATGGATCATAATCAACACTAAAGTGCTGCCACTGCAAATCCCAGGCTGAAGACTCTGTTCATGTGTATTTCCACAAAGCATCATGATATTCAAGGGGAAAACAAAGATGTGAATCGAGGTGGAGAGCAGAAGGGAGAGCTGTGCCATTTGTGACAATACATTAGCTGTTTTGGCCATGTGATTGGTATGTTGAGCCTAGCACCAATCTGGTCCTTCTCATCTTCCCTGTTTTCTTTTGCATAAATACTGACTTTCACAGAATAGTACTAAAAAAACAAGGACTGTGAGATGGACAGTGTGCAGCAAGAATGTCATCATTGAAACCCTGAAAGGGATATAATAATTCAGGCTATAAATGAAGCCAATGACTTTTAGGACTATACTAATGGTTTTTATTAAGAACTGAATACCAATATGCCCGAATTTGCATGGTTTCTTCTGTGCCTCTCCTGTCCCTCTCCCCTTTTTTCTATTTTCTAATCTAGACAAAAGGTCTATAAAAAATAATGATGATTTCTGGACATTGTATTCAGAATCTAGCTATGGCTTACAACCAAACTTGGGATGGGTGACATACACATTCAACTATTCACATGAGAAATGGGATTTGAATCCCAATGAGAAGCAAACCAAAACACGGCTTGGCTGCTCCAGTCAGACACAATTACTATTCTCTGTAGTGCTGTTCAGAGACAGACCTGTATTTCTGATCCAGATGTACAGGACAGCACTCATGATGGATGTTGTTTCTGCAGTTACTTCCTGATATGTCTTTGGTAACGGGCGGATTGTCACTCCCAAGACATACACACTAGGAGCACAGTGATGCTGCACTCTGTGTGGATTTTCAGGCTCTTGGTCCCAGCACCAGCTTTCAAAACACTTTGTACACAAAGAAACAAATGACCCAACTTCTGGCATTACCATGGGAGAAGGACACCAAAAAGATGTGTAGCAACAGAAAAGATGCAAAAAAGCATTCCTCTCTCAAAATGGTTTCCAATACAGCAAAAAGAGATGGGGGAGCAATTTTAATTGCTACACAGTGCTTCTCCAGGGATACTTGTCTTAAGAAAAGAGTATGAGCTGCTTTGGTGCTGTAAGAGGCTGCTAAGAGCTTGCAGAGGCCCCAAACCTTTCAGCTCTGGGTAGCTGCAAACTGAAAACCACCAAGCTAATTTCAGGTATAATGGCTGTGATGCTCATTAGCTGAACACCAGAAATAAAAAGAAAAAAAAAAGACCTTGAACAAAACTATCTTATTCCAAAAGTATGTAATGCACTTTAATTACAGAGAGGAGAAAAGGAGATAAAAAAGCAGTCAGCCTGAACTTGGGCAGCTCTAGCACCTGAAAGGGAGACTGAAACAGAAATGGTGCCGCACCTATAAATAAGAGCCTCAAAGCAAATATTTTTGTCTCAAATTGCACGTTGTCAGCATCCCAAAATTGCAAATTATCTTCCCCCTCTCAATCTGCTGCTAGTCTAACTGTGCAGATAAACTTACACTGAACTCACTATTTACCAGCATCTCTTACCAAGCTTTTCTATGTGCTGTCTTGGGCATGTGGTGAAGTGGCTGGGGTAGTATTTCCGATGCTCTCTGAGACTTTCTCAGAGCTTATTGAGTGTGAAGCAGGGCTTAAAAAGATATTTCCTCCATGTCACTATGGTGCACTGAAGAAGCAATGTATGCAGTATTACCCTCAGAGGAAGCAGTTTCTCATAGAGACCCTATGGGCATCACTAAGTCTAAACTTCTGCTTGCTATCAGAAATCCCTCCCATGCTTTGCATTGTGAGGAGGAGAAGGGAAAACATTTGTGGGATGGCATTTCTTCTTCTAGTCTTGCTGAAGATCTCTCACGTAAGTCCAGAAAGAGGAATACATCAAAGTCAGCCTGGTGGAAATTTTGGAGTTTTTGTGTGCATCCCTTGCTGGTTCAGGCTGGAAGAGCATCAGGTGTGTATGGATGGAAAGGAGCGAATGTTTTCTTTGTCAGCATTGTCTTGGAAGGGCAGTTCCCATCACCCACAGCAAGCCTGGAAAGATGGGTTTGTGCATGTGCCTGTGAAGACCAGGACAGCTGGGAAGCACTGTTGGAGGGATGCTGAGCCCAGAGAGCATCCAGGCTCGGGCACTATTTTCCAGCATGCAGTGGACACCTGCCAAATGGATAAAATATGAAAATTGTATATAAAATTGTTGAACTCAAATGGTCATTGCTTGCTGGCCAGTTGGAGTCAAACCTCACTAATAAATCTCTTTCACACCAATGTGCACACAAACACAATTGGGTATCTTCTGTAGTGGGTCTGGCCCTCAATGTCCTCTGGTGTCTACTGCCCAGACCTCTTCTATTCACCAGCTGCTCTGTCCTGCAGTTGTCTAGTGCAGATTTACACAGACCAGAGAGCACCCTCAGCCATGTAAACCTCTGGGAATGAAGTGTACCTGCAGCAGCCTGCAGTGGTCAGGAACACGCCTTGGCTGCTTCCATCCATCCTTCACTCCTTTCTCAAGTTTTTGCTCCTCCCTGATCTACTCTGATACCTGGCCTTTCCTTAAACATCACACAATAAGTTTATCAATTCTCCATAATCCCCCTCAAATATCTCATAATTTTTCTCTTGTCCTTAAGACCCATTATAGTCTTATTCCCCCCTTCTTATCATTTACAAAGTTTTTGCTTAAGATTCTCGGAGCATTGTGTAGTTCCTGCAATGTCTCATCAGCTGGGAGTGTGAGAACTCTGGTCTTTGGTAGAGACTTTGCTTCCTTATTTTCATTTGGGCTCCTGTTCCTGCATTTTTAATTTATTGCTTCTATTTCTGTCTCTTGTCCCAGTCTTCTATGCTCAACATCCCATAATCCAATAATCTTGTGAAGCAAATAGCCTTTCAGTCCTCACAAGGGTACTTTGCAGTCTTCTCCAACAGAAGTTCAGAGGATCTTGCTGGATCGGGGGCAGGAAATGGTTCTGTTTAATTTTACTCTTGTGTGAATTTTTGATTAAAAATACATACAAACTCTCTAGAACAGCCCAGCAACTTTAAATACTAAGAACTCAAGTTAATGGATAGGAAGAAAACTAAGCATAAGATTTGTATGAAGGCTCATTAAATTACAAATCACTGAATGACTTGAAATGAGATTAAAATGTGAGTTCTTTAGTCTATTTTAAGATGTTTTACTATTATGTTTTTTATTATGTAAAAGTTAAGCTAGTCATTTATAAAATCATCTAAATGCACCTTTTTCACCTTCTGTTCTCAGATTTGGCAGTGAAAAATTGTTCTGATTGCGGTTTCTTGAAGTGTAATTACTTTGTCAAAGGAAAATATAATTAGAACTGATATTTAAAATGCACTATAATTGTATTTAAGCCATTTGATAATTTGGTCACGTACTGGATGTTTTGTTAATTTAGCAATAGCTAACAATACTAGAGTTGGAAAATTGTCTGACAGTTTCTCTTTCCTGTAGGTTTTTTTTTTTTTTTCCCCTTAAAAAAAAAAAAAAAAAATTTGAAGAAAAAAAAAGAAAAAAAAGAAACAGCTCATGCTGTGCTCCAGCCTTCCCTGTATTCACAGAAAGGAGCTGTAGACACCCACTTCCACTCTTTCCCAGAAGAGCTTCATTGACTGCAGAGCAAATTGTGCAGAAGCAATTCTCACATTGATTTGACACCCTGACTCGATCAGGTTCTGTTTGAGCAACAACTGGAACATAATACTTTGTCATCCTAAGATTTTCTGTCTTAGAAGTGTGATATGGACAACCAGTTGGGGGTTAGGAGTTGGGTATTTGCAGCAGATTCATCGCTCAGGGACATTGACATTTCTCAGCTTTACTTTCCTGTAACATAGGGTTGGTAGGTGCTTACGAGCTCCTCTGGGGGTGGAAGGAATTCAGCACATTGTATCTTTGGAGCTTAAAACAGTAATTCTTGTATTAGTTACTGTCTGTTTGTAATGATCTCTTAATAGTACAAAGTAAGGAATTCCCATGACTCATCCTTAAGATGTCAAAATTATCCAAGCAGCACTCACCTCCCCTTGCTACTAATGGACAACATTCATCACAGGTTCACAACATCATAAAATAGAATTGCTTGAGTTGGAAGTGACTCTTGAAGGTCATCTAATCCAGCTCCCCTGCAAAGAGCAGAGAAATCCTTTCCACATGAAGTCAGCAATGTGTTCATAGTGGTGAGCACAGCCCTGGGACAGAAGATGGGGGCATGGCCTCACATAGCAACCATGGCAGTCAACACATGGTGGCTCTGTATTTTTGGCCAGGGAAATCCAGAGCTTTGAATCCCTTGATGCCTGTACTGTGACAGAGGCATACCAGATGTGTCAGATACGAGGAATGACCATGACACACACCAGATGGGTCACACTTGGTGGTGAGGACTGGGCATGGGCAGTATCAGGCCATTTGGCTGCTGCTGCAGCCAGCTTGCAAATAGCACAGTGCTGTGCTAGACCATGCTGATGGTGGAGTCCAGATGCAGTACCCATTACTGAATCTAAATCCAACTCTGTTTAGAAGCAGGAATCACATTTTCATCTCGGGAAGCAACAGAAGGCAGGCAATCCAGCAAAAGCTGCTGCATTAGCGATTGCAAGCAGGGCTGGGATGGGCTTGGGAGGGACCTGTGCAGAAGCTCCTGGAGTGGCTGTGGCAAATGGCAGGGGAAGGATATTGTCCTGCTTTTCTCTGGGATAGATTTCATTTCCATTGTAGAGGATTGTAGAATATTGTGGTTTGGATTTTTGATGGAAATAGTGGTAACAACACACTGATGTTATAGTTGTTGCAGAGCAGTCCTGTACGGAGAAGCTTTTCCTGCTCCTCATGCTACCCTGCCAGCAAGGGACTGGGGCTGCACAAGTTGCTGGGAGGGGGCACAGCCCGGACAGCTGACCCAGCTGGCCGAAGAAGTGTCCCATAACCATCAGGTGTCATGCCCAGCAATAAAAGCTAGAGGAAGAAAGGAGGAAGGGAGAATGTTTAGAGTGATGGCCATTATCTTCCTGAGAAATTGTTACTGCACAACAGGCGAACACATTCATTTCTGCTGTATCATGTAAGAAGGTCTATTGTACAGCTCAAGGCATATATACACATATCTACAGGGCTTCCTAGGGATGGTATTTAATGCAGTACAGAGAAGGAACACCACTTGGTTGCTACTGTAAGTAGAACCATAGGGAGAAGTCCTGAAGAGGCAGCATGCAGCAAAGAGGAATGTGTGTGAGTGCAAATGCATCTCCAAGAGAAAGGAATGGGCAGAGAGTGTTGCTCCTGCACAGATCCAGTGTTTGTTAGGCTTCTGGCCTTGAAATATTTTCTATGAGAGACAGAAAATAAATATTTACTCACTTTTTCTAAAAGCTCTTCTTGAAAACACTTATGAAGTGCGCATAATTCAGTGATGGGAGCTGTCTGATGCAGGGAAGGACTTTGCTTTCTGAAGGCATCCTTCTATTTGGGTTGCAGGCAGAGGACTTCCACAGGCACATGAAGAGGCAACACAGTGGATTATGGGGTTTTCAGTAGTGATCCCTCCAATGCTCTCCTACTAGCTGATAGGACTTGGAAAACATTGTAAAAACCGATGGAGACTGGGTATGGTTGTGAACAGAAAGATTTATTTATTTACTTTTATAGTGGAAAATCCAGGTGTCCAGGTGTCTCTATGCAGTAAAATTTTCGGGGGTAGAGTGGGGGAGGGGAGGAGGTGGAGTAGGTAACAGTATGTAACTCCCTCAGGATAACTTTTCTGCTTCTATGTAGTATTTTGCTCTTGGAATTTTTTTCAGAAGACTTTTCATGGACCCCATTAAAGTCATCTTTGATTTGTTTGAGTCTCAGGGCATTTCAGCCTGGTATCACTCAGTCTAGTTTTCATTGCAGGCAGCCAAACAAAATTTAGTAACATTACAAAGATGTTTGCCTTTTTTTTTTTTTTTTTTTTTTTTTTTTGTCTCATAAGGAGCCCTGGTGACACATTTTGTTTGCCTTGAACAATATTGAATGTCAGTAATGGAAGATCGCTGACCTGAGTACTAGACCCAGGATAAGGCATCTCCATCAGCAGAAGGACAGATATGGATCTGGCTTTATGGTGCTGAATTGTGAGGGCCAACAAAGTAATTATTCTGATGTATCCATGGGCAAAACTGCCCCCCAGCGAAGAACCATTCCTGTGAATGTTGGGGCTGCTCTGCTTCTTGCTGTCAGCCCAAACTGCCTGCTGATCCCTGGGGAAGTTTAAAAGGGGGAAGTTTTTCCTGAGCCCAGTAAGTTTATGGTGTTTTTCTGCACAGATCAGGATTGTGGTTATTTCATCCTTCTTCCACGTTTTACTGCTTTTTCCTCCTCTTTTTTTTTTATTTTATTCTTTTTTTTTTTTTTTTCCCAACTGCCTTTCACCCAAATCCCTCTTTTCCATTTATGTGCCTCACTTCCATCTTTTCAGATCTGCTCCTGCTGCATGCTGAGTTGTTTTCTTTTAACTGGTCCCTCAGCAAGACCTCCCCAGTTCCTAGAACCCACTGGGATCAGACAGATGCCTCTGACCTTAGCTAAAATCCACCACTCTTCTCTCGTAAGACAGGAAGAGAGGAGGAAGAGAGGAGTCTCCCAGGCTGGTGGGCTTTCTGACCACTGCTGCTCTTTGGGAAAACCTTCCTCAAAAACAATGGAGCCACCTCTCTGCTCCTACAGCTCCCATAGCTCTTGCTTTAAACCAAGATTGCCGTGCCTTTTTTTACTAGAGATTACAAGATTAGGTTCCAATAAGTTTGGAGAAATGAGGTTTCAGCTAGAACAGAGAGACCCTATTAATAACTAGAGAAAAGTAAAAATGTAAGATCCATGACTTGAATAGTTGCCGTGGCATTTTATAACACCCAGAGCACAGGGAAAGAGGCACTGAGAACACGTGAGATCAAAAACCACAAGAACAGACAAGCAGGCTGGCATCAGCAACGCACTGAGTACAGTGTCATCAGCATCTCTTAATGGTCCAGCTTTTAAAAATAATTGTTTGTTACTAAAAAGTCATTAAATTTAAATATTTTTAAAATATTTTATTATTTTATTTTATTTTATTTTATTTTATTTTATTTTATTTTATTTTATTTTCCTTTCACTGTATTATGATGGTTACTGTTTTAGTCATTAAGATGATCTTTATCTTGTCTGAACAGCTGATAGTTATGCAGTTGTACATGGACGTAGCTTGTACAAAACAGAATGAATACCTGAGCAGCACACTATATCACTGTTTTTCACACCTGGGGAGTTACTCTGCCATACACAAGATAACTGTAATGTAGAATAATGCATATAAATGTATCAGTTTCTCAGCCTGTGCATTGAATTTCCTGTGACCATGAGAATTACTCTCATCCATCTCCAAGCAACATCTTCCACGGACATATTCAGGCTAGGATTATAGGACTGAGGAATTATGGTATATTTGTAGTCAAAGACATAATATTTGAGTGGTGTTATTTTGGTTGCAATAATGATGATTTCTTGAATCATGCAGAAGGAACTCTGCATTCATAAGCTGATTTTACTGTATGATCTGAAAATTTCATCTTTTTTTTTCTTTTTTTTTAGTGTAGTGGAAAATTTAAAATGTTGAGATCCATATAATACTGTTTTGTTTTATTACCTTTAAAAGGCTACTTTGGGTTACTTAGTCTTTAGGTAATTTATGCTGTGGTAATAATCACATGCACCAGTGCAAGTTAGAGGATGACCTGCTGAAAAGGAGCTCTGCAGAGAAGGACCTGGGTGTGCTGGTGGACAACAGGTTGACCATGAGCCAGCAGTGTGCCTTTGTGGCCAAGAAGGCCAATGGTGTTCTGGGGTGCATTAAAAATAGCATGACCAGCAGGGCGAGGGAGGTGATCCTCCCCCTCTACTCTGCCCCTGGTGAGGCCACATTTAGAATACTGTGTCTAGATCTGTGCTCCCCAGTTCAAAATAGGCTGGGATCTCCTAGAAGGAGTCCAGTGAAGGGCCACAAAGATGATCAGGGGCCTGGAGCATCTCCCGTATGAGGAAGGGCTTAGTACCCTGGGTCTGTTCCCAGGTTAGAAAAGAAGACTGAGGGAGGGATCTGATCAATGTTTATAAACTTCTAAAGGGAGGTGGGAGGAAAATGGATGAGGCCACGCTCTTCTAAGTGCTGTTTAGCAAAAGGACCAACTGAACATAGGAAGTTCCATACTAACATGCAGAAGAACTTATTTATGTTAAGGATGGTGAAGCACTGGAACTGTTTGCCTAGAGAGGTTGTGGAGCCTCCTACTATGAAGATATTCAAGACCCATCTGGGCTCCTGCCTGTGTGATGTATCATGGGGTAACTGCTTTAGCAGGGGCTTGGACTTGAGGTCACTTCCAAACCCTGTGTTTCTATATGATTCTATAGTGATGTCTTCTTATTTCAGCACAATTTTTAGAATTGCTGCGCTATATGATGATCACACCTGGAAAAAAAAAGTGTTTTTTTTTTTGTTTTTTTTTTTAAGTGACGTTATAGATTCTCAATCTGTTTTAAGGAGACACAGAACTGTGATAATCTATCATAATTTTCTGCGATGCTTAGAATTATTTAAAAATCATTAAAAGATGCAGAGAATTCACATCAGATTTTCTATGTATCTAGGCTTCATTATGGACTTCAGGAAACATTTTGCCGGACAGAGATGAGCCAAGTGCAGCTCTTCTACTGAGACTGACTTTAGCCAACTGAATTAATGTTATGCCCTGTTTTCCTATCCCACCATCTTTCCTTTTTTTCTTTATCTCCTATATCTCTCTTCTTTCACACAAGCTTTTCTACTTTTCCAGCATTGTTTCCCTTATCTTACTTTTTCTGTAATTTCTTTCTATCTTTCTTCTCTTTAAGATTTATTCCCTTCATTCTGTTCTTTCCTCTCTCTATTTTAGATAGTTATTTAATCTCCATAAAGATAAAAATTTAATATTTATATCTATTTTTTTTTAACTTTCTACCACATTTCCAGTTTTCAGTCTGACTCAAAACCCCAGGACAGGTGGCTGGCCTTTAGTTCTCCAGTTCTGATATTTGTCTATTTCTGGGCATGGAGAATAGCTTCTCTGCTTAGGACTGCAAAATGGTGTGAATAAATTGCTAAATTAAAATGTTGCTGAATCACCTGTCTATTCACACAGTCTGGCTGAGTAAAACTGCCTCATGTTACAGCCATACCCAAGTCAGTGCAGGCATAGCTAAGAGCAGCTTTCTCTTCATTGTCTTAGTCTCCCCCAAATATACACTTGTTAATTGGTATTACACACAAGCCTAAAATGGGTATCTACCACCTCCAAAATAACTCATAGGAATAATCTGAGATTATTTGATGAGCAGATACGAACGATGAGCTAGAGCAAGTGTTGCAAAGAAAGAAGATACTTCTGTAAAGGAAAGGAGCGGTGGAATGGCTGTCAGAAAGAAGTGATCTCTCTTGCAAGAGAGGTTAAAGGCTTCTCCAGGTTTGGACTTCAGCTGTGGTTTTGTTTCTCAGCCCTGGCTGAGAACAAGTGGCTTTTGTTAAGATTTTGGCCCATGAGCTTGGAAAACTGGCTTTTGTTTCTGGTGGTGCTGTAGACATTTACCCGGTTTTTGGATCACATTTATCTAAATGAATTTCCTGTCCAGAAAAAAAATACCACAAAATAGCAAGTTGTCTCCAGATTAATAAAAATTCCTGGTGCTTAGACAGAGGACTCATGATGAGTATTTGAAGATCTTGACAAAATAAAACTAAAGATCCTCTTTGTATCAGCACAGACAGAAGTACTGTAGAAACATTTGTTATACAAGATTTGGAGAAAATAACCAGATAGGTTGTCATCTGAAACTCTATGGGAATCATTAGGTCATGGCCTGAAACAGTAATTGAGCACCTGGTGAAGGGGCATGGCCAGCCCTCATGGCACAGCTGGAGGCAATTCACTTGTGTGACCAGAAGAGGTGGATCCAGTGTCCAGCTCCCAGACTTTATTTAAGGGCTGGCAACCAAAAGGAGGGAATCTCTTCTTTAAAGTCATCTCCTTGGGAGTATTTGGTGAGCTCTGGCCCTCAGAAACAGGTAAGTAGTTCCTTCTTTATTACTGGAATACGACTATTGCCTTTCTTGGGTGATCCAGAACTAGTTTACAGCATCTGTATCTGCTGCCTCCTGTCCATTCAAAGAAAACAAACAAACAAACAAACCTGATAGGTACAATAATTGTACTTTAAATTGGCCCACTCTTTATTTTTGTTGTAAAATATGTATTTGAAAAGCGTGTGTTTAATGCAGTTGAGGATTATTTATGTGAGGGGGGGGGATTAGAATGAAAAGATGTCTGAACATTTCTTTTATTAACAGCTTAACTCTCTCCTTAATGACTTAATTAAGGAAAGGTGTTCTAGGAAATGCTGGTCTTGATCTGTCTTCCTCGGTTCTACGTCTGATCAGGGAAAAGAGAGTTGGCAAAATAATCACTGTGAAGCAGTGAAATAGAGAAAAGCATAAGGTAACTTGTGATGTTCCATGTTTGAAATGTTACTGGATTATCTTATAATGGTAGAAATTATAGAAGTCTGTTTCAGGAAGAATTCCTCCAACGGTTTATTATTAACATGACTGAATGCTCAGAACTGGATTACCTTAATAACAAGGTGTTTAACAGGATTTTAACAAGTGTTCATAAAAGTTTAAAGCTTCTAATTTGCCACATTGAGCATGGTGACTATTGAGAATTAAAGCAACCAGTATCAGTTTTTCTGTATTACATCCATGTAAACTGACACTTCCATGTGCTATGAACAGTTTTGTAGGGGGCCTGTTGATGTCAAGATTCCAGCTGCTCTGGTGTATGTATTTTGTAGGTTTTTTAGTTTGGACTAGCTCTCATTCGGTTGTGTGGACTGAACTCCCATTAGCAGCTGGAATACACCAGGTGCAATTGTGGAGTTCAGCTTCTCATATTGTTTTATACTAAGAAAAGGAATTTGTATGTTTGTAGGCAGCTCTGAGGTGTGAAATGAACTGTGGTAGATGGGAATGCTTGGGAGATTCAATTCAGAAATGCGTTCCTGCTTCATTCTATAACGTTAATGTAGGTATGCAGGTAACTTATTATTAACAAGTAATGTATCAAATGGACTGATAGGACAGAGAAGGTATCGTGACTATAATGAATTATCCTATATTATGTGAAGTATTTCATAGTATTTTTTCTTCATCATTGTACAGCACTTAGTTTCTAGTAGTCTAGTAGTTTTATGTAAAACTGAATGCAACAGGGAAATATCATCCGCCTGTATTTTGTAAGCTGCTTTTAACTTTTCAGCAAGATTTTCTTTCACATCTGAGAACATCATCAGTATTCTTTGTGACCTCTCCTTAATGTATCTTTATCAGCTCTTAAAATATCACAAGTAAATGGTCCAGAAAGTAAACTAGAGGTCATAAATACCTTCTGATCACCAATCATCTTAATTGCAGTGGATCTTCAAAATGAACTAGATGATTTGAAATTATCATTTCTGTCATTTCTCTAGTCCCCCTGACATTTCCTACTCTTTTCTTTCCCCTATAGTTTGTTTGAGTCATGGAGTTATTAGGATCTACTGGAGAATTCCCCATAGTCTGTATTTACTTTCCAGAGGGAGCATACTATAAGGCTGTAACCAGATCAGCTGCGTGTACTTTTATGCTTTCCCTTTTCAGAACTTGGAGGCTGAAGTTTTTGGTGGTATTCTCTGTATTATCTTCACCATGCAGTTGACTGAGCCATACTAAGTACCAAAGGCATGTTACTTTCCATGGGAGATTTGGGACTGTATATCTGAACTGGGGCTATTTGCTTGGGCAAACTTCAATATAGCCACAGAAAAGCACAAAACTGAAGCTGAACTGAAAGGAGTATGTTAGTGTTTTCGAAGCTTTTAATTTTGTATTTCTGTAATGAATTTGAAAGAAGCAACATATGTATGGAATATAATGAACTTAAGGGAAGCAAAGTAAGCTGTTAAAATCCAGGTGTGTGCTTACCAGGAAGGCAGTGGATTTTTAAGGTTCTGCATTCTCCCCTGTTGTATCTCTGGTGGCATTCCTGGAGTTGTCCCCACGCACCAGCTCTAACAGCCTGCAGGACTACCTTGTTCAGGGCAGCAGAGAGGATGTTGAGGTGAGCAGCACTGAGGGACTTCTTTGTGGCTGGACCCTTCCAGTTATCTTTTGTTATGCCGAGAAAACTGTTTTTAAATTCATTAAACACCACTGGGAATGTTGTCAGCATGACAGGAGCACTGTCAGTCATGTCCTCATGGGCTCTTATGCCTATGCAGTTTGCTGCACTCTTAAATTTCTTTTTTTCAATTGGAAAAAAAAAAAATGGTACATTGATCTGGGTTCATCGTGATCCACGTAAGTTTACCTGTGTGCCCAACCATATGGGCATGCAGCATTTTACCCAAGTGCAAAGGAATTCTGTAAATTAGATTCACTTTCCTATCTCCAGGGAAGACTACAGTTGTCAGTTCTGTCAGCTAATTGAAAATAACGAAATGTAAGTTACAAACAGCGGCAAAATTGTATGAGTCATTCTGTTTATACTTGTATTATTTATACTTGTAATTATGTCGAAAGGTCTGAGTGTCTCGAAATTGAAAGAAGATTGGTTTTGTCAGGTGCTTAACAAGGTTTTCTTGGAAAGGGTCTTCCTAGAGAAAGCATTGTAGAAACCATCTTTGTCAGCAAAGTGTAAACAGCTTGACACCGTATGCCAAAATTCAAGTTAGATAATGCTGCAATGCACTTGTGCACATTGTTTCAACAAGCAGATCTATGTGCCCAAGATAGAGAATGACTGCCTCACAATGCTAATTCCCTCCACTTCTGTTACTGTGTATTAGCTCAAAGTGGAGAAGGAAAATTCTGTGGGAGGGTGGGATCTTCTCTTTTCTCCTTTCTCTGAATCTCTCAGAAGGCCTCAGGGCTCTGGAAGCTTGTAAGTGGGATGCATTATATATCAATAATGCATAAAGCACAATTAGCACATGTGGTTCTTTGCAGGCATGTATCTCATTCTCAGCTCCACATTTCAGCACAGTGCTATGCAAGGGACAGGAAGGAACTGCATCATAAACACAAAGAAAATGTATTGATGCATTATTGAACAATTTAGTTCAGCAAGTCTACTCAGTACAGACTTGAAAACAAAAAATGCTCTGAATATTCATCCAAATTAAGTAATAGAACTATGAGAATGGAAACATAGCAGCTAAGGAACTTGGTTTTGGTTTTGTTGAGCAATCATTTAAAGTTAAGAATTATAGGAAAGAGATTGTGTATTGTTAGAGAAACAAATCTGTTAAGACCAGGGCTAAAGCAGAGCTAAAACACTGTTAGCTCTTGGCGGAGACAGACAGGATCTCTGCCCCTAAGTACATATATTGTCCTTCTTTCTCTATTCTCTGGAGCATCTCAGTATGCCATTCTTCTATGCAGTAAGCCGTTGATTGCATATTCTGGAAATAGTGCAGAGTTGCAGTGAATCCAGAAGGGAAAAATCAAAAAAGAAACAAACAAAAAAACCCATAAAAACAGAGGAAATAGAAAGAAATACAAAGATGGAAAGAATTCTGTGGTGGCTATAATGTCAAGTACAAAAACAGTCTAAATTGACCCTTCCACATGAAGGAGTATAACACTGAATAACCTGTGTTATGAGACTGGAATCCATTACTTCCCAGAAGTCCTGAGTTTTACAGACATATGGTAATAGTGAGAGTCAGGAGGCTGATGTATGACTTATTTTGGGTGTCCATTATATTATGGTGATTTTACTAACATCCAAAGTGCTTTAAAGCTCTGCTAGTTGGCAATGTAATTCATGGTGCATCTTAAATATTCACTTGTGGAGGTCTAGTATTGGATGTTCCTGTTCATATAACATGAATTCTTAATGCTTTTCAAATAGCTGAAATGTGGTACTTTATTATGGCAGTTTATATAATAGATGTAATAGATATGTTGTGGAGCATGCTTTTAATGTCCATTATTGTGCTTAGGAGTATATATGTTACATTACCAATGTAATTTGTCAGTAGTAGCACAGTGTTGCTCTAAAACGGTGCTGAAGGAGTGTCAAGACCACAGTTACCAACTGTAGCTCTTATATTATTTCTGTTGAACAGATAGAAAAGGAAATTCATTAGTAAAAAGTAGCACAGTGACAGGCTGTCATACGAATATTTGTACTATTCTGTTAATTAGATTTGAATTTTTTTTTTTTTTTTGCTAAGAGAGCATCCAGCTGCTTAAATGCCTGTTTGGAATGTGGATTTTTTTCAGTATGAGAGAAACATTATGTTACTTTTCACCTACAAAATGTGAACTAGCTACCATTACCTTACGTGCTATGAGGGTATTATCTGTGCAAGGCCACTTGTGCATTGGTCACTATTTTACCCATAAGAGTTTGAAGCAAAGTCTCATTTCCCTAACTGTAGTAGTCTGCCAGACTGACTCCAGATTTCTAAGACTTACTTATTTATTGGTGATGAAAAAATTACATTTGAAAGGTCACTGCGTCCTTGCAATGCTGAGTAGAATTCAGCAGGTTAATTAGCTTGTGAGAGTGCTATGACCTTGGTTGGATGTAGATGGTCAATATCAGGAACACTATTCCCAAATGTATCTGCAAGTCATGTCACTTGAATAATTCTAGGCCTAGCTGATTATTTCAGAAATTTGCTTTATTTCTGTGTGATTCCTAAACTTTTGTGGGAAAAACTTTTTATCTGAACTGATTATGGTTGGTCTACCTGTAAAAAGTATCCCTAAGCCTCAGAAAACAGTCAACGTGTATTTGCTATCAACTGTAATTAAGCATACAGTGAATGTTCTGTCAGAATTTTAGAATGCTTCTTTTAGAGCCAAATTCCCACCATTTCAGTTGGGGCCTCACTTTTGGGCATTGATACAACAAAAGCAGTAAAAATTTCAAACCTTGTTTGAGGAGTTTACCTTGGTGAGCCCCGCTGTTTTTGATGGTGAAGCAGTGAATTTGCTTGCATTTGTGGCTCACTTAAGTACTCTGAGTTGATTATGTTTTGACAAACTCTTGGTGCCTTCTGAGTTTTGATTTGGTGGTTTTTTTTGGATTTTGCTAGTTTTTTTTCCCCACTAGGATTATGAAATACCATGATGTTGGGAGTTGCCATTACATACCAGGTGCTCTTGCTCTCATCTTTTTCATTCAATTTACTTTTGCCTTGCTGGATAAATGAGATGTTTATATGTAGTTCTGTATTAAAAATATAAATGCTGGGGAAAGTCAAAGTTATTCTTGAAGGATTAGAAAACTTTCTGGCAGTTGAAATTATTTTGGCAATAATAAATATGACATTAGAGCAAGCATTTAGTAGAAGCTTTTGGTTAATATCCAGGTAAAGTTTATCTCTCTGCTTAGGGTTTTTCTCACTGTTGGACCTACTTGTTCTGAGAAACCGACAAAAATGAATTAGAGCTTACACTGTGGGATTGTGCACAAGGTTTATGTTAGAAGCAATCTCGGGAATGACAGAAAATCATATCTGTCAAACAAGGTTCGGTACCTAAAGGGATCTGAGTTTCTGAATTAATTCAGTACCTATCTTTAACATACTTTACAGTTTACCATTGGATTGTATCAAGCAGGCTGAGTGCCTCTTTACGTTTTAGACAGGTAGATATCTGCAGCACTTAGCAGCCTCAGCGAAGCCAAGCTGTTGCAGATTTGGACAGCAACATTTTGCAGTTACTGATGTTGAAAGCTTTCTGTAAAAGAAAAAAAAACTTCTCCATGTTTTTCTGTTCAATCAAAACCCTGGGAGCTCATTAACACTGCAGGATAAGTGCAGATGTTTAACACAGGCTGTCTATAGGTGGAAGGTTTTCACTTCAGCAATGAGTACATAGGTTACAGAATTTGCTATCATACTGGAATATTACAAACTCAATCACAGAATGGTTGAGGTTAGCAGTAAACTCTGGAAGTCTTGTCCAACTTCTCTGCTCAGTCAGGGCAACCTAGGTCTGCTTGTCTATGACTGTGTCCAGGTGACTTTTGTGTATGCCCAAGGAGGGAGAAAACTCACAGGAAACCTGCAATGTTGTGACTGTCCTTTGTTGGGGGAAGGGGTGTTGTTGTCTGGCTAATACCTCAAGAAGTTATCACCTTCAAACCTATGTTACAAGGTGCTACACTGGCTGCTGTAGTTTACTGAAAATTCCTGGTCATGTGGGAGTCATGCAGATCTGTATTCCTGGTGAATGGTAATGCCATGTGCTGCCAGCCGTCCTGAAATCCATTTCAGCATAAGCATCTTCTAAGGTAAAAGAACCAATGCTTATATAACAGTCCAAGTACTACTAATAAAGCTATTTTCTGTGCATAGTGTTGTATGATCTTTAATTTATATGCATGTTAGAAAATACTACATTGCAGGTCAGACACAAGATATTTTTTTTCGCCCTGGGTGCGTAGCTGCAAGGATCTTAGACATGTATTCTGAGATCCACCTAACTCTTCATCCTTTACACCACTTTCACTGGGTTCTTGGACAAAAGCAGCAATGTGTGCTCATATTCTCTCTGTGAATCTTCTCGAATTCGGAGTACTTTACCTTTGGGACTTGATAGGCTTTGTACTTGGTTCTTAAAATCTTGCACTTAATCGAGACTTCAAGTAGGCTGCAGGTAATTTAGAAATAGAAGGAAACAACATAAACTGCCTTTGAAGAATAGATGTAATAGAATAAATCCCTATTGATGGATACCATTGTATGGAGGTAGTATTAAAGGTACTTTCACACTTACTGAAAATCTATCACTTTGGGTGTCTGTATTACTTTTGTAAAAGTAAACTGATAAAAAACATATATAGTGGAAGAAGTTGACAGATGAGTAACAGGTATGTGTGCTTATATAGGAAATGTGCAAAGCTGTAAATATTCAAATAATGCAAGTTGCCAGAGTACAAATGTATCTAAGAAAAGTCATACAGATTTCTTCCTGTCAAATTTTTATCTTAGTGGCTATGGTATTCTATTGCATATTCAAACACATAGCATCAAGCAATATGATAAATAAAGGATTCTAGTATTTTGTTCATATAAGCATTTTCCTTTGCAACTTCTCAGCAAATCCTTTAAGTGCATTTCAGTAAGCTGAATAGACTCTATAACAGTGTGAGATGCTGCAGGTTGCCTGAAATTCAAAATACTGTTTCCTGGGTATTGTTCTTCCCAAGATGTATCAAGAAAAGAGTTTTCAGATATTTATCCCATCCATCAAGAGATCCTTTAGCTGAGTCCTATTTTGAAGTACTCCTAGCCTCCCTCAAAGAAATTGCAAGATTGCCATTGACTAAAAAGCAAATAATGTCACTTGAAGTGTTGCCCAAAAGTATGAATCTCAAAGTCCAGAAGTATCACCCAAGAGTGAAACACACAAGGACTGAAAAAAGGATCGTCTGCATCAGCCAGACTGGTAAGAGCTGTGCTGTACTTTCTCAGTTGGTAGTTAATGGATGCACACTTTAAGAACTTGATTCTGATTCAAAGGAACTTCCATCTCAAAGTTTTATGCTAGAAACACTAAAGTTATTGTTTTGGTTCAGTAACTGGGGATTTGCTGCTGAAATGAAGCATCTCAAGGACTATTTACCGTGTTTGTGTAATAACCCTGTGCATGTGCACCACAAACATGCTTGTACATCTCAGATAAGAATCCAGCAGTTGATTTCACAGCTAACAGTTTTTTCTACTTCAGTCTCTGGTCTCCTGAGGCTGCGATGTCTAGATAGTCCTTATGAAGTGGTTGTCTAGTTTTGACAAATGCATTATGTACACCCACACCTGTTGGTATTCTTTCTAATGGATGTATTTCCATCAACAACTTCAAAGTGGACACTTGATAGCAACAAATTCTGATACAATGGTAAGAAGAGAACTTGCAAGAGTTCTTCTAAAATTGGTTATACCCTAACTGTTTTAACTTTTATCTGTTCCTGAGGCTTTATGTCATTTTATCCCAGTGCTTTTATCCTTTAGAGTAGTTTGACTATTTCTCTGCTCAGGAAATGCTCAATTTTCAAGGCTGTCAGTTCTTTCAGATGACAAGTGCATGGCATTCACCTGTTATGGATTTAGACAAATACAACTAATAAGAATAAATAGTCCTGGGACTTTCAGGATGACCTACAGCTGGAGGGTAATTTCATGTGCTTTCAGATATTAGTCTGTTCCTGGCTGATTTCACAGATATACATTTTGACACAGATAATTTTCTATTTTTGTGCTAGAGATTCTGTGCATTTTCTGATTATCAGTATGTGCATGTAGGCTACAGCAGCTGAAAAATGATGAAAAGTGTTTATGATTTACAAAGCCAGCCAATTGTTTGCTTCATATATATGCATCTTTTCTGTAGGAAAATGTAAACCTCAGTATTGAGAAGCATTTATGGGGCATTACAGCATGTGACATTCAAGTTAACCAGTTTTAGGAAAAAAAAAGAGTAAAAAAGTGAACCAGCAGGATAGCCTTGCATGTACACCATGGTATATCTCACAGGAGAGACTTTCAAGAACAGACTTGATACACATTTACTGGGGAAATAAAACTGTGTGATATATCCCACCAGATAGTCAGGGAAAAGACAAGGTGATTTCCTGAGATCCTTTGCAGCCCTATAATCTGATGTGTGGGACTTCAGTCCACACAAATGTAATTCCTCATTTAAAAGTTTTAATATGGATACAGTTTAAAAAAATCTATGACTTTTTTTCAAAAAATAACTGAAAGGATATAGGCTGTCAAATGGAATCGAGGCATTGAAAATATACTTGAAAAATAAAGATAATTTCACAGTTACTTTGGTCATATAAAGTGATTGTGGTTAGTCAGAAGAGCTACAGAGTTTTGCACATCTGTGATTTGCAGAAGTGACTACACTTCAAGGAATGTAATCTTGTCTATATTTAAATAATATTATACTAAAAATACATATGGAACTCCTGGATAAAGAAACAGCAAGCAATTAAAAATAACTATAAAATTTCTTTTTAAGTGGCAAAATTAACAATGGATTTTAGCCAGTTTCAAGCTCTGAACATAGAATCATAGTATTGTAGAATCATTTTTTGAGTTGGAAGGGATCCATAAAGGTCATCTGGTCCAACCTCCCTTCAGTGAGCAAGGACACTTGTTGCTATATCAGGTTGCCTACAGCCCAGTCCATACTGACTTTGAATGTTTCCAGAGATGGGGCATCCACCTCATCTCTGAGCAACTTGTTCCAGTTCCTCACCACCATTATTGTTTAAAGACAAAGAAAAAAAAAAAACCAACCAAACTTCCTTATATCCAATCTAAAACTTTCCTTTTCTAGTTTGAATCCATTTCCCTTTTTCTTTTTGCAGTAGACCTTGCTAAAGAGTCTGTCCCCTTCTTTCTTACAGCCTTCCCTTTAGATACTCTCAAGTCTCCCCGGAGCCTTCTCTTCACCAGGCTGAAAAATTCCAATTCTCTCAGCCTGTCCTTGTATGGCAGGCAGCAGGTGTTCTGTCACTTGGATATTTTTTTTTAGCCCTCATCTGGATGTATTCCAACAGGTCGCTGTCTCTCCTGTACTGAGGACTCCACATCTGGGTACAGTACACCAGATGAAGTCTCACAGTGCAGAGCAGAGGGGCAAGTTTGCCTTGCCCTGCTGGCTGTGCTTCTTTTGATGCAGCCCAGGGTACAGTTGGCTTTCTGGGCTGTGAGGGCACAATGCTGGCTCATGTCCAGCTGTCATCTGCCAGTACCCTCAAGTTCTCTGTAGGGCTGTACTCTGTCCTTGCATCCCTCAGCTTGTACTGATAGTGGAGTTTGCCATGACCCAGGTGCAAGATCTTGCACTTGGGTTTATTGAACCTCATGAAGTTCATCTGGGATCATTGCTCAAGCTTGTCTGGATCTCACTGAATGGCATCTCATCTGTCGGGCATTTTTACAGCATCACTCAGCTTGATGTTATCTGCAAACTTGCTGAGGATATGCTTGATCCCCCTGTCAGTGTCATTGATGAAGATATTAAGAGCACAGGTCTCTGTACTGACCCCTGAGGGATACCACATCACTGACCTCCATCTGGATAATGAGCCATTGGCTGTTACTCTCTGGATATTATCTCATAACTAGTTTCTTATCAATTGAACAGTCAAATCCATATCTTTTCAATTTGGAGAGAAGAATGTTATAGGATGCTGTGTGAAAGGCCTTACTGAAGGCCAAATGATGGCATCAGTGATTCTTCCTCTGTCCATTTATGCATTTTAAAAAGTTGCTAGGTTGGTCAGGGATGACCTGCCCTTGGTGAAGATACAAGAGCTGCAGAATAGTGTGCTTTGATAGCATGAGGCTATCCAATATCACTTCTTTTAAAGAAGACAAGGGGACTAAGAAATCTGCAGGACTTTAGTTGATACTGAGAAACAAATAAAACTGAAACACTGCAGCTATTTCCAAGCTCATCTCTCGATCTCAACTAGACTTTAACAATTTCACTGAACTATTTGGTCTGGCGTTTCCATAGGAACCAAAACTGAATTGCTTAAAACAAAATAACATCTTAAGATCTTCTACACCTTATATTTGTTGTTTTTGTTTTGATTTTTATATGGTTTCTCTATGGGTTAAAAAAAAAGTAGGTAGTGGCATGTAGGGAGCAATTAAAGCAGTTAGTGATCACTTTCTTTTTTCTGTTTGACTAAACTTAAGCTATAATCATATGCAGTGAGTGAAAACTCTTCCCCCCCACTTGTGAAAGAAATTAACTGGCTGGGAGTCACAACTTATGGACTGAACTTGCTTTAACTGTGTCAGCATGTTTAAGCATATACAATGGCTTCTTGAATTTTTCCTCATGCTTGTATGTGATCCTACCACATGAATATAAAGAATGATCCTCAGTTGTACATCTGAATGTAAGAATGGAAAGTAAAGACAAGAGCAAAGCTTTGAAAGAAATCACATTAAATAAAATATCAGAAGATTCTCTGTTTCTCGGGGACCTCCAATTTTGGGTGTCAACTCCTTCAGCTCATGTTAATGCTCAGCAGCCAGGGATCTTCCATAGTCCAGAAGTCAGCTGAGAGCATTAAGCTGACAGGGAGTAGGCTGCTGTAAACACAAGCCTATTTGTATTTCTTTATAGTGTTTTAGAGGCTGTTGCTGACAGAGTGGTCACATTTCTTGTCTTCTCTGCATTTGTATTATCTCTGGATAGTTATGGCAGTGACATCAGTGAACTGAATTTAGCTCTGAATTCATCTCTCTGATCAGAATATGACCCACCGTGTACACAGGTATTTTGAAAAATTACACTGTCATACATTTGATTTTTCCCAGCATTCGGGGATTTGTTCAGTAACCCTTACATAAATGATACAACAGCCCTAGAAAAGCTTGTAGTAAATCAGTTCTGACATACTGAAAACTGGCTTAGGCTTAAAACAGACTTTATAGCTCCTTCTCTGTTGTCAAACTGGGAGGTGGCTTGCTAAACAACAACAGCTCCAATATTCAGGATGCAGAGGTAGCTGTAAATGAGTGAAATGCTTTCTGCAGGGCTGACAGCTAATGAGGCTGGGATGGGGATGATCCTGCACCCCCTCCCTCAGTACAGCTCCCACCTCTCAGTTCCTTGCTTTCCTACATGGTCTCTGATAGAGCGCTCCTTAAGGGGATTCATGGGATGTTAACAAAAACTCAATGGAATTTACATTTAAAGCAGTCCTTTTTTTTTTTTTTTTTTAAGCATTTAAAAGTACTTTTTTTTTTCCTGTCTCTGACAAAGTAACTATATCCAAAGAGAATGTATTAGAATATATTATTACTATTATTATTTATGGTCAGTATACTAGTTTTAAGTAGAAATGATGTGTCCAGGAAAAGGCTTCTTAAATGACAATTTGGCCTCTCCTGCAGTCATCCCTGTTCCTTGTGGCTGTGAGGCTGTTTCTCTGGATGAGATTCCAGTGGATGTGCACCGGTGCCATTTAATGTGTTGTGAGCAAAAAGCCCCTTGGTCTGAGGGGTATGACTGGATGCCACACACAATCCTTACCCCCAGAAGCTGTCAGAGTACACTTCTGCTCTTCAGCGTACATGTTGTAAATGCACTAACAGCACAGAGGGAAAGTAAAACTGTTCTATGTACCCAAATTACCCTGTGGGTAATCTCTCTCTTAGTTGCTTAAAGTCTGGGGGTACAATTAGAATCCTAACTAACATGAACAGAAAAGTTAGAAAAGTTTAAGGATAAATGCCTTCTTTGACGACTTAGATGTACGAAAATATTACTAGGAACTCTTGTTAAGATTTCTGCAAGGTTATTTTTTTTAAAAAAAAAAACATTTCATAATTATGCTGGAAGTGTCATAATGATCTTGGTTTTCTGGAGAGATGCGAAGAGGAAAAAAGTCTTCATATGGTTCAGAAATAAGTGTAATAGCCTCCTTAGGTCACAAAATCATTATTGTGTCTTATCTGGAGAGACTTTGTGACTCCTGTTGAAGTGATCCCTTTGATAAGGGGAATGAAGAGGAAGAGAGAACACTCGCTTGTTTTTATCAGTGGTCACAGCAGGTCTGGGAGGCCTTCTGCCGTGTTTCTCCATCTGTAATACAGGCACAGACCTGGCTAAACTAGCTAAAAGGTTACATGTCTATTCAGAAGGGCCAACTGCCGCCCTGAATGCATGCTGGATGTGCAAGTATATACCACAATAAACATTCCTGCTTGCAATGCAACTATTTGCACCAGGCTGCTGTCTACAGCCCATGCTTTTAATGCAAAACTAGTTTTAGTTTTAATGCAACTAGTTTTGATGCAAAACAAGAGGAGATGTGTGTAGTAGAGAGGGAAAGAATCCAAAGCATACAGATGTGACAGATGTCAGATGACTAGGAATAAAAGAAACTTACAGTACTGATTTGTCTTCAGTGGGAGGAAAAAGAGGCAGAGGGGTCTAAAGAGTGCTATAGCTGTTGGTTGCTGTAGCTAAATGTAGGACTCTCAGACAAAATCAGACCTCCTACATGCTGCCCTGCTCTTATTCCTCCTATTTGCTGAAAACCATAGAAGTGCCTTCAGAAGGATGGCAGGTTCTCTGCTGCTGCTCTCCCTGCGATGTCCACTGACAGGTCAAGCTGCATTTTTCTGGTAGAAGTGAGGCAAGGAAGTACTATTGTCCCTCAAGGCCAAGAGAACTAGAAGTGTGTGTGCGTGTGTATTTCCCAAATGGTGCTGATCTTGGGATGCTTGTATCCTCTGTAAGAAGGATGACAGATATCTGCAAAATAAAAGGTACAGCTTAGTTTTCACTGTAATACTTTTGAGGATGTGGAATTCTCTAGGGTTGCTAAGAAAATTTATTTAGTATTTTGATATTTTCTTTTATCTGTCTTCTGTCCCACTAACCTTACCAGATAAGTGGCCTTTACTAGGATTTTCTGGATGCCAAGAGGTTGTTGATCTATATATATATATATATATATATATATATATTTTTAAGGTAGTGTTATCTCAGTCTGCTCCTTAACAGACTGTTTCTGTTTTTCTTTGTCTGCTTTTAAACATCTGTAGTCTGAAATTTACTCTGACTTCTTTATCAGGTATTATCTCATTCTGTTAATTGCTTTATACATGTACATATACACTGCTACAAATTAGGTTTTGTTATCTAACACAACATATTAAGTAACAACCTGAAAAATGACCAATTTCTTACTATATACTTCATACACTTTATTCACTTTCTCTCAGTATAAATCATACTGATTTATCAGAAGATTTAACCTCCAGGATGGGATGTAACCTTGTTCTTCCCATCAGTTCACCTCCTCTTCCTCTTTTACATGCTGTCACTCTCAATTCCTCTCTTACAGGTGTAGTATCTCATTCATGCTTCTAACTCCTCTGGTTTCTTCACTGACCTATTTATTCCTTTCCTTGTGCTTTGATTTTTCTCTTAAATTGTCTTTCTCCTATGGTTTTTTGCCCTTGCATTTTGCTTTACCCATCTACTCTTAGACCTTTCCATACGCTTCTTTTTCTCTACTGCAACAAAATGCTCCTTTTCTATTTCCCTCAAGAACTTTAATAGCAGACCCTGCTACCTCACCCTTTAGATACGCACTTTCTTCATTCTGACTCTCACACTGTGGAAGAATAATGCAGCATGCACAATTGCTAAGCTACTATGCTATTCTGTTTGAATTCTTTTTGGAAAAAATATTTTTTTATTCTCCCTCCCACAATTTATTACTGGATGGGCTAATCATCTACTGATTCTTGCCAACATACTGATCAGTGCTGATTACCTTGTCCTTTCTGATGCTACTCCATCAGATTTTGTTCCTTGCTTATTTGTGGTCTTATGCTGATGATTTATCTGTGTAGCGTGCTGCAGCGGAAAGGCCTTCAAGCAAGCTGTATATGAGCTTCCTTGGCTACAAGAAAATGGAGAGTCCTAACAGAGCAGTGATTTCCCTCTTGTTTTCCTTCCTGTGAAGTTTATGCATGTTAGAGAGAGGTTGTATTAGGTAGGGTAATGCCCTTGGCATATGGAGCTAGCCCAGTACTTGGGTTAGTTAGCATGGATATACCTGCAAGGGAAAGCATTGTGCAGTGCTATTACAACTGTAGGTGATATGCTTTTGGGGTAAGTTACTATGCACTCATCACCATATACTACTGGTCCAGACCAACAAGAAATTTGCAGACATAAAGCAAAAAATAATTGGATATTGCTTTGGGGAGAGAAGAATGTTCTTATTTCAAATTTGGAGTTAAAGTGTTTTAATTTCTGGCTTAAATATTGAAAATTTATTCAGTATATATATTTTTTTCTATGAAGGGCATTTAAAAAAAAAACACAAATTGAGGGCTTCTGGAGATACCTTGTTTGTAAGAATTTGTGATTATTTCTAGAGGTGTGTGTGTGTATGTATGTGTGTATTTAAATGTACATATCTGGGGATGGCAATTTGTGCTCTCTTAACAGAAGATCAATCTTTAAAAAGAAAAATCTTCATTGGAATTCTCTACCCCAAATAGCTTATTATTTTTTATGTGAGTTCGAGGGATCAGCAATCTGAAAGTTCTCTTTCTTCAGAGATCTTCTTTGATTAAAAAAAAAAAAACCCAAAAAACCTCACTCTATTAGTGGTTGAGCTCACAAGCAAATTGAAGTGGCTGTTTTATCTCTGTTGCTATGGTATCTTTGGCTCAGAAACCTTGCAGTCCAGTGTAACTAATGTGGATACCACCATGGTGATAAATTTTGGTCTTACCTCAGTGAATGTCAGCAGTACAGTCATTCCTGTATTACTCATTGAGGTTTTTGGTGTTCATTACTTGAAAGTTTTAAAACACCCATGATAAATAAAAAGAGAGTTCATATACTTAAAATCCTGGAAACTGAGCAAATATGTGAACCTCATGCACATAGCTGCACTCAAAATAACTTTTGTAAGTTTTTTATTTTTATTTTTTGAAGTAGATTCTTCCAGTACTTGAAGGGAGCTTATGAACAGGAGGAAGACTGAGTCTTTACACGATCTGATAGTGATAGTACAAGGGGGAATGGCTTTAAAAGAGGGGAGATTTAGGTTAGATGTTGGGTAGAAATTCTTTACTCAGAGGGTGGTGAAGCACTGATGATGCTGAAATACGCAGAAGATTATACCAGGATAAGTACCTGTGAGGTTGCAGGTTGATTTGCCTTATTCTAACGCATCATTTCCAGGCTGGTAATTTTCTAAGAGATGAAAAACTGGGAGATCGACTTAAGCAATGTCAACACATTTTTTGGGTGGATAATAAAGGAAGTTTAGGAGAAGGGAGAAGAAAAATGCCATTTTTCTTAGGCAGAAAAAAAACACAAACACTTCAGCCTTGAGGCAAACTACCCAACAGCAACAATACCTTTGTGACCCCTTTGCTTTTTTGTAGTGTTTTTTATAGCTCTCTTATACTTCCTCATGTGAGCTGTCTGTGAGACATGTGCATTCCCAGGTAGCTGTCTTCATTCCACGCTATCAAACTGATCATTCTTGTTGAATCTCGGAGCCACTTCTAGATTCTATTGCTTTTCTTAACTTGTGCAGCACTGAGACGCCCACACCTTAGGACCTGGCACCCCCACATCTCATATACTCTTCTCAGGTCCAAAGTGATCCCTTTTGGCAGCCAACACTGTGGAAGGTCCTCCTGTTCTCAGTCACATAAATACATGACTGAAATGGGAAATCCATATTCTAGAACACAGAGCTCACTCTTTTTCCTTTGCCGCTCTCCATTGCACGCACCTCCAGATGTGAGATAGAGTAAGCAGAAACAGATGCAGAATTCTTCTGTTCCTTTCAACTTGGTGGTGGTTTAGAAAAACAAAAGAGATTTAAGGAGGAGTTAGGGAGCAGGGACTTGTAGTGGATAAGCATCTGCAAACACCACTCCACGTGTTGTCTGACAGATGATGACCTTACATGTTTACTTTGAAATTTCTTCTGGATTATGGTGCCAGTACTTCTTGGCTGGTGGAAAGGGAGAGAAGGACAATGAATAAGATTTATGTTAAGACATACTGGAGGAGAACTTACTTTTCTTAAGTAAAACATGCATTTCTCTTTGGATGGACTTACAGTCACTCTCCAATATGCAATTCTGTCATTCTCAGTTCAAATGCATTATTACAAATGGTATTTATGAGCAGCTTAACTACATACCAATGCTTCTAAAAAAAATTATACATATGTTTTTGCAAATGTAATTCAGAATTGTTATTTCATAGCTCACTTCTCTTTTTTTTTTTTTTTTTTATTCCATCTGTCAACATATTTACACAGGAAACAAATCTTTCCACTGCTGCATTTGAGTTAGCAGTAGGCATAATGCATTCTGCAAGCATTAAGAAAGCAACAGATGCAGGATTTGAAAATGGAAAGAACGATACGTCCTCATCTTCTTTTCCAAATACTGCATTGCTAAAGCAAAAACACAAAGTGATGACTCTTCAGTACACTAAAGAGATGTACACTGAAGAGATTCACTAAAAGAGATGTATCCAGTCATTTGTTTAGCCTTAATTGCTTAGCATCACTTATTATTTCTTTATGATAGGTAAAGTGGCAAAATCAAGCTAAGGACATTTTATTTGCTGAAATAAAAAATGTGAGAACTGAAGTACCAAACCTCGTTTTGTTTTATTCTCTAAAACCATCTTTTAGATAATGCTCTGGATAACTCTAAAAGATCATTTTGAAAGTGCCTCAGCAGTTGCCTTTTCTCTTTCTGTATTTTTTGTGCTTAAAAATCCTAAAAATGGGGTTAAGAGTTTTTTACTGAAATGTTGTGCTGTTATTATTCCTACACCTGTTTCATTCACCCATCATATAATATCTGACTGTGCATCATAGGCAGTTTTCTCGGTGCATTACAATGAGTGTGCTGAATGGCTTTTTGCACATGTGCAGTACGTAATTCCATGGACAGTGTCAGGCAGCATGGCCATGGGGCTCTTGTTGCTATCTTCACTGATCCATGTGAAGTCACTCCTGGTCTAGATGGCATGAAGGCTCCTTTTATCTTGGGTGGTAATGGGGAAAACAACAGTGAATGTAGCAGCTAACTATAGAAGCTGTGATCTGTGTAGGGCTACAACTCCACTGACAAAAACACAAATAAAAATATTATCAATATTGGATTCTCAATCACAATAATCTTGCACGAGCTTTATTGTCCAGGACTGAAATAAAGGTCAGGTAGGAATAAAATGAAGGAAATGTTGCTTTGTATTTGATGCATTTGCTGTCACATACTGAGAGCAGAGGAGTAGGGCTTACTCTATAGCAAGCAACATTTGTGGTAGGTGGTTGGTTGGTCTTAATGATCTTGGAGGTCTTTTCCAACCTTAATATTTCCATGATTCTATCAGGAGGGAGATCACATCATCTTCAGTAAGAGAGTAGTATGCACTCAGTGCTGCTGCTTTCATGCTATGAATATCCCAGAGATAACACAAGGACCTATATGCTGTAGCATATTTTAATTATACAAAATAACTGATAAGGCCCCGATCCTTTAGAGTAGCTGCCTCAGCAGAACCTTAGATGCAACCACAGCTAGACCTTCTTCTATCATCCATCTCAACTTTTTCTCTCAGCAGAAGGCTTCTTCTTAACCAGCTGATTTACTTCTAGAAATGGATTCTCTTTTTCAGATTTTCTAGTTCAGGGCTGGAAAGAAAAGATCTGATCTCTTCTAGGGCACTCTGACAATATATTGAGAAAGTTTCTCTGCAATGCGTTGATGTCTCTTCTACAAAACTTTCTGTCCATAGAAAGCTTTTCTTTTAATGTAATTATTCTGATTTCTTAGTTGTATCCCAGGAAGTTTGGCATTTGATATTTTCAATGTATAGATAAAAGAATAGTACATTCTTTCTCTATTAAGTAATCTTAGCTAATAGTTGCATGAATTCTATGTGCGTGGTCCACATTGGCAAATTGTTGATATATTGATTAACCATGGCTATTACAGAGTAACAAGGAAGAGCACAAACAAGAATAATCATAATTGGGCTTGATATCACTAGGAATGAAATACTGGCTGTGTGTTTGGAACTAGTGTGTACTGTGCCAATTCTAATAAATAGGAAACACGCAAAAGGCCCATAAAACAAAACAAAACAAAAAACCATAAAACATAAAACCAAGGGGATTCTTTACTGTTTCTTAAATGTATATATATTAGACACGATTTGATGATCCTTGTGGGTCCCTGTCAACTTGGATTGTTCTATAATAAGCTCTTCTCATGCTAAACATGAGAGAAGTCTAGATTTGCTTTTGGAAATAATTGTTTCCTGGATGAATAGATTTAGCTGAAAATGAACAAAAATGTTCCAGAACGTAGACAACTGAAATCCTATTAATTTTCTACTAAATGGGAAAAATGGCTAGCTAATCTTTCCCTTAATATTTATTAGAACATAATTTCTTCTTAGAAATAAGCTGATACATTTCACTAAGTGCAGCTCCTACTAAGCATTGGGGTGCTTGTAGAAGAACAAAATTATTTGTGATGGAAGAGATTCTTCCTGGGTCATCTCAGTCCGTCAGCCTGAATCACTGGCAGATGGATTTCATTGTTCTTAAAATAGCCTTGATATTATCAAATGGAAATTCTGTACCTCCACTAGCAGGTTGTTCCCTTACACAACCATTCCTCTTGTCATAAATTTTCTCTGCTGCATTTTAATTTATTACGATTTCTTGATCAATGAATTTGACTGATGAGAATAATTTATATTTATTCTCTTTATAGTGTGCTACTAAGTGCTTGTGTATTCTTTGTCTCTTCAACCTACTTTTCCTTAGTTTTGCATACTCCTATTAATCTTTCTTGAATACTTGGTTATTCATCTTTTCTCACATACAGATGTATATTCTTTTAATTCTTTAAAAAAAAAAAAAAGAAAGAAAGAAAAACAAACACTAATGTAAAACAGAGAAAGATCTCCTGTAGAGACTGTAATAGTGTGTATAACAGTACTGTATTCCAAGTATTTTAGTCTATATATATGGTATATTTTACAAAAGCAGCTCAATGAATCGAACTGGAGAGATTCCAAGGAGCCAGTGAACCAAAAATTCTCTTTTCTGGCTCGGGATATGTAATCCCATTCATAAATTTATCAAGAACCATCTTAAAATCACATATGTTTCTTACACCTTTTACTCCTACTGCAAATATGTTTAATCATTTCTAAAAGAGAAGACTGTTAAAAATTTCTTTTTGGGGGGCTGTTTATATACTTATATTCTCTTAGAAAACTTAACCCCGATTTTAAATATTTTTTTAATTCCCTTGATCCTCCTTTTCTTCCTTCATCCCCTCAAATTCTTTAAAATTTTCACCTGTTTATCTTTCACAGATACATACAGGAAAAACTATAGCAAATCCCTGTTTTAAACCTACTTTCATGAAGGTCTTTCAGCCCTGTGTCCTTGGACAGCCTGCCCATTCATCTGGTCCTCATAGCAGCCTTCCTTTTAGTATATTGCAACTGAATTCAATTTCTCTTAAGCAGAAGCAATGAGAGTTGTGTTCCACATTCCTGATGAGACCAAGCTGGTTCTTGTGCCGAGGCAGTAATAAGTCTCTCTCTCAGAAGAAAGACCTTGTTTAGTGGCTCTTGAAATCACTGCTTTTATGTCACAGCCCCACTGTATTGAGGGCTCACTGTGACCCTGATTCAGCCTATCACAGATCTCTCACCTCTACTGTTATTGCTGGAAGATGAGCCTCTCCTTAATTTCAGAAGTTCTTTTTCTTTGCTCTTGGTTTATGACCTTGTGCTGCATGCTGTTAAATTTCTCATCAATCCACATATTTCAGCTCTTGAGGTCTCTTCATGTGTCAGGCACAAGTCGGGGTATGAGATAGCTGGTCTGGAATCTGCTTGCAGAACAATTAAGTAATTTTTAGTCCCCTCATCTTCCTGGGGGATGTTCTCTGCATCAGCAGCCATGTGTGGAACTCTCCTATCTCTAGAAATTGGTCTGTTTACAGTATTGAGTTGAGGCCACCTGAGCAAGCTGACCTAACAGCCCTTTTCCCCCTCTAATTCTTGTGATTCAGGTATGTGCTGGAGATCACAATTTACACAACATGAGCATAATTTCAGTGTGGTAAATACAGAGCACAGCATGCCTTCTGAGCAGCCTGAATACTCTGCTGTATTTGCTGGGCTCTAAGAGTTTACAAGGGCTACTCTGAAAGTAATATTTCCCATTTTATGTAGACTTATGATGTCAGAGATGGACGTCGGTGGTGTGGCAGCAGAGGTTGAACCTCCCCACCAATATTCTGCTACTTTCTGTTGCTGTGTGGCAGATGGCAGCAGAGGGACAATGTGTCAGATGCCATTTTGTCACACAAATGTGAATGGAACCAAGGAATGTCACTGAACTGTGAATATGTGGGGAAAAAATGGCACCCACTGATGTTCATTGCCTTTTAGCAGTGTGGCTACAGTGACACCTCTGCTGGTACAAATCTTTACAAGCAGGACTGGTGAAAATGCACAACTAATAGTATTGACTGTGTCAAAAGATACTGTTTTGTAGCTGAGAATTTATCAAGTAGTGCTATACTGCTCTTTGTACGTGTTGTAGTTTCCATGGAAATAAATAGGAGGCATTACTTTTGCAGCAACCTACATGTTATGTCAAAATTATTCTTGAGAGCTTTGAGATCAAGAAGATGAGTAATCCAAAAGTAAAATACTAAGCAAAATGTTTGGGTTTTATTGATGCCAACAAATGACAGTGGCTCATCAGAAAACTAAAACTAAATCAGGACTGCAGGATCAAGCTTTTAGGATCTTATCTTTTCTCAAGCATCTTTGCTCTCTAGGAGTGGATTAAATAGTTTTAGAACAGTAGTACAATGTAATCAGTGCATTTAAGTACAATATAAACATATCAGATACATGACATACTTCATCCTTTTCTTGCATGAACTCTGTAAAGAATGAGGTACAATCTGATTTCAGGCAATTACATGGTTCTTTTCCCCAAATGATAGCTGTTACAGGGTCCAATTAAAAACACTCAGAGTAGAGAGGAAGAAAAAAAATCCCACCCGTAGGTACATACAGAGACCTGATGGACTAAAAGATCTGCTGAAAGCCAGTGTGTTACAATGGATTCAAGACTAAACAGGAGCCAGCATTGTGCTCTCCTTGTGAATAAGATAGACCATATGCTTGGTTGCACTAGGAGGAGCATGGCCATCAGGCCCAGAAGTTATCAGCCTTCCCTTCTTGATGCTGGTGAGGCTGCCCCTGCACTTCTGTGACCTCTCACTATAGAATGGCTGCTGAGAAACTACTGTGGATTCAGCAGAGATCTGCCAGGGTAACAGCATGTGGGGAGAGGGAGGGCAGTGGGCTGGTTTAGTCCAAAAAAGAGGAGGTTGACGGGTATTCTCAGCATCCACAGCTGCTCATGGGGAGCTATAAAACAGAGAAGCACAGCAATGTAATATGGGATAGCCCAAGACAACAGCTGCAAATGGAGACTTGGCAGACTAGACATTAGGAAGAGTGTTTTACTAGGAATTTGGCACTGCATGGGATCCTGTTACTTGGATGTAGTGAAATCTCCATCCTTGCAGGATTTAATGTCATGGCAACAAAAAGCCAACTGCTGACTTGACTGTTTGTTGGCAGTAGGCACATGTAAAGGAGGAGGCTGGACTAGGTGGTCTCCAGAGGTCCCCTCCCACCAGCTTATCTGCTGTTCTGCATCAATCATTCATATTTCTGGTCAAATTAAAGGTGAAGAATTCTTCATTGTTACATATGCAAAGTTTTGCAAAGCCAATTGAAAGTTTGGTTGAAATGCTTATGACTACCATCCAGAAAGGTACTGGCATTAACTTAAACCACAAAGTTTTGCTTTAGTTATGCATTTGTCTTGACAAACGCTAATTTCTGTTTCCAGTTCAAGCATCTCTATTTGTTAACCACTTAATTTTGAGAGGAAGTAAAATACTGTGAGTTCTATGATTCTGCAGAACTACCTTTTCTACAGCTCTTCATTATTTTCTTGATTACGTATATGTAAAATATCCCCAACATGTACCAGGTGTTGATGAGGCAGGACAAAGTGAGAAATGTGGTCTGTGAAGTTTGTGTTTGGCTCCTTGGGCTGGAAATGAGAGCAGTCTGTCCTGCTCCAGGGTGCATTCCTTTGTGGGGAAGACAAGGGAACACAGGAGTCTATATGCAAACTAAAGTTTTAAGAGAAGAGGCAATTACTGTTTTTCTTTTTAAAAAGCCTTGGAAAGAAAATTGTTAACTGGAGCAGGAGACACAAGAGGATGCCTGTTTGGAGGCTCAGAAGGAGATGCAAGTGATGCACAGAGCTGGCAAAAGAAGGAGATGTGGGAAGGGATACAGAAGGACACGCAAAAAGGAGAAATATGAGGACACACATCTAGAGAAATTAAGTGGAAGAAATGTGGAAAGGAACATTTTTAGGGGCATGATTGGAGATGCACTCATTGAAGGTGGTGCTCCATGTTGGAGGAGATATTGCTGAGAGGACTCTGGCTGTTTTGCCAGCCCACACTGAGACAAGGACACCCCTGGAGGACTATAGTCTGTGGATGACACACTACATCTGAAAGCAGTAACAAGTGAAGAGCAGCAGAGGAGAAAAGTAATAAACAGGGATTGACATAAAGAAACCATGACATGCTGACACCTCCTGCACTGCCCATCTCCTCAACAAAGGGATTGAAAAAGATGGAGCACAATGTGGTGAAAATAAAACAAGAAGAGTATAGGAAAGGGGAGGATGAGAGTTGGACTGAAGTTGAACCTGCAGAACACATAACACCTAGGGAAACCTCTCTTCTATAATTGCCTGTGTCTTTGTTTCTCAATACCTAAATCAGTATGGAAAAAATTATTTTAAGTGGCAATAAATTAAATTAATTGAACTTCCCTGAGTCAAGATTGATTTGCCTGAAAATCAGGTCGGAGTATCAAGGTCTGGCAGAATGTAGTGTTTCTTGTGCATCCTGTCATATAAAAGAATGTCACTATTTTCCAGTATCCTGTGAGGGACAACTCTGCAGTTTTTTTGTTTCCAGTTTATAATGGAATGCATGAAGATGGCATCAGTAAGTACTGTAGGAGTTACTCATTTGCCTTGGTTTGTTATTTAATCTTTCAATTTCTGCTGATAGTGCTGTGCTTATCTTAATTAAAGGCTTCCTAGAAAGAGCTCATTGCTAAAAGAGCATCCAGTTAGAAAAACCCACATGGAGCTTCTGCTGTGGCTACATGAGCTCCTCCATTATGTCATCAGAGAAGAGAGAGGCTTGGGGGCATCTCAGAAGCAGCAGAACTCTGAGATCCTCCACGCATATGTGCACAGGGCAAAGGACAGCTGGAGCATCTATTGAAACAAAGTTTTTCTGACACGCTGTAGCAATAAAAGGATACCCTGGAGCAGTATGCAGATGCAATAGTGTCAACATTGTTGAGGAGAGCCCAAAGCTGCTTTTGAGCATAGAAACACAGTAAGGTGGATTCCTTCTGCTCGTTTCCAGCTATATACTAACTCTTCCTGAAGCAGTTGCTTCAGGATTTAGGTAGCAAAGAATATCCCCAAGTTTACCTTTCAGCTTATACAATTTAGCAGTGCTTGATGTGATTTTGATTTTGTTCATCCTATTCCGTAATTGACAGGAAGGTATTTTGAATGATGAAAAGCTGTTTGGATGTCTGGAAGAAGACTGGTCCTCTTTATTTCAGAATGAATGCTCCCCATTTAACTGCTGAAATCATACTGTGGTGTTCAAAATACTTTTAAAGTATAGCTTTTTTTTATTCCTCTAAAATACTTGCATTAGTAGGTGAACTGCATAGGGTGCATTTTAAATTACTTGTTAACTTCCCCAAAGTGGTTGTGAGTGCTAGCTATTGTACCAGCAGATAAAACACAGATCAAATGTCAAGTCTTCTCTATTCTTTCTTTTTAGAAAAGAATATCTCAGTGCTCATTCTTTTGTAAAGAAATAACTTTCTCCTGTGGCTGGGAGATGATTTGGTGGAGCACCACATTAGCAGAATTCATCCTGACCAGCTGTGCTGGAACTTAACAAAAGGCAAGTCAGTTACAGAATAGCTGTGCGGCATTTTGGGTACTCAGCTCACAGTTTGGAAGGGCCTCTTTAAAATAACGTGCATGCTGGCTTTGGCCTCTTGCTTCATAAAGTTGTGAGGTTTATTTCTCTCTTGTTTTGAAATACCCCTAGGGATCGACTGTGCTGCTCTCAGTCCAGATGTGTCCCTACAACATGTATAAGAAGTGGACAAACTACTGAAAAAGACTGAGATAACTGCAAAAAAAAGATTCACATGGAAATATAGATGAGTTACAAATATCTTTTATTTGCATCTTAGAAACATTCATGTTAAAATACTGCATCAAGAAAAAACATATTGAATGTCATGTTATTTTAGCAATACAAATAAGTGGGAGGATCAAAAGAAACACAGTTTGCAGCCTAGTTTTTGAGTTTTGCATCTTCTCTTTTTTATAGAATCATGGAAGGGCTTGGGTAGGGAAGGATCTCAAAGATCATCTAGTTCCAGCCCTCTGCCATGTGTAGGGCTGCTGACCAGTAAATCAAGCACCAGATCAGGCTGCCCAGGGCCCCATCCCCATCCAATCTAGCCTTGAAAGCTTCCATGGCTGGGGCATCCACAATTTTTCTGGGCAACTTGTGCCAGTGCCTCACCACTGTCTCAGTGAAAAACTTCCCCCAACATCAAATCTAAATTTCTCTTCCTTCTGTACCATTCCTCCTTATCCTGATACTTATCTGCCTATGTGAAAAGTGGTTTTCCCTCCTGTTTATATATTGGAAAGCTCTAATGTGGTCTCCCCAGAGCCTTCCCTTCTCCAAGCTGGACATCACCAGTTCTGTCAGCCTTTCTTAATAGGAGAGATGCTACAGCCCTCTGAGCATACTCGTACCATTCTCTGGACACACTCCAAGAGCTCCACATCTTTCTTGTGCTTGGGGGCCCCAGAGCTGTCTGCAGTACTCCAGCTGTGGCCTTATGAGGGCAGATTGGAGGGAGACAATCAGCTCCATCTCCCTGCTGCCAACCATCTGTTGATGAAGCCCAGTATACTGTTGGCCTTCCAGGCTGCGTGTTTGTGTCCTTGTAAGTGGTGTAAGCTTGTTCTGAAGACCTGGAGGCTCAATTAATTTGTGTAACTGGATATCTTGTTGGGCCTTGGCCTCGTTGTAGCACTCAGTCAGCAGCACTTGCCATGAAGCTCTCATGCAAGTAACATATCCAAATCACTAAGCAAGCAGCTGAGTTCATGAGAAGTTCACAATTTATGTGTGCTGTGGGAAGAAGGATATTGAATGTTGGTTTATGTTAGTTATAAAAAAAAATTCTGGGGTCTTGTAAATGAAATGTGTTTGAGGAATCTGTTTTATTATTACTGAGAGAAACCCTATCCTCGTTATTAGTCTGCAAATCATTGTAGAAAAGTAGCCTGGCAAAACTGGCTGAATGAGCTTATCCAATTAACCCCAGAATATTTTATTCCTTCGTTGTACTCTGCTATTGCATCTGACAGTTTTGCTTCTCCTCTGATCTAATTAAGGAATTTTTGGCAAGCATTACAGTGTTATAAATTCTGAAAATATGAACCAAATCTGGCTCATAGCACTTGCTTCAAATCAAGAGGAGAGCTGAACTTTCATTTACTTCTTGAACTGACAGATGAGTTTTCATGATAAATGTTGACTTCTGCTTCAGCTTCATATAAATATATATTTATGTCTTTATATGTATGCACATTTTTCTCTTCCATGATCGTCTTCTAATTTTTTTTTTCTCACAGAATTTTTTAACTGTTTTTTATTAATGGAGAAAATAATTTTTGTTGAAAATAAAAGCAGCTGACAGATCTGGCTTTTAAGTTTGCATGTGTCTGAACAAGATACTTCAGTCTTCCACTTGGCAAACTGTGGATTTATGACTGGATAGAGTGAAGCTGATCAATTTCTCTGGGTCAGAGGATGCTAGGCATGGGAATTGGAAGTGCAGTGTTCATCCGTTTGCTGAGAAAATCAGGTAGAACTGAAAGCTGTAACCCGTTCTGGGGCTGCCTGTCTGTGCTCATTCACTATTTGCTTGTTTGATGACAACATGGATCTGGAGATTTCCCTGTGTTGTAAGGACCCAATCCATGCTCTCTAGAAAGAAATGTGAGGTCGGTATGCTAGATTGCATCCCAAGTGCTGTGAGATCCCCTGTATACTTCTTCTACAGCCCCATTCCTTCTTTGACTCCTACAGCTCATCCAGAAAAGGATGAAAGTAAAGGGTTACTTGAAACACCTCTTGTGGCAAGGTGGATTCCTGCTCCAACCCAGATGCCACCCCAGGCAGGAGCCTCATGCCCCTGCTCAGGTCTGACCTGGTGCTGCAGGTACCGTAGGCAGGGTCAGCCCAATCCATTCCATCCCCACACAGCCCTTTCACCTGCATGAGCGTGCCTTGGCACTGCTTGGCCAGCATTGGAAAGATAAGTTCTAGCAAGTCTTTGCTTCATGAACCCCGCGATTCAATAGGAGTTTTGAGCAGAAGGAAATTCTTGCCTCAGAGGGCAGTGAGGCACTGGCACTGCTGCCCAGAGCTGTGGGTGCCCCATGTGCCCCATCCCTGGAGGTGCTCAAGGTCGAGTTGGATGGGCCCTGGGCAGCTGAGCTGGTGGGGGGCTGCCCTGCCCACAGCACAGGGGTGGCTTTTAGGTCCCTTCCAACCTATGCCATTCTCTGAGACAGAAGCATTAATTTGCACAGATATATACAGCCAGGTCTTTAACATGTGTGCTGGCCCCAGTTGCAGTTTGCAATGAGCTGGCATACAGCAAATCTTTGATAGCTGGCTTTGGCAGAAAACCATGCTCCTTCCATTTATCCTGAAATTCTTTGGAGACAGAGAAAATTCTTGTGTATGATACAGCACTGTTAAGGTTGTAAGTGCTACTTACATTGTAAGTATTTGTTACTACCTTCTAGAAATTTGTTAACAAGCTACTGACTGATGCTGTTAGTAACTGCTATTTGTAAAATAATGACTGAATGTTTTTAGGTTCACTCTCCACTTCTTTTATTTTAGTGAATACACAGAAACTTGACGCTTCTCATGTCTATCTGTATAAATCAGCACCTATGATGAGGAATTAACTACAAAGTAAAGCTACATAGGAATTGCCTGTTGTTTTCCTGAGTTGCAGATCCTTGGACACCACAAGGCTAAGGCTGCACTGTGTTTAGGAAAGCAGCTGGCTGGTGAGCCTTGGAGATGGCTAATCCCTGTATTAAGCATCCTCAAGTAGCTTTACAGACATCTTTCACGCTACTGCTTCTCTGTGATAATCCACCAGTTATCTTGGTACAGAGAAGAACCTTCCCTAAGAAACTGTGCTGCAGTGGCAGACACACAGCTTTTATTAAGCCTTCTAAAACAAGGAAGAAGCTGGTGAAAAGTCTCATCTCCTGCCACAGGAGGAAAGATATAGGGAAGTGGACAAATGCTTTTGTTAGGTGACACCAAATACTGGTAGTGTTTGTGAGTATGGATTGTGTTAATATACAATATTTTTCATATTGTCTGCTTTGTGGGGGAAACTTCACATGATTTTTCAGTGTGATGCTGTCTTCCTATTAGTAGTTACCTCAGAAAAAAAAGCTCTAGAAATTTGCTGCTAAGAAGGACAAAAATTGTAAATTGACATTCTAAAGGATTTAGTAGTGCTTCAGCACTAGTTTCTTATGAAGCTTATGGGAGTTTTGCGATTGATTTCAGTGAAGGAAGTTGAGGTCTGGAGCAAATGATAAAATAATACAATTATAAGCTAGTTTTCAGGGGAAAAAAAATTCGTATTTCTAAACAAAAAGTAAGAATGACTTCATGCCTATGTACACAAGCTGCCTCTTCTAATCAGTACATTCTTTTAGAAAGATCTTTATTAAAAATAATCTACTCAGTCATCAGGAGCCACTCACTTTTTAATAATTGTATTTTGTAGAATGCCTCCAATTATTCTATTTTCTGAACAAGCAAAAATAAATTGTTATTAGAGCTGAGATGTTCTCACTGTTGGTATGAAAACACACACCTCATGCATAGTGCTTCTTGGAATACCTACATCTATAATCAGTGTTTGGGATGCTTGGTCCTAGTGCTTTGAAAACAACTTATTTTCATATCTGAAAAAATAATCAAATATTTAGTAGGAAGTGAAAAATATAGAGAGCAAAGGTTATGGCAATCTTTTCTTTTGCTTTCATCTAAAGTTTACTGTAACTATCCATGAACTTTCCTGCATTTTAAAAATGGTTGCTAAATTAAAAACTACAGATTCTCTACCGTGATGCCTTCTATTCTGATTGGAAGGAATAGTAAAAATTTGTTTTTATGTAGTGATTGGGTGAGATGAAGAAGAGGATGTTTCTGTACAAGCTGGATGTTAAATAACTTTTTTCTTTGACAACAATTTAATTACAAATGCAAAGGCTAGAAATAGAAATCACTAGACTTTGCTGTTTCAAATGGAGGGAGTCTGAGCCAGAGGACAAAAAACATGGTCCAACTAGCAACATACTTTGTTCTCCTCATCAGTCAGAACTATGTGCCAGCGTCAGACACTGTGCTGTGTATTGGTGGACAGTGAAATACAGAATCAAGACAGTGGTGAAGGTTTTCATACAGTACGTGTCAGCCTTAGGACCAAGGGATTGGGAAGAGGCAAGGGAAAGCCTCAGACATCCTATACAAGTAGTAATGCTTCGTGAGTCCCAGCACCTGGGGAAAGACTGGCCATGTCAGGCATTTCAAAGCAGTTGTGTCCAGGCATAAGAACAGATTGCACACAGTTTGAGATCGTACTCAAAGCTTAACGAGAGGAGTTAAGAGAAAAAGCTCCTTTCTTTGGGACTTGACTGGGAGATATAGTGCCTATCTAGTGCTCTTGCAGGCAGGATTAATCTTTTCTAATGTCAGTCAACTCTAAGCACTACCTGCAAACCATACATCAAGTCTTCTCCTATAATCAACGGAAGGAGGTAAGCTCCCCCAGAAAGCCCTTCATCTGTCCTGAAGGGGGTGTTTGAGACAGGTGGGATTGATGATTGCCTGGAACTGCCTATCCCACTTGCTGTTTAAGGCAAGTAAGCTAGATCACGCTCAAAGTTTCCAGTCAGGAAAACCTGTCCTTACTTCACAACTGAGCCACTGCTGCTGTGGTTTGGGAGCTGAATGTTCACCTCCCACTGATTACTTTTGCTTCAGTACTGCTTAGAATTTTAAGATACACTTTAAGAGATTTGTCAGTATTTTTTTAAGAACTTTCTTTCCAAACAGAACTCATGATTATGGAGCAAAACATTTATAGCTGGATAAATACACAAACTGTTCAATTTAAAGCTGTGTAAATCATCTTGGCTTCATTTAAGTTTATTCCATCTGCTTTTATCATCTGTTGTTACAATAATTTATAATTTCTTCACAATATTAAATTGTTGGTGAATGCAAAAAAATGCATCTATGGACCTCTAGTTGCTAACGGCATTGCATTCAGCAAGTAATATAATTAATCATATTTCATTACCATAGATGCCTGTAATTGTGTAATTAATGTGTATTTGCATAATCACATAATGAGATCTGTATGATTCATACTTTATGATAATATGAATGCACAAAATTTCCATCTCTGATTCATAACCACGTGCAGAGCTGTTATTGTCATTTCTTTTTTTCTGACTGAAGAAAAATGCAGATGCAATGAACAACCTGGGCTTGATATTTCTGCTCTCCTTCGTGACTTTTCCATAGAAAATAGCTTTCCATGCTTAGTGGTTCTTTAAAAAGGAATTTCGAATGAAAAAATAATAATTATCAAGTATTTGAGAGAACAAGTCTATTTTTAGACTGGGAAAACATGCCATACAATATCACAGCGTTTCCTGATTTTTATTATCTGTTTTCAATCTTTTTCAATCATTGAGAGAGGAAATTCATTTTCAGTGGAGTTTATGGAAAAAGAATGTATGTGTTTTCAGTCTATAGATTTCTATTCTGATAGGTTAAAAATGATTTTTCATTAACCTACTGAGAGATTTTTATTGAATTTAACATTCAATTCACAGAGTTTAATTACATGTAATTCCAGAGAAGATGAGCCAATCTGAGCATCTGAG
This sequence comes from Lagopus muta, assembly GCF_023343835.1. NCBI lineage: Eukaryota > Metazoa > Chordata > Aves > Galliformes > Phasianidae > Lagopus > Lagopus muta. Next base: position 21,053,705 of record NC_064439.1, read on the forward strand.
TCAGATTTAGATAAATATAACTGCCCCAAAATATTTTTTTTTTTTTCAAGATTTTTTTTTGGTCAGGACTTAACCTGAAAAATAAGAAGTGTTTAGAAGAGACCAAACATAGTAAGATTTTGAGGCATTCTATCTGTTGTAAACATATGTTTATAAATACTCCAAAATAGTAAGTAGTATAACAATAAAAAAAAGTGATCTAAATCACTAGTACATTACTACTTTATTCCTCAACAATTTAGACCAGGCAAAGCTCTATAGAGAGCTGTGTGTCAGCTGGATGAGAACTTGCATTTGCAGTCAAGAGCAATGAAGATGACAGTGTGTCTCTGCATTTATGAAGGACTGAAAGCACGTAGCAGTGACAAACCTCTTCTAAATTGCAAAGGGAAGTACACAAAGTCAGAGCTGGGCTCAGATGTTAGCACTGGCCTCTCTGTACCTCCCTCTGCAACTGTCTCCAATGTCCACGCACTGCATCACATTTATGATGGCAGCTGGGATCCATACAGGTTGGCCCTGCTACCTTATGGTTTTGAGCATCAATTTAATTCTTGCCTACTCTGCTTTTGTAGGTCTTCTGAGATTTCTTTCAAATGCTGTCCTGGGTTTTTGGGTTCTTTGAATTCTGAGGCTTTATTTTCAGTCTCACAAATGTCCCAAGCCATCAACTTTCCTACTGTCTTTGCTGAGATCATGGTGCAAAAGCAGAGGACAGGAATTTTTGAGAGGAACAGTACGCTGCCAGTGCAACAACAGTGGGGTGTCCCTGCCTTTTGGCTGTGCTTAACATCAACAAGAAACAAAAGCAAGAAGCTGCACAAAGCTATAGTAGTGATTCAAGAGATTTAGATTCTAATAGCAAGGTATTAAAACTCTTTGCTCATTCACAATGAATATTTTTCATCTCCTCACAGGGGCATTGTCCATACAGAATGCATATTTTAAATGCTCTCCCTGAGTATTTCCAATATAATGAAGGATAATTGAAAGTACTGCAGGATCACATCTTACTAATCTCACATACACAGCCCAATTATTATTCATGTTCGGTTTGAATCCTGCCAACCACTGCAGTCAGATTCTCTTTTGTTTACTCTGTCACTCCATCCCAATCCTCTGCCATTTGTGCAATATTTCAGAAATATGTTATAAAATACATTTCTGCTCATTAGGATTCTGAAAAGACTTCTCTTAAAATTGGTGGAATGATATTAGCTGACATCAGGAGCAGAGCCTGGTTCAGATCCTAACTTTTGTCAAGCAAAAACCTGATTTATGGTGTTAGACATAATTTGAATAGTGGCATTTTGACCAATTTTTTTTTCATTTTTATTCCAGTGTTATGTTACATAGCTAAAAAAAATTACTTTGGAAAAGCTGTACGACTTTTATTAAAGATAAAATGCAATGCTCAAAATTACTTGGGAATAACATCGAGTTAAATTTGTGTGCCAAAAATTTTTTTTGTCTGCATCACAGATGTACTATTCCCTTCTTTTTCTTTTTTCTGGCTGTTTTATCTCTGGGCTGTTAGGGGGTCATTTCCTAGCAAAGTAAAGAAACAGCAGACATCAAATCCCTCAACAAAAAGTCATATGACTGAACCACTAAAAATTCTGGGGACTTAATACACAAATCTGTCAAGACCTGTACTCAGAACCTAGCAAAAATTCATCTTTCTTTGGCACCTTTTCTGATAAGCTACCAGACCTACATTTATTTAACCCTGACACAGTCACAGTTGGAAGCCCATTTTACACATGGAGAAATTAGTCAAACAATAACTCTGCTAAAACTCAGAAAGCCTTTGGACTCAGATGGCATGAGTCGGATTTTTACAGAGCATCCAACTTCTCTCTCAAATGCCATGCAATCTTCACGCTCCTATTCCTTCAGTTACATCTTTCATAACATCTTTTATCCAAGGCAGTGCAATACAGAATTTGTAACCAATTTTAATATCTAGTATTTCTCATCTGTAAATGTGAAAGCAATTTATAAAGTGGATAAGTATCATATTCTATGACTCAGTGATAAATCTGGGGGCAGCTGGCACCACAAGCTCTTAAAGAAATTAAGTTGCCTCTGAGAGAGAAGTAAATCATATTATAGATTAACAAGTTATCAGATAAGAAAGAAAACGAAGAAATAAACATTCAGCTTTACATTGGAGAGAAGTCATAGATCACAGGATCCTTTGCTGGGTCTTTTATGTTCAGTTTATAGAGGAACAAAAAAAGATGGAGAATGAGGAAACTAATGATGATGCCAAATTATTCAGGGTAATAAAAATGAAAACTGATTGCAAAGAATATGGGAAAAAAGTTATTGTTCCACGCCGGCAATAGAATGACAGATGAAATTCTGTGTAATAAATGTGAAGTGAGGCACAGGGGGAAAACAGTCCATGACAGTAGGTTCTAAACTATGTATTTCCTTAGCAAAGAGAGTTTTTGTTAAGGTATAAGATCTGCCCAAACATCAGGACAATTCTCAATAGTTGGCATGAAACCCAATGAAATAATAGGAATTACTGAAAAAGAAATAGAAAGAAAGAGTAAGTATAAAACCACAATAAAAATTCTTATGCAATTGCAGAGTGTTGGGATTGTGTTTTTCAATGTGTTGAAGAACTGGTCCTGTTAATCTTGACTAGAACACAATGACACTAGGAGAAGTTCAGAGAGGAGAAAGAAAGTCAAAGCATTGAAAGATTCCTTACGAGCAGTGAAACAGAACTGTGAGCTCTGACAGGAATTTACGAAGTTACGGATGATGTACCTAAGTAGAGAAGGAGCAGTTTCACATTGCTTCTTGTTATCTCGGAGCTGTGGCTGCCCCATCCTTGGGGTGCTCAAGGTCAGATTGGATGGGCCCTGTGCAGCTGAGCTGGTGAGGGGCAGCCCTGCCTATGGCAGGGGGTGGAAACTGAACGGGCTTTAAGGTCCATTCCAACCTGAACCATGAGACGTGGGTTGTAATTCTCCTGTCTTCTGACAACATTTTAGCATCCCATTTTGGCTGAAGCTTACGTTTTATACATCTTACTCACAATTTTATAAGGCCTCATTTTCCATTTAAGAAAACAAAAGCAACAAAAAAAGAGCCTGTATTTTAAAGAAGCAGGCTCAGACTTTTTTCTTTGATTGTACTTGTGCAATCAGGCTGGGTGTAACTGTAGTTGCTTTTGTCCATGAGAAATGTGGGGATAATAAATAGTAATATTTATAACATAGTAATGTATACTGTATGTCAACATTCGAGTACTTCACTGTCCAAATGACCTAAACTTTAAAGTGTTTGTGGAACAAAATGATCCCAGCATTTAATGGTACCTAGACTGATTTTAGGCGCAATGAAAGAAGACATGCTGAAAACATGACTGTGAAAACAAAATTTCTATACTTTTGTTCAGAAAAATATTCTTTTTCTTTTATATTTTTGATTCTTCTGTGTAATTCTAAGCATTTTTAACTTTACTGCAAATACTGTAGTAATAACTTCTCTTAGCTGTTCTCACATCCAAGCACTCAGGATTGGGATCAAGATCTGTTCTATATTCACAGCCTTCATAATCTCTCCATCTCTATTTCATCCATCTATCTCTCCCAGAAATTTCTCGCTTTTATAAGGAGTTCAGTGTCTCACACTAGCAAGTATGCTGTGTACAAAGTGTTTTTCAGGATAAGCTCCTTCAACTGGAAAGTTCTTGATCTATGGGTTGTGTCCAGCTGCTTTAGGAAACAGCACATATATTTCTGATTCAATATATTGCAGTCTTTGTTGAAATCATTAACAATTAGAGCACAACAGGAAACATATGAAAATGATGAAATATGAAATGGGGGTTGGACACGATGATCTCTGGAGGTCCCTTCCAACCCCTACAATTCTGTGATTCTGTGATTCTGATGGAATTTCCTCTACCATTTAAAAATTATATATATATATATTCATTGTGCTGTTCTGGAAAGATGCATGTTCCTTTTGCTGATAGAAAAAGGCTTTTCATATTTTTCCTTTGTGTAATGCACATTGGATGAGTGAGATAGATAGGAAAGAATCATGAATTATTACAAATAAAGACCTCTATGGAACATTGTTTAATGAATTAAAGTGTCAGGCTGCAACAACATCCAGAATATTTTGGAAGCAGTTGATATACAAAGTACTCATAGCCAGCTGACATCAGCTTCTTTCTCTCCTTAGTTGCATCACTGTGGTCTAGACTTAGGTTGGAGCTGCTGAAGTTAAAAATGCATCAGAGAAAAACGGGAAGATAGGGTTTGTTAAATTAGACTTTGGACACAGTCGCAATTAAACAGGGAGACGAAAACAAAGTTCTGACTGAACTTTCAAATTGACTGCAGGATTATAACCAAACATCTGTTCAAGCGGACACAAATCACAGGGTGTGAATCATGCAATGTTTTCTGAGGGCTGGACTCAAGCCTGTGCTGAAGTCCAACCACCTGAGGAACATAAAGGGACCTTGAAGCAGCCTTTAACGTGCAGCAAAGGATTGCCCAAGAATGGAGAAATCTGCAGCTGGCATAAAACTGATGTTGTTATCTCTTCATCAGTCCCTCCGGCCCACAGCATATAAGAGGCATATCAAGGACAAAAGGGAGAGCAGCCAGAATATATTCAGCACTGCAGAGCCTTGCCAGAGTAATGGGACTTTTGGATACCAGGCACTAGCGAAGCACAGATGGGTGTTATGATGGAAGTTCTCTCCTTCCTCATATTTCTCCTCTTAAAGAGAAGCTTCCTCATATTTCTCCTCTTAAAGAGAAGATACCTCAGCTTCCAAGTGCTCTCTGTGTTTTGCTGGGTAGGACTGGCTGAAGGGTTTGCAGCAGGAGAAGGACTGAGCTAGAGCATCTCTGGAAATCTCACGTGCTAAATAACAGAGATGTGTTGCTGCTAAAAATCAACAATTTGTAACCTTGCAGAGATCTTTCACTACATAAAAGTCAGTCTCAATTTTGTTTCTGCTATGGCTGTAATCCAGCTGATTGTTCAGATAAATCAATGAGTCTCATCCAGCCAAAACACAGGTTCCTGGTGAAAACAGTTTGGGTGCAACTGGCCTGGCGGTTGAGCTGGCTGAGTTTGCTGAGTAGAGTCAGGTTAGAGTTCATTTTTCATTCCCCTGAGGATGCACTGAGGTTAGATGGCAGCACATAGGCCTGGGTTTTTAACACTGGGCTCATTTGCTTGCAGGTGTCCTGGCAAAACAGACTGGGTTCTGATCAAGTGTGAGCCTCTGATTGTATTTCTGTCAAATTAACCATAACCCATAATGTATGGTTTTTATGTCAGTTTTTTTGCATAAACATGGGTAATGCCTGATATGGCATGGAATTTGATATATTTGAATAAATAGTGGCCTACTATAAGCCTTATGGGTATCTTCCAAAAATTTTTGAGCTCATTTAAAGTGGGAGAAGATTATATCACTCTTTTGACTCTAGTAACTGTGTTTGTAGGCATCATGAAACTAGACATACTATCTCTAAAAACCACAGGATGGGCTCAACAGAGGCTGGCTGATGGCACCTCGGATAAAATGGCCCACTTAGGCCAATTGTGCAGGGTAATTGTTTACATAACACTAATTTTCTTTGAACAACAAAGCCAATTAACGTGTCCTTTTGGTGCCTGATCACCATTCCCAAGCCACTCTGCTCCCTCAGTTCTACTGTTGCCACAGTTGAGTGTAGTTCTGTAACCATGACTGCTGAAATGACTTGGATAAAAAAACGTTTTATCACTGATGCAGCCCAAACATTGACATCATCACCTACAGGAGGCAGCAAAATCTGAGCTGGAACAAGAATAATTAAATAAGCTACACTTGCCTTTGACTAGTGAAGGTAAACACATTTTTGAACTGTTTCTGAGGTAATCAAGTGTTGCCAAGCTTGCTGTGTCTCATAGCCCTTTAAAAACAGCTATGCTGTTTTGAAAGCCTTGCAGAAAATTGGAAGGTGAGTAGCCAAAATCACAGATTCTGTTGATGTGGTTAGATTGTAGGGTAGTACACCCAGATGTTGCTACTTGAGGGCTTTGGTTACTCCAAGAGCGGATAGACATGGACAGTTAAATGGATTTACACATGCATGGGTAAGTAAATAATAAGCCTATGATAAACTTTGATTTGCTTGGTCCGAAATTTCTATTGTCGTGTGTGGTTTGTTGGTTTTGTTTGTTTGTTGTTGTTTTTACCCTCAAGGCTCTAACTCTATTTCTGTGAATAATTTAGAGGGAAGTTAGAATAGAGTATAATATTTGAGTAAAAATTGTTATAATAAATCTTATCAAGGGTTCGTTACAGCCAGAATTGACTGTAAAGTAATATATCCCCAAAAGGAACTTGTTATAAAAACTCAGTCTTGATGCAGCAGAGAGAAAGGCACACCCAGGGCATTAGTCATTCCATCCTGAAACACTTCTAAGAGAGGTAAGAAGAATCTGCACTGCTGATGCCTCTGCCCCTTCATCCACTGTAGAGGGAGGCGAGACAAACAGCTTAGATGTGTAACTTTTAAAAGGGGAAAGTAAGGAAAGATAAATTCTACTCTTCACACCGTCTTCTTTTTGGCTTACAACAGTTTAGTTTTCTCTCTTTTTGGTGAAAATTTGAGAACTGGAACCTGTATGCACTATGCATTTTAACTCAAATAATTTGCTGTTATCCAAAAGGGAAGTTTGGACTCATGTTACTGCTAGCGTTCAGAAGTTAAAGCTAGCTTTTAACATGCAGACTTATATAGTAAGTAATGATTGTTTCTGCTGTGCACCATCACAGACCTGTAACACAGTAAGTAATGCTGCACTGACCACCGCTGATGCTGAAGCCATCTCTTTACAGCAGTTAATTTCTCATTAAAAATTTCCTTCTAATGGACATTCATTAGAGTGATTCTCAATTTATTGCTTTTGAGTAGATTCCTTAATATTTGGAGGGGAAAATGTTTTTTTTCTTACTTATAAAATGTCACATGTACTTCATACCTATTGCTTCTTGTATTTCTTGAATTTCTTACTGAAGTTGCTTTTCTAGGTAAAACATATTTTGTATGCAGAAAATGTTTTCAAGAAATGAAGAAGGTAGGGACAAAAAAAATTCTCTTTTTTTTCTTCTGTATGTGAATTGCTGCAAGCAATGGGGGTAGATATCTATTTAAGCTGGCTTTAAGTTATACAATTAATAAAAAGAATGGAGAAATAGATAATGAAATTATATTTTCACACTTAGGATAGTAATATGTCATAAAATATACTCCTTCCACAAGCTTTTTTTCCAACGATTTATAAAAAATGATACATTTCGCTTATTATGATCGTTATCGCTTGAGGTAATTCATGTATTGGCTATAGAAAAGGTAAATATTCACATCCCCAGTTCACAAAGTGATAGGAAAATCTTCCTCCTGCTGCTGCCAGCAGAACACCTTCTGATAGTTGGAACTCTGCTGCTCTTCTCAAGATAACAAAGATCAAGTGGAACGGAAGTTCCATACATCAGAAAAAAATATGATTTCTTCAGAAATCTGAATAAATAACCCTTTCAGATCGTGTACACCAGAGCTTTCTCTTCTGCTGTAATGTATCACTGGCACTGTCTGCATAAGGTTATGATTTTCTTTGTTTCTTTCTTCAGAACTGTGACAACTTTCGCTCCCCCCTGATGTCAATCAACTGAAACTCGCTTCAGATTCCTTTAGAAAATCAATACTGTTAGTGAATCGATCAAAAGAGGTCATAATTTCAGTATTTTTCCTCTCCAGTGAATACATGAGCAACGAATTCTTTCTGTCCAGCACATATGGGAGACAAAAATTAAAAAGCAAAGCTACACATTGATATACAAGTAGAATGAGCACATGTATTGAGATGCTACTACTAGCTGTCAGGTATTCTGCTGTCACAAAATTTCACCCAGTGCAGATGAGATACAGGGATGTGTTCATAGTATTACACAGGTGCACATGTGGAGTAACTTCAAATCTGTGTTTTGCTATTGCATTTATAGAATGCCTGTCACTGCAGCACTGCAAGCAGAATTTTAGTGCATTTAATGAAACATGTAAATCAATACAAAGAACTTCAGTGAGAATTTTTATCTGTCAATAGATTTCATACTGATTCCTGCAGTGGGTGACGTGGTTTGCACTTCTAATGGCTTAGTTTGGAAAGTTAAGAGTTACTGAGCACATTAAATTTCCAGTCTTATCTGCACTGAAATTATTTCCAAGATGTCATTGATTCTCATCTGTTTTGCTTAATTGGAAGTTCTGAAGTAATTTTCTCCCTCTCTTCCCCAGTACATATTCAGAAAACATGGTTATTTGCATGATAAAGCACGATATGCAATTAAATTTGACTAGTTAAAGAATTAGTGTAGTTTTAATGTAAATTCAAAGAGTTCTTGTTATATTGCCTACTGTTGCAGAAGTCCAGCACATTTATTTGCAGAGGCATTTGATTAATTCTTTTCCTAGAGACTAATTCTGTTCTCAGCATTTCCTTACATTGCCTGTCTAGCAGCATCTATGGACTAAAGCAGATACTTTCTAATTTGCACAAGGCTGATCCTTTCCTAGCTTGAGAATTGGTTCCGATTTCACAGCAACCTGAGGCAATCCATGGAACAAACTGCAGAGTCCACTGTTTGCATAGGAGGATTTGTATTTGTTAGAAGCTGTGCTTGGGTCAAGCTGCAGTCTAGTTAAGACCTTAACAGAGTGTCTCTTGGTCAAGCTAAAGCTTTTGGATACACCCAGAAATTTCTTGTGATTTAACCCCAAATTCCCACTGAAGCTGTTTATCCCTGTATAACATACTCTTTCTTTTGTACTCCCTGAAATCTCCCTTGCTATTTAAATTATCCTCCTAGATTTCAGTGTGAACTAGGATGTCCTGATCTGAAACCGTGACAAAGATTTTACTGCTGCTACTGAAAATGTAACATCTTTAAACACAGACTTCAACTCCTTTTCCCACCAGCTGAGCACTCACCAACTGGTTTCTTGAGTCCAAGCATGCAAAATTTTCTTATTTTCTCCCTTTCCCATTGCAGTCAGAAGAATGGAAAAAGCTGCAGCTCTTAGTGAAGAACTGCAGCCAGGAGAGCCTGGCCTATGTCAGACAGTGAGAGGAGAGGTCCTTTTGCTCAAAAAAATTCTGCCCAATTGTCCTCCTCAGAAAGGTGGAAAGGCAGCACGGGCTGGACCATTTTCCTGTGGAGACACCTGAAAGCTTCCATTCAAGAAAGGGTGCTACCACCACTCTGTCTCACACCAGTCCGAGTAAAACGCACTCCCATACCTAAGAAATGAATTCATGTCCCTTGGAAGGCTTGCAGATAGCAGGGCTGCATATGCTTTGTCTTAGCAATGGTGTACTACAAACATGGTACAAAACTACATTCAAAATCTGTATTCATAAAGCATACGAAGGCAAAAAATCTACTGCTAACAGGAGGTTTGAATGAGTGGCCATTACTACTTGCAGAGAAATGTTAACACTTTCTTTGTTCTTTTATAACATTTGAACTTATATGGCAAATCATATACTTTTACATTACATTTACTTTTTATTCAGATGATGTTCATTAATTTCCTACCCTTAAAATCTCCTCTCTGTGGATTACTATGTGTGAAGAATGGATACTTCTGCCTCTACTTATACTAGGGTTACCCTGACAAGCTTCATTACATACAAGGAGAAAGGTATGAGATAATGTGGTTATATGTATGAGGCTTAATTAATAATTTAGTGGCATTGCTAATTGATCTCATTATTCAATTAATGCTGGAAGGCTTGTGAAATCCAGTTTAATTTCCCTGTTCACTGAAGTCAAATTGATAGGAATGGGTTTTTATTGCAAAGAACCATCAATATTTACAGACTTGTATATTCACAAACACATCTCAAAGGCTTTAGCCTCAGTATCTTTCTGCACTGCTGTTTGCTCTTTCTTCTCCTCTCAAACTCAGACAAAAAAATTGATATTTGGTCTGCACAGGCAAAAAATAAAATACATTTCATATTCAGGTCTCATTCTGGAAGTTAAATATCATTTTGTCTATTAAAGTGCCCTTCAATAAAATTCAGTTTTAGGAACTGAAAGAAAATTCAGTTCCTATCCTTGTGTGAAACCAAAATTCTATTATAAATAGGCATTGTCTTTGTTGTCTTTCCCCTGTGTCACAAGCTCTCTCTGTTTTAAGTAGTACCCATGTGCACACACACAGCATTTTCAGTAGTTTCCTTTGTTTTGTCCTTGTGGTTTGTATACAACATATATTTTAGACTTTTCTGAATGCTCACCTGTTAAACCTCAAAGCGTACTTGACAAGCAGATCATACAATAATATCATCTGCACTAAAAGACAAAATATATGAAGTGTGTTATAAGTAAGTTGGGGTAATGAAGATGAATTGTAGGAATAGTTGTGTAAATTCTAGATGAGGGGAAAATTGTTAAGGTGTGACACTGGGTATTGCTGTTATTATATTCCTTCATTCTTATTTCAGCCCAGGCAAAACTCTGAGGGACTGCTTGAACTAGTGTCTTAATATATATTGCCCTACATGAGAAGAATCATTTTTATCAACTGGATGAGCAAGCTAGTACAGTTTGTTTGTATTTTCACATCTGTTTGTCTTTTCACATGAGGCATTGACAGTTGCATTTCTGAAGGGTTGTTGCTGACAAATGGGAGGAAATTCCTTGCAAAGGGGTAAGAAAAGCAGACATAAATCAAACTTTGGCTTTTTTTGAAAGAATAGAAGAGATGAGAGTTACACATTTCTTGGAGAGATGACAAATAATCTTTTCACTTTTTAAACACAGCGGGAAGAATGGTTTCTGTGACGTGGAAAGCAGTGCGTATGTAAGAAAAAAGTACACTGCATTTATTGAAATCCAAACAGTCTGAATTTAGATTAAGACAGTTAGGAAGATATTTTTAGAACACTCTGTTTTAGAGGTATGTGGGCATGAGTATATAGGTCAGCTCAAATAACCTTGCAGTTGGCCCAAGTAAGAATATGAACAAGTTCTGTGAAATAGCTGATGCAGACTACTGACTGACAAAAATTTTGCACCACATGGTGAATGCAAGGTAATTTGAGGAAGACTTAATGGGACTGGGATGGTTAGTGGATGGAGCAGGGGTACAGGTGGTGCTTTCTTCTGACCCTTCAGTGGTAGGGAGGGATACTGAGAGGACCAGGAAAAAATGTGATAAATGCATGGCTAACAGGCTGGTGCCATGGCAAGAATTTTGGCTTTTTCAACCATGGGGTGGTTTACTCAGCTTCTGGCCTGATGGTTGCTAATGGAATCCATCTAGGTCATAGGAAGAAACAAATTCTAGTCCAGAAGCTGTCTGGGTTCATCAACATGGCTTTAAGCTATGGCTTCTGCACTCTAGCTACTTATAAACAGTTATGAGATCCCCTCTCAGCTTTCTTTTCTCCAGAATGAAACGTTCCAGGTTTCCCAGCCTTTCCTTGTCTGGAAGGTGCTCCAGAGCTCTTATCGTCTTTGTAGCTCTCCACTGGTCTCTTCCTATGAGATCCCTGTCTTTTTTGAACAGGGGAGCCCAGAACTGAGCAGAGTATTCCAGATCATCCATCTTTCTAGTCCATACCTCACCAGTATAGCCATATGGATATTATGTGAGATCTGATAAAATGACCTTGCTAAAGCCTGGTTTCATGTTCGCTCTTTGTCTAGAGTGGTTTGATCATTTTCTCAGTCCCTCAACACACCTATTGCGTGAATCTCATGTTGATGACAGCACAGGCTGAGCTAGCTTTGGACTGGCTTATTAATGAACTGAGGGTGCAGTGGGACAGAAGAGGACTTGGGACAGACTCTAAGATCCTGCACATGGTTTGCAGCCTTTTAGCACTGCTAGAGTGCACACTGCTTATTCTTTTCATGCAGTTTAATTTAGATTTAATAATTGTAGAGGTTCTTAAAGATCCCATTGAGCACACACTTTGTGAAGCTAATGTATCTGGTTGGTTAGTAGAAAATGCAGAGACAACTGTACACATTCTCCCTTTCAGTTTCTCTTCTTGTGTGTTTACATGATTACACAATAAAAAGACACTCATCAGATGTCAGGAGTTAAGCAATGAAGAAGTGGAAAGGCTGTGCTGAACCTCATAACACCAGGAACCACACATCCTTAACTTCCACTGATGTGAAGTTGGAGCTCAAAAAAAAAACCAAAAAAAAAAAAACTAATCAAAGCTGAAGCTTTACACTTTCATAGATGCTTTTATTGCCTCCTTTTATCAGGTCACATATTTTGAGACAATGGATTTCCTAATTAAACTTGACAGCTAAATTTAAAATAGTTAATTAGTGGAGGCACCAGCCTCGCAGCCTGGGCACAAGTTCAAGGTTTGGAGGACGCTGTTGTGGTTTGATTACAACGTTCTCATCAAGCAATAATGCCTGCTGCTATGGACAGAAATATGAGAGAGAGATTGACTGTGGGGTGGGCTGTGCACTTTGAGCTGAAAGAGAAGGTGAGCGATGTCAATAAGGTCAATAACCTCCTCATAATGTAGCAATCAGGGAACTAATTCTTGGAGCTGCCCCGAATTTCCTTGGTAGACAGCAGGAGTAGGATATAAGGTGCTTCTGAAAAGCAGCACATTTCAGTTATGTTTCTCAACAGAAAAAAGTCCACTCAAACAGCCATATTATACAATAGACTGTATAATTTATATGTATTACATATACAGCAATATTTTTTTCTTCCTATTAACAAGCTCAACGTTAAAGAAATGAATTTTCCTAGGAGAATAAATAAAAACAAAAACATCCAGAGAAGACAAAACCCATAAAAAGCAGATGGTATCACATATAAAATGCCATCAATTTTTATGGTTCTATGTAGAAATGCTGAGATGTCCCCTGCTTCCACATAAATTCTACCTATCAGCCCCATCAGGATACCACAACAGTATTAATGTCTGCAACAGATGATTTTCTACTCAATAATCCAAAAACACTGCAGCAAAGAATCTACAAGGATCTGTGCATGCTCATATATAATATTGGGACTTTTAGTAGGATTAGTGGACCCTATCCCTCTCTGTATCAAAACTAAACTTTCAAATTTCTGATTTTGCGCAAGTTTTCTGCCTCTATTGTCAATGAATGCTCTTCCATGTACCTTATTTATATTTGGAAACCAGAGGTTTAAGCATGTTTAGAAAGAAAAACACCAATCAAAGAGGAAGAACCTTTAGAGATTACCAATTAATCTTTAAAAAATTTTGCCTTTCAACTTTCGATTCATTTTTTCAAGAGCCATCTGTCGCAGCATGGATCTTAACCTGGATTTTCTATTTCTCAGTTCAGCGTTCTGATCACAGAAAACCTGAACCTAAGTGTCCAGGGCAGAAGACTCTATTATCACAGTAAATATATGGCCATAATTAGGTGCACATAGCCCCAGATCAGCATTAGTACTAGAGGCCAAATCTCAGTGTGCTCAGAACAGTTCCAGTGTTCAAAATCCCATTTCAGTATTTCAAAACCAGGTGCTGGAATATCTTGCCAAATATCCAGCTCAAAATTAGCACTGCTAGGCTATACCATAGTATGACTTTAAAAGAATTCAAAACTGGAGCCTGTAGTAAATGCTCAAGAGAAGGATGCTCATGGGTTTGGAATTAACAGTTAATGACAGCTTGCTTCCAGAGGTAGAGCTTGTTAAAGAAAATGGACTACAGCAATTAAAGTTAACAGTATGGAAAATAAAATATGTGTATGCATTCTGCATAGAGAGATTTTTAGGTGTGAACTCCAAAATCTTACTGGGAGATGAATTTCAAGTAGCTGGACACCAGGGGGATTACACTAACCTTTTTCATCTGTAATTTGAGTCAGTATTATTTTTATAACTATTGGAAAGACACTGTGGCTCAATGTGATCTGTGGACACCATTAACTTAAAAACACTGAAAAGTAAACTTCTGTTAATTCCACCTCCTTTGCTGCATCACTATTCATATAGTCAGCTTCAATTGTCCCCTCTAAAATACAGTATTTCTGTTATTACTGCGATTCAAAGTACAATGATATAGAATATGGCCTAATACAACTGGAGATGTAGACATACGCAGTGCAGATAATGCGTTCCATTTAGGCCTTTAGAGTCCTGGGAAGGCCCTCCTGTGCCATCAAACTTTTTTAAACTTCCTGTAGTAATGATGCCATCAACTCCATGAATAATCTCATCCAATTAGTTCTGCTGCACACGCGGATTGTCCCAAATCACTAGGCATTTTTCTTTCTGCAAATAAATACAAACTTGAAGCATATTTAAAAAAAAAATAGGGTAATAATCAAATATTAGATAGATGATCAAATATTTTCAACAGAAGGAGGAACTGAGGACTACTTAACTAGGAAAGCTCCATGAAAAACTGGAAATCTTTGGAATGAAAGTTGACCATAGGTATTTAATATTATAGTTTGTCCAACAGCCTTGCAGTTTTTTTCTGCAATCTATTTGCGTGCCAAATCCTGGACTTTTACTTAGTTTTGATTCAAGTGAACTCACACTGAATTCAGGCAAAAAGCTGGTTATCTGTCTGTGGCAATTTTCTCCCCATCATGTATTACATGTGAAAACGGGAGTACATTTTTACATGCCTTGTCACAAGTCTGACCTTTTGAAAATTAGTCCTCAAAAAATTTGCTCAAGGACACAAAATGAATCAGTCAGTCGTGTAAATTATAATTTACTGCCTTGTTGATTTTGGTCATTTCAGCTTTTTTGTATGCAATACTCCAATCATAGTACAACAGCAGCAACCTAACATCATGTTTGATTAGCATAAACCTCATTTTATTTTATGTCATCTGTCATCCATCTGCAAGGTTTTAATGTCTTATTCTCATCACTTTTAAAGCAGAAAACTTACATCTCTTTCTATAATGTAATTATAGTTCCCTTATCATTCCCTACAGTATAATGTTACAGGGAATTTTCTTCTGCTTCACGTATAATTTCATTTCCTTTTTGATTGGCATTGTGTAGCATTGTGTTTGTCAGAAATCTCCACATTTACATTTTTATACCTGCATGTATTTTCAGTGCAAGAAAATTAAAAATCAGCAAAGTGATTAATGCAAATATTATTTGACTGGGAGATCTTTAAGTCTCTAACCCTTTCTATATGTGACTACTGTATCTACCTGACTCCAGCAAACAAACGAAAAAGCCCATGACCCCACCCGTCTCTTGGGCAAGTAGATGGTCACTTGGCTCACTTTATGAGTGAACCAGAAACTTTGACCTCACCTCAGGTAGACTTGATAAGTTGTCCTAGCATTAAGCATTTGGTTGAAGTTAATCCATACATAGAAGACTGTAGACCAGGTTAGGTGTACAGTTTTTGAATGTCCCATAACAACAGTAAAGATTGATTTGTAAGCCCACTGAAACAAGTGAAAAGACACAACTGCTGTTAAATGACCCTGAAGTACTAGAATAACTGAAAACTCTAGCTTTGTGAGTAGCTGTGTGAGCTTCTTTCTAACCTGATGTGGGGCAACAAGTGTTGATCCCAAAACGCTGTTTCCAATGATGCAATGTTTTATTGAAACAGTGATTACCTATATTGACATTTACCATAGCTCAGACATCAAGCTTCTGATGTGGAACAAGGCAGTGTCTCATGCTGACATGCTTAGAACATCACAACATGATTTCTAAGATAAGCAATTAAAACAGTAATGGCTTAAATTCTTACTAATGTTCAATGGAGGCCTCGGTCTGGTTCCATGAGCAGAAAAGTTGATGGGAGCACACATGGTGTCACGATGGAGTATTTAATGCCCAGTACATGCATCACGATACCTTGTTCATTAATAGTACAATTTCAGCTGAAGTCATTGTGTACCATGGGGATCATATCTTGAGACAGTCGAGAAACTGTACAGAAAACATAGATAACCTCACACAGTTACAGTAGCTGCAACAGGAAGCAGCAGAGTCAGTATTTTAAGAATCTGCCTTTTGACTAAGAGCACCTCATTTGACAATAAGATAACCAAGTCTTTGGCTGGAACAAAGTCAAAAGGACTTCAGAAAAAACCTCTTTCTATGACACCCTTAAAGATGCTATCTCCAACACCATATGCTCTTTCATGGTGCCATGGTTATTATTTGTATTTATCTTTTCCTTTACTCCCCTGGTTTCTGAGCAGTGATCTTCTGCATGTGATTTCAAATGCAAGAATAGAAGAAAAACATTGGAATGCTAACGACAGGAACAATCTTGTATCAACAGATTATATCTGAAATAAGACTAGTGCACATTTTTGTTCTATCTCAATACTAATACTGAATTTTAATTTTAGAGTCCATCTGTTTTTAACCCTGAGAAAATAGAAGGCAGTGGTGTAATTGCTGTCTACAGCTTCATAAAATTTTACGTATTTAAGATAAGTTCATTTTCATTAAAGTATCTGCTGGGTTTTTGATTTTTGATTTTATTTGCTAGTTAGGGGAGACACTAGATTTAAGTAAAGTACCTAGAGCTGGTAAGAGAAAGGAAAGAGGCAAAACGTATTTTTACTAATGAAAATGGAAACTATTGAACTAAATAATTAATGCAGTGCAGTCTAATTTCTTAGTCTAGAACAGCTTTATCTCTTCTGCAAAATCTAAAATACATCCAACTTTCATTTCATAAATAGATACATGTGCTAATTGCAGGTTTCAGATTTTATTATAAGCAGAGAAAATTTTGATGTAGATGTATGCACAAACAAAATATTGATAATCTATAATTAAAAACTTAATTTGTTTTCTAAAACATAAATAAAACCTTACTTGGTAAATGATGGAAGAATTTAACTTCCATGAGGTCAAATTTCAAATGTGGTGGGTGTGGGCATTTGCATACAGCTGTTAATTAAAAATTTGCCTTATTGAGAATAAGAGGGTTTCAGGGCTAGACAGGTTCTTCTCCTTATAATTCTTTTGCATTCCCTCTTCACTTCTTGTTGAGTTTAGCATGGATACAGACAGAAACCAAGCATAAGACAGCAGGGGGTGAATGCCTTAATGTCCATCCCTTTCAGGGATTTATAGGAATTTCTCTTCCTGTTCCCTCATCATTCTCAAAGTCCTGCTTTCCTCAAACTGCAAAGTTCCCATACCTGATTAAGTGAGGACAAATCCTTGTAGTTTGTGGCCCTTGTCACTCTCCTCCTAGGCCTGTGCTGCCTATGATCCAAGGCCAGGTCTGATTCAGCACACCTGCATAAACTTGGCTCATACTCCTAAGTAGACTGCAAGATGGAGAGAGAGCTGAGAGAAAGCACGTACCCTGGAGCCAAATGAGATAAGAAAGATAAAACTGCAGACAGAGGTAAGATTGTTGGCATGGAGGTAGACAGCAGTTCATAAGGAAAAATATTGACAAGAAAAGATATAACATTCTAAGAAAGAAAAGAACTAGGAAGCTGCCAGCTCAGCTACTTCAAGGCTCAGCCCATTCCAAGGAGCAATAGAGATCAGCCTTTCTCCATTTGGCTGACAATTGCTCATCCAGCAGACTGTTTAGATGTGGTAAGCCAATTAATGCCTAACCTAGTAGTTCTCATCAGTGCTAGCTATTTATTTTATGTAATAGGGAACAAGTAACTATGGAGTCTCTTCACATGTGGTAAAAGTTGCCTGATCAAACCTGAGAGGACAAAGGAGGAGTTTTACCCCTACTTTTATTTTCATATTACCCACATAGCTCCCTTGCCATGGCTATCTACTGTCAAAAGCCTGCTTTCCTTCTACAAGCACGGACTATCCATTCAGGTCTGATCAGTAGATTTTGAATAAGTATCATTCCGCCTTCCTTGTCTCTTGACTAAATGTACCTTGTTTTCATTAACTAATGGATGATCATAATTTAAAGACTTCTATTTGATTCCTTAGTTACAATGCTACTGTAAAATACTCCAGATTTAACCAGGCTAGTGATACCAAAACTGTGATGAACGAAACAAAATAATGTTTTCTTTTTTGAACCATATATAAAGATTTTCCAATCTATGTTTTCCACTAGTATTTTTAAACAACACATTCACATAAAGATTGCAAAATAGAATCAACCTATTTTCTAAATTTTCTTGATAGATTGAACTTAACACTGACAGCTCAGTGCATTCTACTTGATTTTTATTTTTGTTTTTTTCACAGAACAAATTATCATTTTGTTAATATGAATTTAGCAGTGAATGTCATCCAAGCTGTATTCCAGTGATGAAGAGAGATCAGAGATGTCAGGCTGTTGATGCAGATAAACATGAATATTACATTCATTTGAAGTATCTAAAGCAATTGAATCCCTTTTTGGTTAATGTAATACTTGCACTCAATCTTTATTGGTGTAGGAAAAATGTGAAGAAGGGAGCTTTTCTCCCTTTGTCAATCTTACCACTTATCAGAGACTAAAATGAGTACACGTTTTTTTACTTTACTTGATAGGAAATGGCATAATCTTTTCTGGCTAGTGGATTATCAAAGAGTGCCCCTTCTACTACGTAGCCTCAATGCTTTATTCATTTGTCAAAATGAGAATGCTAAGG
Organism: Lagopus muta; assembly: GCF_023343835.1. NCBI lineage: Eukaryota > Metazoa > Chordata > Aves > Galliformes > Phasianidae > Lagopus > Lagopus muta. The sequence continues at coordinate 21,072,354 of NC_064439.1, forward strand.
AGCACAGTGTAAGGAATTGCTCTCATCCATCTTATTTTTTAATAAATGAGCAACAAAATATGCATACAGGATGTGTACAGTATTGTGTCCAAAACACAGAATTATTTATGAAAACTCACCTGATAAGACACAACGTATTATAAATGACTTCAGAAGGTGGTGAGAAGGAGCTTTGGGCATGTGAATAAATAGGCCTGCAGGGATTTGAGATAGCTTTTCTCTTCCGCTTCTCATTTTGATAAGTAGTATGTATAATCTGAATCCTAAGAATACCTTCTTTGCAGACCATTGTCAGCAGCTCCAAAGAATCTGTGTATTTGAAGACTGACTGTAAGGTAGCTTTGGAAGGCATACCATAACACGTGTGCAAAAGGCTGTTGAATGCAGTACATGTTCTCATAATTCAAGTCAGTATCAGCCTTCGTGGAATGGCATCATTTGCTTATGTGGATATGGAATTAAGAATTTAAATGTTATTGTATACATTCAACTACAGGAAGGTTGCCAGGAGTATTTAAGGAAACATATGTAATTATTTGGTAAAAGAGGAGAATTTCTATTGTAAAGAATACTCAGTCAAAAAGTTAGAAATACTAACCTAGGTTTTATGTCTGATTTTCTTAGACGCTGGCATCCTTGGTGAAAATACTAACACAACCAAAACCACAATTACAGAAATAAATAACAAAGCAAAATCTCAATATACGTAGTGTGCTATCCTATGAACTTGATCCAAAGACCTTGCTGAAGATAATAAAGACCTCCTGACTCATTTTATTTCTAAGTGACTTTTGCAGTCAGATCTTCATCCAAAGGTCCTCTTCCAAAAGCAGCTTTGTAACACTGGCTATACTGTTAGCTAACAAACCTACCAATGACTCACTGATCTGGCTTCTGTATTACAGGTAGTTTGCATTAAAAAATTCAGAATCTTGAAATCCTTGTAGGAATGGATAAAATTAATACATATCGAAGTACCTGTCTTGACTTTGAAATACTTGAAATACTGCTATAAAACCACAGGTTTAATCCTGTTCCTCCTAGAAGCAGGAGAGTAGCCCACTGGCTTTGCAGAAGGTGTTTGTTGTATATTATATCAGAGGACAGGTGTTGATATTCCTCCCACTGATCCCATTAGTATAGAGTCCTCACCTTTGCAACTTTAGATTCTTCTGTTCCTTGATTATCTTTCAGTTTACTTTCTGCCTTTAAATTCTCAGATATTCTCTTTAGCTGCATTTTTACTCAGTATTTGAAGCAATGGAAGATGCTGCTAGGAAAACTTATGCCTCCACATATAATTATGAAATGTGGAAACCAAGTTTTGGGAGATTGCTGAGATAAACTCAGTCAGTTTAACATGAGCAGGTGTATAGGGAATTCAGCATGTTACTGGAGAGAAGGAGGTGTGCCTACGTAGTAAAGTCATGTAAGTAATAGCCTCAGCTTTGCTGAGAGAAGTAAGGAGTCACTGGAATCACCATCCCTTTCTACCCTGGGTGTGTTGCACGCTATGTATGGAAAGTGATCAGTGCTTGTGATTTACTGTGATAATGCTGTACAAAATCTGTAGCCACTATGCAGGAAACTATTCAGTAACAGAATTCTTCTAGTTTTTGTCTTCTTTTTTTTTCCCAAGTTGGTTCTAAATAAAGCTGTTTCTCAATAATACTTGAAAGTTTTAACTACATGCTCATATTAGGTTGGGGATATAACTTTCTACCAACGCAGCTAACCAGTGATATCCACTTTTCTTTTGCTTAGGCATCTTTTCCTTCCATATCTGAATACAGCTCTACCAATATAAACCTCCTTATACCATGTAAATAATAGTTGTACTTTTATAATTGTACCAGAAGAAAAAAAACAATAAATTTTTTAGTAGCTTTAAAGTGAAATTTAACAATTTTTTCAAGCAGTTCTCTGGTTTGAAAAAAAGAGACTTGTCTAAGAGAAGGACAAGTAGAAAGGTTCTTAACAATTTGGGTATCAAGTTTTGGAGTGTGGATGCTTAAAGATGGTTTGGAGGAATGTTTTTATTTTTATTTTCTCTAGCTTTTATGGGGGAAAAGAATAGTATCCCACAGGTATTTTGCAGCGTGTAGAAATGTCTGGGAAAGTCCAATACAACTACATTGATCAAAGTTGCTGAAAGGCCTTAGATAAACTTATGACATTAAAACTGACAAGGACCTCTGGGTCAAGAAAGCTGTGTTCACCTGTAGGAATTAATAGCTCTAATCTAAGTCTAAAAAAAAATGTTTTGGCCACGGTCTAAAATGGTCATCTTCATTTAGTTTTGACATTATACTATAATACTATTAAAATGAATAATTCAGATCAAACTTTTGATTGAGTCAGAGTATTCAGAAAGTCAACAATAATTATAGAACTGTCATTACATAGTGAACATCGGTGCTACATTTTGAAAGAAACTTATTGTAAAGTATGATTTAAAAGTCTTTAACCTGATCCTATTAATTAACAAGCAGCCCAGCTACAGTTGAGTTTCCAGTGGGATGATTTTCTTACAGTGAGTAATTGCAAACCTCCATCTTAAAGGCTGGTTGGTGAAAATGCAGAATGGGAATGTGAGCTAGCAGAAATCAGGCATAGCAGATAAAGGGAAGAGAAAGGACAAGGTTCCAGATAAGTTCTGTGTGTGCTGAACCTGAAAAAATCAGATACTCTGATGTGCTGAGGCTCTGAAGTGGTTTGTGATTATGTTGGCAATAGAGTGGTCAGTTCTAGAGCATTTCACTGCTAGATAAACTAGTAGTCTGCGTAGAATTTAGAATTAGGAATGAGAATTGTCTTAACAACAAAGCAGTGGGTAGCAGTAACTGACATCTTGAAGAGCACTGGGGAAAGCTCGTGCTGTGGTACACTCTTCCGATTTATAAATGTCGTATCGACTCTAAATTACTCAGTTGCATCCTTCAGTTCAAATCACGTTGGTTTACATCTTAAAAATTCTAAAAGCAACCTCCACATATAATCTAACTGATTGTTGTTATATGTTTCAATCCAGAAATCTTCCTTGTACATTTTATGTCCTTCTATATGCCTGAAATTCTTGCTTTCTGTGCCAGTTTTGAGTCACTAAACTGGGAAACAGGCAAATTTTTAACTTCCACTCTTTGAGATTTTTTTTTGAGTGCTAAATATTGAAACTATGATTAGCATAGTCTTTTAAACCTTCGTATTATCCTTACGAATGCACAGGATGTACACAAAGCAGAGCACTACTGTGTGATAGTGTGTATCACCAGCATTTTAACTTACAAGTTCTTTGTTTCAAAAAGGGTTAAAAAAAATTTCCAGTAGCATTTCAGCTCTATTCAGAATTATGAGTTTCTATTTCTCTATCAATATATTATCTCCCTCTTTGTGTATTATCACCTTATAAAAGATCTCACTGTGATGCATTTAACACTTGAAATGGTGACTGAAGAGTGGAAGTTGGTGACAAGTGACGTCTTTCATGATCTGTACCAGAGCAAAAGGAACAAGAGAAGAATGACTTGAAGCAGTTATTCCTGGGATGACATTATGTATGTGCATGGGTATAGAGAGACGTAAATCATATACATATACATATACATATACATATACATATATATACATATACATATATATATATATATATATATATATATATATATATATATATATATATATATATATAATGTATTTACATTGTCATATGAGGAATAATTGGTTAGGCATACGTATATCAGTGTGTCTTAAACATACCCCAAAGCACAATTCCATGTTTTGGAGCCACCTGTGCACCTACTTCATGTACTGTTTAGCTCCAAGAATTTAGTATAATACTAAAGTCTGTGATAATTGGAGTGTTTGATGGGCTGATGATGTAGTATGAATTTAATCAAGCAGCAGTATAAAGAGGGTTGGGTAACTTGGCTCTCAACTCATGTAGGCTATCTGAATGGAGTTACTAATATCATTTTTTTTTACTTCTTTCCTCTCCGTGCCAATTGCACCAACAATTTGGCATGCATAGTAAGAAGTTATTATCGATTCTGCAGCAGCTTTCCTGTTGCATGGTGCAGATAGCACAAATCTTGTTAACAGTCTGACAAAATATAAATGGTTTCATAATAAACTGCCACCCCTTTAATATCTCAACAACTTCAGAAACGTTATCTGGCAACTGCAGGGGATTAAATTTATGTCTTCAGAAGGCCAAAATTTAGCACCATGCTTGCATAAATCCCTCTCCCCCACCCTGACTCTGCAAAGTAGTTTTCTGTTTATTTTTTTTCTTTTTTCTTTTTTTTTTTTTTCCCAAAGTACGAAGCAGTAATTAAATTTAATCTTCTGTATCAAATACAGGTGTGTCTATCCATTTAATTAGGTGGGGAATGTGGTAAAGCATAGCTTTTAAAAGTGATAATACTTTACAAGTTTTAGGGGAATCAGTAAAATTAAATCTAGTACAAATTCTTCATGACTACTGATGTTAAAATTATCTCACATATCTCACAACCTTATGCATACCTTGCCAGTGCGTGTCCTGGTGTAAGGGACCAGCATCAGATGCACCTGGTTCACCTGGGCAGCAGTATGGCATAGGAGAGCCATGGGCTGGAGAGCACAGGTGTCCTTAGACAGGACAAAGAACAGAGTGAAATAGTTCCAATGAATATTGCAAAAGGCTCCAGCGAGGAAATCTCTATGGAAGAGTTAACAAAACAGATGCCAGATGTGGTGCGTAAATGTAGGCTCCTTGTGTGCCATGACAGTTGGCTTCAAACCATTAAGTGAAGAATATTCCCAAAGTGTGAAACTGACTTTTCCTTTTTGTGTGGAAACTATTTCATCACTAGGAAGATGAACACGTGAGTCCTTAGAGCAAGGATGTTGTGTGTTGTATTAATGCTGAAATATGACTGTGGTTGTAGATGCCCTACTGCTTTGCAGCTTCAGACCTTGACTATCTTTCACCATATAAAGAGATTCTCAGTACGTTACAACTCAAATTTGTCATGTTCCTCACTTGCATTCTTTAATATTTTTATTATACAGACTTTAAGTATGGCAGGAGATGACATTGGTGCTTTAAGAATTCTTGTCCCTTGGGAAAAGGAGGGATAGCAGAGCCTGTGATGTTATTTGTGGCAGACAAATGCTCTGTGAGCGTACGTGCTTTGCCACTGCAGAGAGACTGCTTACAATATGAGATTGAGCCTGCAAAAAAAAAAAAAGAAAAGAAAAAAGAAAAAAGCTTCTTTATGTTTGAATGGCTGCTTTTTGTAGGTAGTCTACAGGTTTTTCTGTTTTGAGCTGATATTGTGGCTTTAACTTGTGGAATGGTGCTTTATTTTGAATTTTCACACTGAGATCAATAGAACTGTTTAGGGAGCGTAACTCATCTTAAACAGGAGTGTCAGAATCTGCTGACGCTCTTGGCATGTAACTGACCATCTAATTTCCAGGCACTGTTTTGCCATCATGCATTTTACAACTTTTAGAACATGAGAACAGGAATAAGCAAATAGCAAGAAATAGCAATTTTTCTTACTCTGTGTGAATGCCCTTGTTTCCATCTCAGAGCAGGTATTCATGTGAAAAATAGCCCTTCAGCAAACATTTGTGTGAACAAAAGGCCTGTTTGTATGAATGCTTATAAATAACAAATTGTAAGAATTATAAACACTGTTGAACTGAATCATCACTAAGCATTCAAATGAGTATTAGCAAACACTGAGCAGAGAAAGCTGCATTTAGGATTTTCTTGCACAAGGAATTTCTTACCAAGCAAAGAAGACATTTCAGGTAGGTTGTAAGGGCAGAATAGTCAGTCATTGAGAAATGTGTAAAAACGTTGTTGACTTCTGACCTTGAATAATTGGGAGACTCCTCCTCTCCCTCCCCCAGCCCCCCACTCCTGTATTTATTTATTTATTTTTTTTGGAGACTCCCACTTCTTCCACACACTAGCAGAAAATGCACGCTCTCATCTGAAATCAGTGCTACCTAAGCACCTCCAAGAGCCAGGCAATGGTTAAAGGGTTTTTGACAATCCTAAATACATGGTTTTTTTAGCTAGTAGATGACTGACTTGCGTCTGCTTCTGTGCAACTGCACTGCAGTTTAGGAGCAGAAATGGAGGAAATGAGTATGATAATTATGTCACTTGAGGAGATACCTCCAATCCAAAGGTAATATGTGTTCTGTTTCTTCTCTAAGAATATGACATCTCTGGAAATTTTGTTACCTTTAGGTCAAAAGTAAGCTAGACTATTTCTGACTTGGTTTCCAAGGGGACAAAAATGTTTCAGACTAGGAGGATGACCAATTCTATTCTGGAACTAAATCATGTTTTTGACTTTTAACAAAGAAGCTTCTTTTACTTAGCAAGCCCTGCTAGATGTGAAAACCCATGCACTGCGATTCTAACATGAGCTTGCCAGACTTCTCAAAATTCCTTTTGTTTCAGTAGGCCTCAGTTCTTCCCAGTTCTCCTGGTCTATGTTGATGCTAGTGAACTAAAAAACCAAACAACAAAGTGATGACGCAATATTCCATACAATTCATTGTTGGCACATTCTTTAACACAGTTCTGATCTAGGCCAATGAGAACTTACCATCAACTGAAACCTGAACCTTAATTCAAGTGCATTGGTACAGTCTCGGCTCATTTCCAATAGGAAAATGGAAACTAATCAGACTAAGGGAAACATCAGCAAAGTCCGTTCCATGCCATTTATTCTCAAAGCTAAAGAACTGGTAGATCTTAGATTTCTTTTTAAATATAAATAAATCTCAAGACATCTTTCTCTGCTACTTCAGCTCTTAAATTGTCCATAGGGGTTCACACAACTGGTATGTGGGCAACAGCTGTCACAGCAAGACTACAGGTGATTTTAAGACACGCATGAAGCAATGGACTCTGTTCCCCAGCAGCGTCCCCTGAGAGAACAACCAGACTATAACACTCTGCCTAAACGTAGTGAAGATTGTGTAATTCTGTTGTACAATTTCATTCAATAAAATTTCTGTATTGAAATGAAAACAGTTTAGAGCAGAAGCAAACTCGTAATTTTGAAGTTGCTAGATAGGGCTTATTTATCTTTGGATTAACTCTTGCATACGCAGAAGAAAGATAAAATATCAGGAGTGGTTGAACTGATATTAGAGAAGTTTTATTTGCAAGAAAAGAAATTTGATTAACTATATTTGTCAATGTTTTGCAAAAGGAAACAACTCTCCTTTATTTTAATTCATCTTTGCACAGATGGACAATTAGTTTCATTGACAATATCTCCTGCTTCCAGCAGAAGCCCCTGTGTATATGCAAAATAACTATGTGGTGATGGTTTTGAACCATCACACAGAATACGTGCATCTTGCAAATTCTGCAGATCGTTAGATTAAATTGTCAGTTGTATTGTGAGTGAGCAAGTAATGATGTTACTTCACTTATATCAATAAATTTAAACAGTCTTGGAAATTGACCTGTTTACTCAGGCTGTTGAGAGAAAATATTACTCAAGGGTTTTCCTCTATCTCTTCCAGCTATGGTTACATATTAACTACTCCATAGTCAGCAGTGAGAAATGAAAGAACACTTCCTGAAAATTAATCTCTTCATATGACTTTTAACAGAGCTAACTGATCCTGGGAGTAGTTAGGGGAGTTTCAGGAGTAGTCTGTAAACACATCAGCTTTGGCAGTGCAGATGCATTTATGGGCACGGGTGGGAGTTTTCTTAGAAAGGTGCCCTAATGCTTCACTTTAGCAGAGCTTGTCCACAAGAGAGCACAAGATTGTAGAGTCATAGAATGGTTTAAGTTGGAGGGGACCTTAAGGATTGTGTAGTCCCAACCCCCTTGCCATGCGTGGTGTTGTCAGCCACCATATCAGGCTGCCTAGGGTCCAAAACAATCAGGCCTTGTGGGCATCAGAATACGATTCATCAGAGTATAAACCTGTCTGCAGCCAAAATGAGATGTTTATGGGCTTGTCCACTTGAGGGAAGAAAATCAGTGTCCGTAATATTCTAGATGCTAATGAGAAAAACGTATTCTCCGTTCACCAGGGATATTCTATTACAAAATTACCAATTATGTATATAGATGTTTTTGTAGACAGACAGACTAAATTTTTAGGTAAATTGAAGTTGTGACTAAATAATTCCAGTTCTGTCTATCTGCTTATTAGTGAGATGATTCCAATCCAAATTCAGAGCCCTGAAATCTAGGTTCTCTATAAAAATACAAAAGGAAAAAATCTTCTGATGGTACATATGCCTCTCCATTTTAAGAAGCCTAAGTGATTTAATTTACACAGCTAATGCACGTAAGATGAATCTCATTCTGTCCTATATTAGCCCTTTGGACTGGAAAGATAGTCAGACTTACTTATTATTCTTACTGTTGAGTGGTGTTTTACTCTAACATTTTTTACAAATTAGAGTCTTACATAATTAACCTTCTGATTCAGAGATTATAAAAAAGGGATTTATGCATACAAAACCAGATAAGAGCCTTGAAATAATGAAAACTAGCCTAAAATACTTAGTACAAGTTGTTGCTACTTCTGAAGATATCCCAAGAATGAGAATGCTACAACTGGAGAGCTGCTGCCTGATGCCTGTTGTAAGGCACTTTTGCTATTTAACTAGCTGCTGTAACAACAAGGGAAAACAGGCCCTTGCAAAAGAGGTTCTTCCAAAGTAGTGCATTGCATTTGGTTCACATCGTGGTGAAGCAAAGCCAAGAAGCTGGGTTATGAGAGCTACCAAATGAGCAAACACCTTATTCTCCTATAAAGACGCTACTTATTCTGCATTGTTAGACTCTAGGCAAAACTCTGATACGTTGGTCAATCTGCAGAGGTCTGTTTTCTGATTAAGCTTGCAAAGGCAGCAAAAGCTGCATGGATACTTTGTAATATGCAAAGATAACTTGTTTAAAAACTATGTCTTGATTCACAGTATTTAATATTACATAATCTGTGGATTCAAATTACTAATATCAGAGTTTTATTTAAAGCACCAGGAAAAAAAAACCAACACACAACACACCAACCTGATGTTATCTTTTGCTTAAGTTATGTATTCACAGTAATAAAAAGCGATCCTCCTTTCCCAATGTGAAATTATATTGCATCGTGAATCATTCAGCATTAAAACAAATCAGGCATTGGATAAAAGTTAAGCTTCATGCTGGGCTCTAATGGAGGAGGAGTATTCAAGACCAATTCCCCTTAAATTGCCCTTCTGTTAGACACATTAAAGTAATTCCCACACTTGTGCAGACTTGATAGATCATGTTGCCTGCAAAAGTTTGATTTTTTTTTTTTAGTAGAATGTATGAGGTTTAAAGCTTTTCATCCTTAGTTCTCAATGTGATGTAACACTTTTTAGAAAGTTAAGAAACATGTTATTTTATTTTTAATCTAATCAGGTGCAGAACTCTATAGAAAGCTGTCAGTATTATTCCAAAAGTTTTACAGTATTCAACCTTCAAGCAAGTGTAATTTAAGCAAATATTTATTGGTAGCGATTTATCTTTGTTGTGAGAGCGCACTCAGGAGGCCTTGCCTGAAGGCATTTCCTGAATTCCTGAAGTCTCTGCCCCAGTGAGCTCACAGTCTTTAAATGCTACAGGAAAGAGTGAATACATAGTCAAGTTGGAGAATGGTTAGAGCACATTAAATGTGTCTACAGTAGGTAAACTTGTAAAAATACTGGTCTCGATGGTCACAAGCTTATTCTTTAGAACAAACCAAATAGGATTTTGTCAGGAAAAATATGCTGGAAGAGTTGCTACTAAATTGTTGAAAAACTTCAGGGGAAAAATAAACTCCAAGGCAAGGTGATTTATTTTTAAGTCACTTTTGGCTGCAGAGAAACAAAAAGCAAAGATTGCAACCATGAGAGTTAACAAATTTCTTTCTCCTTCCACTGAAGCTGGTAGCAAACTCCCTTGATCCAGTAGGAAAGTGACTCAGTTCTTGGGTACTGGGTTGGTTGTTTTTTTGTGCCTAAATTTGGTTTGCTTCACAAAGCACTGCTAGTGATCAGATAAATACACAGGTTGTCTGTGGATCTGACGCCAAGCTAATTCCTGGCAGTCATACTGACAACATGATATTCTTCAGCAGAGTTTATGGACAAAGCCTTCTGATCACATATTTCCCTTTTTGTAGTGATTTAAGTGCAGACTGCAGCCAAGTGAGGTCTTTGTATAAAGTGATCTCCCATGTGCCACACTTTGAGGGAATTGGCAGCGCCTCTTACTGCTGCTTCGTGAGCTGTATCATTGGCACATTCTTCCGTGTCACAAGAAAGAACAAAGCTTTATTAGCAAAATATAATTGCAGCTCACTGTATCTTGGGCTCTGGCTCAACTTCTTGGCTATATCTCAGAAATATAGAGGAAGCTGAGGAAGTGGCTCTGGCCTGTTTTAATTTGCTCCTGGGCAGGCAAGCACTAGCCTTGCCCATTTTATCTGGCCACGGGTATTACTCTTCCCATATGCAGCTTCCCAGTTAAATTATCTTGAATACCATCACACAGAGGAGCAAATATGGCTCCAGGCTTCCAAGTCTTCTTTCTTTGTGGAAAAATACAGCAGAATATATGATATTCACCAGAATGTGCATGTGCAGAGCTGGGGTAAAGAAGCAGTGCTCCAGCTGAGCCTTGGTATGACAAAGAAATACATGCAGCAGGAGAGGTTGGAGTTTCTCCTTTGGACTAGTGATTGTCAGCTGCCTGGTGTAATCAAGGTTTACAAGCAGTAATCTGGGCTACAGCCACTCAGCAGGCCTTTTGAAGGGCTAAGAGTGAGATAAACCTGGCTCGCTGGCCAGCTTGGCTGAGTTCTCCTATCTTGGTTGCTCACTGTGCTGCTGCTCTGGGGCTTGCTGTTGCCTTGTCCTGTACCAGATCCCATTTCTTCCTTCTGGTGACTCTGCTTGGCATCATTCCTAATGCCACAGTACAGTCTAGGGTGAGCTTCAGGCATCAGAAACAATCAGCCACCTGTTGTTGGGCTCATCTGTAACATTATGGGAGCTGAAATAGCGCTAGCGACTTGATACCGAAACAGAAATGGGAAAATAGCTTTATAGAAACTCAAGATTACCCAGTTTAAGAAAATAATGATATTGTTCTCATTAATACACTAGAGAGATATTTTAGCTTTTCACTGACCTGATAATTTCTCAAATCTCCAAATGGTATTTTCAACTATTTTGAGGGTAAATGAAAAAAATCTATGCTTTTATATATTAATTCTCTTACGTGTGCATTATTGTACTAAAATATATTTTCTTCTCATTTAAAATATATCAGTAAAAATTCTTGTGTTTTGATAAACCTTAACATTCGCTCAAATGGAAATTAGAAACTCTAAAAGGAGTGTTTGCAATACATTTTAATTTGAAGTGTTGACTCTACTAGAGACAGAAAGTCAGCTCAGAATGGGTAAGCAAGAGTTTGTCGAGATGTGTCATTTTTCTGCACTTATCTATTAAAATTAAAATTTTCCTGGCATTCCATAGCAAAGGAATTGAATAAATGTAGCACCATTAGCATGGTTGTATTAAATTACAATCATTTCCCCTTTTGGTTTTATTTAATGTTTCATTAATTACAACAATATCATTAATATTTTGTGTTGAGACTAGTCTATGCAGCATGTTTTTCTCCATCAGCTGAATTTGGCAATGCTGTTCCATATTGTCTGACATGAGCAAAGCTGTAAAAGCATAAATGTTTGATATTGCTCTGCTGGGAAATATATTTCTACTTAGCTGTTTTTCCAAGCTATAATGGAAGAGCAATTCTCTATTATTTTCTTCCTTTTTCTTTTTTCTTTTTTTTTTTGTGACAAATGACAAACATAAGCTTGCCTTACTATTCCATTAGTGGCTTAGTTAAAATGGTTAGCCAAGTTGCTCTTCCTTTTTCTAACATAACCTATTCTCCTGCTTGACCAACCTGATCTTTGACAGGTGCACTGATCAATTGGTAAAAACTAGCCAGAGGACTGGGCCCAGAGGGTAGTGGTGAATGAAGTTAAACCAAGCTGCTGACTGATCACAAGTGGTGTTCTTCACGGTCTGGTACTGAGGCCCAGCCTGTTTAATATCTTCATTGATTATCTGAGAGAGGGAATTGATTGCACTCTCAGTAAGTTTGCAGATGACACCAAGCTGAGGGGAAATATTTAGCTGTCTGAGGGTAGGAAGGCCCTCAGACAGGGGGATCTGTACAGGCTGGATCAATGGGCTGAGGCCAGTGGAATGAAGTTCAAGAAGACCAAATGCTGGCTCTTGCATTTTGGTCACAATAACCCCATGCAGCGCTACAGGCTTGGGAAAGGGTGGCTGGAAGGCTGTGCAGAGGAAAAGAATACGGAGGTTTTGGTCAATGCTTGGTGACCAAGAAGGCCAACAGCATCCTTACTTGTATCAGAAATAGAGTAGCCAGCAGGAGCAGAGAGGCAGTTGTCCCCTGTATTCAGCACTAGTGAGGTCACACCTTGTGTACAGTGTTCAGTTTTGGGCCCCTCACTACAAGAATGATATTGAGGCCCTGGAGCATGTTCAGAGAAGGGCAACAATGCTGGTGAAGGATCTGGAACATGAGACTTATAAGGAGTGGCTGAAAGAACTAGGATTGTATAGTCTGGAGAAAAGCAGGCTCGGGGGAGACCTTATTGCTCTGTATAACTATCTGAAAGGAAGTTGTGGTGAGGTGGGGGTTGGCCTCTTCTTCCCAGGTAGGGAGACAGGATGAGAGTGATTCAAGTTGCACCAGGGTAAATTCAGGTTGGATATAAGGAAAAAAATTTGTTCTCTGAAAGAATGGTCAGGCACTAGAGCAGGCTGCCCAGGGAGGTGGTGGAGTCACCATCCCTGGAGATGTTCAAGAACCATGTAGATATGGTACTTAGTAACATGGTTTACAGTGTTGGAGGTAGGTGAACGGTTAGTGTAGGTGATATTAGAATTCTTTTCCAACCTTAATTATTCTATGATTCTTGGGGTCCAAAGTTCCAACTTAGAGCTCAAAGACCCCTTTTCCAGGTTCTAAAACCAAACTTTTGTGGCCACTCTCCTGATTTTAGGTTCCAAACCTTTTTCCAGGGCATAGGGCCTCAGTTTGGGGTTCAGAAAATTATTCTCAGGGTCCAAATGCTCTGTTAGGGTCCAGACTCTCATTTCAAGGAACTGGCCTTCCTTTTCAGGGCACAAATATTTCCTAAAGCTCTAGACTCTCTTGACAGCTAGAAAGTGTAAAAATAGGCTTCATTTTACACATCACATCCTAGCTGTTAAGCACTAAACCCTTATTTTCAGAGTCTGGAGCCTATGTTTGGGCTCCAAATTGGACAGGCAATCCACATTAGTTGCAACATGTGTTAGCTTGTCAATGGGGCCAAATAAACCCTGTCCTTTCCATTCAATGGGCCTGGAAAGAAGAACAACCACATAAAATAACATGTAACATGATGATGCTGAAAGTGGAGCAGTCAGTATGAAGAAGCACTGCAACATATAAAAAGTCAAAACTACTATGTAGATGGCTTTGTCTCTTTGCCGTTTCATTCTGGCCAGAAAATTATCTGGTGCAGTATTTTTCTAATGGATAATGTGATTGAAACACATTCAAAATTTTCCAGAAATGTTGTCAGTGGAAGTTATCCTTCTTATTTTTTAATGGAGAACAGTGGAGTAAAACATTTGATTTCTGGTGGACTTTGTTCATATTGGAAGGTACTGGTGAACTGATCCGAGGTGTTAACTTGGATGTACTGCTCTCCGAAGATGCATTAGTCTCTGAAAAATTTATTGTACAATTCTATTATCCCTCATTGAAAAGGTTCCTCAAACAATTAAATTTCCCAAAAGCTCTGCAAGGTTCCTTCTGCTCAGGATCCAGAATTGGCCATGGTGATGCTACCCAACATACAGAGCCTTGGGCTCCTGGACATACAACAGTGCCATTTGGGAAGTGACTTGAAATGGCACACTGGGATGAATTCAGAGCATGCCAAGTCATCTAATCTGGGATTTCCAGAGGAAAGTTCACTTTTCCATGAAGAGTTCCCAAAAATCTAAGATCACAGACCAACATGGGATGACAGCAAAATTTGAAGTTCCTGTGGTGCTGTGAGCAGGGTAAGCTTTGAAGGCCTTGGAAGGTGGCATCACAGGCTGAAGGTTTGTTGGTAGGGAAGAAAATAAATTGATCTCACCACCTGTTGAGAAGAGCATCAGAGGAAAACAAAGCATCCTCCTTCTATGCAGGGAATTGGACAGACAAGAATCAGCAGCTTGTGTGACAGCTGGTGCTACTAGTTGACCTGGAGGGCAACACCGGTCTCCTTCCCACTGCTTTGGACTAAGCTTCAATTAACTGCACAGTAAAATGCTCTGAGCAACAGTCTGTAAAACATCCCAAGATCCAAGTGCTGAGGCAATTTTATTATAAGTGGTTAAACTAAAATTGAAGCAGAGGGACAATATTATTACAGTTTGGGATCTCTGATTCCAATTGGCTTTTGCTGGAAGCAACGATGATGTATTTTCTGTGAACAGTTGAAATAAGAAACAGTAATGTTGCTCTCCTTGTCACTCCCCATGATTAACTTATTTGTTTGCTTTCACTTTTTTTCCACTAGGGAGTTCAGCAGATCTTGATATAATTTTTTTTTTCCCCAGTTGATCTAACTGCCCATGTAAAATTAAAACTGCAAGTAAAAACAAAAATATCAACTATATGCTGCAAAAATGGAAAAAGAATAAAACACTGTCACTGTTTGATACTCTCAGTTTAACAGTATATACTATTTTCTCAAAAAGTAATTAGTCAAAGTGAAAAAAAGGACTTTAATTATAACTTTCACTTTTGCTCCTTTAATAGGTCCAGTATATTCCTAAAAGTCATCTTTTTAAAATATAAAAATACCAAGGCTTATACTTCACATGATTGTGTTCATAGCACAAATAGGGCACAAATGTGGGGTAAAAAAGCAGTAGATTAAATACATTGTTGATGTTGTAAAAATATGGGAAAAAAAATCTCTTCTGCTGAGCATAATATGGGAGAAATTGATTTGCTTTACAATGACTCTTCCCAAGGGGAAACACAGAACTGCAGATGTTAAAACTCAAGGAAACAGAGTGCTCTTGACTCTATTAAACTCAAGTTGGTTGTGGTTTCATCATTATGACAAATGCTTCCCACATACAAAAAGGAAACAAAGCAAGACAAAGCATCTTCCCTGCTGCTGAACTGGTTAATTGGGGCCCATAATAATTACAGAATCATAGGAGTTGGAAGGGATCTCTGTAGATTATCCAGTCCAATCCCTCTGCTGAGGCAGGTAGTTTGAACAGGAAATTGTCCAGGAGGGTCTTGAATACCTTCAGAGGAGACTCCACAGCAGCTCCAGGAAGCCTGTTCCAATGCTCTGTTACTCTCAAATAGTATTTTTTTATGCTGGGCTTTAAAATTAGGACTGGAATTTACTCTAATCTCTCCCAAGAAAAACAAAACAAAGCAATGAAAAATGAAAGACACTTCATCATCACTGAAAGAATCTATTTGCTAGGACAGAACATACCTTAGAGACTTAATGGAAGACTTAGAGATCTTAATGAAAACAGTCATTGAAAGGCAGATATCTTTGAGACTGCTACAAATAATTTTACTGAATGTCTACAGAAGTTAAGCTGCAGTTTGATGACACTTTCAATTTATGTTTAGAAACATACATTTCACTGACTGAAACAACATGACCTAGTGGCTTTCAGGATTCAGTGGGAATATATTGAGGAATATGTCTTTTACTTCAGGTCAACCAGCAGCAACAGCAATCAGCAAGGCCATTGCAGCCGTATCCCTCTGGATGTATGTCTTTAAAATGACTTGTAGGGCACTCCTTGAGCTGGCTTTGGACCCCAGACCAAGCTCTTCCATAGCTTGCTCCAAATTTGGTGCAAAGAACATCTGTTTGACATGGCTTTGAGAGGTTGTTTGGGGTGAAGGCCCTGTAAAGACTTTTCAGGACGTGGGTGACTGGATTCACAATGAATTGATCACTTAATTCTGCTGAGATTCCATTTCACTGTTAATTGTGTTACAGAACTTCAAGATAAGCATCTTCAGATTTCTTTTCCTTTTTTTTTTTAAACTTAAAGTGACTGGGATTAACGAGTATTTTGATGAATCTGAGTGGAGATAAACACTGTATCTTCTATTACTGTAATGTTATTTTGGTCCTTAATAGAAGAAATTACAGAATTAATTCAGCTCCCTTTTTGACATGGCCCAGAAAATCTGATTGTTTTGCAAACTTTGAACTTCGAACAAAGGAGCGTGAAAGGAACTTTGCTGTTTATAAAACTGTTGAAGAAATAGGAAAACTTAAAATTCAAAGCAGAGGCTTTCAAGATATTTGCAATTCAGATGAAAGAAAACAATCAGTACACCATTAAAATGAGAAAAATTAAGAAAGAGAAATCAATACTTTAGGCTTATTAAAAAGGCAGAATACTTGTACCTCGTCTTTATAGCTAAATATCTATTAATATAAAAATACTGGGGCAATAATTTTTTTCTGTTTTTAATTAATGTTCTGCAGTTTTTCTGTGTATTGTAATATCAGTTCTCATAGACTGTCCTTGACTCAGAGCTCACATTGCTTCATAACAATACAGAGCTCTGCACATTCATGATTTAGCAATGTCAATTACGATTTTATTTCTTAAAATTTATTATATTAGCTTTCTGGATAAAACCTGAAAACCTTGTAAATGCTGTAAGAGGTTTGTTCCCATCCAAGCGATATCTTGAGGAGCGTTTGGAGCAGTTGCAAGTCAAAGCTCTGCATCCCATCATATTTTGGAGGCTTTGGCATTGGAGTCCACGCTGACACCAAGACTGCAGATCCCAGTTTGTGATACACTTCAAAAGATCGTTTTCTGACCGAAAACTTGGTGGGGAAGCAATTACTTTTTTGGTTGTTTTCCACTCTTCTCTTTATAAAGTATAAACAAGGCAAAAGGGGTGAAGAAAGAGCTGTGAGACAGTGAAAGCACAGGAGCTGTGAAGTGCTGCTGGTTTAAGAAATCCTTATGCCACTTGTATGTGGGACTGGAAGGCTGCAAGGGAAGTATTGTTATATCCCACCTATCTTTTCATTTTGTGGTCGTTCTCTATCAGCCATTGCCAGAACTAGGATATGATGAGATGAATTTCTGATCAGACAAGGTATTGCCCTTTTTATTCAGTGGCATTGTGCAGACATGTGGTGGGTATTGTTCTAATACCAGTGAACACAGAAGCATCTGTGTAGATTTTGGTCCAGTAACCTTGTTTTGTCATTCCCTACAATGTCATAAACTTTTATGTGTTGCTTGAGTATGTAGTTGAGCTCATCATATCACTGGGTGTATATTTTTCTTCTCTATAGGCTGTGACAGTTCCAGGCAAGAATAGTATTTTTAGTGTATGCTTTCTTTTAACCTGTATTGTAATGTACCAAGGTCATCTTTATTACAAACACCACATAGTGTTCCTACGAGAGTCTGTGTACATTTGTGGGCTCACCTAGATTTATTTATTTATTTACTTTGTAGAAAGATTGCTTTATATAAGTCTGCAAAGCATCAGCAAGCAACAATTTTTTACTAGAGAAATTGCCTTTCCCTTTGCTACTCATTCTTTTGACACATAAATGATCATGTTAGATTTTTTAATAATTGTGCTGCACCATTTACTTCAGCTCAAACTATTTCACCAAATAACAGTCAAGTTTTACCAGTCTTCAAAAAGAATTTATGAAATAGCAGTTTGAACAGTCTTTGCATTTTACAATTTACCCTTTAATTCAGAGTACTTACTTTTTCATTTGTCACATTTTTATTTTATTTAGTTTTGATGCTTTAATCCACCCTTCTTCCATCTTAGTACACAACAAGCACTTGTTCTTTGTCAAGAAAGTCACTATGAGCTCCAGACTTTCTAAATGAGTATCAGGTCCTAGAAACACACGTGTGGGCATCGCTTACTGCTAGGGTCATGTGCCTGGGAGAGCTGCCTCAGCATCACATTCACAGAGCAGAAGATCCTGCAACTTTGCAAGGGAGTAACAAAGACGTCTGGGGTTAGCAAATGCCAAAAAGACAGAATATGAATTTACTCACACTTGGAAAGCTGTGGTCCAAATTCTGGCCTCACATTGTCCTAAGTTACGTTATAAACTATAAAACAATCACCTTTCTTTTAGCTGTTAATGTTTTCAAATTCAAACTTCCACGATGGAAGTGAACACCATGGCTAGGCTCACAGCTCGGGTTCTGAGTAAAATGAACATCTATCTTACCTAGTAGTTCAGAATGAACAAACAGACAAAAAATATCTAAACAACCCCTTGTTTTTGAAAAATAGTGGGTAGAATTGTGTTAATCAGTGTTTCACTGAAATTTCACTCAGAGGGTGGTGATGCATTGGAACTGGCTGCCCAGAGAAGCTGTGGATGTCCCATCCCTGGAAGCATTCAAGGCCAGGCTGGATGTGGCTCTGGGCAGCCTAGTCTAGTGGTTGGCAACTCTGCCCATGCAGAGGGGTTGAAACTAGATGATGTTTGAGGGCCTTTTCAACCCAGGCCATTCTATGATTCTGTGATTCACTGAAAGCCTGAATGTTCTCATGGGTGAGAAGGCAGTCCTCAGACCTCCTCTTGTCTTAGAATTTCTTTGCATAGTTTTCTCTGTGATGAAGCAACCTGCTTTGAGACGGAAGGAGAATACATGACAGGAGCATACAGCTTGCTTCTCACTGCTGAGTTACAGTGCTGTATTGCCTTTGAGATTTTCATTGCTTTTATTTATTTTTTTTTTCATCTGTAGCAGTTTTCATGAATAAATTACTTATTAAAAAAAAAAAAGTGAATTTGTGGAAAGGTCTTTTTGTGCCCTGTAATTATCTCAGAATTTGATCTGAGAAGCTGCTGACTAAAATGCTTAATGCAATGGAGTAGAAAATATTTAACTTCTACTCATTTTTAAAACAATCTGTTTTCTGATACGATAATGATGAGAGGAAGTTTTAATATATCAAACTTGAATATCCTTTCTCTGACAAGACCATTATTCTAGCCCGAATCAGCAGAACGTGTTTTTTTTCACTTGGGGAAAAACAACAACAACAACAACAAAAAAAAACAATGAAGAAATAAAACAGTTGTTACTTCTAGCTCCTATACCAAAGAAAAATGTCTGAGAATTTATCATTTTCACTTTCAAGCAGTAGACTTCTGTCTGAACTGAAATTAAAAATAAACAAACACCTATGTGAATGTCTGTCAGCATTTGAAAAAGCTGGCTACATAACTTCTATACTATGAAAATTGCCTAATTAAAATATGTCTACTTGTACTATAATTAAACTGTAACAAAGTATTTTCAGTCAGTTTTAAAATGGTTTCTGTATCTTTGAGTTTCTGTATGCAAACTGTAATACTCATAATTAATGTATTTTAAAAACTCATATCTTTTCCTCCCTTCCTCCTTTCCTCCTTTCCTCCTTTCCTTCCTTCTCAAGAATAATCACTGAAATGTTCTTCAAATGCTATTATATCGTACCTTCATACTGAATTTTGCCATAATTCTGGAATGTGACATCATCCATCAACATTTTTGTTGATAAATTCTTTATTTTTTTTATCTTTTATCTTTTGTTGATAAATTCTTTATTTGTTGTTGTGGTGATGGTTGATTTCTTATTCCCTCCAGACAAAAATGATTACAACTACTCTCTCTAAGCTCCTTCATTCCAGGAAGGCTTTTGCATTGAGCAAGAATCCATAGAAAGTTGTAATTAATTACTGGTCTGTAATCACATGATTACATGCTGTTTCATGTAATATTTAACTGGCAGTATCAGAAGGCAGTCCAACTTAGAGTTGGGCTCACTTGGGATTTAGTCCACCCAATCTACATATTTTTTTTTTTTTCACAGCACTCTAATTCTGAAGATTGAAAGCTGAAAGCAGGATAAGACAAACAGGAAAAAATTTCCTATCATATAGACGCCACTTGTGTGACCTGAAGATGAAAAGTGAGAATTGTTCAACATTGTCAAAGTTTGATTACATAAGAAGGGATTTCACCGTCTCATTCACTTTCTTGATGACTGATTCACTGACTACCTTGAAAGAGGACATTGGACATTGATATCCAAAAAGCATGAAATAAGAAAGCTTTATGAGATCGGTGGTAGAACTTCACTCGCATATGCACAGTTCTGTCCATTAAATCACCACTGTGCAGTTGCTATCTGTAGTCTGTTTTTATGCGAGCAGTGCAAAACTGTGTACAAAGCTTGTGTGCACCAGTAACTCCATCAGCCAGAGACTGAGTGTTAAAGCTGTGGAAATCAAAGGCATGAAATAACTGCTTCAACCTCATTTTAAGTGATAACTACACAAACATTGGGTTAGTGTTGTCACCAAATATTAGCAATTATATTTGAACTTTAATAAAGCTACAATACAGTTCACAGAATACTTGCACTTTTTTTTTTTTTTTTTTTTTTTTTTGTAGTTAGGTGTAATGTACAATGATTGAATATCAGCTGTCAGACTTGTTATAGTTGATTATTCAATTACTGCCTAGTCCAAAGCGTGTTTACAAGGTGAGGTGATGTGATGGTACAGAATAAATACAACTTCTGTATAACAGCCAGAGAAAGTGCAAGGGAACAAGGCCATGATCTAGGCACACAAGCACTCCAATCTAAATGAATTATTTTCGTATGCATTGTGACTGGTTTTAGACAAAAGACTGAGACATACTCAGCTGAAGATCTCCATAAATTTATAGGCGTTGCTTAGAACCAAGAAATTTAAGTAGGCATAGTTTTGACTCCGATAACATCGAAAGAAAAACTCCTGTTGACCCCAGCTGAAGCAGGTTCAGGATATACCTATATTAAATACATGTACTAGAAAAGCTATTTTTCCAATATGTGTACGTCATAGTTTTCTACTTCTATTCTACCTTATAATGTTGTACAATTGTAGATGTGGCAAATTCCATCTAGAAAGTCTTCAACTTAGTTGTAAGATAAATAAAAGCACAAATGTCTTTTTTGGAAATGCAGGTCAACACAGTGATTTTTCTTTGGATGCTGTATGGGAACTGCTGAGTCACGGCCTGAACCTCTGATTGAGCACCTGAGGCGAGCCATGAGTCAGCCAGAGGAGCACAGCTGAAGGCAATTCACCTGTGCTGCCGGAAGGGGGGGGAGCCAGGCTCCACCCCTCCTGGACCTATTTAAGAGCTGGCTACCAGAGGGGAAGGATCTCTTCTGGAGATTGCCTCTATTGGTGTCTTCTGGTGAGCTCAGCTGAAGGGTAAGCTCTTCCACTTATTCTCTTTTGTGATCGTTGTCTACTTTGCCTAATTCTCTTGATTATATTGTGGTTATAACATCTTGATATCTGTTGATTATACAATTATATTGTGATTATAACATCTTGATTGTACAGATGCAAAGTTTATTGATTTTAAAAAGATAAGGCTTCATTATATATTAAGCACAGAAAGGAGAAAGAGATTAAAGGTTAGATTCCAATACACAATCTTTCTTCTATTCACATTATAGGTAAATACTCGAGGAGTCATTCCTTTTATTTTGTTCCTCCCCTGTCTAAAAGAGCATTTAATTCTTCCACCAAAATTCAACTGAGGAACTGGAAGACCTCATGCTCTGAATATTGCATACACTAATAATAGTAAAGTCTTGTTTCAGCACTATATTATGGGAAGAGGAAAATTATTTCTGTGTGTGGTGGTACAGCAAAAATGCTAAGTCACAGCTTGAACCAGTGATTGAGCACCTGGGAGGAAGGCAGGGCCAGCCCAGGGAGCTCAGGTGTATGCAATGCAGCTAAATGATCACAAGGGGTGCAGCCAGGATCTACCTCTTCCCAGACTTCATTTAAGGGTTGGCAGTGGAGGTAAGGCTGCCTTGTTTGAGATTCCTGTGTATTTGAGGCATTCTGAAGGTATTTTCTTTCCTTTGTGTTTAAGGTTGTTGGATTTGAGTAAATTCTCACTTGCTGCAGCTTAGAATCTTGCTGCTCTGCTGTCATTGTTGCACTTTCTGTTGTGTTACGTATAGATTCTTGTATGATGGTGAAAATTCATAAGCATGGATGTGCAGAGCCTGCTTTCACTCTAAACACTGCTTAAATTGGCTTGTCAGCTCAGTCTTTTGTTTTATTAAAAGGCTTAGATGAGCATGTTTTCTTTGATTCAAAATTATTTCCCTCAACTTAAACATGTGGGTTTTATTTCATCTGCTTTATGTCAACCTTAAACTGAAACTAGTAGAGTTCTTGTTTCTCTCCATGAACAGAACAACCAGTTCTTCTTAGAAGTCAGCAACTGTATAGACTTCTCAAGTTTCTCAATTAATGCATTAAAAAAAAAAATTTAACCTGCTTTTGTACGAGCAAGGAGGGGGAGCACTGGAGAGAAACCAAAAGCTAGAGCTTAGTAAGAGAAGTGGCCTTAGTACAAGTATCCTTAGTACAAGAGCTTTATGGGTGAATAAGAAAGGTTGAGTTTAGTGATTACAGCGTTCCCTTTTTCCATGTTTGTAGGCTGCCCTTGCATGTTCCGTGGTTCAACTGTACAGAAAAGTATCAATGAGTGGGGATTTACAGAAGCTGCTCTGACAGTTTCTGGCCCCAGTTACTCTTTTTCTGTGAGGTTGTGAGTGGTTTTTGCTAGAGTCATGAGAGATGCTTAAATGTTCAAAGCTCTGCAAAGTAAACATATATAGCTGGTAGCAGCATTTGTAAATTAAAGATTACTCTAATCTTCAGTGACAGATTTATAAAATACTGCTTGAAATTCTGCTTCATGCTGTTAAGTCAACTGAGTTTATTTTGGAGACAAAAGCAATTTAAGAAAACTCATAGATTGCTTCGGCCACCAAAGGGTATAAATTATCCCTAACTAATTTCTGTCAGTAGAGTATGTTGAGCTGTTTAGATAAAGCATGCTTTTTGACATTTATCACGGAATGATACTTTCTTACGGACTGTTAGTCACAGAAGGGGGACATAGAATGAATCACTGAGGGGCTGGTAATCTTTTTGCTGACATAAATGATATTGGTTATGGATGAAGAAATTAGCACACTTTTCCTCCTCTAGAATGGTACAGTAGTATGCAATCAAACAGAAATGCATTCAAATTCTAATGGTAAAAATACTGTAAACACATAAAAATGTATCTGGATGTGGCAGATGCTGTTACTAAATATATATTTACTAGGATACAGAAAAAATCCTTCTGAAGTAGAAGCAAGAAATCTGTTGCTTAAGTTAAATGCTTAGCAATGCATCTTGCCCCAAATTCTTTACAAGTCAACAGTTTTTGAACCCACATTCTCAGCATAATGATCTGATACATTTTTGAGGGGTAAAATTTCAATTTGCACAATTACATCTGTCTTTCTCATACAGATACCATTATCCTAAAGTCTAACTGCATGAACACAGGGAATGAAGTATATATACTACCAAGTAATATAGTACTGATACCTGCCAGAGCTGTATATAGTGCTGTGCATATGCCAAGAAATCTGTGAGTGAACCCATCCTGGAGATATGCACTGTGGACTTTCCATGAAACTTCACATTTCACACCTCGCTACTGGGACTGCCTGCCAGGAACATGCCCCTTGCTCTTGCTGCAGGAGAGAATCTGCTTGCAGATTCATTCTTCTCACCCCAGATCATCTGGAACAGCTTTCTGGAACAGGTGCATGCCATCAGCATCCTATAGGGCCCATCTGTATCTGTCCAAATGTTCTGGATGAAGACAATAGCCAATTGATTTGCTGCTGTTTGGGCTGAGGAAAGAAAACTGATGTGGTTAGCAAATTGTTAACAAGCTGTTAGCAAACTGATCTTTTTTTCTTTATTAAATGTAATCATACACCATATTCTTTCTTTTAAACTGCATTCTTTTAGTTTTGAAATGGAAAAGGGGAAAAAAGTAAAAACTCATTAAAAATTATATGTTCCCTTGAGATCGCTCTCAACAGACGTCTGTGCAAATTGCCAGACGTGAGCAAGTAGGTGCTGTTTATGAGCTTTACCTTACATTTTTAATGGAAATGAATAGGTAAATAAAGATGAGAAAGGAGAACAGTCAGACTTCCAGAGCCCATCTCTAAGATTAGTTCTCTAAGATAAATCTATCTATATCTTCTCTTACAGTGAGAACTGAACTGTTCAGCCCACTCAGTTGTAATTTTCAGTTTTCCTATTTTGAAAACACAGTTTGGGTACCTTTCTTCTTCTCCAGTTAGAAGAGCATTTCCATAGTTTCATTCAAGGGTGCCCTCTTGCTTTCTAATTCAACTGCTTTCTTTATTCTTACCATGAGTTTCTGAGAACTGCTGTTTTCTTTGGTTGCTGTCATAGAGCTTTCTTGATTGGAAGGCCTCTGTTCTTCATAATGATGAGTATGTACTCCTCTGTCTCTGTACCTGCCATTTCATATCCACTACCTGAAGTAAATATAGCCTAGGGTGCTGGTAATGCCTGTATGTATGGGGGGGATGAGGGTGCTAGTATCTTGGACACTAGTGTTGGACATCAAATTACTTTGTGTTCCACTATGTTGCTATAATTCTCTTTTTTGCTTTGTCACTGGGACAGATGCTTTCTGCCTGGAGTTAAACAGGGCATAGGTAACGCATCAGAATTTGTCCCTCTAGGATGCCCTCCAAACCCTTTATCTAAGTCCTAGCAGGATTTGTATGAGAAGCTGCAGTATGAGTGGAAAGTTATAATTGACTGCGCTTACTATAGAGTGCTATCCAGTAATCTTCATATTACTAATAACAAATACCACAATTACCTAACACAGTGCTTCAGGACAATCCATGTGGGAGCTGATCTGGGTAATTCTAGTGCAGTGTTCACTGAGAATTTCAGTCCTTTTCTATTGCAGACTATGCTGCTGAATTTATTTCTTCATTCTGTGACTTCTATCTTTAATGTTACTCTTTGCCCTTGATTTTTCCAGTTTTGCATACTGCATACAAAAGCCATATTAATCCCATTAATATTCATGTTTGTATTTTATACCTGACAGAATTACTTGGTGACCTCTGAGATTTCTAATTTTTTCAGTTTATAAAAATATTTCCAGTTACTGAGTATGTAGAGAAAGTTGTCATAATGACACGATAAAAAAGTTCCTGTAATACTACTAGATTTGTGTGATTTCTTCATGCAGAAGACTTCCTGAGATTTTTCCTTAACTTAAACAAATATGATGTTTCACCATTCAATAAGGCAGAACTACTTTTGCAACAGAACTGGTTCCATTTCAGTAAAAATTAAAAAAAAAAAAACCAAATGGAAACCACCAACCTTCTACTGTTCTCATCTTTATTAATGTACACTTTGAAATCCCCCAAATGCTCCTGCATAATATAAAAACCACTGAATTTTAGAAGCTCATTATAAAGTGTAAATAAATCCATATCATTGCATAATGATACTTTATTATCAATTTAAGCGAAGTGTAAATCTAATCTTAACAATCAAACAGTTGTTGGGCTTCCTATCACAATGGCATCCAGTTCTTGGCAAGGGATTTGGTCATCATGGTAGTTCAAAGTTAAATCAAACCATTTCATTTTGACCATTTCCAAACTAAATGGCTTGCTTTTTTCTTTGAACAAAGCTTAGTTAAAAAGATAATGTCCTCAAAAAAATGAAATATAGGGTTCAGTTCACAATTAATTCTTCAGTATCACATCAAAAATCACTTTATATGTAGGTTGCTGCTGTAATTTACTACCATTGTGTGCATTACTGAAAGTGGGCCATATTTACTTCCTGTGCCTCGCTCTTCCTCAGGCCCTTTTAGGATAAAACTTTTGGGAACTTCTGCTGAGAACTGCATAAAAATGAGAAAAAGCGTTAGGACTGATCTTACTTTTCAATTGTCAAAAGTAGTGTTGTGTAACTTTTGCTGTTTGATGCTCACTTGTGGTTGCCAGGAGGTGTGGGTTTTCTTGGTAGTAGAGGGGAAGCTGGGTATTGTTTTTCAGAGATGATCAACCTGTGTAACTCACTGTCATGAGAAACTGCTGATGCACAGCTTAGCAAGTTTCAAGAAAGTAATTGCATATTTATGTGGCATAGAAGAACATTCACATTTGCATTAGGTAGGATATAAGTAAACCTGTAAGGCTTGTCTTCCTCTAATTGTATGGCATTTTAACTTTATCAGTAAAAGTTAAGTAATATAATCCTCACTTTAAAAAGCATGAAATTCTTAATGTAAGAAATAGAGTGTTTATTACATGGAATAATCTCATCCATAGTATTCTTCTCAGCTATATAACTTTGTCCAGGCATATGTTTATATAACTTATAATTCCCACGTGACTGTGACTTAAAAAGGTACTTGCCATCACTATAACTAATTACAAGTATTGTCCTTGAGCTCTCAATTGCAGACACAATTATTATATTACTTCAGGTAACAAAACTGAGTTTCATGTGAGAACAAGATTGGACTCCAAATCACCAGAATCTTTTCTAAGAATCTAATATTAGTAGAAGAAGCTGTTACTTCTCTCCAGGAGGAATGAAGCTGCTCAGAGCTGGGTTTCTGGGCCTGCCCAGCAGCTCAGTGATGAGGAACAGCTGTATAAAACAAGAAGAGTCTTGTGGAAGCACAGAGAACAATTGTACTTATCCGGATGACTTGCATCCTTGTCTTTGCCACAGGTTTCCTCTGGCACAAAACATGCCCCACATCACCAATATTAATTCAGTTCCTTTGCCATCAGTTTCAGGTGAGCAATCATCACAAGCATCTGTACATCAAACATCAGTTTTGTGTTGTGCTTTTTTCTAAGCAACGTAAAAAATGTTTTACCAATTATCTTCTGAAATACAAGCATCACATTAAAAATGTGTGAAGTGAAAGTGTGTAAAAACCGTTCATGATGAACGATGGTCTGTTCTTAATTAGACAATTTTATAGCCTACAATGTTCATCTATTTTTAGTATATATCATCTTTTCTCTAACTGTGCCTTGTAATTTTAAAGAGATTAAAAGCAGTTGGATGTAAACTTTTCTGACTTAATTGTAGCTGGTTATTATTTGGAACTATTTTAAAAATCAGTAAATGCAGATTAGCCTCACTAAATTATTTCTAGATTGTAAACCTAATCAACTAAATATTAGTGATAAGTCAGAACCCATTTTAATGTGAAATGTTTTGCCATGAAAGCAATGAAGTCTAAAAAGATTTTGTTTAGAAACTCATACAAAACAAAGAATGTGTGCTGGATTTGTATCTTTTCTAGGATTTTGTGGAGTTACAGAGGAGAAATTAAACCAAATTACTGATGGTATTTGATATGTTCCAAGTTTTTGCAAGTAAAGCCTGTGATTGTGAATAGCAGGTGCATTACAGTTGAGATCTCTCATACATTTTACTTCTTTATTCCCTATCCATGTGGATTTTGTCTGCTATACATCTCTAGCAATTTACCACACACTGTTAAGAATGAGCTGAAAATGAAAGATAATGTAGAAAATATAGAAGCTTCATAATAACATATCAAATATGGTTTTAATCTATTATACATTCTTGTTTTCTAGATATCTTCAAGATCCACTCAAAGTGGAGTGAGAATTATTTTAAGGGCTTAATATTTAATTCATTGTTGCGAAGACATATACTAACTTTTCTGCCTTCAGTTATTGTATGCCGTTGTTATAGAGCCCTCACATTCTTACAGTTCTTTGGGCTTTTCTTGCCATGCAAATATAACTTATCCTAGTGGAATATCTATGTGTTTTTAGAGCTTGAATTTTAATCTTCTTAAATTAATCTGCCTAAAACTAAAAACATGAAACTATACTGTAGTCATGCACTATGCAACTAGTAGACAACAGATTATGACTGCTCCTTCAAGAGCAGTGAGGGGGTAAGTGCAGGTGGAGGCAGTATTTGTGCAGCAGGGCCTAAACAGAGTGTTTGCCCATGGCTTCAGAGCATATGCAGAAAGGTTCACTTCCCAGTACTGTTGTAGTATTTTAATGTAAATGTAGCATCAATGAAAACCAAAAATTTCCAAGTGCTGCGAAACTATAAAGATGTACAGGTTGCTCCAAAAGTAATGCTTCCTATTTATTTCTATGAAAACCACAGGAGGTATGTAGAGCATAATAACACTACTTGATAGAGAAAATTCTCAGCTACAGATCACTGTTGTTCAACACAGTCACTGCAATTATCTTTTCATTTTTACCAGTGATGAACAAGAGCCTGCATGCTCTGCTTGTAAAATATCCGAACCAGTGGTTATGAACGACTGTTATTCTTGTCACTGCTGAAAAGTACCACCCACCATCTCACTGTGCTCACATCCAGTGTTTGGTATCCAGAAATATTCAGCAAGCATTAATGAAAGTCAATGGGGTGCAATTGTATTCCACATGGAGGAGTTCAATTCCACACCTTTGTTTCATCTGCACTCCCATGTCAGATCCCATTCTGTCAGATTGCCCTCTGCTGCCATTTGTCATGTGGCAAAAAAATTCAATGGAATATTGGCAGGAAGGTTCAACTTCTATGTCATACTGCCAACGTCTGGCCCTGAGATTTTGGGCCAGCATAATAAGGTAGGAGGCATTAATTTTGGAAGCCCTTGGTAATCTTCATGGAGCTCCCATTTCTGATGGTTTCAATTTCTGTGTTATTGTAATATAACCAGGACCAACTAATTTTGCTTACCACCTTAAAATGGCCGAATGATAACTGGACGTAAACAAGATATGAAGAAAAAAATGGAACAGAGGAAACGTTTAATGTTTTTCCTTAGAAGAAAGCTCAGTAGGAAACCCTATCTCTGAAGACTAAGAAGCAAGAGATTTTGGGAGAGGAGAGTTTGTCTCCCCTCCCTTCTGGGCTTGCACAGGAACCCTGAATGAGGGCTGCCTTGTCTCTGCTCCAGCAGCATTTATCATCAGCAACTGCACCATACTATATCTACAACATAAGAAGCAGTTTCAAAGCTTTCTGATGGCAGACACCATCCTGGATCTTCTGGGGAAGATCAGAGCCAACGCTTGTGAGGGGAATTAGGCCTATGTATTTTATAGACAAAAACATCCTTTATTGTGTCCTTTGGCTGGCACTAGGCACTGTTCAAGAAAAAAGGATCTTGATTTTGGGTTGATGTGTCCAAGAGGATGGTTATGTATCTGACTCTGGCAACCACTTTGGGTGCTTTTGAGAATTTACATTATCAGACATCTCCACCTCCAGTGGATATGTGATTCAGAATAGTATCTGCGGCATTCAGTAATTCAAATGCAAATAGAAAGCTGCTGCATCTTGAAATAATGCTGGCTCAGAGATAGTTTGCTATGTCATTATACAGTTTGCTTAAAATAATTTAGTGAAATAATATCTCACGGTTGCATACAATTATTTTTGATTGCTTTCTTAAATGTGTTCATAAAATTTTATAGTGCCCTTTCTACAACACCTACCATTTTCCTCACTGTTTAATGAATGATTCTGAGTTGCAGCACCTCCATCTTGTGGTAAACTTGAGAAATAAATCTTTCTTAGTGCTATCTGCCAAAAAGTCCCTCTTAAAAAAAATATGGTAATAAAGATTTGTCCAGGTTTTAACTTGGCTCCAGGTGCTCCAGGAATTTTACGTTAGTGGGATTTTCTCCCTGCCTCCATCTTGCAGCAGTCTGCTGGGACAGTCTTCTTAGGCCAAGCTGAAACCCTCATCCTTCCAAGCTGGCAGTGGGAGGACATCATCTTCCCCCAAGGAGTGAGGGAGGTACTGTGCTTCTTGAGAAGTGCTATCAGTTACTAGCAGTGTTTAGATATTGAGAATTTTAAAGGTGTATAAATACCTGCTGCAGCAGAAACTTTCAATCATCATAATTCTATTGCAATTATAAAGATGTTTTTCAAAGGTTAAACATTAGTTTTCCATTGCTGCTGTTGACTAGGAGCATGAATGCATTTGTATTTTGAGTTTGAAATAAAATTTTGTAATCTAAAGACAATCTGAAAAGTGAAGCTGTTTCAAACTCTAGAAAAGGCCCTTCAAGAATGGTAGTCTGAATGCTTGGCAGCTGGGATCCATATACTGGGCCTTCTGGTTTTCTGTCATTGAGATGCTGTGTGCTGTGATTGCAAAAAGTATTTAGCAGAGGTGCCAGCTAGATGCTAAGTAAGAAGCTGCTTCCAATTTCTACCTTGATAGTTTGAGATTTTGCTTATTCTGAAGTGTTCAAAGTGGCTTGCTACTCAAATGTGGTCTTGCAAGTGAAGAAGAAAGGGAATAGATCCCATCCATTGATCTCTTGGCTACAGTTGTGCTGGGGGAAAAGTATGCTGTTAGCCTTTGCTGTCACAGGGGTACATTACTGGTTCAGTTCAGCTTTCTCTGCTAGGACCTCCTGGTCTTTTTTGGAGTTACAGTTTCCTTGCTGCAGGAAATTGATTTTGTCACTGTTGAACTTCACAGAACTCCTGTTGCCTGATTTTTCTGGTCTATCAAAGCCACTATGAATGGCAGCTCTATTTAGGGTTTAAAATAAGAAGTTGTACTTCATCTAGAGCAAGAATTATAACTGCACACAGTTTAAACATATAAATAGTTCTGTAACAAGCCGTCTAACATCCTTTCTCTGACAATGGTCAGCAGAGAAAATTAATGTAAACCAAGCAAATTCTCATTTATTCTTGCTCTCTTATGAGCTACTAACTCTGTGAAACCTGTTGTGGAGACTCTAACTTTGAATGTGTGTTTGGACTTTTCAATAGCAGGAAGGGAAGTCAGCCCATTTGTATTTCCCTGACAATCCTCCCATAGCAATAAAGTCACAATCTAATGATGGATTATACAGAGGAACTGTTTGTTTATTTGATTTAAGCTTGCATCCTCACAGTGTTTTTGTTATACTTAACTCATATTGGGAAGAAAATGGAAAAACTGGGAAGAATAATTCCCTTCTCAGCTTGCAAGCCATTTCACCTTTGCTTTTAGAGCAGAGGTGGTGTATGATTTTCTGTTTTGCTCTTCAGTGCTTTCTAGCACTAATATTTGACAGGAGTTTTTGGCTGTTGCTGTGCAATACATTGGCATTTTTAGATAATCCTGCCCAGGAACTTCAAAGTGTCTTCTGTGAGTGGCAAGAGGTAATTAACCATCATCGAGGATTTATAGTTGGTGATATTTTTCTCAAATGTGGTATTCTGTGTTTATTGACATTGAGTTTCTTCTGTCACTTTACTGCCGTGTCACCTGAAGATCATTCTGCAGTGTTATGCAGTCTGCCTGACTTTGGACTACTCTGAGTAATCCTGTATGGGGAATGGTATGTCATAATAAAGCCTTTATTGGCAGCAACGGATTTGGCTAAAAATCCCTTCCTTCAAAATCATAGGCTTGAAAGATGCTATCCTTAAACATAGCCTCTTACCTATAGCTGTATACCACAATCTTATTTCTGTAGTTCCTTCCGATTCTAGGGAGCCGGGGTTTTTAGAAAGCAAATCACAGTGTTATAGTTGGCATGAACGCTGTATTTCTGACAGCTGGGACATTCTTGCTTACCTGAATTCAGCATAGCTCCAACTATGGCTGCTGGCTTTGGGCTGCTCCTGTGTCAGCTCTTTTGACGTGGCAGCAACTTCCAAAACTACCCTGAAGGACACAGACTCGTGGCTTGTGTAATGTGCATCCATGTACCCATGGCTACTCCCACATTCACAGGTGGTTGCTGCCCACTTCCCCTTCCACAGTTGTACATTCTCTTTGTCGCAGCACTGTTATGCTAAGTCCTGGTCAATTGAACCTACCTGAAATCCAAACTGTGCTCCTGGAGTGACCCCTAAAGAACCACCAGAGTATCTCAAGAAGGCTGGTAATA
This sequence comes from Lagopus muta, assembly GCF_023343835.1. NCBI lineage: Eukaryota > Metazoa > Chordata > Aves > Galliformes > Phasianidae > Lagopus > Lagopus muta. The sequence continues at coordinate 21,104,375 of NC_064439.1, forward strand.
TTTATGAAGAATGAAGTGATGTGAGATTCAGAAAAAGAAGAATATTCCACTAGGAGTTTCAAATTCCTAGAGTATTCCAAGATGCAAGGGTTTTCATGGATTAACAATAGAAACTGATAATACACTTGATGTACATTTTGCTGTCAGTGGGTGTCTTGTATGTCAGCCATACCAATGGCTTTTTGTAGATTTTTATATTCAGGCTCTGGAGAAAATGGATTCAGTATTGTAGCTGGATCAGGATTTTCTGTCTTTCTAAACTCATGGCAGCACGAGGACCCTTTGGACAGGGACTCTCCTCGAGCACGTAGAGACATGAAAAGAAGATGAGAAGGAATTGTTTGTTTATTTTTGGAATTAATGTTTACAGGTTTGCAGAGTGTATTGACACAGCTTTCAGAATACACTTTAGCTCTATGCTGAAAGCAAAAGGGAATCCTTGTACAAACCTACTGCTTATTGCTGGATTGTCTCCCAGCTGCAGAGCTGCTTTCCTATAGGAACTCCAGTTCTATAAATAGCTATATACACACATACATGTCAAATGTTTTATATATATAAAATGTGATAGGTACACATGTATATGTGAGCAATCCTTCTCAAAAAAATGAAAAAAGTTCAAAGCAAAGAAAATCTGAAGACATATGTGTGTGGAATTAGACAAAAGGACTTAATTTAGCCTTTCATTTCATTTCAGCAAGGTGTACAGAAAAACAGAAAGTATGAAACATTGACCATGAAAGTTGATGGTGATACACAATGCATTCATTGTATGTTCTATAAGGATCCCTTTTACACTGATACTTCAAATTAGCATTTAAAGGATGAAATATAAACTGCTAATATCTGTACCTCATTTTATGCCTGTGTTAGTTTTGAGAACAATTTGATGAATGAAAATCATAATAAAGAAAATTGTATGTTTGCCTGTAAACACTGAGTGGACTCCAATTACCAGATCCTAATCTCTGTCCATCTGCTTTTACCTATACATTAGGTGTGAAAAAGCTCTGTCAATGCTGTGGCAAAACAGAGACTTTAATAGTAAAATAAGCAATAATTTCCCTGTCATATTTTCCCTATTTTTAAAAGTCAATTTCCCTAAAATCAATTTGTTGTATACCTGAATCCTTACAGAATTTTGCAGTATTTTGATAAGTGGTAACAATAAAAAAAAAAAGAAAAAAAGAGTATATCTCATTCAAAACAAATAAATTCTTGCCCATCTACATGAGTTTGACAAAATGTTTGTTTCCCTTGCTTTGTCACCTCAGGTTCAATGCTTCCTGCATGTATAATTAAAAAAATAAATAAACACCAATATCAACATTTTAAGAATTACTTAATCGAACTCTGCATATAAATTGTTTTCTCTCATAGAAGTTAGATTTTACCACGAGGCATTAAAATGTAGCACACAATTTCATGTCTTGAATTCATTCATGCTTAATCTCTGGGTTTGCATAAATTAAATATATAACATCAAATCTTGTGAGTGTTAAATATCTGGAATTTATCTGGAGATCAATTAATGTTCTAACATTTCTGTCTCCCCAAGAGAAGCATCGGGCAATCAGTCTGGAAAACTATTATCTGTTTCTACCCTTTAAGTCATATTTCATATTTTAATTCTAGATTTACATATGTATTTGTATCATACTTTGCTCTTTAAATTATAAGATATAAACGGAAGTATACTGGTGGGGATTTAGGGAGGCAAAGCAAAAATATTGATTGTTTACTCTTAATCTTTTCTTAAACAATTTTGTCTCCTAATAGGCAATGCTTTCGGTATTATTCAGCAGTCTTTGGCTCACTTTCCCCTTATAATTATATCTGTTTCCCATTTTAAAAGAATTCCTCATCCCAAGCCAGTCCATTATTTCTAGAATTTGTAGAAAGGTTAGTGAGTCTCTAGAGTTGTGATTACTTTTTCTAGCTGACATTTATTGATCTCATTACCTTCGTGCTCATATTTCAAAAACTTTTTTTTACATTTTGTTACCATTTCAAAGATGACAGAAATGCTGCAGTGCTCACTGTATTAGAACTGCATGTAATTAAAATTTGTACTCTGTGTTTCATCGGAACTTCACTGTCAAAACCTCAGCATGTGTTGTTTACAAATTAGATTGTTATAATTAGAACATAAAATGACTGCAAAAATAGAGGCTAAATTTAAATTTGAAACAAACATCTATTTTATTTCTGCACAGAAAACAGTGACATTTTTGGCCATAAGCAAGTTGTTAAAATGACATACCTCAGATGAAATCAGATGAAATATATACCTATGTACATGTCAGCAAGCCTGTGAACAACTTCAGCACACTATAGGAGATACGGTGGAGGGCAGGGGCTACGGAGTTCTGTGCTAACCTTTTATTTGAGAGCGAATTTCACCTTTTTCTTTTATTGCATGTTTCCTTTTTCTGTTGTTAATTACTGGAATTTAAGTAATTAAAATGGCATTCCCATTTTTTTCTTACAGTTTAAATATATTTTGCAAACATTTGTAACAACAACAGAAAAAAGATACTGTATGGTGCAGTTGATACAAACAGGGGATGCCATCCAGAAGGACCTTCACAAACTTGAAGTGTGGCCCGTGTAAACCTAATGATGTTCAGCAAAGCCAAATGCATGGTGTTGGACTTGAGTTGGTGCAATCCTAAATATGTATTCAGACTGGGAGAAGAGCTCCTCAACAGTAGCCCTGCAGAGAAGGACTTAGGAGTCCTGGTAGACTTGAGCCAGCTGTGTGCACTTGCAGCCCAGAAGGTCAACCGTATCCTGGGCTCCATCAGAAGAGGGGTGACCAGCAGGGGAGGGAGGTGATTGTTCCTCTCTACCTTGCCCTTATGAAACCCCATTTAGAGTAGAGTCTACTCCTCTTAGAGTAGAGGCTCCAGGCCTGGGGCCCCTAGCACAAAGAAAGGTGTGGAAGTGTTGGAACGGGTGTAGAGGAAGGCCATGACAATACCTGGAGAGCTGGAGCACCTCCCCTATGAAGACATGCTGAGGGAGCTGGGCTTTTTCAGTCTGGAAAACAGAAGGTTCTGGAGAGACCTCCAACAGGGGTTGGAACTAGATGATCTTTGAGGCCCTTTTTGTGATTCTGTGATTACTATGATTCTATAATACACTGAAAAAAACTCTCAGCATGCTTGTCTGAAGTAGAGGAAGTATGTTGGTTCTTGTCTTAAAAAGCACTATTATTTCATTATTATTTCATGGACAACTAATAATGGAAAGGAGTGTTTGCTCAGTAAACAGCTGAACTCCAAAGGATATCAGCTGACAAGTGCTGCTGTTTGAAATTTTTCCTGTGCCTCTCGTATCTTTCTTTGTAAAGTCTTTTTAAAGGTTTTCTGGTTTTTACTGTGGACAGGTGATGAAATGTTGGCAACAGCATACATACAGAGCTAACAAGGTGATCTTGTTGTGTTGCATAATAAATACTTCCATGGAAACATGTAGATCTGAGATAGTACAGTGGTTTAATGGATGTGAATGTCTCAGACTTGAGTTCTATACTACTTTGCTGAAGACTGCAAAATTACCTCCCTCTCATTGTTTCCTAACAAAAAATAAAAATTGTCATTTCACTGGAGTGGGAAAAACAGAGAACAAGATGGACAGGAAATAAATCAGGTGCTAACATTTTAAGCATATATATGTACACACAGATGTATTTCTACATCATTCATGTATCTGCTCTAATATGTAGACAATGAATACATATTTATGCATACATTTAAAAATAGTATTTATATAATAGATTTATGTGTGTATATAGATAATATACACAAAACAAATGCCGTTTTATCCCCCAGCATTTCAGCAGGCTTTACATTCAATTATTTCTTTTTCTGTTCATTCTGAAGGGTTACTTTCTCCTAGCCATTCTGCATCTAGAAGGGCTCAGTGAACTGCCATCCTAAGTGGTCCTCTCCATCAGAAAATGTCTGTAGTTACTTGCTGCTCCTTGTGATGCACATGCATGAAGTTCCCAGCTCAGTGATATTTATACAACTTGTGTGACATCTCAAGCATTCCTCAGCCCTCTCTTTTCCCAAGCTGAATTCTCTTTACTTTTTATTTCTCTTTACTACTTTTTACAAAGTAGTGTGAAATCTTCTATTACTAACTTGGCTTGAGAGTCCATTAGCCAGAGAAAAAATGATAATAATGTGCTGATGATATATGGATGTCTTATGGAAAAGCTAGTGCAAGACAAAGAGTGTGATTTTGACTTGTCAGGCTGAATTTGTCCATGGAATTCCTGCAGGTGCACAACTAGTACAGACGTGTGTTCCTTGAGGAACAAATAAATGACCTTGGAGATCACGCTAGGGAGAAGGAAACACCTTAGATTGCCAGTGGTTAAATATATGCAGTGAAAGTTGTTTTTGCTCTTCCTTTGCAAGAGGGATCCTCTTCTGTTACCAGTCTGTTTAACTATGGCCTTTGGATCACTATAGCCTTTGGATCACTTCTCAAGGAAAACAAGTATTAGTAGGAAAAATGATTCACATATGTGGTTATGTTGGTTATTGAAGTTAGTGATTCTGTGGATGAAATATACTCCCACAGCCTCACTGTCTGTCTGTAGATAACATGGCTATTGATGGAGAGATTAAACAATATTTTCCTTCTCTTTACATCCTTTTAAGTCATTTGGGAATAGCAGTTCTCTATTTAACATTCAGCTCTAGTTCCTAATAATAAAAAGCAATAACTTTATTCAACTTCTGGATATTAAGGCCACTAGCACATACAGTGCTCAGCCCAGGAGATCAGCCTGATGACCATCAGTGAGCAATGGAAAATGTGTGTAAACACTCCAGTGAATGCCCATCAAGTAATTAAAGTTTTGGTGAGATTTATCAAGTAAGTAAATGTAATAAAATGATATGACTTGGAATGCAAACCATGTTCTTCCTTCAGAAAGAGATTGATGTATTAAATATTTATGTAAGCATAATAAATTGGCAACTGTATGAAAACACTGTAACACCTTCATCTCTTTCAAGTATCACCTTTCTTGAAAAAAGGATTTGCTACAAAGATAGAATTGGAGTTCTGCTATGTAATTTTCATATCAGCAGCTACTTGACATTATTCTTTCTATGTCCATCCTTAATTATGTAGAGAATGCAGCTAACAGTAGGGAGAAACCAGATAATGAATGAAATGAAAGATGCCTTTACATTATTGTTTATGCTCTGAAACTATTGAGCCTCAGTTAATACAGAATTAAAGTCTTATTAATTCAATTAATTTATTAACTTAAGTGAATGACGTGTCCAGAAACCTCCTGAAAACAAAGATTTCTAGCATATTTTTAACTGATTATGAAATCATCAATCTTCCTCAACATCTCTTAGTAGGAATTAACATTAATCAAGTAGCTCTCCCAATAACTCCGAGGTAAACATTATATATTGCCTCTTTTTAGCAATAGAGAAAGTAATACAGAGAGGTTGCTGAATGTCACATGAGAGATATACCAAAGAAATGTTAGAGTAAAGATGAATTATTTGAATGAGATTCTTGTTCAACTATATGACTTTCTTAAAGTCAGTAGAGCGTGGGCTCATACAAAAAAATAGGGCATGATTTACCACTCTTCACTGATGTATACACACGCACTTTGGTTTGCTCATCATGAAGACTGCTTTATTTGTTGGCTATTCAGTTATCAGCAAGATGCAATATATAAAGTGATTATTCAGCACTGAGACATTCCAAAAAGCTCCATCCAAAATAAAATGATGCCATTGATTCTATATGAACTAGAGAGTAGAGTAACTTAGCCATCAGCGCTTCAAGCGTATAAAACTCGACAGATTCAAGTTTCGTGTAATAGAAAGCTGCTTACATAAGTGATTCATAAGAGGAATGTAACTACTATTTAGATAAAAAGAGGCAGATTGGGATTAAAAAAGTCGGGATAAGTACTTCAAGTCAAATAAAATAAGAAAGGACTAAAAGAATCTAAATTAATTCAAGAAATAAAGACGGATATAATGAAGAATTTAGCAAACCTTACTTCAGGAAAAGTGCAATTGGTACCACTAATGATGCAGGAAGAAAACCAACAAAATTTGAAGATTTGAAGATGCCATTTCACTGAAAGCAAAACAGACAAGTTTTACACAAGACAGCTCACCTTTTGTTTTTGTATTTGCCTGGAACTCCAAATAAGTATCGAACTTTACAAAATGTTCCCCAAACAAAATGTTCCGAAAATGTTCTCTGCAGTGAGAAAAAAAATCAAATTTTCAACAGCGATGAGCATCATTCTAATTTACAAAGAATTAAGACATACTATATTGGATTATGTCTTTAGGTGGAATAATAAGACATTTAATGTAACACTGTTCTCTAGGTTTTTGTAAGAGTTTATGGCTGTATTCAGACACATTTAACTAAATGTTTCTAGAGAAACTGATTTTTGACTTCAAGAACTGTCATCAGTCAGCAAGGCAGGAGTTTATTTCTCACCTGAAGGAACCAGATATAGTTTTGTACCACGAGAATGGAGATAATAGAATCATAGAATCATAGTATGCATAGAATCATAGTCATAGTTTGGGTTGGAAGAGACCTTAAAGTTCACCCAGTCCCAACCCTTGGTATGGACAAGGCTGCCACCCACTCAATCAGGCTGCCCAGGCCCCATCCAGTCTGGTGTTGAGCGCCTCTGGATCTATCTGAAGACTGACCACTGTAGCTCTATTTCTGGCATGTTGTGTTCACATTGCAGCATGGGATAGACAAACTGGACACAGACAATTATGTAGTTTAAGCAATTATAATCCAAAGATCTTTTTATATTGCCAGGAGTTGATTTATAGCTTTAAAATCTCCATTACATCTGAAGAGAATATATGCTGTAAAGCTATGCTAAGACATTGCTGCTAAATGTCAGGAACCTCATTGTGTATTCTTATACCCAGACTGTCTTGCCAAGAAGTTCTCACTTACTCAGGAAGTCCTCTTGCAAAAAAACACATCAGCATCAGGGGGTGTTCTTCCTTTAGGTTCATTTGGGTTCTGTTAAACTACCTCTGCAAGAACAACCAGACTGTGAAGCAGGATTCAAGCTGTGCATCTACACACCCTCTGTTCCTGTTTGATTGCTATAGTACAATTTGCAGAGGTGTGGTACCAAGAGATATTCTTTGTGCTCTTTGAGTTTTCTCATGTTTGGAGGCATGAGGAAGGATGTCTTTGTTCTTTCTAAGCACAATTAGGGATTGAGAAAAAACTCAATCTGGGGCTCTCAGGCCTGAGGAGCAATCATGTTGGCATCCAGCAAATCATGATAACTGGAGGCTTTACCTGTACAGGAGATAATATCAGAACGATGGAATTTGTGCACGAATGGTACTTGTATCAGGAGCAATCCTTGAAATAAAATTTAAATGAAATTCACAGTGTAGACAGAGTTTTAAGTCTATATCTACAATGTGCTGTCTAAAGCCAAAAAGAAACACATGAATTAGCTCAACCACTAAAAGTAATGTGATTATATTAATATCATTCTCTGCTGCATGATTTTCAGATTATATTTGTATGTCAGAAGCAGTGGCTCTAGAGCTAGACTGGGTATTTCAATTTGACACCACATTGTGCAATGAGAACAATCCCTACAGAGAATAATAAGAAAAAGCTTACAGACTTTTTGGGGGCAATAAATGCTAAGTAATCTTCATTAGTGGCAAAAACGTGTTTAAACTGAGGGGATAGATGAACTGGAGAACATTTAATTAGTCTAATCATCATTTGTAAGTGATAGCTGACCTGCTTCTCTACTTACTGGCATCTTGAAAAGTCAGTAACACTTCTGCAAAGATATGGTCATTTTCTAAATGGTAGTATTTTACATCCACTGTGCTCAGATGAAAATTGCCTTATGAGATCTGAGGCAGTGGAGGATTGAATCCAGCTGAAACTACAAACAGTTCATTCATATTTGCACATGACTTCTGGTGAGAGAGAAGAAGGTGCGGCTTCTCCAGAGACTTGGGGAGATACTCAGGGAGTGTTATAATTATTTCACTGTTCCATTTGACAACTCTTAATCTCATTTTCTGAGGCTTGTGTTCTACGGATTGTTTATAAATTAGATTGGTGGTCATAGTAGCTATTCCCCTGAGTTGGCAAAATGACACGAGCCTAAAATAACTTCTACTTTTCACAGCAGAGTCAATTGAGCACATCATCCTTCTCAGCAGGATAAAATGGGTACTGTGCAGTTTATTCTGGGGCAAATCATTTCCTTTTCATACAGTCTTAGTAAATGAACTATGTAAGACTGTATGAGTTTAAGGAGTAAAGTACTGTCCTTAGACTACAATGAAGCTCTTGCAGAGTTTTGGCTTTTGTTGCAGCTTCTCTGCAGATGATGCATGCTGGCCAGCCACACTGTGATGTGGATGCTCTGTAGAAGATGTAGGACAAAAGAAGCTCTAAGGAATAGAGGAATTTCTGTGTCTCTTCACAACAGAAGAGGAAATGACGCCTCTCTGAACGTTGTTTGGGTGGGATGTAAACTCTCTCTTTCTGTTCTGCAGCATATGAAAGCAAAGTTTTGGAAAGTTTGTGGTGCTGTCAGAGAGTAAAGATGTTGGTGTTTTATTTCCAGAACTGCATGTTCACTATGGAGTCAGAAAATCAAGCTGCAGGCCCAAAGAAATCTGAAGTTAATACTATAACCTTTAACAGGATCATGAAGGAGGAATTTCAGAAAGAAATTTGTAGTTAACAAAGTCTGTAAATGATATGCCAACAAAGCTAAATTTCAAGCCATTCCCTTGCAGGACTTGTGGGAGGAAATAATCATAACAGCTCATCTCTGCCCCCAAATTAACAGCTGTGAACTTTTTTCGGTACGGTGGTGTAATTTCCAAGAAGTCAGTTTTCATCATGACTTACTTGAGAAAAGCCCTGCACATATCTGCTATAGGTAGGGCACTGTTTCTGGGCCACAGAGCCTGACTATGCTGAGCTATGTGACTATTCTGTCTTCCTCTACCGTTGCCTTTAGCAGTGAGTCCACAGCACAGCTACACATTACCTCCTGTTTATTTTACACCTGTTTTCTCAATTTAAACCCTTCACACAGTTGTGGGTCTCCTCTCCTCTCCTCTCCTCCGTTTTCTTTTTCTTTTTCTAATGTTGGAAATCTGTCATATATAGTTAATAAAGAATCTTCTCAATATGCTACTCCCACCTTGGGTTATTCTAACTTCATATGCATTTCTTTTCTCTGTAACATCATACAGTTATTCATTAAGTATGCAATAATAGATTTGATTATTGACATATGTGTACATACACACATCATGAAATTTTATATAGTATGTAAAGCATTCTATACTTAGGCTGTACAGTACTATGTTACATATACAGCCAAAAGGTGACATTTGATTTGTCATGACCTTTTTATCTATATAGTTCAGAAGCTTGTGAGACATTTCCTTTTTAATTTAAATTTATGTTAAGTTTATAGGAAGACTGCTCTTTTGAGATTAAAATTAGTTGCGTTCACTAAATAGCTGAAAACACAGGCTTTCCCAGGTTGAAACGAAGGATCTGAAATGGTTGTTATCTGCAGCTTCGAGTAATCTACTTGGAAGAAATAAAAGATCTGCAGGTGACTGACCGCCGGGTGATTTATCGACTTACTTTTATCGACTTAGTAAGTAACAGAGCAGAGACGATACCTGTGACCTGCTGAAAAGGAGCTGAGCTTGCACTGCCAGCCCTGAGCGCACAGCGCTGCGCCTCTTGCAGGAGGAACAACCTGTTTCAGCGCTGAGCGCTCGAGGCATGTCCTACTCGCAGTTCCCCGCACATCACTTAGGTCACAAGCCGCATCGTATACCCGAGCGCTGTGGGGATAGGTAAAGCCAGAAGTTGGGGTGCAGCACATTGACCAGCCGCGGGCTGCCCGGCCGGCTACCGGCTCCGTGCTGCGGGGCGGCGGGGCTCACGTGAGGGCCGGGAGAGAGGCGGCCGAGGGGATGGGAAGGGCGGCAGGGAACAGGACGTGGTGCTCCCGGCATTGGCAAAGTTGGGCGAGGAGAGGGAGAAGGGGGAGGAAGAGGGTCCCCTTACCCGTCGGATCGCAGGGCTCGGGCACAGCTCCCCGCGCCCGCCAGCCCCCGGCCGGCTCGACCCCTCCTCCGCCCCCGCCCCGCGCCGCCCCCGCCCGCCGCCGGCGGAGGTGAGTGAGGCGCGGCGCCGGCTGCGGCACGGCAAGGCACGACGCGGGGTTGCAGGCAGCGGGCGGCCGGAGGGAAGAGCCATGGGCAGCTGCCGCCGAGAAACTCCCCTCCGGATCGCGCCTGCCAGTGGCCTGCTCTGAGGAGGAGGAAGAGGGAGGGAAAGGGCCGTAGCAGCGGCGGACTGTGCAAGTTGCGTGCTGCCCTTCTCCGCGGGGCTGCCTGCCGCCAGCGGAGCAGCATGCGGACTGGCCTCCGCGCTCCCTCGGATGTGCTGTGGCTGCTGCCGCCCTCCGCGCATCGCCCTGCTGCTGGCAGCGCTCGGCCGGCCGCTGGATGAGCCGGCGGCGGGGAGATCGCTGCTGCGGTTCCGCCCGCTCCTTCATGCGGGCTCCCGCTCCGCCGGGAGTAGCGCCGCCGCCGCCGCCGCCGAGGAGCGGGCGGCCCGCCTGGGGCCCCGCATGGCGTGCTACCTGGTCATCAGCTCCCGGCACCTCAGCAACGGGCACTACCGCGGCATCAAAGGCGTCTTCAGGGGACCGCTCTGCAAGAAGGGCGCTCGCTCGCCGGTAACTGCCGCCTCCGCGCTCCCTCCCTCACTTGTCCCCCGCACGGTAGGAGCGGGGCGGGGGTCCACGGCCACGCGGGCGGTTGGAGCGCGGCGCGGGGTGGGTGGGCAGCGTGGAAAAGTTTCTCGAGCGGGGAAGCGGCCGCGGGTCCCCCGAAGGGGCAGGCGTGGGGCTGCGGCGCCGCACGGAGGGAGGGAGGAAAGGAGGAGGAAAGGTCGCTGCCGGCGCTCTGCGGGGAAGTTGGGGGCGGCCGCTGAGGGAGGCTTCGAGTGTGGCGGTTCAGTGCCTGGTCCCAGGTTTTGATACTGCGTTCGTACCCGTGCTGGCTGTGTGCCGGGGTGCCCGAAGCCTGGGCGTAGGGTGCGGGAAGTTTGGGGACGTCCGAGAGTGGTGAGCCGCCGGGCTGCGGTGTGATGTTCCTGCGGGTCGCGATAGGCGTTCGGAGCCGGAGTGGGCGGGGGGGGAGAGCAGTGCGTCGCAGCCTCTCCTCCGGGCGCTAAGCATCCCAAGCGTTCCCCGGCCGGAATGGAACGTGCTCCGTCTTCGTGGAGCACTCCTGGGTCCGGACAGCTTCGTTCACCGAAGGTGCCGGGGATGCCCCCATCCCACTACTTAGTCCTTTGGCTTTGGCAGTGCCCCACAATGCGCCCGCACCCTAAATGCCTTCAGGAAACTGCCTGTGATGATGAAGCCTGTGCTTTCTGTTTCTTGACTTTCGGTGATGGGATGAAGCAAAGCGACCACTATTTCCTTCTCCGTCTGAAATCCCCCCGTGTCCTACAGCAGCCCGCTGACACAGCGCCCGCGGGTTCCTCCCTCCCTGCTGCTTCTCGCTGTGCGGTTCGGCACCGCATCGCTGTACCGCCGCACGGCTCCAGCTGAGTTGTGTCCGCTCCCTCACCTCAACCCGTGCGTGGAACCCCCCAAAACGCAGAGGGGTCGCAGTCAGAGCAGGAGAGAGGTTTCTCCCGTCAGTTTGAGAGGTGAAAAACCTCAATAGTCTAAAGCGGGAGGAAGCATGATTGTAAATACTTTGCGCTGAGTATTGTGTGCTGTACGCAGTAGAACTTAAACCCTGTTCAAATGTCGGGAGATATTATCCCTCAAGTATTGTTGTGTCTCACATCCTTCACTTTCCAACTTCTTTGCCTTTTTTCCTACCTACACAGTGAATGTGCGCACAGCTCTCCTCAGCCTAAATGCTTCATGAGACGAATGTAATTATCTGACTTTGTTAACAAATCATTTTTGAGACAGTTCTTTTAACTGGTGGGGGAATGTACATATTTTTAAATACAAATACAAGATCAGGAAATAGTTTTGATTTTTCTTATCAAGGAACAATATTTACTTCAATGTTGAGCAAGATCTATTTCTTCATGAAGTATTTTAGTCTGAAGTCAGTTAGAGAGTTTAGTGGAAAAGGAGAAAAAAAAGCTCAAGTCTCTTTCCCTCCTTAGGAACATTCTTTCCTTTGAGCTTCCCTGAGCCTGAAGCTAGGAGCAATACTTTTGGTTTTGAGATTAACATGACCAGAATTTGGGATGTTTTTACATGATTTTTGACCATTTATATAGAAAAGAAACCCTGAATTTTAGCACTCCTTAGCTTTCATTCTGAAGTACTGAGGGGAAACTTTCACTTTTTCATACCTCTTTTTGTTTTGTTGGTCTTTTGTTTTAGTGAGCACCCTTTGCAGCCAGTCAGGCTTTTCGGTTGCTGGGCTGAGCTCCGGGTAGTGGTGGGAGTGCAGGTGTGTGGTGCATTGGCGTTTTATTGGCTCTGGGTAATTGTAGATCTGGAGCTCTTACTTATAAGTGTTTAGTAATTAGCTTTTACTACTGCTTTTATGTATGCTATTTTCATATTTTCATAGGGGAGTCCAGGTTTCAGGTGAAAAATAACGAATGCTTTGTTGGCAAGTTACATAATCTCTTACATACTGAAAACAGTGATTTTTCCAGAGTTATCTCTGTGTGCTTACAAACTTTCAACTTTCCAGACCGTATATGTCTTGCTCCTCAATGTGTTCAGGGCTGGGAACAGTGAACACAACACCTGGGTATATTCTTATATTATGGAGGTGGGAGTCATCCGTATTGGAATTTAGTAATAATTGAGGTAATAAAACTGTTTTCACCATAAGAAAAAAAAAACAACAACAACAAACCAGCAAATAGCACCATACAAACGTACCTTCAAAGTTTTTGTATTTTCTTTAACAATAAGCTATGAGTTAAACTTCAGACCACTTGTGTGTCTAAGTAGGTCCCAAACAAGTGGCATTTATTTGTATACCTTGTGATTTTTGTTTAATTATTTCATTTAATAATTCCTGACTGTAACTTCAGAAGATACAGGTTATGTCTCACAGTCATTTTTTATATGCTAGCCTTGGAAGTAACCTTGAAGATTATAAGTTATATTTCCTACCATTAAACAATCCTCTACTTGTATACTATAGCTATCTTATTCATGAGTCTACAAAATTTTTAATGTATAATGTGTACCTTTCTATATTTAAAGTGTTGTATTAACAGACCATGAAATGTCAGTAGACTTAAGGCTAGGCTTTCCAAAATGAGAACAGTGGTGAATATTTTAAATACCTTTATCAAATTTCACGGCTATGTGAACAAGGATTTTTCAGTCTAGATGCACCTGTAGTATTTATTTAGCATTCTTTGCTATTATTGCATCAGAAACAAATGTGATCCATCTTTCTAGTATAGAGAGACTGTGCACTGTAGCAGTACCAAAAACAAAGATGCATAGAATCATAAAGGTTGGGAAAGGCAAGATCACCAAGTCCATATGTCAACCCGCCACTGCAGTAGCACTAAACCACCTCCCTCAGTGCCATAGGAAGACTACAGAGATAACTTACTTCATCTGCACATGTTGACCTGGGGCAATGTTGTTATAAAGTCTCCAAAACTCCACATTTCCTCTGATCGTTTCTCTGTGTAGGAAAAACTAGTTGGGAAGTTGTGTTCTGAAGTAAATGGTGATGAGTTTAGGAAGAATGGAATGAGAAACAAATTCCAGTGAGTTGAGTGTCAGGAAAGAGAGCACTGGGTTTGGCAGTGCCAGCACTGCTGAGGGCAGTAAGTGTAGGGTGGAAATGCTTGTTGTAGAGAGCTGATTCCATGCTCAGGCATTTAGCTTTTGCCTGAAAAGTTCTGTTCATGACCATATTATGAGCAAGCAGTAGGAAGTTTTCTCACTCTGAAAATCTTTACTTAGTGAAATGCACTTTGATGCAGAGCTCTTGCGTGCATTTCAGACCGGGATATTGTCTGTGGGATTTTTGAGCCTGATGTGGATTGCTGTGCTCACTTGCTGGCTGTGGTTTTGCAGCCATGGCAGATGTGCTGCAGTGCTCACCTGCAGCCAGGCCTGCCCAGAGGCGTGCTGTCACCTCACAGCCTGGCAGTGCTGGCGCTGGAGGGGACACGGCTGTGCAACTTCCAGGTAAAACCTTGCAGGATACAGCAGAAAGCAGTGCTGGGAATTCAGCAGATGGCCCCCTTGCCTATGAATCACGTCAGAGCCAACGATGCTATTAGGGTGCACAGCTCTGCTTGTAGCTTTTTAAGGTGAGATATAAACAAAGCCTCGTTTACTACCAGTTATTTAAGGATCCCTTTGTACGATGAAGGGAATAGAAGGCTGAGAAGACGCAGTGCCTTGGCCAATATATGACTTGGCTAATTATTTTCCTTCCGTTGTTCCCCGCAGCTTCAGCTGAATACAGTATTTTTCACACGTTTTTACACCGTTTTCTAATCAGTCTGTCAGGCAGCTGCTCTGCTGCACTTACGGTTTGCCTAATTTCTGTGGGATGTTGGGGGTGGGAAGTGCTGCTGTGTTGCACAGAGCTGGCTTTTGAAAAGCACAGCCCTCACCCTGAGCTCAGAGGTTCCAATAGCAATAAATAAGCCCCTCGCAGCTACTTGGAAACAATGACTGTTTAGTTGATACCAAGCCACAAACGTGCTGTTCCAGCATTAAAGCAAGTGTAACCAGTGCTGAGCAGCACCTCATTACTCTCCACAGCAGATAACAGCACTGGGTATTTGAAACCTTAGAAAATGAAGGGGTGGCAGCGGAATTAGGGACCATAACTAGAGAACAGCAGAGCTATAGCACAAGCATCTGTCTAAGTTAAAGGGAAAACACCAATATGGATGAGTCTGGAGCAGATAATGGGAGTTGGTGTTTGCCACCAGCAAGAGACTTGTGCCAGGCAGAGCTCTGAGAAAGCATTTAAGAAGTTACTAGACATGGTGTACGTTGTGAAATGGGATCTGGATGGCCACACATTGAAAGGAGGGAGCCTCTGTGTGATCAGGTGGAAGACCACAGAACCTAGGAGTCACTGATGTCAGTCCTCTTGTTGGTGGCACACACACAGTGCTGAGGAACAACTCCGAAGGCAGAGGAAGGTTGTGCTGTGGGCACTGTTGGAAGAGTTGCGTGACGGAGAAAGCAAAGCCTTAAG
Organism: Lagopus muta; assembly: GCF_023343835.1. Lineage (NCBI taxonomy): Eukaryota > Metazoa > Chordata > Aves > Galliformes > Phasianidae > Lagopus > Lagopus muta. Next base: position 21,119,686 of record NC_064439.1, read on the forward strand.
ATATATAGTATGAAGTGACCAGTAGTAAACCAGAAGCTCCAACAAGCAATGGGATTTGGGTAGTTCCAATGGTAAGAAAGGGAAACAAAACAAAGCAAAACAACTGTACTAAAAATGAAGTAGGGGAAAAAAAAGAAAAAGGGGGGGATAAATAGGAAAGGAAACAGAAAATGTTGCTTTCACTCTTATGTCTGGGAGCTGCCAGGTGCAGAGGTGGGCTTCTGCCAGGGGGAACCCTTGCATGGTGCTGAGAGTGGGGCAGGTGCTGCTCCCTGAGATGCTGCCGTGTGCATTGCATTGCATACGCAGGGAGAGACACAGGTGAGGAAAGTTGCCTTGTTTCTACCTATTTTCTGATCTCACTGCTTCTGGGCACTTCATATCTCAGAGCTAACTGTATTTCCTGGTCACCCTAGTGCCTCCAGCATGCTGGAGAACATAAGTGTTCATGGAGCCTATACTAAACTTTGAGGTGAACTTATTTTCTGATTTTTATGGTCTTTTTTCTGTGCTTTCTGTGAATTTCTGCAAAGCAAGAAGACAAAAATAAATCTTCAAAAATACTTCAAGCATATAGCATTGCTGCTTATGCCTTGTATTAAACCTTTTTTGTTTTATCTATGACTTTTGAGCATATCTTGTTTCCAATTCAGTCACTGGGCCTCACGCTTTATATATAAAATTACAATCAAATTTAATCGCCTTCAACCAATTTCTTCTGGGGCCATTTCCTACACTCACAATTAGCTGTAATGTTAAACAGGTGCTTTGTGTTTTACTGGGCTCTTCCAGCAGCCTAATATTTTTACTGGTCCCTCAATTGAGTTCTTAAATCTAGATTGGTTCCTTTCTGATTTTGCATGTGGCAATGCTTGTTCGCCCATTACTTCCAATGTGAGACATTGCTGTTACATCCTTTTGCACCCTCACTCAAGGCTCAACCATGTTTTACTCACCCAGGCTGTAGTAATACATTAATGCAGATACCTTCATTTGAGATATGATCCTCTGCATAAAAAACATCATTGAAAGAATGAACTTCTTGTGAAAGGTTGCTAAGTGGAGAATGAAGAGAGTTTTCAAAGAATGGCCAAGAAGTTGGTGTTTCTTCCTACTTGGTTTTCCCTGATAGAGCCTCTGGCTACAAGGTAGGGGTTTTTTTTGTTTTTGTTTTTTTTTTCCCTTGGCATGTAACACTTTTCAGGAACATTTGTTAAGGCTCAAACGTTACATCTCAACTGATTATTTTAAAAGACTAAAGTCATTGTTACCTGCAAATGTCATTTTTCTCACTAGTATTAGGAAACCTGTAGGATGCATTAAGAAGAGTGTGGAAAACTGTTCCCCGAGGGAAAGTGTTGATTTTTCTGAGGGAAAAATAGAAATGCGAAATATTTTTAACTACCTGTTGAGATAGTTCTATGTAAAAATGCCACTGGTAATACACTGTGAGAGATTTAGTTTTGCTGCTTTATTTTTCTACCCACCTGTATAAGCCTTGCTCCTTGGAAGGACATGTTGTTTGTGATGCATTGTGGGTCTTCACTCTTGAAGCCATGGCATTGTGTTTGTTACAACATACAACAGAAGCTGTAATCATTTTAGACCTGCAGATCTAGGATATTACTGTGAAAGATTTGTTCACAGGTACAAGAGTGAAAAGAAATCATGTATCGGGGCGGTTTATTTAAAAGGTCAAATGAAGTTCATCCAAGGAACAACCCAATGGCAAAGATAAGTACAGATGCATAAATGGGCTGCAGAAGCTGGAATTCCCATTCTTTGAAAACACTTGAGGATACCATTAAGATTCCAGTTTGATTATCCAAGGAATTAAATGGTCTTCATTGGGAGAAACATTTTGCAAACATATGTGCATGCAGAACTCCATGCATCCAAACATTTTTGAATAGCAATAAATGCATTCTTTAAAACAACCACTTCACATTCATTTCACATCCCTATCAAAAGTTGGAAACATGGTTTTTCAAGGTTCAACCAGCTCTGCTGTTATTTTTCGTACCTTCAAAACACTGAATGAACAGTATTAAAACAACTCGGTTTATGATGACAGTATGCACAGGTGATGCTGTAGGTAGGCACTGTAATATTGGATGTAGGTATTCAGAGTTCTGCATTTCTGTATCTTTTGTGGGCATGTGTCTGCTTGCTTTGTGCAGTTAGGTACTGTGGATGAGTACCAAGATTTGTCCTGGGGAATGTTTGCATGCCTGAAAATGCTGTGGGCTGCTCAGAGCACACTGTTATGTACCCAGTTGTAAGATGCCTTAATGACAACTTTTTGTTGCGGTGGGTTTTTTTTTCTTTCTATTGTTAATACTAGACTAAATTTATGTGCATACTGGATAAGATGTAAACATCATCATCATCATTTTGTCCCAGTTTCGTAGTTACACATAATGATAATTGGCAAGCTGGTTCAAGTAAAGAAACAGAACTATTGCTGGGAGATTGCATGCAGCTCTGAAACAATTCATACATTAATCAACTCTAGTTGATACCAATTTTTCAATTGATGTTTTCCCTGGAACACATTCTAAAACAGATCTAATGCATTTGTGTCAACAGAAATATTCCATCTATATTCTGCTCAGACTGAACTGGAGAGATGTATTTGATGTTGAGAAAATTCTCAGTTGTAATCGGCTGTATATCTGTAGCTTGCACTTCCAGTTTAGATTGTAACGTGTTAGGAAGGAAGGCATGTGAAACTAGATTGGAAAGCAAAGGCCTCAATTTCCTAAAAACACCCTTTGATGGTAAAATAACCTGTAGGTAGAATTTGGGGGTTAAAAATCCCATCTATAGAATAGGTGTAAACTGAAATTACGAATAAGGACTGTATGACTGCTATGATTTGTGGTCTGCTGGAAATGCAAACTCTTATAGTTGTCATATGTAGCTGTTATATGCATTTTTAATGCTATTTTCAAAGAAAAGTTTTCGTATTCTGTTTCTCATACACTTTTTGCAGTTTTTGTAGGTTTCAGCAGTGATCAGTACAAATGATTTGTCTATGCTAATTTTCTTGTTTTCTGTGCTCATCATCAGATCTGCAGAGGAAGAATGACTTTGTGTTGTGTGAAAAGCTCAGACCATTGATGTTTTCTGGGGCAGATGTTCTGAAAAGGAGAAAAAGATGTGCAGTCATGCCCTTCTATATTTAACCAGGAAAACTAGGATCAAATATCGATATTTTGTGCCCTTGTCTATGGTCACAAGAAGCTTTTAGTGATGCATTACAGATAGACAGGAAAGAATTTGCAGTGATCTCACATTGGTTGCTTGATGAATACAGTGGCCCAAATGGCAAGTGATCAGTGTACTGGATAATTAAAAGGACTTCTCTATGTGGGAAAAGCACTGCTTATTTCCAGATACTGCTCTGACTGCCTTGCAGTGCTGGAAGCTGTTATGGCACAGGAGCAGAACCTGCTGGGTGGCCACAAATCATGTGGGGCAACAGGTCTATGCCAAAGCGCACCTTGAGACAGAGCCATCACTGCAGGGAGGGCACTGCACACCTAGTTGCTGTCTCATGAGCACATAAATCATCACACAGTTACTGAAGATTGTTTGGAAAAAAAAAAATAAAAATGCACAGTCATGCAGGTCCCCATATAGCAAAAGACGAGCACACAATGTGATGCGTATGCAAGTAGTTTGTTCTTATAAAATAATAATTAGGCACCCTGTAAATGCCATTGCATACAGCTATTCCTGGCTCTCTGAATGTTTAACTGCAGTCCTTACAAAGCTGTACTTTTGTTCTTCCTTGACAGAGACCTAATGATATTGTATTGCATTCATCTACTTAAATGGACATTGGCATGTGACTTCTTCAGTGTTAGATATACACTTAGGTTGCTGTAAAGAAAAGACAACAAAACCTATGTGGAAAAATAGTTTAGCTAGCCAAGTCAAAAAAGACTGGTAGACAGTTCTAGTTCAAAGATTTTAGTACAAAGATTTTGAATTTTCATTGGAATGATACCCATACGCTTAGTTATTCAGTATGGCTGAGAATCAACATGAGGAAGGCTGAGCAGTGACTGAGACAGCACAAAACAAATAACATGCAGACAGTTCTGTTTCTGGGAGCGAGTGATAAATGTTTGTTGTTACTAATAATCAATAGAAAAATCACAGATGTGTGTTCTCTGATGCAGAAATTGTATTCATATCTTATGAAACAAAAATGACATTGAAATAAACCTTGAATATACAAGTGTATTGTTTTTGTCTTTTGTTATATCTTCTGCTGAAGATCTGTTTAGCACCATCGTGTATACACCATGTGGTACAGGAGTTTTGTAGGAGGCATATGTTGTGCAATATGCATAGGTTGCTCCTAAAGTAATGCCTCCTTTTTATTTCTGTAGAAAGTACAATCAAAACAAATACAATAGCAGTATTTGATAGTGCAAATTCTCAGCTACAAATCACAATTTTTCAATGCAGTCACCTCCATTAGCTGTGTATTTTCACCAGCAATGAAAATGAGTCTGCATGCCGTACTTGTCAAAATCTACATCAGTGGAGGTGACCCACTGTTGCTGTCACCACTGCTGAAATGCACCACCCACCGTCTCAGTGCACTCACGTTTACTATTTGGTATCCGTAAACATTCAGCATGCGTCAATGAATGTCAGTGGGTGCCATTTTTTCTGCACAGAGGAGTTCAATTCCACACCTTTGCTTCATCTGCACTCCTGTGTCAGATGCCATTTTGTCAAACTGCTCCTCTGCTGCCATCAGTCCCACAGCAACAAAATATGAAATACTGGCTGGAAGGTTCAACCTGTGCTGTCATACAATCAACATGATAAAATAGGGGGCATTACTTTCAGGGCAGCCCTTGTATTTATTTTATTGCTTAGCATTATAATAAGTGTGTTTTAGAAGTTAAACTACAAAAAATACATATCCCTAGAGGATATGTCTTATTTGAAAATCTTGACACTTGGAGGAGAAAGATACACTTCCCATTTTGGCTAGGTTAATAAATCTGTGCAGCACTGGTGTAGAGCTCTCTTCTGACTATTAAGGAACAAGTTTTCTTTTTGCGAAGTTTTTGGAAAAAAGAGTTATTGACAGAATTGGGTTTTTCATTCTATAAAGTAGATTAAGTGATGGCTGAAAGAAAGTGTCCTATCCAAGGGTTGTCTTATGACTTCTAATGGAGAAAGGTTTACCAGTCTGGGTATCTATTTGTTCACAGCATTATTTTATCACCTTAAATAGTATACAATAGATTGTGTAGGTGACTGAATTTGATATCTGCAGGTTGTGGGATCAGCCTTTAACAGCAAATCACTGGAAGTAAAAAAAAAAGTTTCCTTGAAAAGAGTTTAACCAAGTTTACAGAATGACTTAACAGCGCTCACGTAATCTTCAGAGTCAACAAAACCAAGGGGTGAGAAACATTCTTAAAATCCATATAAAAAATATTTTGTTTCCATTATCTATTCTTGAAGACCCATTCTTTAAGCCTCAGTAAAGGAGGCTTATGAGATATTTACAAATAGGGTAAGTGTGTATAGATATTTCAGCAGAGAAACTTCTAGTTTTTCTTTTTCAAGCTAGAGTTCATCTATTAACCTTAGTAATAAGGACCTCAAGCCTTTCCCTTCTATCCAAATACTGTTGCTTACCCTGATTTTTTTTTTTGTCAGAATATGTCTAATTGCAGTACTGTTGCCTTTCTACACTCCAAAGAGCATTGTCTGAAGAGTACAATAATTATTTTAAAAAGTACTCAAAATGCATGTTTTAGAAGCTTCTGCAGTTAATCATTGCACCAAGTATACTGTAATCTTGAGTATTCATTAGAAAAATACCCCAAACCCAACAAACCCACCAAAAGCCCCATGATCACAGTCCTCAGCAGAATGATCAGTTAGAATAGTGCTGAGACCACCACTGCTGTGACACATTGCTGACAGCTTTTCTTTCCACATCCATACAGAGTTCAGCTCCTGCCCTTTCATTTGCCTGAGAACAGTTACATAGTTCCTAATTAGATTCCTGATTGCAGGCAAAGAATAATAACTGATTAAGTGATTGCAGTACGTTACCCTGAAGAGTTTTAAATATGTAAAACTCCTTTAAACTGTCTCCTTAAAAAAAGGTATGGCTGCTCATCTTATATATCATAAAATAAATTATATTTTTTGCTCTTATTGTTATGTACTTAGTTTATGTTTATATTCTAACCTCTGGTTAATAACGGTGGTGAATGAGGCATTAGGCATTCAACAGCCTTAAAAAGATTGATGTTTTTGATTATAGCATACTGTATGATAAATTGTAGGGTGCAAAACTCTTACAGAGTTATAAAGGGTATGTGCTATCTGAAGAAACATAGAGATATCAATTTTCTACTTGATGGTACTAATATATTTTGATAAGATCTGCATATTAAGAACAGAATGAGCCCTCAAGTACAGTGATTTAGTGCTGCAGTTGTGCACCGTACTTCTACTTCACTGTGAGGAGGAGAAACAATAGGAATGTGAATCCTTGCCTCTGCTCTGAAGGACAGTGAACAAAGGCAGTAAGTACTTCTGCTGGCAGGTGTGGAGGTGGCTTGGTTTTCAGAAGTGACTGGAAAGAGGAAAGCAAGCGGGTACAATAAATGGGAACGGAGAGGTTAATTGCAAAGTAAATGAGTTCACCACAGAATACACGGAGGCTCAAAGCCTCAAAGGCTGCATCTGTATTAGTAAACAACACCACGGCTGTGCCAAGCCTTGGAGCTTAATCAGATAGGCTATAAAATTGTGAGCAGTTTCCAGTGTTCTTGTGTCACAGACCTTGCAGCCCTCTCCCAAACCTGGGGAAGGTTTGAGAATTTGCATAGGGCAGGGCCATTACCAGCACACAGTTTACATGTGAATACTTGCTTCTGGAAGCTGGAAGACTTTCACTGCACTGACATAGGCTGCCATGCCCCCATTGCCAGAGAACAGTCCTAAGAACTTTTGTAGAGATAGAGATGTATAGGCATCTATCTTACCTCAAGGTGAGCATCAGATTGATGCTCCTGATGTTCTGCCTGTATGGCCAGTTCTGTATGCCTGTGAATCCCTCACACCACCTGAAATCAGGCCCAAACACACATCATTTCTGTGATGTAAATCTGGAGAAACTCCATGCAAACTGGAGGACCTCAAAACAGTACATTCTCAGTGTGTGAGGTTTGATTTTGTATTTCTTTTAGAAACTGTAAATTTACTGTTTCTATTTTTTGCGGGGCAGCAGTAGTCATTGACTATTGCCATATTTGCTCCACCTAACTCTTTCATCTTGACTGCTTCTTGGTCTTGAACCTTGCTCAGGTTTTACACATGCTGGAGTCACCTCACAGTTAGCAGTTTAGTCTGTGCAACGTATTTGGCCAGATGTTTTAGTATCACAGAATCACAGAATTGCAGGGGGTGGAGAGGACCTCAAGAGATCATCAAGTCCAACTCCCTGCTAAAATGGGTATCCCACAGTAGGTCACACAGGTAGGCGTCCAACTGGGTCTTGAACATCTCCCCAGCCTCTCTGGGCAGCCTGTTCCAATGCACCATCACTCTTAACCGTATAGAAGTTCTTCTGCATGTTAGTACAGAACTTCTTGTATTCAAGTTTTATGTCATTACTCATTGTCCTGTCTCTACACACCGAGAAGAGCCTGTCTCATCCATTTGCCTCCCACCTCCCTTTAGATATTTAATAGAAACTTCAGACCTTTTCTCTCTGATATAACATCAGATAGAGCAGAAGAAAACTTGTATAACTTGTAACTGTCTACAGAAAGAAACAAACCCACAGATGTGTCAGAATGGTTTTGCAGGTGTCTTTGAAAGGCACAAGGGTGTTGAATGTATATTGGAATTTTGAATTGCTCAGCAGTGGTGTTTATATATTATCAAACAAAGGGAGGTACTCTCTAAAGGGAAACCAACATAAAATATTTTCATGCCTAAGTGTCTTCACCAGCCCAAGCGTCTGTGATAGGAACAAATATCTGTGTTGAACACTAGGTAGAAAACCTGTTATGGATTCTCCTTGTGGGACTGCCCTCTGCTTTCCCACTCTGCACTCTATCATGGGCTTACATTTTTTAGAAGAAGCTGAGGCCTAATAACACTTCTGCATTTACCACTAATTGTAACTTCTCTATAGAATAAAACAGAGTGGATACTGAGACCAGGATCCTATCAGAGGAACTCTGCCACCATGTCTGCACAGCAAAAATGGAAGCAACAGAGCCGTGCAGGCAAATGCAGACACTGACAATGTTTTCCCCCATGGCCACACTCTTTCTTCCACCTTGAAACAAGGGAGCCTTTTCCTAACTGGCTGCTGGGAGCACTGCCCATATTCTGTTGATCCCCAAACTGTAACTGGGCTTTGTGACAATGGCAGGGACCACAACCCAAAATTGTGCTGGGAAGCACTGTAAAAACAAAACAGTATTGACAGTTTCATACAAGTGCTTGAGTCATGTCATGGCTCTACTTGGCTACCAGCCTTGGTTCCAGCTCCAGTAAGGGTGTGCTGAAGATAGGGCTGTACCTTGGATTGTGTTGTGATATCCAAAGACTGATGAGTAGCATCTGCATCTCCTGACAGCAGGCTGCTGGGTGGACAAGATGGAGTGGCTACATGCATTACAAACAGAATTATAAGTCTGTCTTGAGCCTCCAATAGGCAGAGTACTGGTATGTGTGGCGTGCATGTGCTAGCTGAATGGTACACAGCTCAACTTCGCTACTTGGACAATAAGTTTCAAAGATAAAGAGCGGGTTTGAGAACATTTATGAATCATAATGAGTTTATTGGAGTGCTTTACACAGTTCCTTCAAGCATTTTTAAATGCGCAAGCAACAGAAGCACCCAGAGGCCATCGACTCAGGGGAAGATTTTAGCTTGTGTAAATCAATGTGGCTAATTGATTGCCGTTTGCAAGACTTATTTATGTCAGTGTGGTTCTGGTCCTCAGATTTTGTTTAGACCTCATATTAGTTGATAATAATAAATATCTTAGTATTAGCTCAGTATCTGCTATTAGGCTAGTAACTTGCTCTGTGCTGTTACATTTTTGCGTACAAGTTGGTGACTAGGCTAGCTAACAGCAGTTGTTGACACAGTGATTATTTTCCTGTGTGTGACTGTTAGGTTTATTTTGGAATCTAATGCACAATATTTTATTAACAATGTAAAATTGAGTTTTCTGGGCTTATATATTTAACTGCCCCATGAGGGATTTCTGTTAGTTTGTTTTCTTCTTGGACTGCAGTGTTACTATGCCGGTACTTTCTTCTAACATAATATGTACCAGATTATCCATTATCCATAGGGCTGCTTGAGGAGTAATTGTGCTCTAAATGACTTCAATGAGACTTTGTGCTTTGGTAAAGTAGAAGACAATAAGATATGGTCTCTTCACAAGAGTGTAAATTTACCTTGCTTTTTCAGTTGTGCAGATGAGTGCAGAGCAGGCTGCTGTCTCAGCTGGGGTACCTGGAAGCTTCCAGCATTGCAGCTCAGTATTGGGAAGCAGTGGAGGACAGTGCTTTGCTAGGCAAGAGGGGCTCACCTTCATGTAATCTCATTCCTTCACACTGTTGGTGATACCATTAGACAAGTGGGAGATGGAGGTGTTTTGTTTTTTACCCATTGTTAGTAAGTTCCACTGTTATACTAAGGGATGATTTGGTAAGTCTGGAAAGTTGCTGCTAGAAAACTACATCAGGAAAATTGCATCTAAGTGGATACCAGAGGTTTTATGAGATTGCTTTGGTTTTTCTAACTGAGGTGTATACATACAAACACTCTGCGTGTCCTGTTGCCATGTCCGATGACAGCGCTACACCAGGTTCACTGTGATAGCTTAATGGTCACTTCTCTCTGTATCCATCAGAGCATTCAGGAGGTAAGCTGCAGAAGAACATGAAAGCCAGAGCTGTGAAGGACTGGGTTGCTCATCCTGCCTTTCTGAGATGCACTGAGTGTCACTACTGGTTGCATAGGTTGGGGGTGCTGTGGAGGACTGCCTTGGGAAGGTAAAAGGGAAAGGGAAATAGGGGAAACTAAATATGCAAAAATAGACACATTTTTAGCCATTGGTTTTGTTCTTTTACTGATAGCATGCTAGATAAAAAGCATTCAGCTGTGACCAAGGGTCTGCAGCATGACAGTAGATCTAAAATAATTGACACAAAAAAGTAGAAGGTTTGGAAAATGGAATTTTGGCAGTTGTGTGTGAGGATATTTTTGCTCACTCTGTAGCTGGTTAATGAACTGGGCTACAACTACAGCTGGAAACAGGCTGCAGCCTCATTGTGATGTTTATCCTGCAGACACTGGTCTGCTTCTATCCTCAGACACCTGAGAGACACAGATATGTGTTATATAGGATTTTGAATATTTTGTGTGCTGTTAGTCTGCGTATGGTGATTTTCAGGCAACGTGATGAAAGAAAGACTGCTTTCAGTATGTGTATGTGATTTGTTTTAGTGCTAGAAACATCTCCTTGACTGTTTGTAATTCCAGTTTTTTTTCTAAAGGTGTGTAAACTATAAACTGTTGCTCTGTTAGTACGATGCTTACTGTATCACAAACTAAAATTCTAACAAAGTGCCGCTTTTGTCAGGAGCAAAAGAAGGGTTCCCTTCTTCAGGTATGGTGCTGGGAATGACTTTGTGCAAAGGAGGGGATGAATCAATAGCTTTTTCAGTTGCAGGAGCACAAATTTGATGGTAGATATGTCCCTAGGAAGTGTAGTTTTTAGCCGGATGTGCAATAATTTGTGTCTGAACCATTTGTTAGTATTGGCAAAGTGTCACATGTGCTCTGAGTGCTTGTGGCAGGCTGGGGACAAGCATTCAGCAGCAGGTTGCTTCTTCACCCCTGCACAGAGGGTTGGCATTTGTACGCAACAAGAGGCTGTAAAGGCACATTATTTCCCCTGTAGCTAGTACAAGAATTAATCTGTGCTACTTGTAGCAGTTTCAAGGAATTTTACTGAGCTTGGTTCTTATGGTTTTCAGCAAAATCTCTCGTAAAAATGTTTATGGGGAATTTCCCATGCAATTAATCTGCCATGCAGAGTGACACATGTCACCTCCTTGAACATTTTTGTGCTCCCAGAGGGATTTAAGAATAAGCACTAATATAAAGTACAAAATTAATGCATCAAATTAATTTTATGCTGTGCACACACAGTGATGTATAATGTGAATTAAGGGCTTGATCTTGCATGTGCTGAAATTGAGAAGATTTCTCGGTGTTATTTTGGTTTATAAATGGCATATAGGAGGTCTTGATTTTTTGTTGATGATATACAAAATCATCCTATTAAGTAATCATAGACACAGTGAATTAACAATGGTGTCAAAGAGGATTCATTAGATAATACCAGTTATTTATGATAATGCCAGTTATCTACCAACATTTTTATTTTTCATGAAGAAGAAATACATTTCTAGTCCTGTAACTATTTTCTGAAGCAAAAAGATAGATTACATTCAGATCACTGTATATGGTAATTGTGGATTTGCTTGCTACCATAATTGGCTTAGGTTAATGCTAAGTGGTTGTACAGCTGTGTTCATTTTAACTGATCTTTAAGGCTGAGATGCTTAGAGGTCTTCAAAGTAAGTTAATTCTGCAGGTGTAGTGATCTGTTATATGATCAAATCTCTCATACAAAAACATCAGAAATTGTAATCCACTATTCGGAATTGTCATCAGGAATATATGTTTCTAAACTTCAAACAAGATATACAGTCAGCACTATTATATATTGAGAATAAACATGTAGTGAAATGTATTACCGCAAAGGACTGTGCCTAAGATGTAGGATACCCAACAGTATTCCTTTAAAAACTATCATTCCTTCATTAAGATTTTGCCTTTTCTCAAAATTAGACACATGTAACACATTGTAGAAGTTGGCTGATTAATTTTTGTAGAATTTTTGTGACAGAAGAGTTTCCCATTAATAACAAGATCATGTCATTATTTTTTTTTCCTGTATTCTCAAAAGAAGAAAGTATCAAAATGATGGTCATATCAGATGGTTCAAAATTTAGGCCAGCGACTTCTGTTGGTTTTCGAAATACAGATTTGCTGTGCTCTTTCTTGAAGGGAAAACAATGTGTTTTACACATGCACAGTGACTTCCCATGCTAAATCAGCTTGGATTAAAGGCACTGAATGTTCTCTGGCAGAAAGCTTTGAACCTAAATTCGACTGAAGCCCTCCTCGCTGCAGCCTGAGGATAGCAGGAGGAACACAGCCGCGTTTTCACAGAATACTGGAAATTTTGTAGACATCTGACTGCCTCTCTTTGCCTCAGTTTCATGCATTAATTTGGTAAAAATACATCCAGCAAGCCTGGAGAAGGAAAAGATAAGAGAAAAGCAAAGCAATAACTCTGTATGAAGGAACGCTTGCTTGCTTCCATTATATCCCCCTAGTTGTTCCTAGAAAGATGTGTGCTTTGCTCTTAATGATGTGTGATGGCTCAATGCAGAATGCACACACACTGAGCTGCTAAATGGGGCAGGGCAGAGAGCAGGAGGGGACACGGAGGCCAAGGCACTGCAGCCCCCTCCCACGTGGAGTGGCCTGTGTGGTGGTGGAGGTGTGGTGGAGGGCCTTCAGGTGGTACTGGTGGGGGAGGTTCCAATGGATTGAGGTTAAGCAGAAAACCCAATCATAGAATCATAGAATGGTTTAGGTTGGAAGGGACCTTTAAAATCATCTAGTTCAACCCCTCTGATATAGGCAGGGACACCTCCCTCTAGACCATGCTGGTCACAACCCCATCTAGCCTGGTCTTGAATGCCTCCAGGGACAGGGCACCCACAGCCTCACTGGGCAGCCTGTTCCAGTGTCTCACCACCCTCACAGTGAATAATTTATTCCTGATATCTAGTCTAAATCTATGCTCTTCAGTTTAAAGCCATCTCCCCCCATCCTGTAGCTACATGCCCTATAAAAAGCCCCTCTCCAGCTTTGCTGTTGGGCCCCCTTCAGGTATTGGAAGGCTGTGGTAAGTTCTTCTTGGAGTCTTCTCTTGTCCAGGCTGAAGAGCCCCAGCTCTCGTAGGGGAGGTGCTCCAGCCTTCTGTTCATCTTCATGGCTCTCCTCTGGACCCACTCCAAGAACACTCTGTAAGGTACGCGATATGTAAATGTTGCTACCAATTTTATAAGACATATGGGAAAAGGAAATGATGTTTTCATTAAAGCTGAGGAAGAAGGGATCTGACATTTTGGTAAAATGTGGTATTCCTATTGGAAAGGGAAGAAGTATATGTGGGGAAATTAATGTATAAGCTCAATATATATATTATGTTGCTCTAAATTCATTTTATATTAATATTAATGTCTAAGTATATGGCTAACAGTTTCTCACATCACTTTGTGAGAGCAGTGTTAGCAATATTCACCTGGGTCCAGTAGCAACACACCTATCTGCTTCACTTGACATCTCTTGGCTCTGATAATTTTAATGAGATTTCCCAATATGTGAAGCTCTGCGTGCACTTAAATGTTATCTAGCTAGTAGCTGACTTTATGAAAAAAAATTAGAGTGACCTTGCTAACGAAGGAGAAAATTCTAGCAGAAGTGAGGCAGTATAGTCTGTATCAGCTCAGGATAGTCTAATAGGGCACTGATATCTTGTGTGCTATTTAAAAACAAATATGCCTGGAAAATCAGTGTGGGCGGTCAGTCCCACGTCATATGCTTTGAGTTTACAAGGTGTGATGTGATTCCAGGCTGGTGCCATGTCACCTCCTTCAGCTGGGATTTGTTCGTGCAGGTGAAATGAACTTAATGCTAGAGTTCTTGAGCAGCTGAGAGTGCAGAGGGGTGGCATGTGGTTGTTCCTGGCCATGTGGGCATAATTCCAAAATTTCAAATGCAGGGAGGAGGTGCTGGCTTACAGGTACGTCTAGGCAGGGTTGGTACTCTTGGTACTGCTCTGGGACAGTCTTTCCTACAGTTTTGGTACCTTGAGATGGATCAGTGGAGGAGGTGTGGAATCTTGTTTGGTCAAGGCCTTAAAATCTAAGTGTTTTAGATACCTGTGTGTGGGTTTCATTTTGTGCCTTTGTTTTTAACTTCACTAAATCTGTCTTTCAAAGATAAAACAAAGTTTTTGATTTGTCTATTTTCCTCACTCCACACACTCCTTAAATATGTGATATCTTGGAAAACAGGAACTCTTAAGTTACCCACTGTAGCAGAGATGCTAAGTCAGGGTTTGAACCAGTGATTGAGCACCTGGTGGGAAGGCAGGGCCAGCCCAGGGGATCTCAGATGCAACCATTGTACCCAGACCTCATTGGCAGTGGAGGCAGGGGTATCTTGCTGGAGATCCCTGTGTACCTGAGGCCTTCGGGAGGTAAGCAGCTTCTTTCCTTCGTTTCATGTGCCCATGCTGTTGCTGTGGCCTAGAACTTAGCTGCTCTGCTGTCATTGCTGTGCTTACCATCGTGTTACACCCACTCATCTTTTTCTGAGGAAAATGCACAATAATGAGTAGTTATTTACCTTTGTTACATTGCCTTCTTTGGAATGGGCTCAAAAGCTACAGATCAGTGGAAATGGGGAATCTTTTCCTTTGCATGTAGGCAGAGATAATGTCAATGCAGTCTATGGGCTCAAACAGAGAGTCACAATTTTAGTGCACAGAAGCTATAACCAGACATAATCAGATAAACTGGAGCCAGCTTATGTGGATGTATTGTGATTGTATTAATGCTCTGTACCAGGTGCTGAAGTATTCTGGTTTATGCAGAGAACCCTTATGGGCACAAATTAGGGTATGTAATATGCTATACAGAAGCCTTTTCCTGATGCTTCCCAGGAAGAGTGATGCAGTGTGACCACGAGCTCTAGGTCTTCCTTAAGGGTGTCCCATGATTTTCCACTGGGGGCTGCGCTGAACATTCCCCTTTACCCCTACAGGCACCCTCCAGTCATCAGGACTTCTACTGGCAACTGGATAAAGTATAAATTAGTTCTCATCACACTCCACTTTCAAGATTTTTTTCTTTTTGTGTAATCAAAAGCTGAAATCATTGGGAAGAATTCCTTATAGGCTGCAGTGAGCAAGGAGTCCAGGTGCAGCTTGTAATGAGGGCTATCCCATGTGCTTGGGATTTGTGTGGTTTGGGAAGTAGGCTTGGCTTTGAAAACAGCAGTTTAGCATGCATTTGTATGCAGGTTGTGTACTATTTATGTAGTACACATATAAACAACAGCAAAATGTGATGTAATGTAATGAAAAGCATTTATCCAGTATCACCTCATTTTGTTGATTGTTGTATTCCTGGGCCATCAATAATAAGAATCTCTGAAAAAAAGTGCATGTTTCTTCCCTGTGCCCAAGACATTAATGGTTATCAATAACACCGGGCTGCTGAAGTCAGCTTAAATGGTAAGAATACTTTTCATGAAAACAGTGATGGGTAAAAACAGACTGAGTTTGAAATTCAGTGCAGGCATATGCTTCAGGCTAGGCTGAGAAGTTAGCTGTCTAGGGACCTATGTGTTGCTCCTGATGGTGAAAGACTGGAAAATGACTAATCACAGTGCTGGCTAAATGTGCAACAGGCAGACTTGCATTAGATATTAAGATATTCCCTTTGTTTCTGCAGATTGGAAGTTACAAGGTACCACTGTTTTCCTCAGAAAAATGAGGACTCTAAGAATTAATAGTTCCTCGTAAAAATTGCAGTATAAGCATAAACCAAAGCCATTGTTCTAAAAATTTCACATTAACTGTAGCATGTTAACAGCTTTTCATCTGTATTTGGTTTTGGGGATGGACCCTTTAAAATGAACAGTCAAATTAGCAGAATTTTGGCCTGTCAAACTCACGGGTATCGAAGTTAAAGATAGGAAAAGAAGACAGAAAGTCTCATGCTCCATGTGTATTTACATCTTGCTGCTTCCTTTAGCACACCCAGAAGAAAGCTCTGTTAACTTGTACTGAGGAGGAATTTGATTTTCTGCTTCAGAAAAAAATATTTCTGCAGGTGGTAGGACAGGTGATTCTCATACCCTGTCTATCTCTACTCTTAGGGATACTACCTCAACCTCTTACTCTACTTTTTGAAAATGAGATTAAATCTCACAAGCATTAATTGAATGAATAGGATTACCTGCATGAATAAAAGTCAAAGCATTACTTACAAGCATAAAGTCAAAGCAAGAAGCTATTAGTATTGATCTAATCCCCACTTTTTTCTTCAAATATTCACCCTTTTTCTTTTTTTGACAAGTTATTTCTTACTGTTAAATCAGCTATATATAAAAATGCCTTTTTTCTTTAAAGAAACTTCAAAACATCTTTTTGCATTCAGATAAAAATTGCCTGAGTTATACAAGTGTTACAGGGAGTTAAAATTCTCTTTCAAGATTTACAAGGAGAGATTTTTACAAATGCTGTATATATGGGTATACAGTTTTCCGAGTGTATCATTAAAGTACAGAACGCTATGTTTAATATTCCCCTGATACCACAAAAGAGGGTTTAAAACTTTCCAAATTGTCTTTAATGAGCTTTAACTTTAAACTTCTGAAGGCAGTTTGATGCAATAGAGGATCCCTGTTTTATGGGATTAAGTAAAACATAGCTTCTCCAGGACGTGTTTCTATGGCTATATTTTGTGATGAGTTTTACTTATTTACTGTTTTAATATGATCCTTCCTCCATATTACCCAGTGAACTCAAGTTATGTATTTTGGGGTAATTACTTCAGAAGTTTACACCTTGAAGGAGATTTCATGCAGGCAAGAATTTAACATATGAGTTTTGCTAATCATCTGAATGTTGATCAAGCTATTTCAAACTCTTGATTTTTATGTTGCTTAAGATTTCAGCACAAATAAAGATAATTTGACTTTTTCTTGTAGCTAACTTTTATCTCATCAGCCATCTTTAGCTTCACTAGTAATGTTTTCGCCTTGTTTTTGTAGTATCTGAGTGCTTGCTGGGAGAAAAAATTTGGCTGTGATGTTTGTAACTTTCCAGCAAGATTCAGAAATGAGCTCGCTTTTCATATAGTAATTACTTAATTGTAGAGAATATTGAACATTATGATTAAAAAAAGTTCTTTGTGCCAAATGGCCTAGATCATGAAATATAGGATATTTAATGATTACTGAGTTTATTAGAAATGAATAGATATCCAGATAGAAAATACATATCCAGAATTTCACCTTGGCTCATCCAGGTTTATACCCATACAGTCCTGTTGATGTCACTGCTGTTTTTCAGTAATATAATGACTATCTCTTCAGTTTGGAGGGAGTGCCTTGCACTGTGCTAATATGGCTTACAGCAGGTCTGTTAATCTGACATATTTATGCCTGTGTTGCATCTGGAAGTATGGGGTTGTGATGCAGTACCATTATAGGGGGCATTTTTCTATTTTTATGTATCTTTAATTTCAGCATCTGAAATTTGAAGTATGGTGAGCCATTGATGAGGCTTTGTTACAGCGTTGCATCTTTGTGCAAGAGGGTTGGTACTTAAAATGTGAACTTTCAATAATTCTAGTGCATGGTGTAACTGGTGTAAAGTAGATGATTTCTGGGGAACAGTTCTTAGCTTCCCTGAGGTTCAGCCTATATGCTGTTTCCATTTTCTGGCCTCTTTGACCATCCTACAGTTGTGTCATCCTTTAGTGACAACAGAAATTCTATCGAGAAGCTTAATTTTTTCCACCCGTGGCAAAGAATATGTAGAAACCTGAAAACAGAGCTTCCCAGAACCAGCATCTCACAGAATGATTTTGTCAACTGCTGCACTACACTGTACTCCTGGCTTTAGATACATTTCCTTTGGATGAGTGTAAATCACTTGTAAGCTGTCTTGTAACTGTTAACAAGCAAGTGCCAGGCAGGAGAAGAGCAGTAAGGAGGTTCTCCAAATGGTTTGAATTGCTCTGGAGCTCAGAAAGGAGCCTGCTTCTGCCTGCGGACATCATTCTAGCTCTGTACAACATCCTTTTATTGACTTCAAGTAAGACATGAGACAGAGGGGAAAAAATATCCAACCTTTTAAGGCAAAATAACATACCAAGAATCTTTTCAAGTGATTCAGCCAGACTGTTTTGTCTGGTAGAGGTGAGAGCTGCTCCTCACACTGTTTATTGTAAAGGCATAACAACAGATAAAACTTAGCATATTGGTAACTTCAAGGTGCTGCTTCTGCTATTTGGAAAACAAACAAACAAACAAAAACAAACAAACAAAAAACCACCCAAGCACTAGAAGGAATAAAGTTGTGCATGAAAGTAAAAATTAGGTTTTAATTTTGCATTACAGGAAGCAGTTTCAGCGAAGTTTGTCATCATCTGCTAGATGCTGGGAGTTTACATGAAATGGTTTACTAGTTGAAGGTTTGGACAAATGCTTAAAACTCTGAATCACAGTGCAGCACTAATGGGTCCCTTGGCTCAAAGACTGCTGGGAAGAAAATAAATGGGAAAGCAGAGTGAAATGATCCCTCTTCTCTACAAGTGGTTCCCAACATTCACATCTTTATTGCTCTTTCCTGTGATTGGGTAGGCAAGCTTCTAGGTTTTTCACAGGAATCTTACATCTGCTTTAAATAATGCGTTTTTTAAAAAAAATTGGAGTTTATTAGCCATAGGAGTTCTTAAAACAGTGAGCAATGTAATGTTAAAATAGACATAGCTCTTTTTTTTCTTTCCATCCAACTCAATATCTGACTTATTGCATACAGACTTGTATGAAAAGCTTTAGAAGTTGCTCCAATAAAAGGTCAGTCTGATTTTTATTTTTTTTTATGATTAATCTCTAATTGTTTTAAATCTTTCCATAGTTAAATGCTTGAGAACAAGGTTATTAACTAGTGCTTACATAAGTCTACTTTAAGACAAGTTTAGGGTTAAAAGAGAAAAAATAATCCCATGGAGCTGTTTGTTGTCTACAAATGACAGGTGCTAGCTCAGAATAATGCTATTCCTAAACCTAATACATACAGTATGACTTCTCAGAACATACTCTCCCTTTGTAAACAAAAAAACAGATCAGGTAACTTTATTCCTTCTCCTCCTTGCCAACTCCCCCCACCATTGTTCTTGTGCCTGGTAAATACTCTGTAAATATAACTTCTTGATAAAGTGGAAGAACTGCTTTTGATGAATTATCTTCTTGTGAAAACATCTTAAGAACTACTGGAAAGGATCAGAGCTGCAAATTAGCCAGTACAAATTGATTTTAGCTTTCATTTGTCTTGTGTTTGAATTCTAGTAATGACTACTGGTCTTGTACACTACTACGATCAGTGTAATATGGGTGGGTTATTCCCAACCACCAAATTCACAATTCCATAACTCGTTTGCTGAGAAAAATGCTGCAGCCCTACTTACCTCGTGCCTCCTTGTCCTTTGCTTAGGTACACAGGTGCTTTCTGATTTTGGAGAAGAAAAAAAAAAAAAAAAAAAAAAGATAGTCTTTATTTATGTAGATTTCTTTAAAACTTCAGCTACAACACTAAATTCCAGTGACAGCTTTTTTTTGTTTTGTTTGTTTGTTTAGTCACAAATGCAAACGTGGATTTAAGAATCTGAACTACTGACTCCATCGATAGAATTTGACTGTTTTCCTAGCAGAAATCAAAGTGGTCTAAAAATAATTTTCTCAAATAATTAGTAATTTTTTTTGTTTCAAGATGTCCCCCTCTAAGAAATAAACAAATAATAATGATTCAAAGATACAGGAAGTGAGTCCCTCTCATTCCTGATGAATTTTAACAGAAGGGCCATATGCCCACCTGCTGGTGCTGTGGGCTGCTCACTGGAGGTAGCTGCTTCCTTATTTGTTCCTCCATGTCAGTAAGGATTTCCCTGTCTCATATGAAGAGGGATATTGTTTGGTACAGCCCAGGAGAAATTTTTCCTCACCTCATCCACAGAGATAATCAGATAATCATGAGAAGATGAGACAAAAAAGAAAACATGCATCTTTAAATGGAAGCATATCCAGTGCACTAAGAGAAAGATTGGCAAACTCTCAAGCTGATTTGCAAGGTACTTTTTTCTTTTCAAATGTGATGTTAAGTTTTTCCTGTTGAAAATCTGTACAAGCTGGGAAATAGTAATGCAGAAAGAGGCAAAACACTGCTTGTCAGAAAGGGCATGTCATTCCTTAAGGAGGTGAGAAGTTATCACTGACTTTGAGAGGGCTCTCGTTTTTCAAGTGATCCAGAGGCTTTCTTGAGATAATGTGGCTTCCGGCCCCATGCTGTTAAAGTTCTGACTTCTGGCTTAGCTCATAACCGTAGCAGATACTACTGTACTGATATCTAGACCTTAACTTGCAATATTCTACTTGCCTCCAGTTTGCTTGATCTCAATTTTGTTTGTGAAATAAAGTTCTAGTTTTGCCGGATCCTATCTTCCTCCCCTCTCTTCTCTTTCTCTTCTATCCTGACTTCCTGAATGTCTAATATTTTATGGTGAGTGAGTTTTCCTACAGACAGAAGAATACAGACATAAAACCAATCTAGGATATTTAGTTGTGAGGTGCTCCAAACTCAGGAGGATAAGGTTTTCAAAGATGTGCAGTAAAACTCCAAAACATTAGGTTTTCTAGAAGGCATTTATTTAAAAGCTATATTTTACCATGGAACAATTAATAATGTTGCCTTGTGGCAACAACAACAAAAAAGCAAAACAAAATTCTTCTTTCTGTGACTTTATATATTTTTCATGCTGTTAAGTCTTACAATCACTAAGAATTCACACAAGTTTTTGGTTAGGTATGTTGTAATTTCTTAAGTTTTTAACAAATTCTTTAAATTGATCCTGTTATGTACTTGTAGGCAGAGTTAAGCTCTGTTATTTGTGATTAAACCAAGAAATTGAAGTGGGTTGAAATCAGAATAACATGAGTTCAAAGTTTGTGTTAAAATAAATAGGAAACATTTTTTGTCTGTTAGGCTTGTGGAAGAAGTAGAATTAAATTCAGCCACAGAATACAGAAGAGCAAGATTAAATCTGTGATGCACTATGGTTTGTGAGTGGAAAAGAATGATTCCTGCATATGTTTTACAACATCTGAGTGAAAACACTGATTCTGCAGCATTGGGATAGGAAATACAATCAGTGCAGTTGAAGCCAGCATCTATTTATCTTAAATTAATCATTTTCCAAGTAGGCAGTTGATATCCCAGTGCTGAGTGCCATCTTTTTTTTACATTCACACAGCAAGCATTAAAGCAGTGCATTGCAGGAGCTGAAATATATTGCAGTGCACAGATCACAAATACTTAAAAATACACCAACTTTTTTCCTGTTTTGTTGACAATGAAGCTGTAACAATAATTTACGTTTTAAAATTCATAATTTTTAAACATTTAGAAACAGACACAAAATTCTTATGGCTTTCACAAATATAAATATTGATTTTTACGATCCTTAAAAATGGGAGAAGAAAAAGAAAATACATATGGATTTCAAATTAAAATACGTTCCTTATTTGAGGTTTTAAATTCAATGAAATTTATTTCAGATTTTCTTCAGTATGGAGTCAAGCAAAAATTGGAGAGGTATTTCCTTTTGAATTTACTTAGAGAATAAGATAAGTCAGACATGAATCTCTCACTCTGTGTTGAATAACAGGTGAAAAGCTATTATTTTTGTGTTTCAGTTTGGATACTTAGAGTTTAATTTAAGAACAGAGGAATTTGGGAGACAGTAATCCTCAAGAGACAGCTGCCTTTGAAACACAGATTCTCCTCAGCATTTGGTGTCTCATTTTCTTCTGGGGCTGAGGCTGAGGTTTTGTTGGATTTGACCTTAGATGTCATCACAGAAAATTAAATAAAAATATAATTTACTGTTTTCTACTCAGATATAGTAATCAGAAGGAACTAAAGGGAAAAGGACAGTTGTTCCTTACAAGAAAGACATGACACAGGCAAAATTTTCTTTCAAAGCCATTATTTTTTCACCCAAATACTGAAGATAAGTGATAGTAATTGCCCACCAATGAAAGTACTTCTGGTAATGGAGCTTTGTCTAATTAATTTTAGCTGATTCTCAAATTATCACTTTTTTTTTCCTCTTCCAGTTATTCATTACTTAAGGTTTTAAATAAAAGTTACTTAAAGTAAATGCAAGAACAAACCAGTGGAATTTAGAAGTCCTAACTGACAGCTTTTATAGCTTTTAAACATTCAGCATCTCAGCACTTTGTTTTATCTGTAGAGTAGGATACACAGAATGTGCGCAAATACTAATTTTACAGCAAAGTTTTCATTTTGCAAACTGTCACAGTTTGTTTGCTCTTTTCATGTGCAAGCTATGGTGCAGCAGTTCTGATGGGCTAGTCATCCTGAAAGGCGATTGTCAAGAGGTGGGGGTTGGCCTCTTCTGCACAACTAGCAAAAGGACTAGAGGGAATGGCTTTAAGTTGCATCAGGCGAGGTTCAGGTTGGGTATTAGGAAAAAGTTCTTCCCTGAAAGAGTGGTCAGGTGCTGGAATGGGTTCCCCAGGGCGATGGTAGAGTCACCATCCCTGAAGGTGTTTGAGAAACATTTAGATGATGTACTCAGGGACATGGTTTAATGGGCAATATTGATGGTAGGTGGATGGCTTGACTGGATGATCTTAGATGTCCTGTCCAGCCTTAATGGTTCTATGATTCTATACACACCTCTAAGCTGGGCTATGAAGGCACTCCTTGTCTGCTGTGATGTGGCGATTTAAACTGAACTATCCGTACCTGAAACTTTGAAGGGTGGTAACATATACGTGATGGCCAATAACTCTTAAATTGCCATTCCTGAGCAAAATATTTGACCCTAATGCTCCCTGGGACAAATGCTACATGTCAGTAGAGAGCCATAAGGAATTTATTTAAGTTTAAAAGGAGTATTTTTAAAAAAATAATCACCTAGAGCCCCCATATGGTATTCCAGGTGCCAGTTTGACCTCTGGCATACATTTGAAGAGCCTTGCTGTCATACACTGTGTGTCTGAGGACGTTGTGTGGTCATTCTGGTTGCTCTGGGCTACACACGGCTTTGTGTCTGCAGAGAAGCCCTCATGGTCAAAACTGTACTTCTGATGTCTTCAATGTGGAGCAGGGTCCCCTCTAGCAGGGCAGGATTTGAAGCTGAGAATTTTGTTTAGAAAAATCTTTACTCAGAACTCAGCGCAATGCAAATGCATATTTCCAAAACATATGGTGAATTGGCAGCTAACTAAACAACTGCAAAAACAGTACTAAACACTGTTTAAAAACAGAAAACAATGCCATTATTTTAAATTAATTATTGTAATGGTTATTATTACATATGTTTTTTTTTAATTTCTTCTTTACTTTCTTAAATCAAGGGACAGGCCTTAATTCAGTGACCTGATTTTTTAAATGTTTGGAAGTATCCAGAGTTTGGAAGTAAGTGCAATTACTCTATCTTCAAATTACTTGAAAAATACAGTTTATGGGTAATGAAAACCTTAATGAAGCTAGTGGAGTGGGTGTATGTATTTTGACTGCTACATTTGCATCATAATGATGTTGTTGAAGGAAAGGAATATACATAAAATGAGTACCCACCATTACTGTTTATAAGATTAGGTTTCAAGGAAGCCTTCCTTTGGGGCTGTGTAAGTCTTACAAGCAAGACAAGTAGTACTAAATGCATGAAGCCACCTAAAACTTGTCATTTCTGTGCTTGCTCGTTGTGGTATTCCTTTCGTGTTGGAGGCCATTGGCAGGATGACAGCAGACTGCATCTACCATTAAGCTGGTCTGCTCTGGTCCTGTTAGCTATATGAACCTTCCATATAGCTGACTGAGTCAGAGCAGAAAATGTTGATATACTGAAGTTGTTACTGCAATGGCTAAGTACATTTATAGGGAGATTATGATATAAGAGGTCTGATTTATAGAGATCTATGTGCTCATCAGAGAGCAATAATGGAAACACTTTCACCAGACTTGAGAGTTAAACAGAAATGCTGACAGTCTTAACTTTAACAGTCTGAAGAGACCTACTAAAATATTATGTGTTTCTGATGTTTTCAAAGGGTTGATACTAACTCTAAAAAATCAATCTTTAATTCTTCATCTCAAGGAAATTCCTTATCATATCAATTAGAATCAAAATAATTTTTCATGTTCCTAGAAGCAGTCTTTACTTTTGTGATGAAAACATGGGTTAAATGTGGCTTGCTTACCATTAACACTTAGAAAGGTAAATGTTTAGGAGCAGCTTTTTTCTGGGAGAAACTAACTTTGACTCTGTGCATATTTATACTACATATGATGAAAGGTTTACACCTAGGTACTGCTCACTGCATACTGCATGTAATGTACACAGATGACTGCGCTATGTTGAAGTAAGACAAGGTTCCATAATGCCAGTAACCTCAGACAGCTTGAGTTAGAGTAACTGCATGGGCAAAGGCAACTCAGATTTCTAGGGCAGCTGCTTATAAAGTTGTAGTGAAGTCATATATATATTAATTGAAGACTTTCTCCTTGCAAGTCACTGAAGTATAAGTGAAGGCCTGTTCTATCAACAGATGGAAATGAAATACCACACATTTATTTCCTCTAGTGTTCATTTTGACTGTGACACATATTTGTAATTTTAGACTTTAAGGGGAGGCAAGATTAGGATTATTTTGAAAGTACCCTATTTACTTTTTGCCCTCTATTATATGCCTTTTAGACAAGTGCAAGGTAAGGCTTTATACATGCGGCCCAATTTTCAGAACCAGTGAGCACTGTAGATTCCTGAGATAACATCTGGAGCTGTATCTCTTAACATCTCTGAAAAATCAGGCCTTCAGACATTACTGCTTCATTTCCCCAAGCAAATTGTCTCAGTACCTGACAAAATGAATGAGAAATGTGGTGTGCTGCAGTTCAATTTGTACTAACATTTATATCTTCTGAATGTCAGGATGGCTTTTTAAATGTTTCCTCATAAAACTAAGTCCACTGTCAATACTATTCCTTGCTCTGATTAGAGGATGTACCCTACAGCTTAATAAAATTCCAAACCAAGAAGGTAGCTGCCGACATTGCAAAAGAGAATACATGAAACCAGTTCAGTCTTTCTCTGAGTGAAAGAAAAGGCATTTAGTCTCTATCTCTGTAGGTGAGAGCTCTTTTCCCTTTCTCTTTGATATGCCAAATAGTGTTTCACAACGTATATAGGTCTTCCCTCTAACCATTTGTGGAGAGCAAAGAGTAGATGGAGATTCCCTTGCTAAATCTTTCTGATGCTTGAGTGGGCAATTTTCCTAATTTCTACAATTTGTCTTTCTTCTTCTTCATATCATGTCTTCTGACTGATATACCACGGTGGCTTTTGTTTGTCATGAGAAAGAGGTAATGTTGTTTCTGTAACTTATAAGAGTTGGGGTTTTTCAGGAGATCAGATTCAGTGTGAAACACTACAGGTGATGTCAGGCTCTCTTTGTGTCTTGTGTCTTTTCAAGCTACAGCAGGGGAGATTCAGGCTGGACATTAGGAAGTATTACTTTTCAGAAAGGGTGGTCAGGCACTGGAATGGACTGCCCAGGGAGGTGGTGGAATCACCGACCCTGGGGGTGTTCAAGGAAAGGCTGGATGTTGTGTTGAGGGACATGGTTTAGTGGGAGCTATTGGGAATAGGTGAATGGTTGGACTGGATGATCTTTTAGGTCTTTTCCAACCTTGGTGATTCTATGATTCTATGATTCTAAAGACTGTGATTCCCTGATAGAGTATGAAAAGACCTGAATTCTGCATTCTGCTGAAGTCAGTGCCACCCATGCAGCTATGTATTTACTTATACAGTCCTTAAGTCAAGAGGAAAAGAAAATTAATGTAAAGTATCTTTTTGTGAAAGATCAGAATTTTCTTGTTTTCTTACTTGTGCTTGCTTTCACAGTGACTTTACTGCACAGAAAAATGATTCCAGGGTGACATAACCTTTTATCTGTCTGGAAGCTTTACTTGGAACTTGATGGGAAAGATGGTTTTGTGTTGGCAACTCTAAGTCTGGATATCATCCCAAGTATTCAGAGCTTTTGGTACAGAGAGAATTGAATGCCATGATTTAACCATGTCCCTAGCCTGGGATGGTCTCACACTGAAACACTGTGTGCTGCGTATTGCTGTCAGTCTGCAATTGTCCAACTGCAGCCTGGAAAACAGGTTTCCTTCTTTCATTAAGCAATCAGTGTTACAGCTGTTTCTACTCTCTCTCATTCTTTCAGGTGTGCATTTTCTTTCATGGTAACCTTACCTGTCAAAAGTCTCTGGCTTCTCATTCACCAAGTTACTTCCTCTGCCAGCTCTGAGACCCTCTTGAGAATATTTCCAGTGCTCCTATAAGTACCAGTAATATTGTCATTGCTTCTGATGTTGCTTCTGCACTGCACTACATTTTAGCTCCAGGGTATTCAGAGTATTACATTTAAACGATTTGCAAAGAATCAGGCACACTTTGACGCTGCACAAATTATCATTCCTGTGGTAAATGCCACCTTGTTCTGCTTAGCTGCTCTTTTCCTTTATTCCTTCCCATGAATGATATATTAACTATATGCTAAGCATCGTAAAATAACTCCTGTAATTTGTGACTTTCAGTTTGTAATATACATACTGTCAGGCTTGTATCCAGAAATAGACACATATGTTTTTATATGCACATATATGAAGATTTATTCCACCTTTTGAAAGTATAATTTTGTATTAGAGCTGCTCAGTTATTGGAGAGCCCTATAAATACAAAATTTTTAACTTAGGGGATAAAGAAGTAAAATTGAGGTACCTGTCTGTCACATCTCATGAGGCATAATGTTTATTGATAATGGCTTCAAAATGAATGGCTGCACAGAAAGATTTGGTCCTATAAAATGGGATTACATTTGAAAGTATCAATAATATTCCTCTCTGCAGACGGTCAAAAGCTTTACTTGGAGTTTTTTTTCTTCAGGTACCATTCATGGTATTGAAATGTATGCTGCAAACAGCAACATACTGGAAGTAGGAAAAGGACAGATTGCTAAAAAGGAATTTAGAAACACTGTCCAACTATACTGGGAGATTTTAGGAAAGTTGAAGCTCGGCTGGAACAGAACTTGTCAACATCAGCGAGTAGACCTAGCACTGTATTGCAAGTAAGGGACTCAATGAGGACAACTACTGGCAGATCCTGAGAATGTCCAAATGCTTCAGAAGCTGGTACACCTGCCAAGGAAGTTTATATACAAAAAAAGCTTTGAATTTTGAAATCTACTATAATGGACCATGCAGAATGTTAGCATTCAAAATATCTTTAGCTTGAATGTTTATTATAACAATGACAAAATGGAAGGGTCACAGGAAGAGAGACAGCTGAATGTTCACGCACTATATGCTATGTATTTCTGAACTGTCCAACCAGACAGCAAAAGGGACTTCCTTCTGCATAAACACCTTTTCCCCATTTTGAGCTAGGTTCACAATATGATCTTTAACATATTCTCCTACTTTGTGTTCAATCAAATGAGCTGCTCAAGTAAACGTGTGTTCCTGTTATCTCTGGTGCTTAGCAATGTCCTTGGTGTTTTAAGGAGTATTGGAATGGTTAGCATGTAGGTAGGTCCTCCTACAAGCCTGAGTAAGTCCACTCAGGACAAAGGATGGGAATACTGAGAGTAGGCATAATTGTGGAGTTTAGAGAGTTGTGACTTTTGTTCTTTACTAGAGGTCACAGATTCAATCCTAGGTTTTCTGATAAAGACTTTTAGCTGCAAATACACAGGAGAGTAACTAGAGCCTACAATGTAAATCAGATACAAATGATTCAGCTTAGACACATATAATAGAAGTACAGGGTTAAAATCCACTTCACAGGAGTAGTGAGCTCAGAAAAGATTGTGTTGAAAAGACAGATCATTTGCAACACAAAAGAAAGAAAAGATTTTCAAATGTAAGAGAAAGTGCTGGGAAAAAAAGCGTTAAAATCACAGCTTAAGGAAGAAAAAAGAAAAAAAGATATTAGGAATACATGAAAATGTAAAAATAGCAGGAGAAAAAGTGATTTTGGGAGGAGGAGGGCTACTGCAGGAAGTGCTGCAATTAAGAAATTCACTTCATATATGTATCGGTAGTGTTTTCTAATTTGGATGAAGAGCTCACTGAGCTTGCTGTTAAGTGTGAGTTTTTTACTGAGTTTTCAATAGCAAAGGACAATTTTTTTCTGTTTGTATGGATAAGACTTTGAGGATCTGTCATTTGGAAAGTCCTTTGAAAGAAGGGTTTTGTTTACAAGATCTGTGACAATATTTGCTTTAAAACTTGGAACTGAAATCCAGCATGGCAAATCTTAGGAAAAAAATATCACCTCTTGGGTTGGGTATTTTTTTTTTAGTTTAATTTACTTTTGTTTTGTTTTTGTAATGGCACCCATTAAAAAAATAAATTTTAATGACTGAATGTTCTTAAAAGTTAAAAGAGCCTACTCTTGTGATAGTATTGTAGTTTGCATAGGAGTCATAAATAACTTATGCACCTTACAGCCTAGCTTTTTTGTCTGACACCTATTCAGTAGTAAGTATGAAAAATTACTTACACACAAAGGCTTTCTGATCCCTGGGAGTACAGGCTAAAGCTGAAGCCATTCATTTTTCAGAAATTTTAAACTGACTACTTGGTTATTACCAGTGGTGCTTTGTCAGGAAGGCTTTTTGCATGACAAGTCTCACCATGTTTGTTACTTTTCTGCTTCTACAGGGCTTTTTAGCACCTGCAGTTCTGGGTTGATGCTGGAAACTAATGAAGTAAAGTATTCGGGGAAAAAAAATCTTTCTGATCTTGCTTCATCTTTTGCTTCTTGTTTGGCAGAGAAAGTTATTTCTGTGGTCAAAACATTAGTCTTCTCTTCAGTTTTGACCTAAACTATTACAAAAATGAAATAGTACAAAGTTGAGCAGATAAGCAGATATAATACTTAGTATGTTCAATTCTTTAGCTCTTTGGTAAAGAGTTGTATAATTTCAAAACCCATTGGCCATGGATGATACCTTAAGAAACAAAGAGGATATCTTTTAGGCTCCTTTCATTGAGGCCTTACAAAGGTCTCCAGAAAACTTATATTGCTCTGCAGCTCAGAAAGCATATTAAAAATATGTTCTTTCTAATAACAAAGTTTGTATTACGTAGTTTACTTTTTCTCCACTCCTTAAAATATTACCTTCCATTTGATTGGTTTTCCCACTTTGTAATTAGTCTTAGAATAAAAAAGAAAAAGCCAGATATTAGTTTTCCAGAATTACTTTTCTTACTATTTTAATTGTTGCATTGATCCCTTTGAAAAGTGATTATTTAGTGAACTTGGCAATAATTTCTGATAAGCTTTACTTATAAAATACTTTATGTGGCATAATTTCCCTTGATTTCAAGAACAGTATATTAAGTCGAATCCATTTTAAAACAGCGCTGGTGCTGTGTGGTACTCTATTGACTAGTGCTGTACATTTTGTATTCATAGTTTGGTTCAGAAGAGGTTAGAAATAAAATATTTCAGTAATCTGTTAAGTAACTGATGGATGACAGAGTTTAATTTGAGTTCTGTTTGAGGAAGCGGTGAAAAACAAGTGACCCAGTGTGCCTTAACGTTGTTCCTCATCATGATGAAAAAATATCTTTTTTTAAATTTTAATATTTTTCCCCCAATTTTGGCTGTTTGAATAAGATGTCTTATCCCTAAGTTTTGATTAATTGTTAGTAGTAAAATTGTCAATTTAAAGTTTTAAATGCTATACTATTCCTTTATTCAAGGACAAGCAGGTAGTGATGGGCTTTTTGTGTTGTTTTTTTTTTGTTTGTTTGTTTGCTTGCTTTTTTTTTTTTTTCTGCTTTTCAACTCTTATGACTAAGTGTAGTACTGTAGATCACTGGTCTTCACCAAGAGCTTTCTTAACCTTGTACTTTTTAATGCCACCCATGGCACACGTTTTAAAGAAGGAGAAAAAAATCAGAATTCCATAGAGGTATTTCTGAACTGTTAGCAAAATACCAAAATAGATGTTTTCAGTCTAACTACATCACTGCTTGATTTTTATCTGTAAGAATGACTGTCATTGCTTTTTTCTTTTTATGTAGAAAGTACACAACAATATAAAATAAATACATATAAGATACCAAAGTATGAGTTCTATTTGAGATGTGGAGGAAGGTACACAAAATATTAACTTTTAAAAAAATATCTCTTCCAGTGCACACAATTTTTTTTTTTTTGTATCACCATAATTACTGAGCAATACCAAAGATGTCTATTTCACTGAAGTGCAAGCAAGATGTGATTCCAGCAATTCTGAGGAAAATGATGAAGATAAATTAGACAACTCTGAAAATCGTTTTTCATTCACTTACTGATACTGCAATTCATTCTTTAAAGTTTATTCTAGCAAATGAACACTTTCATATCTCAGTTTGGCTCCATCTCCTTAATCTTTTTAAATATTACCCCAGTGGCAATATATGGAAGAAATAATTACATGAAAACAGATTCTGCAGTAGTATTATAAAACGCCATGTTAAAATTTGTATTAATACAAAGCAATACAGCATAGCTAAGAAATAAAAAACACTGGACATACATAAAAACATGTTTTTTTGAGAGGTAAGAATATTAACATATCTTTAAAAGTCATTTACTTTCTTCACATTCCAGACAGTGCTAACTTGGTAATTTTTAGGACTGGATAGTGAAGAAATTCAGTGCTTTCCATCACTTTTCATACAGGTCTTTGTAAATATTAGCTAGATACTTCATGTAGGATTCTTTAATATAAAAAGAAAAAAAAAAAAAAACAACAAAAAAACCCCCACAGTTTCTAAGTAGAAAACTAAGGGTGAAAAATTAATGGTCTTAAGTGTTTAGAATTAATTATTTTGTAGAACAGCTGTAATTTTTTCTTAGTACAAGAAGAAATAAGAGGTCCATTTAAGCTTCTAAGATGTAAGGCTGAACAGAAACCTCAGTAAGTTTAAATAAACTTCACTTTAAAAATCATGACTAAATGTAAATGATACCAAAGCTCTAGTTCATGAAAACATACTTGAGATCTCTGTGCTCATTTTACTGATTCCTTTTTGAGATATTCCAACTCTGAAAACAACGTCATGGTTAGAATTTTTACCTGCAACTATAATGTGACAGAGCAGGTTGCCCAAGGAGGCTTTGGACGCCTCATCCCTGGAGGCATTCAAGGCCAGACTGGCTCTGGGCAGCCTGGTCTGGTGGTTGGTGACCCTGCATGTAGCAGGGGGGTTGAAACTAGTTGATCATTGTGGTCCTTTTCAACATAGGTCATTCTATGATACTATGAAAAAAATATTCAACAAAAAACTTTTGAGTGCATAGGAAAAGATGTATGCTTATAAACACATCACATGCGTTTACTTGTATTCAGGTACCACATGTGCCAAAAGCAAAATTGATTTCAGTAAGTCTGAAGGACAATTCTTGTAGCATGATAGAGGAACCAGCTCAATTTGATTTAATGCTTTTACTTTTTACGGCTGTAGGGACACCTGCCTTTTCTGTGTAGTTCTCAGTGCAGTGTTTGGTTAAAAATAAAATACAATAAATCCTTGAGGGCAGAGTTGTACACAGCATGGTGCAGAGGAGAATTTCAAAGGCAGATCCAGGTTTTGTGACTGTCGCTTTTGTATCCTTTGGTGGCAACATCACGCCTCTGGTGGCAAGTTAATTCTATTTTTGGCTTGTAGATTGTTCTTGCACAACATCTATATGTGCTTGGCAGTGTGATCCTGTTAGTAATTCTGTGGGTAATATGGCTTCTGTTTTGGCAGCACTTGTGTTCCCTCACCATGGGTCCTGTCTTTACTGGATATTATATAAACGCTGCTCTGATTTAGCCATGAGTTTGACACCATTGCTAATGCTCATGTAAGTTGAAGTATATATGGTAGAAATTAGAAGAAATATAAGAATATTGTACTTCTCTTGTTAAATTGGGGCAATTAAAGACAAAGAATATAACCTTTGTGGATTTTTTTTTTTTTTTTACTCTATCCTTTAAGAGATGAGTGAAAAAAAACATGTGCTTTGTTCTTTTGTGCGAGTTGTGCATAGGTACACTTGTAGTACTTCAGTTATATTTTTTCCAGAACTATGTAAGTAAGTGGAATTTTGCCTTTTTTGGACTTAGCTCTGCCAGCATGGTTGTACTTGATATTATGTAAATTAAACACCAGGTCTCTACATGATTTTATTTTATTTTATTTTTTGCATTAATGGCATGAAATTATGAGAACTCTTAGGGAAAAAATGAAACGAAGCTCAATGCTAAAAGGCCAAATGAATAGGATAAAACATTGGCCCCGGCAAATGTGGAATTATTTAGTATACTCTGCTGCATAAGAAATTTGTCAAAGATTGTGATTTTTATCATTGGCAAAACATGCAAAATCGTAAATCCTTACTAGTGAGTCAGAATTATACTACTAGTTCAAAATCTTTGAAGCAAAACAAGTAATCTGGAAGTTCAAGCTATATAAAAAGCTAAAATTTGTTATGAAACATCTCAAAATGGTGATACAGTTCATTGGAATGCAGATACATTGGAATAAAAGTCTGCAGAAAACCTTTTTCTTTGAACACTTAGGTATTAATAATTTTTTCACAGCTACTCGGCCACTGGTTCAAGGCATGTAGACACTAACATTTATTCTCTTTAGAAAAAGTACCAGAATAAAATCTGGCCTCCTGCTGACTTCATTCAGCAGAACTTCAACAGTTGCTTTTGGTTTCCAATTTATAAGAAGCAGGTTGTAGGGAGTTCTCTTGTGTAGTTTATCTTGCTCATAGTATACAATCATTCACTTGAAATTTGCATCAATACAGTGTCTGTGAAATATGAAGAAAGCGTAAAAAACAATCTTTCTTTGCTTCTACCTTATTATTAAGCTTCTGAGGCCAAGTGCACGTTCTGTTCAAATTTCAGTATAGGTTGATAACAGCTTTCTCTTCAGAGATCTTGAAATAGCACTGTCTTGGTTTTTAATTTTTTTTGTCATCATTAATATGCGTTTAAACTCTGAACCAAACTTTTCCTGTTCCTTACTCCTTGTCTGTTAGACGTTGTCCTTGATTTACTTTGTCTCTCTGTCCATACATGGTAAGAAGGAAAAAAAAAAAAAAAAAAAAAAAGGTCAACAATCAATCAGTTGAAGAATTTGAAAGCATTGAGTTCCTTCAGATTTGTTTTTGTGCAGATGGAATAAAAACTTGTTGTGCCTTCATGATTAGCCCTCATCCTTAGTCTAATTACAGTGTTGCTGGTATTGAAACCCACCGGCTATGTTCATTCAGATATCTGAATATCATTTATTCATGGTATACCTTGTCATACAGTGTAATGCCAATAGATTGTGACACCATTTTACAGAATAATATTTCTCTCTGTCATGGCAAAAATTCATATTTCATTAGCAGCCTTTCCACAATGATTTTTGTTCCAGACAGGCTTTCTATTTCAGTTATACTTATATAAGCTGCCTTTGGTTCTGTATCAGTAATTTTTATTCCTCCATTTTGTTGCCTTGACATTTCAGTAGTTCAGTTACTTCCTTTAGGAACTTGTGGATTTAGCCTTCTCTTAAACTATGTAGGCTAGATTGGCATATTTCTTTCTTTATCTGTGTTGATTGCATACTTAACAGTTTTCATTAATGTTAAATTAATGTCGAGTCGAGTACTGTGTTCAGTTTTGGGCCCCTCACTACAAGAAAGACATTGAGGCCCAGGAGCGTGTCCAGAGAAGGGCAACGAAACTGGTGAGGGGTCTGGAGCACAAGTCTTATGAGGAGCGGCTGAAGGAGCTGGGATTGTTCAGTCTGGAGAAGAGGAGGCTCAGGGGAGACCTCATTGCACTCTACAACTTCCTGAAGGGAGGCTGTGGTGCAAAAGGGTCTGGCCTCTTCTCCCAGGCAAATAGTAGGACCCAAGGAAATGGCAAGAAGTTATACCAGAGGAGGTTTAGGTTGGACATTAGGAGAAACTTTTTCTCTCAGAGGGTGGTCAGGCACTGGAATGGCTGCCCAGGGAGGTGGTGGAGTCGCCGTCCCTGGCAGTGTTCAAGAGGCACCTGGATGAGGAGCTACGAGAGATGGTTTAGTAGCTTGTGGCACTGATAGGAATGGGAGGGTGGTTGGACTGGATGATCTTGCAGGTCGTTTCCAACCTTGTGATTCTGTGTGATTCTGTGATTCTGTATTATTCTTAATTAATATTCTGCTTATTGTACTGTCAAATTTCCTCTGCTAACCGTTCTTCTACTGTCAGTATTACCTACTTATTTTCCTCTTCCTGTGTGCTATAGCCGTGTTCAACCATTGAAACCATATGTTTCAAGACCTTCATCTGTTTTCATTGTTTATCCTCACACTGACAAATCAAATTAGTTTTTATTTCTTCCAAATGGAATAGATAAACAAATAGTAAATGTCTTTTTTTTTTTCTTTTTTCTTTCTTCTTTCTTTTTTTTCTGTAGCTAATTCTTAAATATAGTAAATTATAGAAATCTAAGCCCTTTCTTGGCATTTGCCAAACAAAATGGATCTTAGTTTAATGGGAGATATTCTTACATCACGCTCATAGGATCACTGAGTGAAGAATTGTAAAAACTCAGTAAGAAACTAAAGATATTTCAATTATCAATCCTAACATCTTAAATCAGTTTATTTGTAGCAATGTGGCAGACAGTGCAAAAATGCAAAGGGAGGATAGTATTTATAGTCTAATATTGCTGTCAGTGAAAAATTTGGAAGGTGAACTTTTCTCTTAATTTTTTTTTTCTTTAATAAAAAGAAGTCATTGACTTTCAGATGATTTTTTTCTTTTTTCTTTCTTTTAATTTGGTTGCTTGGTGTATTTATATGGAAGTTGTGGCTGTAGTACCTAAGAATATAGTACTATATTTAAGAATTAGCTACAGAAAAAAAAAAAAAAAAAAAAAAAAAAAAGAAGACACAGCCAACAAATGCCATTATTCATTTTGTTGTTGGCTGAGGCTTTTACATTTCACTTCTCAAGTAAAATCTTACATTTGATGAGCAATTTAAGGTGCTGATTTAGAGGAGGAACTACAGATAATGTAGTATGAGTATGATGAAGAAATTTTGGAGGAAGATTTTAAGGTGGTTGGCCAAGTGAAGTGAAACAGATTGCAAGAATGGTGCTCCCTGATTCCCAGTTGTCAGGAAAATTTGCCTCCTTTAAGGTACAGAGAATCTCTGCCATTTCATGCTTGAAATGTTGCTTTGGGCTTGTTCTTCTGAAATGTAATTTTTTTCGTCATTATTATTTGGTTGTCTAGGCAGATAGTGCAACAATCCAATTTTAAATGGATGAGAATAATGCTTTTTGAGTGGAAAGTTCCATCTGCTTCCTTAGCAGAGTAAGAACTAAAACTGTTATTTTCATCATTTGGGAATCACACAGTGTGTGCTTCTGTTTCTTGTTTCTGGTCCTGTTCTTGTTCAAGACTCCATCCATACTCCATGGAGAGAGGTGTCATTCAGGATGAAGGGAACAACTGTTTCTACGAATATGACTGTCTTTCAGCAATACTTAGAACTTCTCAAAATCTAGACTTCAGAGAGATGAATCTCAGGGTCATTGCTCAACTTAATGATTATCTATAGACACCCAAATTACTCTAGAGCATGACAGTTCTGTGTTTTCTGCTGTAGGCTTCAAAAGGACTTTTGGTGTCTGGATATTACTGGAAATGTGAAGTCAATTAATACAATTTAATGCAAACATTCCAAGGTGAAGGAGCCAAAGAAATGGCCTGATATATAGATAGATACATAGATAGGAGAGTGGGTTTTATTCACTTGTACATCAAGCAAGGACACAGTAGAAACACAATTATATTGTTATTTACTTACCTCATCTACATTATCGGCAAACCATCAAATCTGCTAAGAATTGGCAAAACATTTTTCTGACCCCACAAAAGCGATTGTCATCTGCTTAGAGAAGGTATCAGACCCTGAAGGTGGATCTTCTATAATACGGTGGGGAGAAAATTTGTTGGAATGTATTTGAGTTCCTCATTATCTGCAAATTAATATTCTTAGAGTGGTGGACAGGCAGAGCTGAAAGAGAAGAACTGCAGGTGTATGGCTAATGAATGAGTAATGGCAATTTGACAGCTTTTTGCAGAGATTGGAATGATGTGAGTACTTGGGAGATAGATAGCAAAAACATGGTTAGATTCTTCTCACTGACTTTATTAAGACTGTCTTCGGGTAAGACTGTATTTAAAACATGTGAATAAGAATGTAAGTGAATGTAATGGTATATAATTAAATAAAGAGACAGTTTAGGTCAGTAACAAGAGCAACTAACTGCCTGACAGTGAGATTTGTACAATTGCAGAAGAGCTTTCTTACAGAAATTTTAGAAATGCCATCCTTGACTTTAAAATTAGAGTAGGAAACATCAGGGAAAAAAATCTGTTTTGACAGTCAATGCCTCTCTTTTGCTTTCTTTTCTAAAGCACCTGCAGGTATTACTATAATATTTAGGTGCTTCAAGATGGACTGGGATTTTTTTCTGTAATTCATATGACTTCTTAATATTTTCAGACCTGAGAGTAGCCTGAACACTTTTGTGATATGGCCCCCTGATAAGGGGTTTTCTTCATCTGGATAAACATTTCTTGAAAGAACTCTGTCTTGGGAACTCTAACAGCATGTTCTCATCAGTGTATTTTCTTTATAGTTTGTCTGTTTTAATTTGTTGCCAAATTTATTTTTGTAGACATGTCAATTTTGCACTTAAAAGTCCTGTCAAAAACAGTTCATCTTCCTTTTTTTTTTTCCTTCCCTCTATGTGTCTAGTACATGTAAGTTAGAAATGTTTACGTGTCAGTCTGAGCTACCAGTTACTGAATGGTAATCGTTGGCAGTAAGACTCCTACGGTAGTTCTATCTTGGGAAGAAAAGAAACAGTCCAAGAAATGGAATAGTATGAAGAGAAACAAATTCTGCTGATTTCCACTGGATTTATGAAAATGAATGAGCCGATTTATATCCTGAGACTAATTGGTGTTACCTTGTTTTCGTACACCTCAGACACCTTACATTTCTTTGAGAGTACTGACAATTGAAAATAAAATAAAAAGTATTATCTACAGAAAACACAAAGAAAGCCATCAGCTGATATAAGGAGGACTTAGATGTAAAGGAATTGATGATACAGAGGAGGACAATAGCAACATGAAATGAGAGACTGAGACAGGAGCTAATGAAGCTTTTGGGCAAATTTCTCTTCTGTTAACATAGATGCGCACAATCCAAACCCAAGGATGTTTTTATTGCAAATGAAAATGTGGTGGAGATGTGATTTCTGTAAACACTGGAAACTTTAGAATATTTAAGCCTAGGTTGGATGACTCCATCTCAGAAAATAAGCATCCACCCTGGGTCAGCTCCGCCGCTGTCAGTATGTGATGGAGTAAGCTCCTCATTCCTGACCCTGGGCTGACTGCCTGAGCCACCTGCTTGCCCTCCAGCCCTGCTCACAGCCTCCTCATGCTATTCACGAGTTGAGAAATGTTTCCTTCAAGCTGCTCCTGCTCCTTGACCAAGTGGTTTGTAAATCGTCTTTCTATTTGGTCACTGTCTGGCCTGTCTGTTCAATCCCTTAAGCCTGCTGAAAGGGTGATGGAAGTTTTGATCTTCTTCTCTAATGGCACTCCTCCCCTGTTTCTTAAATCTCACCTGAATATCATTGCAAGAATTATTTACATGGTAATGAGCCAGTATGCTTTTTCAAATGTTCCTTGGAAAATTAGATTTCATTATTTAAAATTTTAATATCTTTTATTAAATCTCTGAAGAAAGGTGGAGGTAGCTTACCGGTTCATGTACTGGTTATAACAAACACACAGTTCAGAAAAATGGAGATTAACAACATTCACTTTATTAGTTTCACTTTCTGCCTTTGTTGTCAATTTTGATTCTTCTTTCTCTCTCATTTTTTCTCTTTTCCCTGAAGAATACTGATTTTAACTCTTTATTTTCTTTGTTTTCTATCTTTCAAAGTTTTTCTTTCAGCATAGACTTCTAGTTTACTGCTATCTAAGGAGTAAAAGAGAAGAATCTGTAATTTCTGAGTCTTAACCTTGAGTCCTAATATTGTTCTGCAGTGCAGCATTATTTCTAATGTTGCAATAATCTTGCTATGATTAGGTAATCAAAGGAATGGAGTATACTTGACATACTATGTTATTACTTCATGCACTAACACTGCCGTGTCTTCTGATTCAGTCCTGCTTGTAGAATCCTATTCTACATTACTTATTTTTTCATTTTGTGTGATGATCTGAAGGTCCTAAAATGTTCTTGTAGCTTTGTTTCTGTGCATCTTCTTGGACTTACCATACTTAATTTCCTACCGTGTGTTTGCTGTGTTTCATTTACTTGACTTAGATTTTGTGTTCTGTCTTCCTTCATTAAGCTCTGCTATGGATGCCTTGTAGGTTGCCTTGGATCTGAATGTATTTTTGTGCCGTAATTTCCATTTTGATGCTACTGAAATTTACTGTGGATTTTTTCTTCAGAATGTTTAATATGCTGGCCAGGAGGCTAATCTTTGGTCTGGAGGCTTCATTGCATCTAGAGTGGGATGCATAGAGAAAATTAGGATTTCTTAATTGCTAGCATTAGCACTATTAAGGCAGAACATTGTTTATCTGGTGTTAATATGGCATGTTTATTTTTTGATTGATAATAAAGTATTGATCAAATTAGAAGCACAAATTGAAAGAACAAAGTCGAAACTTTAAGACCTTTAATTACATTTTAGCAAATATTGGCACTATAATTAGATATGAACAGGTTTCTAACTCATGGTTATATATATATATATATATATATATATATATCAGACCCTGGATCTGCATGTTAGCTCTATATATGCTTTTACAAAAGTTGTGTCTAAGAGTACTTTGTTATCTCCCAGTTTTCCCTTCAATTAAAACCAAGAATGTACCAACCCGGGGGGGGGGGGGGGAGGTTGATATATATTAATGTTTCGCTATTTTCACCTATTAATGAAATTTAAGCTCATCTGTGTTTAATCATAAGGAGATCTTTTTTGCTTGTTTGCTTTTTTGTTTTCCTGGTTTATTGTTTTTTCTGAAAAGTATCTTTAGTAAATTGCCACTGTAACTGGGCACCAGTGATCTTGATTGTAAAACTTTTCACAGCATTGTCAAGGTTGGAGATGTCTACTGATTTTACAAGTTTCAGAGTTTGTTTTGTTAGTAAAAATGTTTTAAAAAATTTTTTTTGGTCTTTTCACATCCATTTGTTTTAAAGACTAAGACATTTTAAAGATCAGATCTTCAAAACTATATAAAATAATTCATAACTGTTCTTCAGTTGATGTCATTTTCAGCTTTTTAATTGGAAGATGCATGACTACTAGATGTGATTCTCTATGCTGTCACAGTGTATAGTTACTTCAGCACTAGCACCTGGGAGGATTAAGCAATAGATTGAGGTTTTTAAAACAGAGGC
Organism: Lagopus muta; assembly: GCF_023343835.1. Classification (NCBI taxonomy): domain Eukaryota; kingdom Metazoa; phylum Chordata; class Aves; order Galliformes; family Phasianidae; genus Lagopus; species Lagopus muta. Next base: position 21,159,315 of record NC_064439.1, read on the forward strand.
ATTATCTGCATGTGGGTAACCATCTGAGTACATTTTCTATGTATATGATCTAGCCTGTGGTTAACAGGTGCCAGAAAGCAGAGAGAAGTTTTATAGAGAAGCTTACAACCCATGACTTGGACAGGTACACTCTTTGCTGGGTAAAGAACTAAATGGAGGGCCAGTCCCAGAGAGTTGTGATAAATGGAGTTAAACACAGCTGGTGACTGGTTGTGAGTTACCTTCTCCAGGTATCGGTGCTGAGACCTGTCCTGTTCCATATGATGACCTGGATAAAGGGATTGAATGCATCATCAGTAAGTTTGCAGATGGCACCAGGTTTGGTGGAAGCATCGACCTGCCTGGAGGTAGGAAGGCCTTTCAGAATGATCTGGACAGACTAGATTGCTGGGCTAAGGCCAGTAGGATGAAGTTCAACAAGACCAAGTGCTGGGTCTTGCACTTCAGCCACAACAACCCCAGGCAACACTACAAACTTGGGGCAGAGTGGTTGGATGACTGAGGAAGAAACGGACCTGGGGTTTTTGGTCAGCACTCAGCTGAATGTGAGCCAGCAATGTGCCCAGGGGGGTCCAAAAAGGCCAATGGCATCCTGGCTTTTATCAGAAATAGTGAACCCAGCAGGAACAGGGAAGTAATCATCCCTCTGTACTCAGCACTGGTGAGACTGCACCTTGAGTACTGAGTTCAGTTTTGGACCCCTCACTATAAAAGGGACATCAAGGCCCTGCAGTGTGTCAAGAGAAGAGCAATGAAGCTGGTGAGGGGTTTGGAGAACAAGTCTTGTGAGGAATGACTGAGGGAACTGGGTTTGTTTAGTCTCATGATGAGGAGGCTCAGGGGAGAACTTACTGCTCTCTATAACTAGCTGAAAGGGTTGTGGCAAGGTGGGAATCTACCTCTTGTCCCGTGTAACTAATGAAAGAATTAGAGGGAAGTGCCTCAAGTTATGTGGGGGGAGATTCAGGCTGGATGTTAGGAAAAATTTATTCTCTGAAAGAGTGCCTGGACAATGGAGTAAACTGGCCAGGGAGCTGGTTGCATCACAGTCCCTGGAGGTGTCCAAGAAATGCTTAATGTTGTACTGAGGGATATGGTTTAGTGGGTAAATGCTGGTAGTAGATTGATTAAATGATGATCTTAGAGGTCTTTTCCAACCTTGATGATTCTATGATAGTCATGTGGTCATATGAAGATAAAACATATATTCATTACTAAATCTTCTCTGAGTAGATATAAAGTCAGATAGGATTAAAAATCACTTGAGTTTTTTACTGGTACATGAAAGCTGGAACCTACAGTATGGGGAAGATCTGATCATCATATAGATACTATCCCTTTTGTCCATCCAAAAAGAGCAAACTACATTGTAAACTTCATAGAGCTGAAGAACACACAGGACACACAGGAAAATTGGGATTTCCAGTGAGCTATCTTTTCCTATTTGGATTCCAGTGTAAAAATTTTATAAGCTTGAATGCAGTGATTTCCAAAATTTTGTTCCTCTTATAGTCTTTTCCTGCATAATTCTTGGCTATAATTCAAAAAGCCTTCATCTGTGTTGTGTGCACAGATTCTATAATTGCACTGGTATGCAAATAGAGCTTCAGTTCTTTATTTCAGCAAAGCTGGACCTGTGAATATTTCTGAAAAATGATCCTATCTTCAGTGGCTGTATTTTACTACAGATAGAAAATGCAGAATGTGGGCTAAAACAACAATTGGAATTGAAATGTAAAAAAATATTTTACTGCAGTACAATAGAAAGGATGTCCCATTGGATTTTTCTTTTATAAATTTGCCTGAAAGCACTTCAAAAATATAAATGCAGGTAACTCAAATAAAAGTATTTTTTACAATATAAACTTTTTAATTGTAAAATTCATCTTGCTGTAAAATTCTAAAAAGGATTAGTAGAAATAAACTTTCTAGAATTATCCACAACTGAGGGAAAAAAAAAAAAAAAAGACTAAATTCAAAATGTGATATAGGGTTCAGTGCAGCTTATCTCTGATGTAGATATCTATTAGTTGAGTTTGTCATCTTGGGTTGTCTTTTTGGCTGGTGAGAAGGAAGGGCAGCGTGAATGGCTTAAATCCACCTTAATTTAGTTTAAACTCTTACACAAAACAAACTTCCTCAAGATTGCATCTATTAGGTCTTCAATGATTGCAAAGAATTCCTTGAGGTCACAGTATACAACAGATATCTGGGTTGTATATGCCTACACTTGGATGGATTCCACCGCAATCTCTCTATGGCTCAAATCTATTTAATCTCCAGGCTGTCTTGTTACTTGTCATAGTTCTGTGAGCCTGGGATCACAGAATCCTGATTTTTCACTGACCCCCTGTGCTTTACATGTTATTTATAGGATTTGTACAAGCCAATGTAAAGTGCTACTGTTATTACTTAGGCACAGTCTTACCAACTCTAAATTGAGCAATATTTGTCTGGGGATCTTTGAAAGCTGGCTGAGGGAGTTGTAAGGTATATTTGAACTTTTTATCTAGTATCTCTATTCAGATATACTTATACTTATAAAACAGAAATACATAATAGCCCACATTTGTAGGAACATTTTTTCCTCAAGGCAGTAATCACCTGTCTTGAGTTCAGATCTTTTTGATAGCTCAGGACTTCTATCTCTGGACTAACCCTTACTTCTTTTCCACAACTGCTTTTCTGCTAACATACCTTGTTCTAAGAGGAGAAACAACCATTTGAAGACCTAAGAAAAACAAACTTTTTTTGAGAATTAGTTTAATGAAATGGAAGGGAACAGAAATCACATTTCTGTAATTTTGTAGTAAGAAAATATATTAACATTACTATGCATATGTATTATTTATTAGTCTTGTATTAAGCTTCTAAGTCATTTGTTTCATATATGGCAATTTCTATGCAAAATATAAACATTCAGCATATTTTTAACATTTTCCCAAAAATTGTCTTGCCTTAGAATTAACAATTATAATTTGCATGTGCTTTCTCATTTGTGAGAAACAACCTACTTTGTCATGCTGAAAACTTTAGAAATTACATTTCCATGCAATTCCAGTTAGTGATCTGCTTTTCTTTCTAGAAACAGAAAATACTTTGAAATACTGATATTTAATATAAACAGCACACTGTGATGGATCCAAAACAAGTTTCCATCAATCTGATTTATCACTCACCTATAACTGAAAGGTTACTGTTAAAGTGCAAAGGGAAACAGGCAGGTAGAAGAAGAATTCATAGGCAGAGACTCGTAAATCAATGAAACATCATTTTGAGTTCTGGTTTTTGTGGATGAAGGTGTAGGTTTTTGATCATACATTTCCTGAAAAAAGTCAACCAAGTCAAATATGAACACAATAAGAAGTATCTCAAATAGTTACCAGTTCACACAGTCAATGATAAAGATTGAAAGCTTATATTTGGGCTGTTAATTTGTCATTAATATTGTCATACTGAAACCTCTCATTTCTTCTGCAGCATTTTCTAGTACTGTCAATAAGGGCAGTATAAATGTTGCCTTTCATATTTTTTTGTCATATTACATGGCACAACACTGAAGTAGAATTAAAAGATAGACACTTGTTTGCAGTTGTAATTGCTCTCTAGCATTAGTGATCCCGCAGCCATTTCCTATATTAAACTGTTGAAAAGAACACGATTTAATTTAGTGTCACTATTTCAGTTAAATAGCTTGTCTTTTCATTTTCTTTACGTTTGAAGATCTACACGTATATATGTATGAAATTGTTTAAATATGCTTTTAGAATTCTTTTAATAGAGCTTATTAGGTCCCCAGTTTAAGAAGTGATTTATATATCTTTTTTTTTTGTTTTTGTTTTGATTGTTTGTTTGTTTTTGTTTAATAAGTCCTTGAATACCAGGTTTCAGCTGAAGGCAGGTTTCTATGGTTAGGCTATAATCTGTTTAAATGGATAATTGTAATGGAAATGCATATACGTGCTTATCAGTTGTGGCCAGAAGATGTGCACACTATTAGTTTTAAATGAACTAAGGAAAAAAGATAACTAAATAAACTATGTCTGATTTGTCTGAGTCCTGCTGTGTATTGCCAGCTGATGGTCTTTGCTAAACTGGCTATCTTGTTCCTTTGCTATTGAATTGTAAATATCTGCTAGGGTTGTTGGTCAAAAAATATGTCTGAAAATGTTGTCTGGCGGAAAGCGCAGTGCGAATGTGTCTAGGTCAGGGACGGTAATCCTGTATGTTTCGAAGAGGGCTGGAAGGTTGTTAAGTAAATTAAATATCTACCTGTGCAAATTTTTAATAAAAGATAAGTGATATATGGCTTTAAAATTACTCTTTTCTAAGTAAAATTTTCTACATATTTATTGCAATATCTCACAATGTTTGTATTTCAAATAACTTACATAAAACCCCAGACTACCTCTTTCATGCAATGTAATGAATTATATAGGACAAGACTTACGAAAAAACAAACAATAGATCTGTGTAAGAACTGCAGATCCACCTCAGATTTGAAGTGCTATAAGAGGAGAGATGACAAGATGCCTTTCCTTGTAATGTCTTTCCCAGTAGGCAGAATTCCTTCCCTCCATTCCTGTCCTTCCTTTGTCCCACCACCCCTTCACTGCATGCTTATCCTGGATATGAAGTGTGCATATCTACAGATCCTACAAAAGGCATGAAGACATAAGTAGTATTTCTGCTTGCTGGTTTTTTTTTTTTGTTTTTTTTGTTTTTTTTCCCAAGTAATTTCCCTCTTGAGCTCTCAGGAGTGTAATGCCTTGAAAACAGGAGTTAGTCTACATGTGACATTCTGATTCCTGTGGTCTTGCCCTAGATCTCTCTACACCAGTATCTATTATACTTACTAGTACTGCATCCTGAGTGCATTCAGAGGTATTTCCTAAAAGGCATGCTAGTCATTACAGACCCTTCTTTAAGACTGTATGTGTTGAGGTCATGTATCAAAATGAAATGATGCAGGAAAGGTAATGCTTGTGGACAGCATTTTTTCTTGAAATAGACCATCTGTTTATATCGTTGAGGAAGTGCTGCATGTAAGTGGCAAGCAAAAAAATCTAGATATATACCACATTTTGTATTCCCTATTGTTGCAGTATTATATATATCAATATTCAGTGTTTCTCCTACAGATACAGCTATGAGGAAGGTTATACAGTTGAACTTCATAAGAAAAAATATTCAAATGTTTGCTGTTGTGGAAAAAGCTTGGAATTAGGAGCTGTAAGCTCTTTCTTTAGAAGGTAAAGTTGACTGTTATCTTTAGATCATGTGGTTTCAGGTCCTTTTTTTTTTTTTAAGAGCCAGCAGGACTTCATAGTTTTGTTGTATATTGTTGTGTTATTGTACAAGAATTATTCTGCAAAGCCCACTTTACTCTTGCCTAATACACTGTATAAAATACAGTTAATTTGAATGGCAAAACTTATATGTAGGTGGGCTAAGAGTGTTCAAATCATACAGTGTTATTTATTTATTAGTCACAGCATAAATAAGAAGCACTGCTTTCTAAAGTAACTGAATTTTTTGAAGAAAGCTAGACTGCTGTCGGGGGTAGTTTTAGTGATGAGATTTTTCTCTGGGGTTATTGTTTTATCGGCTGTAGAGAAATAAGAAAGAAAGTTTAGTGTTTTTCCTTTCAAGTGTTTGTAATCCTTTTTTTATTGTTTTCTGTCTGTATTGGCAGAAGAAAAAGTACTTTCTGCTAAAGGCTAACGCACCAGAAAAGAAATGGTCAGACTGTTTTTTTGAACAGTTCAGATGTCACAAAAGAGCCAACTCTTCTGTGTATGCTAGGTAGACAGATTGTGAAATGTACAGTTCATGTCTTTTTACTCTGGGATAAAAATAGCTTTAAAGTCAACTTAATTGTACTTAGAAAAAGATGAAACTCTGAGCAGTTTTATGTTTTCTGATGAAATTGCTAATAGTGTTGATAACACAAGGTGCAGATTAGCAAATTATATACTATAATTGTTAATTTCTTACTGTGCCAGCAAATTTTAAATTTACTTGTATTACCCAAAGAAGGAGATTTGGGAATAGAGTTGGACAGGAAATTTCACTAAAACAGTGCTGAAACTTAAACTAGCATAATACTGACTGTTTACACCAGTCTCCCTGAAGAGTCTGCAGTGGGCACTAACAGCTTTTTAAAATGGAATGTCTCATCTTTGTATTATAGCTAAATACATTGATCTTCTCAACGTATATACAGATAGACTGCAGTGATTTCAGTTTAGGATTTACTATAACATAATCCAATGTCTCGCTTCACCTAGATCTACAATAGAAGAATTCTTGGACATGTTCATAAGACTTTATTTGGACTTCCTATGTTATTTCTTTCAAACTGGAAAGGGAACATAATTATCTTGAAAGAGTTGTGGAGTTTTGTCTGAGTCTGTAAGCAGAATTTCAGTGATAGCTCTCTGTCTCCCCCATCTTTGTAGACCTGTGTTGCCTGCCCACTGTAAAATCAGATCCACCAGTTTTCTTTCTGTGGGCTGAAACTTTCACTGCTCTTAATTTTTGTTCTTTCCTCATCCCTCTGATCTCCTTCAACTCTTCTGAGGGATTCATACAAGCTTTATGCTTAGGTCATGGGAGAGGCAGAAAAGCTTTTTCTACTTTGAGAGTGCTCTTGTGTCTTTAAGAGTAGTCATTGCAGTGGTATGGCCATTTCCAAGTTGAGGTTTTTCATCTGCTCAATGTGTGCTATGGCAAAAGGCCAACATATCTCTCTAATGTTTTTGACTGCTGTTGAAGTCAAATTTGTGTTTCTAGAAACCTTGTGACTAACTTCCACAGACTTACTCAATTTTTATGCTGCTGCTTCTCAGGCAAGGTTGCACAGTCCCTAAAATATTGATTTTTTTCAAGGTTCTTACACCTTCCTAGAGAACAGGAGTGGAATGAAGATCATATTGGACCTAGCCCTGAATAACTCTTATAGCAATGTCAGATGTCTGGGTATTAATTTTCCTGCCTAGGCAGATTTGAACTCACGCAAGTCAGCTGTATGTTTTGGAAATTATTCCAAGATTATTATTGTTATGTGCTCTACTGGATATTTGAATGTGTATGGCTCATGTGCAGTTCTGTAGCTTATTGAATCCCTTTGCCCTGATCCTTTTCTGAATCTGTCAAAATGTGCATCTATTTGGGCAAAATCCGTCTCAGGTGAGCAGTTAATGTATATAAACTAATGCGTAGCAAGCTTCAGTCTTTGAGATTCTGCCCCAGTACAAAATGGTCATCTACATGATATGTAAATCACAGAAAAAATAGAGTCTGATATTTAAGAGTTCAGGCATTGAAATATACATGCAAAGTTGTATGTGAATTTGCATTTGTAACTTCACGATAATCTGCTGTGGATCTGCTGCATGAATGATCCATTTGATAAATTAATGCTCCTTGTACTGCAATCACAGTCATTTTCTATGCAGAGTAAGTTGTAAATATGTGTACAATTTGTTCATCCGTTTTCTGCCAAACCTCATGGAAACTGGCATATTTTATTTCTCTAGGATTCTTTTTGGCCTTCAAGCATTTTCTTCCTTGCAATTCAAGACACTTATAAAAGTGGTTATAAAATTTTAAAGAGCATAAAAAAACTATTAGAATGGCATGAAATAGAACAGTTGATTGAGAAAGTTATTTTCTTATGTCTTCTACTTCACAATTGATTGTATGATCTGTTAAAAGTGGACAAAGTTTCTTATGCATTTTTAAACAGTGGAAAAGAGGTTCTGCATCTTACTTGTTTTTACTTTCAAGAAGGTAAAGTTTGAATTCAAATCCATGTGTGGGTTTCAGTTAACTAGCTTTCTTCCTCTGTTGTCAGAGTTCAGGTAAGTAAATAAAAGAAGGCTCTATGAGACGAGAAGCATTTCATGTTCTTCAGGATGTGATAGGCTTCTTTATACTTAAAAGTTATATTTAAAAGTGCCAAGTAAAACTGAACCCTCAGCAATGGAATTTAGACTACGTTTTTCTTATTTCTCCCATTCTGTATTTCATTATCAGTTGGATATTACTTGTATCAGATGCAAATTGTCTTTTTTAGAGTCACTTAGAATGAACTCTAGACACTTTGTTCTGATATTTCTTTTGGAGAACAAATCGAATCTGCATATCAACTCAATTATTATTTCTAGTAGTTACATTTAGAATCATAGAATCATAGACTAGATGATCTTATAGGTCATTCTATGATTCTATCATAGGTGATTCATTAAATAGAATCATAGGTGATTCTATGATTCTATTTAAATGCATTTGTGTACTGCCAAGGCATGTTGTGTCATGCAGCCTGGCATGACCATTCTTTTACAGCAGTGTAAGCTGACATTAGTAAGAATAAAAGTGCATAGCCTTTGCTTCCTATGTCTGTACTTTTTTTTTTTTTTTTTTTTAAAGTGTGATTCGAATTTCAGAGTTTTTTTTTCTCAGTGACTGTATGAAATTTAAAGAAACAGTAGTTCCATAGTAAATTACATTGGAATTAAATAATCTAAAGGTTAAGTAAGCCAGTTTATTCATGTCAATTAAAATGATAGATCAGTTCAGTTTTGTGGAGTGTACAGTTTTGTAGTTGAAAACGTTGAGAAATGTATTTTGATTCAACAGAAACTACTTTTTTTTTTTTCCATTTGTTTTCTTGATTTCAAATGTGAACCAGAAAAACAACTGTTTGCCAAGTTCTAATCTGATCCTCTTCTGCTTATTGCAGATAACACAGACTTGAAATCCCTCTACAACTACTCAATTAGCTACATTTTATAAACTGGAATCTTTTTGACTTTTTTGCTTTATCAAGATATGCCGCTCTACATGAATGGACCCATGCTAGCTTCATGATTTTTTACACTGCAACAGAGATCAGACGTAATTTAAATAAATAGACCTGTAAGAATCAGATATGTGAAAAATGTCAGTGGTCCAGAACACAAAAATTTGGATAATTTACTATGGAAATATCACATGAATCATATCCTTGTTTTGTTTGTCCATCCAAAACAAACCAATATAAATTTCCGTATTCAAATGCATAATTTAAATTGGATACAATTTATATGAAACTATGAACTGATTGTGAGAACCATTCATCAATTCTAAAAAAAGAAAATAAAATAGACATGGTTTATTTCAGACCACTTAAGTTACTGAATTTCATCAGTCTACTTGCAACTGTCCTTTTTATTTTATCAGTAAATATGACTTGTGCAGCTTGTCTTAACTATGTTCTTAACTGTATTCTATATTTCTGACTGCCCTTAAATGAAATAACAAAACAAATCTAGTAAATGCCTTCTTGGTTTTACACTGTGCTTGCGGGTTGCTTAGTAAGCAAATTTCAGATAAGTAAAGTTACATGTTTTGTGTAGAGTAAGATTCCCAAAGTAAGTAGTTGGCTGGTGTTCAGATATTGGTGTTCACTCATGACTTAAAACTAATCTCCTGCTGTAATCAATTGCTTTATCAAGCTGTAAATCCTGTAATTACACACTCTAATCTAGGTTTAATTTTCTAGGACACTTTCTCCTCTTTAATTTGTTGTTTGCTCCTCTATTCAGATATTCCTCTGTTTTGTTTCTCTAAATCTTTTTCCTTTGTCCACTTTGTCAGCACCTTTATTATTTTGCCAAGTCTCCATGAGTATCTTCGTCTAGGAGGCCTAGTCCTTGCTATTCTTTTCATCCAATCCTTTTTTACTTATGTTATATATATTAAATGCAAAAGTAAATGCAGTATTGTCACCAGTGCTTCGTTAAAGTTCGTGGATGATTTAGGCTATATTTCTTACCTTTTTGATACTCAGCAGATTAGCTGGTTGCGGACATGAATATTCAAGTGTATTTCCTCACCCTTTGTAGACCACTGTAGTATTTTTCCTACGTCACTTCTTATTACCAACCAAAATTTTGGCTTATTGAAAATCTATACGTAAAACAGTAGTCACAACTAAAATATTCTAACAAAGTCCACCAAAGAAGAACTAATATATATTATAATTAGAATTTTGTCAGTTTTCTATTACTGTAAAATGTATGAAAGAATATTATTATCCTTGCCAGGTGGTAGTATAACTATTAGAGAATTATCCTTTCAGAGTTAAGGAAAAGGATTTATCAGTTCATAAGCTGTGAAATGCTAAGTGTTCCTTTTTCACTGTGAGTGAATAAAGAAAGCTATCACCTGTCAGGGCTGAGTCTACCTTCTTTGCTTTCAAGTTTTAGTATCTTCTGAAAGAATACTCTCAGTCCTTGGGTCTGAAAACCAACTATGAAGGGAAAGAGCAACCCTCTCACCTTGTATTTCCACTCCTTCAAATTAAAGTAGCTCAAAATGTCAATGTCTCCGAAACAAGCCAGTCTTTTCCTGCTTTTGAAATAGCATCCCGTCCAAGGCATGATCAGTTCACCTGAATCCTGAAGACAAGAAAATGTTTCAACAATTTTAAATTTAGCATTTAAGCTTTTCACAAAAGCTAGCCATAGCAAGCCCCAGAAAATCAGTAATAACATTAGAAAATTATGCAATAACCAAATTGGTTTGTTTAAGATATTTTAATTCCAAATTGCATAAACCGTTACATACTTGCATCAGCGCTGGACTGAGTTATGACTGTTTGCTATCTGAACAACAGTTTTTTCATTCAAAATATTTTATTCTGTTTATTTATTTATTTATTTTGTAAGTGTGTACGTATTAGATTTCCCTGAGTGTATAGTACCTGAGTCTGAAATGATTTGTTCTATGGCCTCTCCTGAACGGCAGAACAATTTCTGAAAGAAAACTTACATTAACACGGTTAGGAAAGTGATTCAGATATACAATATACTAAAACTGAAAGCAGAATGATATTTTGTGATGTCAAGGGAGTTGATGGAGGAAAACCGGTCTTTAACACCAGATGCCTCAATCCTCTGAGGGCTGCTTTTACAATTTGTGATGTGGGCTGTGCCAGTGAGGGTGGTCCTAAGGGAGCAGAATCCTGCTCTCTTCCCAGACTCTTGCAGTTAGAAAGTGCCCACAGGGCAGCAGCACTTGTGCCTCAAATCTTCACGAAAAACTTCTCACATGCAATATAAGACATTTTCAAATTGTTAATGTACTGAGTGTCACTGTAGGAACACTTCGCTAGGAGAGAAGTGATGAGTTCATCTCTTATGAGATGTGTTTGTACTTTGTTTGCTTGAACTATTGATTTGAATTTCTGTAGTGCATCTGGTCAAGGCAGACACGGTCATTTTGAATTTTGAGCTTCATTGAAATAAGGTCTAATTTGTTCATATGCAGTTTCCAAGATTTCAGTGTGCAGCTACATAGTTGTAGCTGCTTTAGAATGATAATTAGGCTCTGTTGATATATGCTGTTTTGAAATGTATGCACTTCAATGCATTATCCTTACCCAGTTTTTATCTTTTTCTCTTTTATTATTTTTAAACCTCTTTGTCTCTTTTCATGACATTTAAAGGAAGTTAATAGCTTTGGCAACTCGACTACTGAATCAATTTTGTTGAAAATAGCCACTCTTTCAAAATTAGTTTTTAACAAACCAAAGGTGATATTGAATATCACAATGTAAGTCTGCCTTCTATAGGAAGCCAAGGTAAAAACCTGTACTGAAAAAACATTCCAGTTGTAAAAGGAGGCTCCAGAGTGTGTCTGAGATACCTGTGCACTGAATAGAGTGTGTATTTTGGTAATGAGGTTGTTCTGGAGCCCGGAGGAGCAGCCAGATATTTCCTCCAGACATTCAAATCTAATCTCTGTATAGGAAGAAGAGACATGGTTGACGATAACCAAAAGCAAGACTTTCAGAGGGTTAAATTTATACTTTTCAAACATAGTTCTGGGTCATTTCTGTTGAATACCTTTTCATAAATTTTTCAAATGTGTAGAAATATGATTTTTTCCTTTAATTATTATCTTCCTTACTGATATTAATATTTTAATACAATACACTCTTATTCAAGGAAGAAAACATACATGCAGTGTTTTTGTGGTATATATTTTTAAATACTTTGTTGTATTAATTCCATGTGCATTTTAACAAACTACAAAACATCAATTGTATAGTCAGAGATTCGTATTTGGTCTTCGATATTCAGTAGATTTCACTGCTTTTACTAAGTCTTAAGTGAAAATGATGAAGCGTAAACTGAAGATCATTACTTTCTTTTCACTTTTACCTTGTGTGGATTTCACCTCCATTAAAGAGGCCAAATCTTCCCCAGGGAACATTTGAGAGTAGCATGAGAAATACTATTTATTAGCTGCAGCCTTCTGTCCTTTACATATGTTGAAAATTGTTATTTCTATTTATAATAGTTTTAGAAAAGATTTAAGCTTGAAATTAACTTATCTCCAGAGTGGACTTTCATTAGCATTGCTCACAGCAGTCCTGTTGTGGATGCAATAAACTCAATCAGTTTAAACTTAGCACAGAAACTTCAATTTAACTTGTAAATGCTACAGTTAGCTTGTTTCTCTGTCTGTCACTATTGGAAGTTGAAAACTATAGTGATGTGGTAATGAATTACAAAAACGGATTAAAATTGCATTAGAAATTACAAAATGCATTTCCTTTTTGGTACAGTGTTGTTCCTTTAAATGAAGCCATCACTAGAAGCTCTGACTCTTGCCTAGTCTCTCATTACGTGTTTACAGAGGCCAACAAAGATAACTTTTTCCTATATATTACAAAATGTAGGTCTTTATTCACTTGATTTTCTCTCCAACATTAGCTGCATTTTGTTATTTGCATTTTTGCTTCTGGTAACTTTGTGATGTTATAAGAATTCTTTAGAGAGAACGTGGAGGGTCTCACATGACCTCAAAGAATTTACTGAATGCAAGAACTGCAAAATCTCCAGCAACTTCCCTCTTCAGATGGGTTGAACAGGATTGCGACATCTGTTTTGGTTTCAGATTTTCTTGAGGTTTCTTCTTTCCACCCACTTTTATCATCTTGTTACTTAAAATCATTCTAGAAAACAAAAAAAAAATTGATCAACTTATGGTTTTTAGATGACTTGAGTCAGCTATCCTCTTGCTTGCATTTAAGTAAGTTTCCGATAGTCTACTGGATTCTGCTTCTTCAGAGTCACTATGAGTATTGCTTTTGATTGGGTATAGTGCCATGCTTCAGTAATTTGGTTCCTTGTGTTTTAATGTAACTAACAACAAAAGGTTGTTCTGGAAACAAAAGAGATTAACTGTGTTCCAGGATTCACTTAACAGTTAGTTGAAAATTATGGATTATCTGGTATTTCATTAGCACCTATCAAGTGTTCTACCTTCTTGTGAATTTATGATTTACAGAATCTTTCAGAACAGGTGGTACAAAATTTAGAGGAGTTCCAATTCTGAATTTATTGTGGAAGAAATAGAAATCTTCCTTACATTGAACTACCTTTAATACATAGTTAGGCCTATTTCTTTTAGTTGCAATTGTGTGTCTGAAACATTAAGGAGTGACAGACTGATTCTTCAGTTTGCTCTACCTTGTTAGCGCCAAGCAAAATTGCACAACATTTTTCTTGCATTTGAATCACTATTAGCTTTGTAAAAAATAAAACAAAAAAGCTTTTTATTCTGCCTCTGCACGGGATTCACTTGAGCTCTTCTGTTCTGTTTATTTGTCTATCCAAAAGGACCTGTATTTGTGCTGTTCATCTGGTACTAGTCTTCTGACTTTTGTGCCCTTGATAATGAGAGAAACTGAAAATTGTGGGGGTTGATATGGATGAGTAGCCGGAGGGTGTGATGTCTTATCCCGAATTTGAAGATTTGTTTAATTTCTCCAGAATTGCCCTTCATTCTCTAGCATTCCCAACTCTATTGAGTGACTTTGGTCCTGATTTTATTTTTCCTCCCTTTTTCAAGAAAGTTTCTTACCTTCCTCCAGGAGCTTTGATCATCTGATCACAGAATAAGTTCCTGCCTCTTCTGGAGGCAAGATGTTCAGGGATCTCTTTTTTTCCCTCTGGAGAAAAAAAACTTCGGAGGGTGGTTGTTCTGCAATAACATAAGAAAAGGTGACAGTTAACCTGATGGTCCCCTGTAACTCTGACAGCCAGCTGCCACAGTGCAGCTTCTAATCATACTTTATTTATTTATACCTTGTTTTGTTAGTCTTTGAGTCCATATAATTTTGGAAAGACTGAATTTTGTCATCCTTAGAAAATGAGGAATGTCTTACTCAGCAAAGGGTTGGTCTGATTTTAGATTGGATATATTTAAAAACAAATTCAGGGCTGGATTATACGGCTTGCAGCATAAAGGACAGCAGACAGGATCATTCAGAATCCTGTTACTCATTTGGTGTCCTTTATTAATGAGAAAATCAACCTAGGATATCTAAGAATTCATTCTGTATTTAAAGAGAAAGACAGGAGTAACCTCTAGTCGTACAGGAAATATGAACTCTAGTTTGGAGACACTTTAGACCATTCTGTTTTTGTTCATGCTTCTGCAGTGCCACTGCAGTGAAAGATGGTGTAGTCCAAGAGGAAAGTTTCACCTTCCATTCATTGCTCGGTAATTCAATTATAATTCAGTCTCCACCTTCTGTGTATGGTCTCTGTCATGTTTAATGCATGAATGCCTCATGCACTTCATTGGTATTCTAGAAATTAAACAGTCTTTGTTAGGTTTTTAAGCTAAGCTCTCACCGTAGTGCTCTTTTTATGTCAACAGGGCAGATTTAATATGAAATTCTGGCACTTTGATGAATTCGGGTTTTTGTCATTTCTTTCTGCTAGTTTAATGAAGACAACCATCATAGCCTTCTAGGAAGCATGTTCAGCCTTAGTTAACCTTAAAGTATGAATGCATTGTCAAATATAAAACCAAAAAGAGAGAAAGACTTTGTATGCTTGACTTGCAAATCTTAAAGGCTGGATAGTGACAATGCTTTGAATAAGCATCCAGAATATCTGCACCACAAAGGAATGGGTGGGCAGGAAAAAAGGTAAGCATCTGCTCAAAGTTATGTCCATCTTTCATGATTGAAAGCAGAAGAAAGCTAGGATAGCAAAGATGTCAAACACAGCTGGAGAAGATTTCCTTTTGAGGCAAGCAGGGAAGAACCCAGTTTCGTAGTCAACACCTACAGTAATGGGTGTTGATTACAGTTCCTTTGAATCTCAAGAACCCTTTCTCTACATGTGACCTGTTTCCTACAAAAGATATGTTCACAAGGACATCGGGTAATGGTAGGATTACATTGCCATTTAGAAGAAAAGCATGCTGTAGAGCAGAGCACCATCTCAGAATGGAGAGCTGTGCTAATGGCCATGCAGTGGTGAATAATATTCTACCTCTTCTGGAATTAATATTAAATTACAAGTCTTCTTTTTTTTTTTTTTCTTTTTTTTTTTTTCTTTTTTTTTAAAAAGTCCTGTTTCTTCTCAAGTTGTGGCCTGGATGGTGAGACAATAGTTTTGCATTTTGCAATGAGAGAAAAATCATAGCAAAATATAATTTCTAAACTAAACAGCTTAAAGTAGATTCAAAATAGCAAAGGAATTTGTTATCTTGGTATCACTTCTAACATTGGCTGCTTGCTGCATGTTAGTGTGTTGTATAAGAAAGCAAACCCTTTGTCTTTCTAATAAGTAGACTGTTGCTCAAAGAAAATTCTGCCTTCTAGGGCTACTGTTAAATCATTCACACTTTAATAATGTAGTTCCAGGAACTTGTCTGTACATTGTAGCCTGCACATTACCATCCGTTCTCTACTTCCAGCTCATGTCTGTCCATTTTTTTGTGCGCGCACAAATATTTGTGTCCAAGGGATCAAGATGTTGGTTCATGTTAAAAGTAACAGTTTTTTAGCCAGATCAAACGTAACCAAGATCTGCTCCTAGATCCTACTTGCAGCATAGCTTCACAAACAATTGCACCAACAGAAAAGAAAAGGAGATTTAATATGTGAGAACCTTGGGAGAGCTGTTGCTGCCAGGTCCCTTGTGGAGATACTGCAGCCCTCGTGCTCTCTTGACATCTCTTGTAAATCTCAAGCCACAAATTACTGCAGCAACTGCTTACTTGCTGTCTTGTGACTGTGACCATAGATTTGTCCAGGTCTTAAGTAGGAATGGAAATGTTTTTTTTCTGCCATTTCAAGGGATTTCTTAGATATTCATGAAGGTGGTCGATATTCTCTTGTTTTGTGAAATCAATTGAGGGAATTCATACTGCCCAGCTCTGAAAGCTCTGAATACCACCTAACTGCCTACTTCAGCCTAAAGGGTATGATGTGTTTATTTCTCAAAGCATCATTCATAAAGGGCCAACAGCATTGCAAACATCATAAAACAAGCGGTCACAAAATTATTGTTACTGTAGTGCATCCATACATCAGAACAGAATTAAGATTGTATTAAACATTAAGCATTTTCCTGACTGTGGGATTGAACTATTTATTCAGTGGTGGAATGCTCTGAAATACTTGGTATGTTATCATAGAATAATAGAATAACACTGAGGAGAAAGGATTAAGCTGGTTTTTATTTTAATGCCTATTCAAATTTTTCTGGAATGGAAATGAGTACGTGAGGCTTCACTACTTATATTTTAATAAACTATTTTTCAATACAACTTATACTGTCAAGAAATTTGCGTTATAGATTCCTGGGTATTGTTTCCAACACCAGGTAATATGAAATGTGTTTAGAATAATAGGTTTTCCATTATTTATCTCTGGAAAAGTAAAGCTAATATTCAACATCATTATGCTATTTCGTGTCATTAAATTCTTTCCATTTATAATTGTATAACTGTAAAGTAGAAATGGAGAAACAGTCAATATAAAACTTCTTTTTTTTGCAGCTCCTATTATGCAGTAACAGTATGGTAGCTTTTATGCTGAATTATTGCTTATACCTTCTATTTGTAACTTGGCTTCTTATATTGCTCTGAAGTTTTGACTTCATAAAAATTTTTTTCATAGAATCATTAAAATAGGAAAAGTACACTAAGATCACAATCTATCCATCCCCACCACGACCACTAACCATGTTCCTCAGTACCACATCTACATAACTGCTACACAGACTTTTTCCTTCCTGGTTAAAATCTATTTAAAGAATAATGGTCTTAATTGATAGATCATCATAGGTAGGTTAATTTGGTTATCTAAGATATTTTAAAACACTGCTTTTTTTTCTTCTACAGCCAGAAATCCTTAGTAGAACTTAAATTTTGCAGCACAGAAATGCATAAGCTATTCTTGAATTATCAAAAGGGAAAAAAAAAAAAAAAAAAAGTGGTGGTGTGGAGTAATTTATAATTGATTAAACTTTTCAAGCATACACATGCAAGAAGAATGAGGAAGCCTTCCATGTAACGGATATGTATGTGTAAGGGGAGATTGAAGCTGGACGTTAGGCAATACTACTTTTCTGAAAGAATGGTCAGGCACTGGAATGGGCTGCCCAGGGAGGAGGTGGAGTCG
The DNA here is from genome assembly GCF_023343835.1 of Lagopus muta. NCBI lineage: Eukaryota > Metazoa > Chordata > Aves > Galliformes > Phasianidae > Lagopus > Lagopus muta. Next base: position 21,176,797 of record NC_064439.1, read on the forward strand.
CCAACCCTGGAGGTGTTCAAGGAATGTTTGGATTTTGTGTTGAGGGACATGGTTTAGTGAGAACTATTGGTGATAGGTGGGTGGTTGGACTGGATGATCTTGAAGGTATTTTCCAATCTTGGTGATTGTGTGAATTTGTATGCTACCTTGCATGAAGAAAATGTATGCAACTAACAAAACTCGGACTCTAGTTCAGAAACTTATGTAGGTCCATGTTTATCTTTAATAGGTACTTATTTAGCAGAGCATATAGGTGCTTTAAGGTACGTTTGTGTGTAACATTTCCTGTGAAAACTGAAATACAATCTTGAAGTACAGCTTCTACTCTAGTAGCAGTGGGTATATAGGAGCAAAATGATATAGCAAAAAATGTCATTATGTGAAATTGTAATTATAAATTTAACTTTAAAAAGTCATGTTAAAAATTTCTTACTGAAATTCATTTTAGGGCTCTCAGAAGAAAGTGATATCTCACTATTCTGTATTTTAGCAAAGGAAATGGAACAAACTGTGCCATCTCCTCCCCCATGGTTCCCAGTACTTCTCTGTGTGTGCAGTGAGTGTCAAACCAAGGTGTGTGCTTTCCAGGTAATGTGGGGTGTGCAGGTTGGGATGCTGGGCTGGATCCACTGGGAATGGAATGGGGATTAGGCACTACATAGTTACAGCTGTCACTAGGATAAGGCTAGAAGTGAATTACTGAGCTGCACCATTAAGACTGGGGAAATGAGAATATCCTCATAGTCTCTTGGAGCTGTGGTTCCCATGCAGTACTGCCCAAGCTTGCCACATGGCCACATCTCTTGCTGGTTTGCTTATTTCCCCTTCAGACAGTCTTAAAGAGGATTCCATAGGCGTTATTAAAATGGGTTAAATTCAAACTAGGAAAAAATATACATATTTTAGGACAAAATGTTTTCATAATAAGATAAGATCTGTACACATAGGTACTATTTATTGTTTCATGGCATAGAAAAACTTTCAAGTTTCCAGTTAGCACTGAAAACTACAAAATATTAAACAAAAATAGTTCCAGATCCCTAGTATTTGTATCTATTGATTTCCAAAGTGTTTCAGCAGTCATTATTTCAGGCAGCTGATGATCTCTATATTGTGGCTCTCTGGTTGTTGAACTGCTTGTGGGAATGTAGCAATACTGTATATATAAATATAATTGCATGTATGTACATTTGTAACTGTGTTTCTGGTGGCTAAAATGGAAAAATGCTTTTTGAAGGAAACAGAAAATAGAGTAAGAGGAGAGCATGAGATGGAATAATCTGAAACAGAATGAAAATAAGCGGACATATTGGTTAGTACTTAAAACACTACAAATTTTACTCAGATGTGAACTTTATTTGATGTTGATAGTTTGGTGCAAATCAATTCACCTCGTGTCTATTTGACAGTTTGGACATTGGAAATACTGAGTTACTTCCTTGGTACAGTCCTTTGAGATATAATGATTTAGAAAAAAACAAGTCCATAATGACTCGTTGATAATAAATAAATAGACTTTTTCTTTTTTTTTAGTTGTTTGATGAACGTAAAGTAAATGGCAGGGCATAGAGCCTATAGGAGGGAGAAGGGTAGGAATAGAGAATTGATGTGTGATATACACGGAGAGCAGGATCATAAAAAAGGCAAAAGAAGAGATAATATGATGAAAATAAAGTGAGGTAAGAAAACCAGTAAAGTACAAACAGGTGAAAGATGCAGAAGCAGCTGAACGGGGATAACAAAAAAAAGAAGGAACAGGGAAAGGGCAAACCACATCTTCCTACTTGGTGTATGTTACATAGGCTACTCACAGTTGTTTCAGTATCTTCCTAGGCTGCTTCCAGGGAGTGACTTCTTCTAGCCTAGTTTTTTCAGCAGCTTTTCCCTTTATTCTTTCAGTAGAAAAGTGTCTAAAAATGTCTCACCTCTAAAGATTGAGTACTGTGAGACCTGGCCTTGTCCTCTGAAACATGCTGTGAGATCACAATTGAGTAATGCTGTAGAGATCAGTGCACACCCCTGTGGACTGCTTAAGGTATTGTAGCCTATAAAATTTGCATATAACACTGAATCTGTAAGAATTTAGTGTTTTTTTTCTATCATGGAAGGATTTTCTAGAAGAAAAAGAATCATTCGACTATGTGAAAATTACAGTGTTTTCTCCAAGGACATTAGTAGGTCTGTCAAAAAAATATTCCCTGATAATAAAAATATCTCATGTTTTCACTAATTGAAGCTTCATATCTGTTGATGGGTTTCACCAACTTTACCCTGTGGCATTTACACTTTTAAATATGTAGAGATGTCTCACACTCCATAACCTCCCACTGATGCTGTTGCTTACCCTTTGTACAGTCAGCACTTTCAGCCTGTCTTTGTAAATAAATCCTACCAGCTCTGTCAGGTCTTCTGTATGTCCATGTTTACCAACAGTTTTCTTGTAAAGTTATGTTAGTTCCCAGTCCCATAGCTTCATCTTCTCTGTTTTCATATTTTATCCTCTAAGTTTAATGTATTTTAGATTTAAATCTGAATCAGCTGAATACATTTTGATCTGAGTACTGCATAATTGCCTTTGTCACTGTCCCCTGTACTTGTCACTTTTCATTTCCTTCAAGACTTTCTGTAATCACTACATTTGTTTTGATGTTTTTGGTGGTGTTTTCTTTCTTTTTCTTTCCTTTTTCCTGCTGTTGTTGTTTGTTTGTTTGTTTTTTTCTCTAGTAGTACTGCTCTTTTGCTTCTCCTGGTTGGCCTCTCTAGATTATTTTTTTTCCCTAAATCATAATTTTTGTTTGTCAGACATGAGCCTACCAAGGCTACCCTCTTTGTGTCACATATATCATGCACCTTGTATCTGAGCACTGAAATTGCAGTCAACTACAGTCTCATGTTTAGTTCAATCTATTGCTTTTAATTTGTGTGTTAGAAGACACGCTAGCATATAGTGAGTTAAGTAATGTTTCATCCACTGTGTAATTCATTAAGGCTGCCCCCCTTTTTAAATATACCACTGCTAGAGCTTTTTATTGGGCACAAATATCAAATATCTCTCCCTCTTAAATCCTCATTGCAGTTTTCAAATCCAAGGAGTTTCTTTTATGTTTTAAGCAGCCAGGCCAATCAACTAACAGCTGCAAGTCTCTTACAAAGGGTTTAATTCTGTAAAGGAACTGAGCACAATTGCAATGCACTTACTCAGAACTGTGGTTCTCAGGACCTCTGGGCATAAATTCATCCTGCAAGATCATCTGAATGATTCCAGATGAGAGGGAGTGCTAAGATGTCAGCTTTAGCTTTGTTGAGGTTTGATTTTCAGCAAGGCATTTGGAAGGAAGTGTCAGGGATAGATGAAGACTAGTGTGGTGTATAGGAAGGCAGCTCAGTGACTTTTCCACACATGATGGGGCTGGTATTAAACCCCATGGTACACACCCACAGCACAATGTCTCCCATCATGGAGAGGGACAGCACCCCTCAAGGAACTGAGCGATGGAACAATCTTACTGCTGTACATGGCTATTGCTGTTCTTTTCAGCACTCAGGTGGCCCTTCTGCCTCTGCTGCCAGGCCAGATGTGCATCTCCAGAGCATTACATTGCTGCCACCCCACACAGCCATGCGTGTGTGAACACAGAAGTGGGCCAAGGGGTAACTCAAAAGAAGAAAAGTAGACTAATCACCTTTGCTTCCTGTTGTATGTGTGTCCAAGTAAACAATCACACATGAACCTCTCAGGCAAGTGAAAACAGCCTGGACAATTTTGAGCTACATGGTGCTTCTTCATAAAGGCTCACACTGGTAAAAACAAACAAACAAACAAACTTGTTTTCTTATACATAATCAGCATCTATCTGTAAAGCTGCAGTCACTCACAGTTGCATATGTAGGATGAAAATCCTACAGGAAGGACAGAATTCAAATACACAAAAGAGATATTATTTCAAGTAAACTGCTGAATTTTCTTCAGGCAAAGTGCTTTTGAAGGATACTTGATGCAAATAAGTTACAACTCTATGACATTATTAAAGAAGGTTTTGCTGCTAGAAGACCATGATAGCAGATATATTATAAAGCTACAATAGGACCTTCCTGGTTTATTAGACTGGAAGAAATGTTTTTCTTATATCTCATCAAGATATGTTACCTCTAGATGAGGGGATGCATTCACATTGCCACACATGTTAAAATATGTGCCTGATGTACTTACATACAAACATTTTGGCAGTCAGTTGAACGTTACACAATCATATAACCCCCACTGGCCTTCGTAAATCCTTCAGGAAATTGCATCTTTTCTCTCTGATTCACCAACAGATTTAATTTTGTGCCTGAAACCTATAATCAGTTATGGCTTTCTATTAAGAAATGTTTCAAATTTTAGGGGGGAAGGGGTAAGATCTGAGATTCTGGAATTTGTATTGTTAAGAGCACTTTTTTTTGTTCCATATATATAATTGCCTGTCATTCCTAATTACAGGTTGTAAGTTATCTGAATAACTGCCTACTTTATTCACAAAACCATGTGTTCTGTTCAACTAAAGTGAATCTTTTTGGGAGAGTAACCACACATCTATAGTTGAATGTTAATTTCGTATACTAAAATAAACTGTTTTTCTTGTTGGACTTTTGGTTCTCCTCACAAAGTACTCAGGTAGTATATGCTAAAGCTTTTAGTGCAGTGCAGTCTTTCATTGACTATGTAGAAGATTTGGAAAATATATTCCTTGAAAGATGAGCTGTACCTTAAATTTCTACATTTTGAGTTATAAATAGGAGCTAGAAAAGATTTTTCCCTAAAGTTTCACATAATGTTGTTGCAGCTTTCTGAGATTTTTATTGGCTCTTCAGATCAACAAGTTTCAGGCTTTAAAAAAATTATTTCAGAGCACTGAGATTAGCCTGAAAATTTGCTTTAGCACAGTAGTTTTCTCTTTGATCTTCTGTAAGTATCTGAGACTCAGTGTATGAGGGAACACAGACACTCCTTGCATATTTTTGAAGTGAAATACCTACTGGATTAGAAACGGGACCAAGTTGCAGCATCCAAATTAACAATGTAATACACATTTAAGTAAGCTAGATTCAACAAAGAGAGGCAACATTTATCAAGTTACTTTTTTCTTAAATTAGGCTAGCTTAGAAAAATGAAACATCACACGGTTTTCATCAAAAAGCAGTGAAGGAAAAAGCACTTGTGTTTCCCAGGGAAATAGCAGCTAATTACTCCATTTGTTTGTGATATTTTTATAACACACTCTGGACAAATTCAGGCTCTCTTTGATTCGACCCAAAGTTGTACAGTTGTCAAGATTATTCTAATAACTAATGTCAGAAGAGTTTATCACAGTTTATTAGATTGGGTTTGGGGTTGCACCATACTATTTGCTCTAAGTTTTGTTTTGTTTTTTTTTTAGTTAGGACAAATTCATAAATGGTATTGACCCCCTGAGTGAATAATGATGTCAGATGTTCAGGCTCGGCAGTGCACATTTGCATCAAGAAACATTTTCAGTTTTTATCATACTCACACGTTATGCAGGAAAACAGGGTAAACTCTCATTACTGGCATACCTGAATGCTGTATTTATGTGATTCTAATATTAAGTATGCACAGTCAGGTGAACATACATCATCATAAAAGAACCTGATCATAAAACATAGAATCATAGAATTACTCAGGTTGGAAAAGACCTTAAAGATCATTAAGTCCAACCACAACCTGACCATCTTGCCCTAATTCTAACAATCCTCTGCTAAATCATGTCCCTGAGTACCACATCCACCACACTGTGGTTTTTGAACACATTCAGGGATGGTGACTCATCCACCTCCATGGGGAGCCTATTGCAGTGCTTGAAAACCCTTTCTGTAAAGTTTTTCCTGATATCCAAACTAAACTTCCCCTGCCAGAACTTGAGGCCATTTCCCCTCATCCTGTCACTAGTGAGAAGAGACCAACCCCGCTCTCACTGTAAGCACCTGTCAGATATTGGAAGAGAACAATAAGGTCTACCATCAGCCTCCTTTTCCCTAGACTAAATAGCCCCAGTTCTTTCAGTGTCCCCTCACAAGGCATATTCTCCAAGCCCCTCAGAAGCCTTCTTGCCCTTCTTTGGACCTCCAGAACCTCAATGTCCTTTCTGCACTGAGGTGCCCAAAACTGAACACTGTACTTGAGGTGAATAAATAAATGCAGTCTCCCTTCCTTTATCGAGGATCTTAGATATCACTATAGGCCTCTACCTGAGACCTGGAACTTTGTCAGCACTGCCTTTGTGGCAGCAGAGAGATACCTACTTTGTGAAGTATAGCAATACTTTTGTATTAATTATTATTATATCTCCTAATTTGTAAATTTATTGTTAAAATTATGTTTTGATTAAATATTATAAACCTCAGCTTTTAAGAAGTACTGACTAGAAGAGGCTTAGGTCAAGGTTTTGTCAAGGCCATAAGGTAAAGCATCACAATTCTCCAAACAACAACTAATAAAAATGTCTGATTTTGCCATATTTAATATTGCTTATGAGGTTGATTAATAGGTTTGGGTAATAAATGTTACAAAAATATTACACTAATTGTACTAGCAATTGGTGTTTATTTAGCTATTAAATGCAGCAACTTAATAGGAAAAAATGAAAAATAATTTTGATAGTTTTAATTCATGTGATCTCATTTATTTTCTTTCATGCTGGGCACTTGAGACAAAGATAGTAAGGCACACAGTAAACCCAAGTCAGAAATTTTGTTAGAATTTTTTCTGCTTCTGATTTACCTTAGTTTGACCCTTTTTTAAGACTTGAGGACCCAACCACTGAGGGTGTAATATCATATATCACATTCCATTCTGCCATTGTTTGTTATGGTTTTTCTCTCAGCCAGAGTTCTAGGTTCATGTGTCTGCAGTGCTGACATGTCAGGTTAGATGTATTTTTCTTCTACATTGTATCATATGAATAACAACGTTATTTGTACTGATGTACTGCCCTCACTAATTGTCTCTTACTGCAGACTAAAATGAGTCACTAACTTTTATACACTGGAAATTATATAGATGTAGAAGTCAGTTGGAATGATAGATTAGCTGTCTTTCAAGTTAAAAAAAAAAAAAAAAAAAACACCACCAAAAAAAACAAACAAACAAAAAAAAAACACCACACAACCTTGCCAGGAGTCCATGCTCTTACCTACACTGACAAATAATGACAGACATGGCAAATAACCTGGGCTCCCATTAGATTTTGGTGATGTAGTTGTATCTTCTTTTTAGACTTCCTTGCATAGTTTTATCTCATATTCAAGTTTTACTGTCTACTAAATATCTTCACCTGCCTAGCTTCAGTCTCTAAAGTCCAAGAGTAGATACCAGAGTTACAGACAAATTAAGCAAAATCCGAAAGTTTATGGTAAAATTCCATCTGCCTTTTCCAAGGCAGTGAACATCAGCTCCTGTGGGTAGAAGTGCTACCTAGTGCAGGAAGATAACAAATGAACAGTACAGCTCTTTATAAAAGAAATGCTAAGGTGTGCCTACAGCTGCCCTGAAACTTCAAGGTTTTGTCCAGGCTTTGCTTGTCATCCCTGTCAAGATTATATTTCTCTCTTTATAGAAAATTTCACTCAACAGTGTCTCAGGATGAGAGCACAGAAAATAGATATGTGCTTCAGCATGCAGAAATCTCTGGTCAGATGGTGAGATGCACTTCGTCACAGTGGTATAGAAGCAGCAGGGAACAGGCTTGCATTTAGTAGTGTTCAAAAAACTAAAGTCAGGTGTTATTTTATGATAACATAATTGGTGTATAGACAGGGATCCCTTAAGCCTGACTTCAATCTACCTATTTTACCTTGATTGTAGGGTGTATGGTCAGCACTCATTTTCAAGTTTAAGTAGTTGTCTAGAGATAAGGTGGAACAGAACATCAATAGCAACAACTATTTATCCTTAAGACAGAGGAATAAAAAAAAAGTAAACCTTGCAAGGTAAAGGCCAAAAATAGTAGTTAAAGTACTGGAACAATGAGGTGGACAGTCTGAAAGTTTTTCAGTGAGATTAATACAGAAAGGTGGTAAGCATTCATAAAAGTAAATAATGTCAAGCTATCTTGGTTTCTCCCTTTGTTGAGATAGCAAGTTTCATGGAGAAAGGAAATAAAGGGGACATATCTCTTGACTTCAGCAAAGTATTTGACAATACATCAGAAAAAAAGTGGTGCAGTTAATGCTTCTGAAATTGTTAGACAGATGGCTGACTAACTACAATTGAAGAGTAGTTATTAATGCAGCTCAGGCAAACTGCAAAGTGTACTCACATCATAGAAGAAATGGTGCTTTATCTAGCATTAAACAGACACAGATATTCACCATAATCCCACAAAAATCCCTGTAGAGATTTTGTTACATTTTATGTCCAGTCCACTCTGTACCATACAAAGCTGCTTGACATGACTGAATATAGCAGAGGCAGTGAAAGAGTGAAGAACTAATTAATTGCTAACATAATTAGTGATTAAGCCTTCATAAATTGCAGGAGATTCTGGCACAATTACTATAGGTTCCCTTAGAAGCAGTCATAAATCAGCCTTCTGATTGCCTATCAACATCCTTTAGGTCTGTTATTCTGCTGTATCCTTTATCTCAGACACACAACGAGTTCCTATGAGTTCCTCTTATTTTTCTTGCTGTGCCATTATATATTGTATGTTCCTTCCTAGTCTTTCCATAAACTACAATTTTATTCTGTGCTGACGTAGCACTTGGCCCACCCAAAATTCTCCTGTCCCATGAATTCATGCCAACAGCAGGTTGCAAGCCTTCCTGTTGCTCCAGCTTGTCCTTATGCTCAAATCTTCCCATCCCACCCCCCCTTTCACTTCATCATCTTTAGCACTCATTAAGCTCATTCAGGGAGTCAATAAAGCTTTTTGTAAAGCTCCAGGAAGAACCAGGAGGCAGCTCTACCATCATACTCTGCTGTGCTTCAAGTTAGGCAGTTGCCAGAATGTTTTTGTTAATGTATTCTGCTTGTTTTCTTGTATCTCCTCCAAAACTGGTCCACAGCATTGAGAACATTTTTGCCAAGTAAAGCAAGCAGAAAAAGAAGGGATACTTTGTTTATAATACTACCATATACTTAAGAGCATGTCAATGGTTACAAACATTCTTTCAGTATGACTAAAATATGGCCCAGTGCCTTATACTTTCCAGTAGTGTTTCTTACACCTGCCTATTTAATCACTTCAGATGATCCTCAAGCTCTAAGTTTTAGGAACAAGTCAGCTGTTCTTATTCTACCCCATGAATTTGTTACATACTCTTTAAACTATAAACCCCCTACAAAAGTAGGTGCTCTGGAGTAAGTTACACAGGAACACGTCCAGGCAGGTTTTGAGTATCTCCAGAGAAGGAGAATCCAAAACCTCTCTGGGCATATTGTTTCAGGGCTCTGTCACCCTCATAGTAAAGTTGTTTTCCTGTGACCACACGCAAACCTCTAATTCTTCCTGTTTATTCTCCATGCTGCATGCATTGGTATACAGGCACTTCAGAGAAGAAAATGGAGCAAAGAATGCAATTTTACCTAGGGAACAGACAAGAGGATTCCCCATAGGTACAGACACCAGTGAGGTGGCTGGTTTTCTGGCTCTTGTCATGGGAGGCAGCTAAGGAACATTTGTCACTGTTCTAGTTGGCTTGCCTTATTCCCCATTCAGTTGCAATGATGTGAGCATTGCCATTTTGGACTCCACTCCCCAAGACCTTTAGTTGAAATTCCACCTCACCAGGTTGGCTGATCTGCTCTCTGTCCTTCATCCATCCATATCAGGTAATCTTCTTAGAAAGTACCATTGTGATAAAAACCAAAACATTCAAAGCCACACAGCCAGGAATTTGTATCCATTATACGCCTACTTCTGGCATCCCACTTTTATCCAACTGACAAAGTTTTAATTAAATATTTTTTTTCTTATTAATAAAGCACTACAATAATATTATACTTTTTATATTGCTCCTCACCTCTTGGCATTTCCTTCATTAAAATGACTGGGTATACAGTGATATAAGTTTATGCTTTTTTCCCCTCAAGGAGTCCCTTTCATCTCACTGCCCTCCTGAAGATCTAATTTACTCATGCTACAGAATTTGATTTTGATTGAAGTGATTGATTCACATGCATTCCAAGATAGAGAAAAGTGTAAGAGTTGAAGGGAAACACACTGAAGAAGTCAACTTTAATTAAATTCTCTGTACCTTTGTAACATATGCAGATAACAGAAAATGAGATGTGTGCAGAAAATGTGATGTTCACCATGTACAGCTCTTCTGCAGCCAAGAAGGAAGGCAAATAGTTCATAAGTGTCAATGAAAAAAACTCATTGGAAATTAAGAGAAAACAATCTATGCACTTAAGAGAGTCCTTTGGGTCCAATAGTTCTATGCTACAGCACTAAGGGTTACTTACATTCCTATAATACTTTGAGTACAGAATCCGTATTCCTGGTACCATTGAAAGCTGACTACATTTTTCTCTTAGATCAGATTCAGGTAGAATATATTTTTATATATTTTCAAAATAAAAGCTTGTCTGCTTTCTGTTTAAACATTATCCTATCATCAGTAAGATGAAGATTTAACTAAAGAATTCTTTAATTGCTTTTGTTTGATGATTATCTGTAAGTGTTACCAGTATCCCTGTTTTCAATGTATTTAAGGTTTCAATGTGATTTATCTATATCCTTCAATTTCTTATTTATTTATTTATTTTTTAAGTCAATTGTTGACCCTTCTACCTAAAATACCTTTGGATTTAGCCATATGAAAAGGATTTATGATATTATATGAAGTTACATGAAATAAATTATAGAACTTGGTCTCTGCTTTAGCTAGTTTAACCTAGTTTAGGATGAACTGCAGGATTAAAAAGGGGCTGGAGTTTCATGGAATATTATGTCAATTCTATTCTTACCCACTTTTACACAACTCATGAGCCTGTATTCTCTTGCCTGAAGTATGCTTATTCTTTCTGATCTATCTTAAATATGAGGCATTTAATCTATCACATTTTATGGAATACTCTTATTAAAAAAACAAAACAAAACAAAACACTTAAAGAGCAGTTCATAGAGCTCCTAACAGTTCTTTTTGAAGAAGTTTTCCCCAAATAAGGGAATTGTTATACAGGTGAGTGCATAATATTCAACCAACTGTGTTTAAGAAGGGCTTTTGTTGTCTGAACAAAACTCAGCTTTCTAGATGAAGCACTGTAGTAAATTATTGCTTCTTGGTATATTAGTTGATTGCCACTTGTCACCTATTTTGTATCTTGATTGACAGACCAAGATATTTGAACAGCACTTACATATCCTGTGTCCAAAGTTGAATAATGCTCACATATCCACCTGTAATATCCCAAAGTAAAAATTTGTTTTCACTTTGTACTTAGGATCATATTATTGATTTATGTTCAATATCTCTCTGACCATCAAGCTGAAAATGTAATACGGGAATTTCATAGAATCATAGACTTAGAATAACCGAGGTTAGAAAAGACCTCCAAGATGATCCAGTCCAACCATCCATCGACCACCAATACTACCCCACTAGATCACATCACTTAGTACCACATGTACACCTTTCTTAAACACACCAGGGATAGCGTCTCAACCACCTCCCTGGGCAGCTTATTCCAGTGCCTGACTATTCCTTCAGAGAAGAATTTTCTCCTAATATTTAACCTGAATCTCCCCGGCGCAATTTGAGGCTATTATCTCTAGTCTTATTTCTAGTTATGCGGCATAAGAGGCCCACCTTTCCACAACCTCCTTTCAGATATTTGCAGCAAATGGTAAGGGGCTCCTCTGAGCCTTCTCTTATCCAGACTGAACAAACCTGGTTCCCCGCGCAGCTCCTCATAAGACCTGTGCTCCAGACTCCTCACCAGCTTCATTGTTGTTCTCTGGACATACCCCAGGGCCTCAGTGTCTTCCATGTAGTGAGAGAACCATTTCAGTGTAGTAAAATCTGCATTTTAAAGCTCTCTGAATTCACCTAAACTCAAATACACTATGAATATTCTGATAAAATGCTCAGATCTTTTAAATAGATTGAACTGCCATTCACTCAATGCCATGTGATGCTATATATCTCCAAACAAATTTCTCATTTTCTGCCCTGAAATGAGCAGCCACTGCCATGAACAACATTATTTTGTGAGAAAACCATCATTTCACAATTATCAAGGCAAGTAAAATATATTTATTAAATTGTAACATATAATTTCAAATATGCAGGACAGAAGTAACAGTAAAAGTCAGTCTCTTTTCCCATGGCTATAAACTACACTCTGTATCATCCAGTCAGTACTGTTCAACGCTAGCTAGTGACTGCTACTTTTTCAACTTAGTCCCAGTACCTGTAACTATCATTGGTTTTTGCACTTACTATTTTTTCATTGAATGATGTATGTGGAGAACCTCATTTTTATGAGTCAGAACATTGCACTCCCTGTTCAACCAACAAACAGATTATTCCCCTTTATTTGAAGAAACATAAGAGACTTAATGGAGGCAGAAGTGTTTGATAACATATTTTCAGTCTGTGCAAATCATTAAAAAAGTCTTACCTTCACAATTGTTGGTTCTTCCAATAGAAGTTTAGCTATTCATTTCTAGAAGCATGTATTATGATCACGGCCAGAGATAGATCCATTTTCTTTTAATCTTTTTTAACCATGCATTGTCTTAGGCAGGAACAGATTAGACTAATATAGTTCTTCATAAAACCATGCAGAAATGAGACACTCATTTTCTGCTTTTGGGTTCTGCGCTTGCTTTACAGCATAGGAAAAAAAGTGTTAAAGTTATAACTGTAGTCAGAACTATGACAATAAGGAATTAAGGGCAAATGGCTTTTTTTTCCTCCCTTTTTTTCCCCTGTAGTGTATGGTCAAGCATACATACGTAGCATGTTTTGGGAAAGAAGCTGAAAATACGTTATCTTATAACTTACATCCCAGTCTGAATATCTTCTTCTACAGAAACATCGCTTGTTATGGTCATTTATATTCTTTGTAGAACGCAGCTACCATTGGAGAAAAAAAACATGGAATTAGAGAATACTACATCTTGGATGTTTGAGAGCCAAATCAAACTGCCCAAGGGCAGATCTTGCTTGAGGCTACCTTCATTTTTATACATGAAGATGAAACCTGTTTTGTAACAGTTCCTTAGTTTTATTTGGAGGGTGTATAATCAATGAATGTACAGATGTTATAATTACAAAATATACCAGAGTTTGGCTAAGCAGTTATTATACCAAAACAGAATAGATAGAATACTCACCCACATCCTAGGCTCCCCATAAAACTCCAGAGGAGGAATCTCCAGAAGAGATCCTTCCCTACTCTGACTAAGAGTCAGCTCTTAAATGGGTCTAGGAAAGGTGGAGCCTGGCTCCACCTCTTACAGCAGCACAGGAGAATTGCCTTCACCTGTGCTCCCGTAGCTCAGCTGACTCAGTGCTCGCCTCAGGTGATCAGTCAGAGGTTCAGGCTGTGATTTAGCAGTTCCTATACAGGGGGTTAAGGGCCTAAGCTAAATCTTTACACAACTATATGCTGTGTTCATGTTAGCATGTAGTAAAACCCAGTGGGAGTGGAATCATAGAGTAAAACTGTTGGTACAAAGGACACAATCACCAAGTTTTACATATTTCAGGTATTTTACTGAAAACAAGTCTCCTAGTCTTGTCCAGTAGACTGTTTATACACTGAAGGTTTGAGTACTATAGAGGCATTCCTGGAGAATATCTTCAGGTTTATTTGCTTTGAGGCTAAGACCACATCTCATAAAGTGACCAGGAGATTTCTTTGAAAAGTACACTCCTGATCAGAATAAAAATACTAATGCAGATGCACAGTATGAATGATTCTAGCAGGTTCTGAGCCTCCTAATGCTGGAGGACAAGTTAAACCTCAGGACTGGTGTTGAAAGTGTAGTCTACAATGTAGAAGAAACTGAGAGTATACCTTAAATGAAGCCACCTCTTGGGTTTCAAGAGAACTTTAAAAGCTGTACAGTTCATAAAATGCATTTTGTATTGTGCTATATTTCAAGGCCTCATCCATTTCTCCATGGGCAGTTTTTAAGCAGGCAGGGTAATTATGCTAAAGTGCTAGCAGTATTTGAATCACACAGTCGACATTTTCATGTTTTTATGCAAATACAGATCACTGCTTATCTCTATAATTTAGAAAACTGTTTTCTTTGCCAAAGCGGTTTGGAAATCTGTGACTCCTAATGGTACACTTTGTTTGTAATTTGCACTAGGTGTACATTACATTTTTGAGATGAAGAAAGAAGTGAGCACAATACTGAGGGCCATCAGAAAACTAGCTTATTTGTGTATTTATTCACGTAGAAGCATGCCCACCTCCTTTTTCCTGGTAGGTGAAGGCATACAGCTCATTCCTCTAATATGGGAACTAACACCTTTATGGCTCTCATACTTTCTTGCTTAGAGTATAAATGGTTTATACTTAGAGAAAATCTTTCCCCAGCAGTTTGAACCAGTTTCGGTTTCTAATGTCCTCTGGGCCAAATGGCAAGCAGCTACTTCTCCTTCCCGTACACTCTCACAGTCAGCGTTTGGATTTTTTCTTATCCATGGAATAGGGACTGTGGGAGCTCTATCGTCAAGCTCTGTCGTAGTATGATCTATGAAATTCATAGTGAAAGGCAGGAACAAGATGTGGGGGATCATTGGCTTTCCAAATCTATAAGGTATATAGAGAGGACGCGTTGGTTCACACTTTTAGGAGCTACAGTTTTGCAATTAGTTTCAGTGTTGGATGGGATTAGGAGAGTTGGTAGCATTATTCTCTATAGTCCAAAGCTCTTTAGCTCCTGTTTGAGCAGGATAAGAGAGGGAGAGCAAGTTATAGCCCATTCCACATTTCATATTTGATTTTGGGCATTTGCCCTTAGGATTAAATTTGAGGTATGATCCCTTATATTTAAGTCTCTATGTCTTTGATGAAAATGCATTCTGCCTTACAGTTAGGATCCTTGCTACCCTGACACTCCTACACAACGCTGTGCTAATTCCCTTGCCTGCCTTGCCTTGCTTTGCCATTTTCCATGCTTTGCCTCATCTCCCCTCCCTAACTTTCCCCTCTTTTCCTTTACCCTTCCCTCCCCAACTCCTTCCCTTCTCCTCCCACCTTCTTCTGCTCTTCTCCCTCCCCCACTTCCTTTGTTTTTTTCTTCTTCTTCTTCAAAAAAAGAAATAATAATAATAATAATAAAATGAGGGTTTTTTTAGAAATATTACTACTGCACAGTTTAATCCAGTAACATTAAACTAGACATCATGGATTCTGGGCACTTTGATAACTTGATTGTTTTAAGAATTCATATTCTCAGACCTCCAAAGTTGTGTTTTATTCTGTTTTGTTGTGTTTTGTTCTGTTTTTCTTTCCAGCCATGACTTTGAGGTTCAAAGGAAGTTGTATTTTTTCCTACAGTTAGAAGAAGGTTATTTGGGAAGTATCAGTTTTGAAGTTTTTCTTGCCCTTCTACTATCTTGTATTTGAAATACTGTCCACATTGATCAGTGTGGCAGTTTATTTCCAGTATTGCTTTGTTACAGTAGCGAATGGAAGCTTTTTTGATACATTTTTTCTTGCTTTGTGTACCTGTGAGCTGTCATGTGAGTTTCTCATATAGCATTAATTTCTTATTTTCCAACTGGTGTCTCTGTCTCCTGTATTATATTGGTTGATTTCATGTACCTTGACTAGTATAAAGCTTTTCAAACCACTTCAGGAACAGAACAAATGAAACTAGACTTGGTAATTTTTCACATCTTTACTGAAATTATTTTGATTTTCTATGGTGGTGCTCTCTGGATTGTGTGCACTAATTTTTATGTTGCTCAACTATGGCAAGCAAATTAAGGCTTCAAAAGATGTATATAAACATGTCACACACTTCTAAATTCCTGGGATAATGCCTTTGGTCTTCAAGGCAAAACTTTCATTCTAAAAGTGGCTGCTGAAGTAATGCCATGTTCTTTTCCAATGTGGTATTGCCAAACATGATTTTCAGCTTCTAAGGTTATTAAAAACTGTTGTTCATAAGAAAATTTTCTCAGGATTTCCTCTTTCTACATTATGCAATGAAGAGATAACACTGCAATATATTTGAGGGAAATAATAATGATATTTGGTGGTGTCTGATTGTGGTCACTTTACTCTGCAGTGTAGCTTGGAAAAAAACAAAACCACTTTTGTGGCTCACTTGATCAGTACCCTGTTAACATTCAACCCTGAAGAAAATGAAAAGGACACCACAGTGAACTGGTCTGTATAGAGTGAGCATAGCTAGACTATTTCTTATTTGAGTATTCAGATTAAAGATGGGTCAAGTATCTTGGAAAAGTATGCTTTGGAAAATTGTTTAGATTTAAACAGCCCAAATGTTTGGTTAAGTATTTTTCGCAATGAAATGCTTGAATTTGACTGTTTAAAAAGTTTAATTCCTGAATAATCCTGATGTAAATAAAAGAGTAAAAACCAAAAATGTGTTGTATGGGTTAAATTAAAATGTTTCTTTTGGTTTGCTTGGGTTTTAAAATTGCCACCTAATCAAAATAATATTAATTGCTCAACCAGAAACATATTTTTCG
This sequence comes from Lagopus muta, assembly GCF_023343835.1. NCBI lineage: Eukaryota > Metazoa > Chordata > Aves > Galliformes > Phasianidae > Lagopus > Lagopus muta. Next base: position 21,193,486 of record NC_064439.1, read on the forward strand.
GTTGTATCCTAATTCCTGGTTAAAAAACAGAAAGGAAAGGTTTTCAATTTTTTTCCCCAAAATAGATTTTCAAGGACTTTCTTTCCTAGCCAGTACAGGACTTGATTTTACTCTTATTTGAACTATTTTTATCAGAGAAGGTTGATATGATACAGATAATTGAGAAAATCTCGAGTTGTTGTCTGTGGTTTGTCATTCTTTCATGGTTACACTGCCATCTCTCTGGCCCTTTCTCTCCCTTACTGGGTGGAATCACTAAAACAGTAACAGAAATAATAATTGTGGTGAGAATCATTGTGGAGTTTGCCACACATCCATAGTTACATCTACATACATAGATACTTCAGCACCATGCCCAAAGATTTTCTTTGCCTACTGTATAAACTTGGTATAGTTCCAAAGGGCCTCTTTTACCCATGGAATGCACGTGACTGATCTTCCTTGAAGAGGATTTGTGTCAAACATTAAAATCAACTTATTGCTACCGAAATCAATGAATGCTGGCCCCTGTGCTTTGTGAGATCCCAATGTGAGTACTGGTATTGCTGCCTTTATGACTCTCTGAGCTCTTCCAACAATCTATTGACTTCCTCATATGAATGGCAGAACTTTCTAATTAGAACTGGAAACTTGTTCTGTTTGTTTAAAATACACACACACACACATATATATATACTGAAAACTGCAAGCACTTTAATCACTCCCTTGCTCTAGAATTTTCCACTGGAAGTAACATTATTACCTTTAAAGTTGTTATTAAATAAAAGCAGAATTCATATATTTGAAGTAGAGATTTCAGTTTCATAATCACTTCTTTTTATCTTTGTCCTTCTCCTTTGTTTAAACAAATTTTATTTTACATGCTATTTTTCCTGAAATTCTCAAAACAAAGTACCTCTTAAAAGTTGATAATACAGCACAGGAGGGAATTAGCTGGGTTGGTAAGTCCATTCCCTGTCAATCATAGGCAACTAACTGCGCAAGAAGAATCTGCAGGGCATCACATGACACCACCTACACTGTGATCCCTGCACACTATATTGAAAGGAAAAGGAAGGAGTGATGGTGAAATTATCCTGAAAGCACTGGACTGTGGAACTGTTTAGGGCAGTCATTAACAGGGAATAGCACAGTTTCAATGAAAGAAAGGAAAAATAGATTTGAGATATATTTTGAGTAAATGTGAAAGACTTTTTGTTTTTTTGTTTTGTTTTGTCTTGTTTTGGTTTTTTTTTCCCCTTGGTTATAAACTTAAAAGTTAGAAAGAAGTTCAACATTTGCCACAATTTCTTTCAGCTTGGTGTTCCTTCCCATCTGTCCTTAGTACAAGAGAGCTGTGCAATATGGGCAGGGTTAAAGCACTTTGAGACTCGTGTATGGGGCTTTTCCATGTTTATCATAGTGACATGAGGTCTGGATAATGGATTAATTGGTCTTCCCATGGTTGAATAATAATAGCAGGAAAGAAAATAAGGATCCTGTGCCATTAGTCAGAAGGCAGAAGTCTTTCTGCAAAGAATAAGCGTATACTTGTAATATGGAATGTGAAGCTTGTAACCCACAGGGAAATGTGAATGCTATTACAATGTTACCCTCTGTACATAATACATAAATTAATGGATTAGGTTAATAATTTATCTTGCAACTTTTTTTTTTTTTTTTCACCTGGCAGAATGGAAATGTGGTCAAAGAGTTGAGAAGCACAATAAAATCTGTGCTAAGCTTTTTTCATTAAATACTTTTGGTCACTGATAAACTTCAAAACATTGAATATACAAATTTCTCTTAATAGCAATCAAGAGAAAAATGAATGATAAATGTTTTTTCCATTTCTTGATTTAATCCAAGTGTCTCATACAAAATTACCGCTAACACCCGTTTCTTTTTGATCTTTCTGGGACTGTTGCTATGATTTCTCCACTATTTTAGTAAAGGTACAAGGTGTATTGTTACTGACAAGATGCAGTCAGTAACAGAATAAAAAACCCAAAATACTTATTTGTTTCTTGTTCATTTACTGAAGATTTTGATTGCTGTTGTTCATTTGCCCATTTTCCCTTTGCATAGACCAAATTAATCAGTCAGTCCCTCGTTGACTTTCAGTAAAATAGTTGGGAACCTAAAATTTTTGTACCCAAACTAACAGATGATCTGTAGCATATGTGGTCACATTGTGTGTCAAATTAAAATGGCTCTGCTATTTAATATGAAGGTTTCAACCAGAGTTAAAATCTGTAGGGTATATTTCATTTCTTCTTCATGGCCACGACTTAGCTAATATGCACTGTGGTATGCAATATCCTATAACTGTCTTGGATTGTATAAATAATGGAAGGCATTTGCATGCTGACCTGCAGTTATGTCTGTTTAGAGCAGACAGTGAACTTGCTTGCCTGGCTTGTTAATATTCTATCTCCTTAGCAATCAATCTGCTTTGATATTTATGTGACTCAATAATGTGTATTTTTCTGGAGTTTTAAATTATGTTGTTTCATCTCCCTTTAAATATCTAAAAGTCAGTCTGGCTTGATTGTCATTTGCATCATGATAAGTGGACAGCATTCTCCTAGCCTCGCTAGTGTCTTGACTGTGCAGGCAGGGAGGGTTACCCTGCCCTCCCAGGCGCTGCAGTTATTCAAGAAAGCTGCCTAGTTATTCAAAAAAGCATTCTGTGGTCCTCTGTGCATTGTTTGGAAATCTTAATCTTGGGACACTTTTCTCTTTCTGGTATTTATATAATTTAAAGCTGAGTTCCTACATACAGAAATTAATGTTATGATGTAAAGATGCTGCTGTTGTATACAAATGTCACAGCCACTATAAAACAAAGAGATAAAAAGAATAAACATACTGAATCAGTGGAAGCTGATGAAGTGCAGACACTGCCTTGGGCCATCTCTGCAGAGTGCAGACTTAACATACACATCAGTTTTATCTCCCATTTCTTTCCTTTTGTTTTCTTTTAACGAGGTCACTGAAAACATTCTCTATTTCTAAAAGCAATTTTTGGTCAACAGTGATAAGCAGAGAAATCTTTTCCAATATTTCTGGTAGCCTGGGACTTGAACTTCCAAGTTGAGTGCTGTGGTAATATGAAAGGAAAAGACTACTAATAATGAACAGCCATCTGCATAAAAAGGAGATGAGGAGGATCCTTTTCCAGAGCTTGTACTTTTAATAGTTCTGGGTGATGCTTGAAAAAATGTCTTCCTATCTTTGGATGAGATAAACACTATGCTTATCTCACTGTAATGACAAATTATAATAAATATTTAAACGTGTCAACAGCTCCAAAGAACAGTCGGAGATATGTACTACTGTGATGTAAAAAGCATTTCTGTCAGGCACCAGAGTATCCTGTCAGGTGTTTATGAACAAGACGATGGGTTGTACAGCCTCCCCTTGGCCAGTCTGAGGCCTGTATAATGCTTCTGTTGCACTTCCTCTGTAGTCATGATCCCAGAAATTCCTGGGATGCTGAGTGTCATTCCTGTGCTTTGAATGGAATCCTGGGATTGATCCAGTTTCAGCCTTTACACCTTTCCTCACTTCAGTGTCCTCCCAGTCTCTGCTGTGCCACCCTCTATCAGTCCAGCTGCGTATCTTCAGCAGGAAAACAATTTACGGCAGACTTTCTGGATCTCACTTCCCACTTTCCTAGGTTTGTAATATGGATAGTAGAAAATACATTGGTGGAGTATGTTACTGACTTAATTTGTAAACCAGAATCTCCTAGATGTTGTTCTGAGTTCCTTGGGACAACTTCAGGAGGATTTATTTTTCCTTTCATACACATCCAGTCATAGTTTTTCGAAGAATTTCTGCTTCCCATTTAAAAAAAAAAAAACAAAACTTTTAGCTCTTAATTGCTTGAATTTCAGTTTGCTGGAACAGGATACAGTCCTTAGTGTATATTCAAAGACAGAAACCACTGAAGTCAATAAGAAGTCTTTTACTGGTAAGGTTTAGCCCCTAAACTTTTGCAGAGGAGTGACAGGACTCTCAGTTAATGTGTGTATTTACGTAGCCTGTGAGGAAAGAAAATGCCACTGTATTACAGTTTCCCTCTTTTTTATGCAGACTCATTAATTTGCTAAACCAGATGTTTCTGATCTTGTCAGATATATTAATCTGTATATTTTCCAGTTTGCCAAACAGTAAATTAGCAGTAAATGGAAACTCTCACTTACTTCTGGTGCTTACAATCTCCTCACACAATCTAAAAGTGCTTCAAGCAAGACAGAAAAGGAAATAACCAAAACCTACATCATCTCTGCATTTCTGATCATCTCCCCATATGGGAACAGCCTTTCTCTTCTGGAGAAGCCTTGTACACACACATTAGAGTAATTTCCTCTGACAGTTCTCCTTATAGGGTGTACCTCCAGTCGTTGTAACTACAGATGAAGCCCTGCCTAGAAGAATCATGTTAATGAGCTTAAAATATTTCAGTTGAGGAACTGAAAAATGTAGTGAGAATATTACAGTGCAGAATTATTTCGTTACTGGGATGTATCCTCATGTGGGCTATTGACTCATCAGTGTTTAACTTCTCACAGCCTTCGACTTGACCTTTCACTTGACTCCCTCCCTTGTCATTTTTCTGCTACGAAGAATTTTAGCCTTTCATTTGACCTGTGTGAACTCATACATTCTAGTTGTTCACATGTAGTCACAGAGGAAACAAAGCAGCTGAAAAAAAGCTGCTGCCAAAGGAAACTAAGCAAGGGTGTTACGATGCAGCCAGAGGAGACCAAGCAGCATCCTGCTCCTCTGAGACCAACTGCTGCTTCTCTCCCCCAAATCATTCAATGCATAGCTTTAAGTAGGCATTAGTTTCAAGTCAATGTGTACGTCCTCGTTTAACCATTTCAGACTGAAGTATCTCTGAAAAACTGCTGGGAATTCAGTCATTCTTGTGGGTCCTGATCGTCATCCATAACTCAGAAAAACCCAGAAACATCAATATTTAAAAAGATATTAATGTGCTTAGTTCTGTCTTAATACTAAAAATAGTAGGCTATCCTCTTATTCTGAAGTCATGATTTCTTCCTAGTGACATTTTATACATCAGTAGTATTATTTTTACATCAAGAACTCCCAAAGGTTCATATACCACTGTTAGAAAAGCTGTTTGGAGCTTTTCTAGTCAGAAAATTTAGTTTGGTTATAGTGGAAAGCGATGTTTCAGTCATGTTGGCAAGAAAGTATTTCTATGTTCCAAATACAGATTTATAGAGAAATGTGTCATTCTCACAGTATAATACACTCCTAAGTACCATTTTATGTTGTAAGTAGCCTTACTACTGATATTTCCTCTAAAATAAACTGGTAGCTTCTCAGTCTTCCAGATTCTTCAGCAATGTCTCAAAATAATCCTTGCAATTAACATTTTTAAACATCAGCAGAGATTGCTTTCTCCTCTTAAGGGTGACATATTCTCCTCATAGTGATAATGTGCCCTATTTCTGTATTGCATTTCTACATTGTTTTTATGTAGGCATTGCACGTCTTCAAACATGTAGGAAGGTCTAAAATTCAAGACTGTCACTGCAATACTTTTATGACCACTGAATTTATTGGAAATGTACAGGTGAAAAGAGGTTTGAAGAAGTATTTGTGGCTATCTGTTTAACTTATAGCATTTTTATGACCCCTTAGCTGACCGTCTGAAACTTTTGTTATTTCTGCACCTACGGAATTGATTTTCCTTGAAAGTATTAGTTCAGACGTATAAATGGAAGGGTTGGTATATTCAGACCATAAAAAATTCCTTATCATAAATTAAAAGTCTCTTCTGTTAAAACAGAAATGGAAAAAAACTTGCTGACTAAAGTACTCTTCATTCTTGTATTCCCTCTGCCCAAAGTAATGACTAAAATTAGACTGAGTTTTGTGTATTGTTTATCCTGGACACGGTTAGTAAAGATGAGAACTTTGGACTCGTAACAAGAAAACTGAATCTCGGTCTGTCTTCTGAATTATGTAGTTGATGTTTATCCTATAAAATCACCAGGCTCATGAACAATGTGATGTTGGCCTGAAAAATTATGGCTGGGCTGCCTTGACCACCTAGTATAAGTGAAGTGAAGATACTGAGAAATTAAGTTCAGTATACACCATGCTCCTTTTCTGAATTAGACTACTAGTAGGGACAAGAACATTAATTTTTCAGCTGTTGCTCCACAAAATATGTGGATGCAAAAGCCTAAATTCCTGATGTACTTTACTGGTTAATTAAGGTGTTTCATTGATTTGTTCTTAGCAAAGGATGGCTAGCCAATGCTCAGTGCTAAGGAACTATTGAATTCAGATAGAGTACAGAATAGCTGAGAAGAAATATTTTTGTTCCTTGGAATAACTTTCCTGCCTGATTCTCAAAATAGAAGTTATATCTCTTCCATTTTTAAATTATTATAATTACTAAATTATTGTAATTTTTAAATAAGTGACTACAATTTTATAGCAAAAATATTAATTAACTTATTTAATAAAGTATTTATCATTACATAAATTATTACTGAAATTTGGGACTGGAAGTGAGAAGTTCAAAGATGAGAGTTTGATAGATTTGGATCTTGCCTGAGGAATTATTTTTAAAGCAAATCTTGGCACATATTTGACATTACCATTAAATTTATACTTACGAACGAGCTACTGGTGGCTCAGATTTTCACTTCTCAATGTAAGAGTGCAAGTCTTGGAACCCTAATCCCCACAATGTAATTATTCAAAAATAGAAACTGTGCTATTTATACTACCTATTTGGATATGCATGAAAAGATATTGAATAAAAGGCTTGTGTAGAAATCTCCTTCACATTTTCTTTGCAAATAATGAGCATACATTAAGAACAAATTACATGTATCTGAACTTAATGAGTGAGGTGTCCCAGGCTTCTGCAAATGAATACTAATGCAATGAAGCTCTAATATATATTGAGCATTTAATTAACTTTTCGAGCAAGACTGTCAATGCATTACATGGAGGCAGCACATGTAAGGAAACAAAACAAACAAGGAAACCTCCAACCTGTATTAACAAGTACCATTCCAGAATGGAAGTACTTCAGCAGTAATTTTTCTGTTGAAGAATCTGTGTTGTGCCAGAGGATTTATCTTCATTCGGTTATCTGTGTGCATGCATGTATGAATGCATATAGGACTAAGTAAACCTTCTCACAGTGGTCTGAAGCTGTATAAATCTACACTGACTGTTGATATGTGGCTGGTATTTTCATCCTGCACAAGATGGTATCCCTGTTAAGCAGTAGAGAACAGACATTCTGTATTTGTAGTTCTTTAAAACTCTAAATTACCCTGAATACATTATATCATCATTTATAATACATATGAAATTCAACTCTAGAAGAAACATGTATTTGTATCTAAAAGAAAGCAGAGTAACAGCAGGAAATAATCAGCAAGTGTATTTCTCATCAGCTAGGGTATTTCCTCTTCATGCGGGCAGTTCCTAGCAATGTAAACTATAACAGCCTATGACAATTCAATATAATAAATATCATTGTTCTGTCAACAGCATGTGAAGATGTATTATATAAATAGTGACATTAGTAAGCCTTGTAGTCTCTACTAGGATGTTGATAAAACAGTTTTTAATTGGTTAAGTACAAAGTAGAGGAGGTACTGCTAATGTGTTTTACTAACAAGAGATCTGTAACACTCCATGCTGTGTTTGTCTTGACTACCACTTTTAGGGTTCATTAGTGCTGTCCTGAAATATTATCGTGTGTTCCTAAGGAAATATGAAGAGATGAAACCGCTTCAAGACTCAATAGGCTGATTACTATCGGTTGCAAAGCTAAGTTAATCCTCTGATATTTAGTGGTTTAAAGCTGTGAGCTGACCAACTGTGGAACTGCAAACACATGATAAATAGCAGCAATTTCTGGGAGTTACATTTCCTCTCTATAGTCCTTATGAAGAGGACTGCATTTGCCATGTGTGGCTGTCAATCCCATCTTGGTTCATTTTGTTACATTTGGGAACTCTGATTCATGTTTTGGGAGAGCAGATCCATTTTGTCAAGCAGTTCTGAGTGTATGGATTTCTGATATGCAGTTTGACCTTTGAATGTAGGATATAGTTCCAGTGAACTGTTAATGCAATGTTTGTCCATAATATACATTTTTGCTCAAAGAGATTTTTGGCAAATATTTAGTTCCATCATTTGTGTTCAGAATAACACGCTTCTGGGCTGTGGTGACTCTGATTCAGTGCTAGTTCATCAGGAAGCCTTCATCTTGTTCAGCCACATCCAGCTCCATGCCTCGCCACCTGGCCTCACTCAGTGCTGTGAAATAACTGTGGTGTTGTGTAACAGGGAGGCATAGCAAAGCTCCCTGGCCTCAGGGATACTGTGAGCTCTGATGTCCTTCAGTACTTCAAGTAGATTTACAGTGTCCATCCCTTTTCTCTGCTTGGGCTGAGGAGAGGCAATTCCAGCTTTCTGCACTGCTCCCTCTTTGCAAACAGAAGCAGAAAAGCAGATAGGCTTGATCAGACACCACTGTCCAGTTGCTGCATAAGCAATAATTTCATAAAGGAAAAATTGCTTATAACAATCAACTTTTAAATCTCTATATAACATATGTAGCCCCCTTTCTTGCCCAGAGTGCAGTTATCTGGATTCATTTTGTTGTATCTGGAGCTCAGGCAATGTTCATATTTGCCATTTCCATACTCCAGATGTAGTAAGTACTACACTGTAAGAAACATACTTCTCAACTAGATTCAGAGAAAGCAAAGGGAATGTTGCAGTCAAAGATGATTACAGCCTCACCACCCAGAATGCAAATTTAATCTCATCAAACTGGCAGACAAGACAGCAGGTAATAAGTTGCATCCCATTTTATTTAGCTGGCAGGCAATAAACAGTGGTCAACCCGCTGCCTCTTATCACTCACATTCTGCAGGATCTGTAGCTTGACTGCCTTTTTTACCTGCTGGCTTTTCTGCTGATTTCATAAAATGTGATTTTAAAAGCGCACGACCTCCTTAATTCATCTTGCAGTGTCTGTGTGTTTCAGGGGCTTCACTATGTATATATGATCTAACTTGATCAAATACAATGAGCTGTAGATGCTGTGGCACTTGTGAAGTGTGTAGGAAAACAAATATTGAATGGAAAAAAGAAAGTAAATCAAGAAGTCTCTGCTAAAGTGACAAGTGAGTGCAGCAAGAATAAAGTAGAAAAACAGTAAAAGGTCACTTAAAGTTCAAAGCCAACATTTATAATGTCACAGAGGCCAAGAGGGTGATTGTGTTGATGTACTAAAATACATACAAAATTATAGTAGATGACAGAATGACAGAATGGTTTGACCCATGGGCAGGGACACCTTCCACTATTCAGCTTTTCCCATTCAACCTGGCCTTGGAAACTTCTAGGGAGATGACATCATCAATTATATATCTTAGATGACCTCGTAAGTGTTCCATTGGCCATATACTGTTGGAAGATGCTATCTCTAACAGTGAATCTTTCACAGTTCCTGGCAGAGCCTAGAAGTTGGGAGAGACTGGACCTGCCAAGCTGCTGAAAATGCCACCGAAAATGCTGAAGAGAGACCAAAAAAAGCCCAAGGTTACATTGAGACTACTCTCATTGTCTTCACTGTGAATTAAGTTTTGCTGCTAGATTTGACTTAGTAAAGGCTGTTTTTTTTCTCTCAAAAAATTAATATTTTCCACCTGCAGATGTGCAAGATATTGATGTTCAAATGTTTTCACTCAGAAAAAACACAGAACAGATTAGTGGAGAAAGCACAACAGTACTGAAAGAGAAGAAAGATGAAATAAAAGTTTTTTTTTCTGTGTTTCAAAAGCTATTTTTTCCTCCAATTTAACTAAGTTATACTATGATTGTGTGCTTTTGGTTTCCTCACTCACTCTGAATGTAGAATTCAGTAATTTTTCTTGTTCAGGCAAAAAACATCAATTCAGATAAACTTCACTGTGGCTTGTTACTATCATGGGACATCCCTAATTACATTAATGTCATCAAGAATTTTTTTTCACAGCATTTGCCTAAAATGGTTTTGCCAGAGATATTAAGAAATTTTCTTATCATTACAGTTGAAATACAAAAACAAAATTGATAATATAAAATCCAGCTTCTTGTGTCAAATTGTTAGATGCAATACAATCTTTGTTGATTTCCCACAATCAGTACATGCTGGTAGCTAACCTATATATGAACAAAAAGGAACACACAGAGACTACTCTTTATCCTTTCAATTAGTCCCTCAATTCTCATCAATTTGTTTTGCTGAGTGTCATTTTAATCTGTGAAAGCTTGGCCTCAAATGGCTGGAAATCATAGCATTGGTCAGGTTTCATTTTACATATTTGAAGCCTATTTTCAATTGTGCTAATAAAATGTCATAGCCACTCAGAGCTCTGTTGTGTAATGAACAGTCTCAGGAAACAAGTATCTATTTCCAGACATAGATTGGGGTAGAAGCCTGGCTAAATGAAAGCTTTTCCATGCAGAACACTCAGGAGGAAGCCATTGCTCTCTCTGACGAGATCCTGTCCATGGTATAGAGTTTTTAATAGCACACTACTCGTGCCGCTGACAGTTATAAATCACAGAAATAATGATTGATGGGACATCACTGAAACGGTTCCATGACAGTGAACCACAGGTTGGAAGTTATGAGCATTACTCAGAAGGGCTGCAAATCACCAGCAGTGGGGTGGCTTTGTACTCTGGACCCAAGGGGTCCCATGGGGTCCAAACCACTGCCTTCAGTGGCTCACAGTCCACCTAAGTTTATGAGGGCAGTCATCTGCCCTTTGGTGCACATACACCTCATCCCTGTGTACACTCTGTAAGTTTCTGATAGTCGATTTGAAAAAAAGTCGTGTATTTCCAACCTTAGCATTTCTGGAAGAAGTTTTATTCTCTGTTTCAATATTGTAAATAGTGTAAGAGTTGCAGTGTATAACCAATGAAGACAGGGTTCTCAGAAGTGCTTCTTTCTCTGTAACTGTAGAAATCAATATGCATTTAATGTTTTCAGTAAACTCTGGGCATAGAGTTAAGCTAAACCTGATCACTTTTGACAGTCTTAGGCATGTTTTATGAGGCCATATATCCAGAACTTATACCTGTGGTTAGACTCAGGAGTAACCATTGGAAAACTAAACAAATCTTGCTTGACTTCTCTGAGGCATTTCAAATCCATTATGTTTATTCAGTGTAAGGGTATTGAACCCCTAGAAGGCAGAGATATTTAAAAATATAAGCCTGATTTTATACAACTAAGTCTCAAGACTTTTGTCTCATATTTGTGCAATAAAACATAAAAACTTTTCTACCAGTAATCTCTGACAAATGGCAGCTTTGATATAGAACAGACAATCTTTCAAGAATATGGCAATAATATAACGGCAAATAACTTTGTCCTATAATTCAATATAATGGTGCAGAAGGGAGAGAATTTTTTCTTTCTGAATTAGCGGAGGCTATAATTTGGAAAGAGAGGCTAATTTTTTGGCTACGTAAATGTAACCTCCAAATCTTTTTGCAGATCATGTCTTTTCTGTGTTGCATTTTTAACAGAGCAAGTTGATACTGGACAATTAATGAAATAGGAAGAAGCATGCAAGATACTCTGTGGTACTGCTAAGGTTTTTATTTGTTCAGAAAATCATTCTTGCATTCAAAATGCTGATCTGTAATGTTACACATCTGTCACAGTGTACCAAACTTGGAGTCTTCTGCATAAAAAACACTCAGCTGTCTAACAAACTCCCCTTGTTTTGAGAAATGCACTTGTACTTGCTTCTATTTCTGTGTGAAGAGGAAGGTGCCAAAATACTTCAAGTCAGACAGCAAAAATATCTTTCCTACTGCTCAGTAACCTCCATTCACCTGGTCTCCATGGTGCTATAGAATGCAGAGGCCAAGAGGCAGGAAACTTCAGTTATTCTCTTCAGCATGCTCCTCTGTGTGGAGATGGGACAGGCAGAGGTTAACAAGAAAATTTTTTCCTGTAAACTAACATTGTTTCCTCTAATATGGCCGTATGCTCAGGTAGAACTGAAGAAAAATAAGGAAAAAAAAACACCAGCAAAAACAGAGGCTTGCTGTTTACTTGCAAAGAAGGGAAAATAATATGTGCATTTCACTTCGTAAAACTTCCATTAAAATAATCAAGTCTTAGAAATTTCCTCTGTTTTTGTAGATTAACTGGAGGAAAAAGAACAGAGGAGGTTCCGGGGTATTTTTCTCATATTGCATATGACACACTGAGTGCACTGCACATAACATGTTGAGTGCTTGCTCCTGCATCACGTACTGTGATCACAGAGCTTTTCCTCTCATACACATCTCTTTTGTCTCGGCGTCCAATGCAGTATTTCAGGAGCTGCTGGAAGAGCAAGTGAAGCCAGTGAACCCATTGGAGGAATTTATCTCTACCAGAGTTTTGTTACATGGCAGTAAACACTCAAAACATAGCTGTCATCTTGCCATACATCAGACTCCCCTGCTTTCATCCCCTACATTTACTCACAGTGCCCACGTGAAGGTGAGGCTCGCAGGAGGTCTCCTTCAGTGACTAGAATCCTTTTCGTGGGTCAGGGCCAGTGCTGGTCCCACCCTCAACACTGCTGCGTTCAACAGCTGCTTTTCTTAATGGCTTGCTCATGTGACAGCTTGGACATGACATTTGTTTGTCTCCCAGCCTACTCTTACTTTGTTCAATTGTACTTTATGCTTCGGCTCAGATTTATTTATTTAAGAGCCTATTAACCTGTTGTCAATCTCAAACAAAAAGGCTAGTATTTACAGTTCTAGAGGGGAGCAGCCGGGGCTACATGGAAGTCATTATCATCCAGAGACGCTGGTGTTGGTGGCTTATGCTGTATTCCTGGTTCTCTAGCACCACGGGGCAGACAGTGCTGCAGAAACATCTGTCCTGCACTACAACTATCTCCACATTCCTCCATCAGACATTCCCCAGCCGCTCGGAAGATATTCAGGGTTGAGTGAAATATGTATTTTCTTATCAAAGCATTTAAGTTTGGGGCATTTTCATAAAAGTTCAGGAAGTGCCAACATATTCATCAAAGTTATGAGAAAAAGGCTGTTGAATTTTAAAGTGGCAGTACTTTGTTTTAGGTGGATGTTGATTGTTTTTCAAATGAGAAGCGGCCTTGTTCCTGTCATGAACTGAACATGAACTGAACACATGAGAAGACATCAGCAGACATAATTCAAATCTGCTGTCAGTGCATGACTGTATTTCTATGCCCTGAAAAGAAAAAGAAGCCCAAACTCACTAGATTTCCTTCTCTCAAAAAAGAGCTAAGGAGTTGTTGAGAGATAGATATGCAGAGAAATACTGATGATTATGTCAACATTATCTCCAGTGCAGAACTGCAGGAACCAAAGAAGAGGCCCTGAATTAGGACGTGGGGCAGTGAAGAATATTCCTGCTCTCCATGCAAGAAAATCTGATCTCTGCCTGTGCAGATGGTTTTTATATACAATCTCCCAACTGCCAGCAAGACATTTACCACAACATGTTATTGCTACAGGTTAAAGCATTGCTTGTTTTGCATCCATATTCTGTCTTTTGTTGTATTTACACAAATCTTAAACCACTAGAGTAACTAAGGGAAAAATACAGGATGAGTTCATTAACCCGGGTGTTAACCACTGATTTACTTCCCAGATATGGTCAGTGGTTGGGAACTCAACTGTGACATTTGTAATTCAGTAGAGTCTCTACTCTTGTCTATTGAGCCAGGACATAAGCCAAATTTAACTTGCATGTTTTTAGTAAGTCAGCTACCTTTATTCTGTAAACTACATGTACAGTATAAAGAATTTCCAACTGAAGCTGTTTTACATAGATTATGCTTCAAAGTTATTTCTGTCTTCTCAAATTAAACAGTAGGGTTGTATGGCCTTTTAAAGAAGAGCAGAACAAACATAATTCTGTTTTGCGTGGGTGAATTTCCACAGAAGTCAGTTAACTCTGCATCGACCTGTATTTGGCAGCATGTCAAAGTCTGTGTGGAGAAATTGGCATATATTACCTTTTTATTCACCCGATCTCATTTATGAAAGAAAAAGACAAGTCAAAAACGTCCCTGGAAATATCAGGCTAGTCAGTAGACTTGAGCATAGACACAATGTGTTTTATTTTAGAGAAGATTCTGCTAGAAACTCACATTCCAGTTTGGGTTGACATAATATTGTTATATGTTTGTGCCATATGTTCTCATGTTAAGCAGCTTAGGGGAAAACAAACAACAACTTTGCATCCAGCTAAGAGGAAACTATTGGCAATATATTCCTAGGCCAATAATTCAGATGGTGAATTGTGTCTCTCAAATCATCAAGCAAGCCTCGTCAGCAAAAAAAAAGAAAAAAATGTTTTTATTAACCTGAATATAGCTACAGATACAGACTGTTTCTAAAGCAGAATAACTCATTGGAAGAGCAGGTTGACAGATAAATTACTTTTTATATCTCCATCTAATAGTGCACATTGAAATTGTGCTGTACACCTTTAATAAGTGCTTTTTTGTTTTTTGATTTATTTTTTTTTTTTGAACGCATCATATTACAGATAATCAAAAATAGGGAAAAACAACATGGTATGTCTCACCTGCCCAAAGTAATTTGCCTCAATATTCAGTAGTGGAACTATAATGACAAAAAGAAGATTTATTCAATCCTACTGTTGTAATAAATCTCAATGATTTATGAGAAAAGTAATGCTTTTGGCTTGACTTCTGCCCCTCCTCCCACAGTACAACACTGTCATTGCTTCCTCAGGGAAAGATTATCTGAGAACACCGAGTCATGAAAATGCGAGAATGTTTCTTATTTCCATTTTCATATGGCTTTTAGAAGGATGCAAAATCACTGAAACTCCTGGGCTTTTAAGTTAGATGCAGGCAAAGGAGCAGGAAACATCCTGCTGATCCTCAGGCTACTTTGTGCTGAAAGCACTGCCATCAAGTACTGCTTCTCCCCCTGTGCAATCCACACCTGGCAGAACTGCCAGCAGTGCAGCGAAGAACAGGGAAGGCACGGTCCAAGCTCCTGCCTGGACAAGATCCCACTGCATGGTTAATTGAATAATTTACTCCTAAAACTTTAAATCCTTGGGATTTGACCCCTTTTTTTGTCAGCAGGGAGACATAGAAGTAAACCCGTGCATCTTCAGCAAGCCATGGAGTTGTAGAATCACAGAATGGCTTAGGTTGGAGGGGACTTTAAAACCCACCAAGTTCTGCCCCCCACCAGCTCAGGGTGCCCAGGGACCGTCCAACCTGGCCTTGAGTACCTCCAGGGATGGAACACCCACAGCTCTGGGCAGCAGTGCCAAGGCCTCATTGCCCTCTGAGTAAATAGTTTCTTCCTAGCATCTAATCTATCTCTTCCCTCTTTTAGTTTAAGCCATTCTCCCTTGTCCTGTCACTATCAGACCATATTAAATGTTGGTCCAATGGGAGACTGCATTGCATTTTTTTCCTTGCTATGCACTGGCTCTGGAAATCAGTCAGTGGAGGAAGCT
Organism: Lagopus muta; assembly: GCF_023343835.1. NCBI lineage: Eukaryota > Metazoa > Chordata > Aves > Galliformes > Phasianidae > Lagopus > Lagopus muta. Next base: position 21,209,051 of record NC_064439.1, read on the forward strand.
GATCTCTTTAAGTTGATACTCATTGTACTCGTGTCAACTTATGAACGGTACACTTGACACATCTGAGGGAAAACATCAATTAATTTTCTTCAAAAATAAGAAATAAGAAAAGATTTCACCTGCAAACTGTAATCTTTCTTGAGAAGACATTCAGTTGAGAAATGTCCTGAGAAACACAGGGATTTTGCCGCTACACCCAGCTTTTATCTCCAGGTGGTATCTTGGCCATACCATCATATCCCATGTGTCACGCTCTTTCACTTGGTGACCTGCTGAGGCTGTTCCTTGTAGAAGTCATTCTGCTAGCCCAAAACAGGATCACAAGGCAGTTAACATGTCTTCATTAGAGCGAAGCTACATATCCAACATGAAGCTTTTGCATTTTTATTCTGATACTTTTCATGAAAAACAATTGAATAACACATCTATAATTTTCCATCAGCTCAGACCAATCCTGATGAATTGCACTGATCTACAGAACCCATCCTTGTGAAGATGTGCAGCGCTATCAAGGTCACTGAACAAAAACAAAAAAAAAACCAACCCAAAAGCACAAGAGCTTTTGGACATAACTTCTGTTTTTTTTATTTTTTAGTGTCACTTAGATCTTGCCTTGCTACTGAGTAAGTGATGGAAATAGCATCTCAGTTTGCTAGTCAGGCTGCTGACAGATGTTTTTTAAGAGCAGGAAAATAGAGCAGTGTTGGTGCAGTGGGATTTGAGGCTGTGGAAACAGTCCTTCTTTCAGAAGGACTTCTGCTGAACTCAGATTAGCTTTTCAGTCAGAGCAGTTTTACCACCAACTTCTCAGCATCCCACTTTAACATTATTCACATTGCATTAGCATCAAGAAGCTGCATCTGTAGAAATACAGAGAATTAGGTTTTAGCTAGAAAAACACTGGACTTCAAAGCAGGTGCTTAAATGCTTTGCAGAATTGAATCCACAAAGGGAAATCTATGCATACATATATGTATATATATATATATAGGTGGAATGCATATATGTGTGTATTTGTATGGAATGTGTATACATATTTATGGACTGTTTTTTATACTTATATGGAATATATATATAATTAGAGCTGAAAGCTTAGTCTGGATTGTTCTTGGCGCTCTCACTAATTAACTACAATTACATACACCTTTATTTCAGAAACACATACAAATATAAGACACAAAAAATTAGATGATCTACCGTCTTGTCAGACTGCTTCAAGTAATATTAGCTGTTCATATTAATGGAAAACAAATGTAATAATTAGTGACTCAGAGAAAATCATGAGAAAAAAATCAGAGTTACTCAGAACATTAGAAGGGAAAGAATAAAGCTGTAAGATGGGCAAATTGGATTTGATGAATGTGACAGGTGCAATACTTTTCAATGCACCATCACTGGGCTAATAGCCATAAATGAGCCTCTAAGCTCAGTGAGGGGTGTCAGGCTCTCTTCTAATAACAGTAATTCCTAAGTAGTAGGCGAGTATGAGCTTAGAAGTGAAAAAGGAAAATCAAAATACTGTCTCTGTCTCAGTCTTGTTGAAAGAAGCTTTCAACTTCTTGTAATTTCTAAAAAAAATACCATCTTGAATTATACGGCTTTTTGCTGTTTAATTTTACCATCCTAGAAATGTATTTAGAAACAAGTTTTGGAGGACTGTTAACTTTGACCCAAATACAACAGAGAGGTTAAGTATCATGTATTACCAAAGGAGGCCAAAAGAATGGGAGACAGATGAAGATCTACAGTTCCTTGGTGAGAAGTAGACAGGCTTTGGTTGTTTGCATCCCTGTAACATGTCTATCATCTCCTCAAACCTGCTTCCAACTTTCCATTTGTATGAGCCAGCAGAAGTGTTCTGGTGGAGAGGCTGGGAGAATGACCAAGATACCACCCCTGTGAGTGGTGGAAGTGATTAAAAGCATCAGCATTTAGCAGTCATCAGCAGTGATCTGCTTCTGGGGAGTGCTTACCGAGCTAGTTATATGGCATGTGCTATCTACACAGTTTCTTAAATAGTTCTTGAAGAAGTGGCTACCACGTATAGTGGGAATTGCAACCACATTTTTGCAATTTTATCATTCCTTTGATTTTTACATTACATTTCTGCCATTACACCACAACAAATTTATTGGAATCTGTTGCAAATGTGGTACGGATACATGGAGGATAGCAACAAATTTTACCTAGCAATATGATAAATAGCTTGGCAGCTTTTATATGCTGTGCATGAACACATTTCTTTTTAAAATGCATAATTATTTAAATTGATGAGTGTAGAATCTATTCTACTAATGAAGATAAACCTTCATTTAGCTGAATATTCTTGGCATTGTCACATTCATGAAATAGAAAATAGCTGGGGGTTGATGCAGTGGGAACTACTTATATACAAGTGCAACACAGGGCTGCCCAGACTCACCTTGCCAGAAAACAAGAGGGAGTTGTTATTTAGATCATCTGCTCTGACTTTCTGACTACTCCAGATTAGAATCGTTAAATCATAGAAGTAGCTAGGGTAGGAATGGACCTTTAAGTTCATCTAGTTCCAACTCTACCTGCCATCGGCAGAATTGCCAACCACTAAATCACGCACTAGATCAGGATGTCCAGGGCCTCATGAACCCTTCCTGCAATATCTCTGAGCAGCCTGTTCCAACACCTAACCAGCCTCAGAATAAAAATTCCCCTTAACATCTAATCTAAATCTCTTCTCTTCTAGTTTGAAACCATTCCCCTTTATCTTGTAACTATCTACCCAAGTAAAAACATTTATTTCCCTCCTGCTTATAAGTTTCCTTTAAGTATTGGAAGGCCACAATGATGTCTCCCTAGAGCCTTCTTTTCTCCAAGCTGAACAATCATAGAATCATAGAACCACAAGGTTGGAAAGGACCTACAAGATAATCTAGTCCAACTGTCCTCCCATCACCATTGCTACCACAAGCTACTAAACCATATCTCATAGCTCCTCATTGAGACGCCTCTTGAGCACTGCCAGGGATGGCGACTCCACCACCTCTCTGGGCAGCCATTCCACTGCCTGACCACTCTCTCTGAGAGAAAACGTTTTTTTTTCCAACTCTCTCAACCTTTCTTTGTAGGTGTGGTGCTCCAGCCCTCTGTGCATCTTTGTGGCCCTCCTCTGGATCTATTTGCAAAACTTCACAACTTTCCTGAGCTTGGGACCCCAGGTCTGGATGCAGTAATCCAGACGGGGCCTCATGAGGGCAGAGTAGAGAGTGACAATCACCTCCATCTTCCTGCTTTTCACATCTCTTTGATGCAGCCCAGGATACCATTGGCCTTCCAGGCTCCAAGCACAGAGTGCTGGTTCATATCCAGCTTTTCATCTACTAGGAGCTCCAAGTCTTTCTCCCCAGGGCTACTCTCAGTGAGTTCTCCCAGTCTGTACACATATTTGGGATTGCCCTAACCCAAGTGCAACACCTTACACATGACACTTTTTAAACCTCATCAAGTTCACTTGGGCCCATCTTTTGAGCTTGTTCAGGTCCCTTTGGGTAGCCTCCCTTCTGTTGGATCTATTGCACTGCTCAGCTTAGTACCATCCACAGACCTGCTGACAGTGCACTTAATCCAATCATCTGTGTCATTTATGAAGATATTGAAAAGTAACACTCCCAAGGTGGAACCCTGAGGGACATCACTCATCAACAGCCTCTACCTGGACCACAATCCTCTGTCTGTGACCTTTCAACCTATTCCTTATCCACTGATGAGTCCAGTCTTTGAACCCATATCTCTCCAATTTAGAAATAAAGGCGTGATGTGGTACCAAGTCAAAGGCCTTGCACAGTCTAGCTTCTTAAGTTCCATATGATTGCTCTTCCAGTAAGCCCACCAATTCCCAAGAGACTGGAGCATTGCTCCAGTTCTAAGCTCCAGACTCACCTGAGATTTATTTCCTGGTTCTGCTGATGCTGCTCACCTGGGGGGGAGTGCTGCTGTTCCCATTCTGTGCCATTTGTACTAACAGGTTTTTTACCATCTAGGTACCTACAGGAGCTGTGTTATGTGTCCCTCACTTACTTTACTGACTTTTTTTGTTTACCATATTGTCCTCTGATTTTTTAAAGCATATTGCTATTGCCTTTGTCTGAATGAACTTGTTTCTTTGGAAAACTAATTGCACTGTATTCAGAAGACACTTTTAAAATGCTTTATTTCTCTAAATGTTTGAAAATAATAAGTTATACAGCCATACTGTATAGCAGCAAACATAGATAAGGTAAAAAGCCTGCAGGCACTTGCCATCTGCATTTACTGTAATATAAATGCCAATTAATGCAAATGTTGATGATTAGTTAGATCTTTAATACCTGCATGAACAACAACCCTAAAAGTCAGGTGGAACTTTGTTAAAACTCTTTGTCAAGCTAAAATATAATAGTTAGCTCCTTGGGTTCATCTTTTCAGATGGGAAGAAAGACTTCCCTTCAACAACTTGGCTGTCCTCCAAGTTACAGTTGAGTGGCTTTTGCAATTACATCTGGGGAGAAGAGGTGGCTGTGAAGGACTGACAGCAGGCACCAAATGCAGAATTGTCACAGGTGAGAAATATTGGCAGATGTTCCCAACTTGTCCCACCTGAGATACAACATACTTTTGCAAATATGTGGCTGTTGTTGGGAGGAAATTGAATGTGAGACTCCAGAACTGATCTTTTTGGTTGGAGTCGACAGTCTTTCTGGCTCTCTCTCTGCAGTCACTTAATTTGTTGCTACAGAAGATCACTGCTGACACTGCAATGAAAATGACTCAGGATATCTCAGACTGGGCCGCTGCAAACTCCCTTGAAAAATATCTTTGTTGGGTGCCTATGTAGCTCAGCGCTTCCTGGAAATGTCATCTGGTGCTGCCCTAACTGGGAGTTGCTGTCACCTGGAAGCATAGGCATGTGCAGCAAGCTGAGAGTGGTCTGCCTGCCATGGTATGTCTGGTCCTGTTTGCATTGCCACTTTGGTTAAGCAGGTAATTTAGGAAAGTAGCAAAAAAAGAGAAATCTAGGTGTTAGTCCTCTGTGTTCTCAAACATGTTTTATGTGTAATCTGGAGGCTCTGGATATATACAACTTTGTCTCAGATGCAGAGGAGGAAGAGGTAATTGAAATTACCTGAAAGAACAGTAAGTGTATTGAATTCATTTGTTTGGCCCACATAGGTCATATAGACACTGCCACAGCTGAATTTCACCTCTAGGCTCTTAGCCCCTGGCTCCATGTTTGAGTACAACTATCCCTGTCTGCTGGCAGATTCTCTGCTTAAACACTCACTCACTTCAAATCTGAAGTAGAGCATCAGTCATGAGCATCTCATGCTGGCTGTGTTTGGGGCACACCCTGTAGCCCTCCATTGCTGTTGTCAGCATGGCATGAAGCTGAGCCTCGGGTTTCAGCTCAAAAAAGGAAAAAAGGCAGATTTTTTTTTTTTTTCTGTAAAATAGGAGCTTTTTTGTTCTTTTTTTTTCCTTGTCTTTTGAGAACTGCGGCCATTACTGACAACTGTACACACTGTAGAAATGATTTTCAGCTTATTTACTCCAAAAGTATCAGAACTTACTAATTCAGGGATCCGGCTTTAATTACATCCCAAGTGCATTCAGAAGTATGTGCTGTCAGCAGCCCATGCTGCTGTGCCATTCTGGGAGCAACTGCTCTGTGAGGTGGTCTGGTAACATCGGGCAGAGCTCCCCAGCTCCCCAGTGCTCACCTGCTCATGGTGGGATGAAAAGCACATTCCATTGTTTTATCTGGAGTCTGGGGAGAGGATGTGCGAGATCAAAATATCACCTTGAAGTTGCACTTTCCTTGAAGTTTTCCCTCCCTTGCAGCTGAAGTTACTCTTTTCCTAGAGGGGAGTCTTAGAAAGAGGGACTGACATCTACCTGCCTTTGCAATACTGAGACAACGTGCTAATGACATCCACAAGTTCTCGGGGCCAAGGCATAGGAAGATGCCCTTCCTGTGCTGGTTTTTCTGAGAGCTGGCCATGGGGACTACTAACACCAGGGACGGGAACAGCCCCTCTCTTGCTGTGGTGAGAGCTGCTGTTGCTGCTCCAAAGTTGGTTTTGAAAACAGTGACACGTTTCATGACAAAGGCAGTGAGTTTGGGCATTTGTTTTACCTACCTAGGTGTGGCAGAGAGAATTAGAAATCCAAACCTTGTGTCCAGTCTCTGAGGAGTTTAAAAACCCAGTTCACTATGCTAGGTTCTGAAAGAAATTAATGTACAAAAATGATGCAATAAATTATTACAATAAAAACTGAGCAATGAGTTTTTACAGAATACTTTTTAGCAGGTGCTACATACTATGCACATGTGCCTGCTTACTTATTTTGTTCTGTAAGTAATCTGTTTTGGAGACAGCATGTATAGTGTGTCTTCCTGTTGCCGCAACACAATAATGAGATTTCCTCTGGAAGAAGGGGAGACTACTTGGGGAGATTACAAGGGAGTAGCTAAGGTATACAGGGAGGAAGTTAGGAAGGCAAAAGCCCAACTTGAACTCAGATTGGCCACTGCAGTAAAAGACAATAAAAAATCCTTTTATAAATATATCAGTGGCAAAAGAAGAACCAAGGATAATTTTCATCCTATACTTGATGCAGCAGGGAATGTGGCCACTGAGGACAAGGAGAGTGCTGAGGTCCTCAATGCCTTCTTTACATCTGCCTTTAATAGCCAGACCACTTATCCTCTGGGCATTTTACACCCTGATCTGTAAGTCTGGGATGCTAGTCAGAATATGCCCCCAGCGATTCAGGTGGACACAGTCAAAGAGCTCCTCCTCCGTTTGGACTGTCACAAGTCCATGGGACCAGATGGGCTACATCCTCGGGTGCTGAGGGAGCTGGCGGGGGTGATTGCTGAGCCCCTCTGGGCCATCTATCAGCGCTGCTGGTTAACTGGAGAGGTCCCAGAGAATTGGAGGCTTGCTGATGTGACTCCCATCTTCAAGAAGGGCCGTAAGGATGATTATATAACTATAGGCCTGTTAGCCTGACCTTGGTACCGGGGAAAGTAATCCCCGGTAAATCCCGGAGCAAATCGTCTTGGATGAGATTGCACGGCATGTGCATGGTGTCCAGAGGATCAGGCCCAGCCAGCATGGGTTCATGAAAGGCAGGTCGTCCTTGACCAACCTCATCTCCTTCTATGACTGGGTGACCAGTCTAGTAGATGAGGGAAGGACTGTGGATGTAGTCTTCCTAGACTTCAGCAAAGCCTTTGACACAGTCTCTCACAGGCTTCTTCTGGGGAAACTGGCTGCCCATGGCCTGGAAAAGTATACACACCTTTGGGAAAGGAACTGGCTAGAGGGCTGTGCCTAACAGGTAGTGGTTAATGGAGTAAAGTCCAGCTGGCGACCTGTTTCAAGTAGTGTCCCCCAGGAATCAGTACTGGGGCCCATCTTGTTTAATATCTTTATTGATGACCTAGATGAGGGGATTGAGTGTACCCTCAGTAAGTTTGCAGATGACACCAAGCTGGGAGGTGGTGTCGATCTGCCTGAGGGTAGGGAGGCCCTGCAGAGGCATTTAGACAAGCTGGATTGCTGGGCTGAGGTGAATGGGATGAGGTTCAACAAGGCCAAGTGTCGGGTCCTACACTTTGGCCGCAACAACCCCATGCAGCACTATAGGGGACAAATGGCTGCATGACTGTGAAGAGGAAAGGGACCTGGGGGTGTTGGTTGATGCTCGGCTGAACATGAGCCGACAGTGCAAAAGATTAAAACACTGATGACTAAGATTTACATGTTGCTTTTCTGAAGTTTGTATTTGATATCACACCTTGATACCAAAGCAAAAATTGTCAGTGTTATGCATTAATAAATGTTTCATATATTTGTATGGAAGAAATCTGTGAGTTAACAGTACTGACATAGGTTTTACTTATGAGAATGTGGTCCTTAATTAGTGTAAACCAAAGGTAGGATAAAGAGGGGGAGTATTTTCATGAGTTGTACCTCAGATAGGAGCATTTTTATTTGTTCTGCATTGTCAGGAGAAAACACAACTAAAAATTTGGATAACGTACATGCAAAAAAGCTATGCTTTCCATAGCGATTCTGTACTGAGCCCATGAAAAACAGTTACCAATTATTTCTAAAGGTAATCCTGAAGAAATGCTCTAAGTATAATTTTCTGTTTTTTTTCTACTACCTGTATTTTGTTAAATAGCACGATTATCTTGGTTTAAAGATAAAAATGGTCCCTCCTTCTCTATCACACAAACATACACAGAGAAGTAGATTTACCTTTTCAGTGGATAATTGAAACTTTTTAAATCTAGCAAACAGCACAAAATGAACCAATAACTGGAATCCATCATTGGTGAAATTCAAACTTTAAATAAGTATTTTTAGCACTTTTAAAGAACAAAGATAAATACTGGTGCAGCTTGCTCAGAGAAGTGCTAGATTTTCCATTGAAGATATGCTCCCAATACAAAGAAATGTAATTACCAGTGTTGTATGTTTTGTAGGAATTATGGAGGAATGGGCAAGATTCTCTATTATTACAGTGTTATGCCTAGTGCATAAGGTTATGCAAACAGAGCAGGTGACAAATTACAGTGGCTACTTCTTTTGCATTCAAATCTGTTAATCTATTCTGAGTACCCAATGTGCCACAGAATCCTTCTGTTCTTCAGTTCTGCTTTGTACTCTTCTTTTGTTCCAGCTATCTCAAATTCTTACTTGGGCTTCTTGAATTTTCCAGGACACAGTGGACTATACAATATCCCCAGCAGAGTAATAGCCTGGGGAATAGTGCAAGGCAGATGTTCTTCAACAGTCAGTTGGTCGTCTTTTTGGTTTACAACTTAATGTTCCTGTTTTATATTCCATAGGAGTAGTTTTACTCAAAGATAAAGAACAGTTTTTTTTCTTCAAAGAAGTAAAAATACCTTCTCAGGTGTGAGCAGTGATGGTCCAATTGTCTCTGAAGCACTGCATTGGGATTAGCGAAGCAAGAACTGGTGTTAGCTTCTTGGCCACTTTGGACTTCAGAAAAGAAATACAAGGGAAAACCAACAAGTACTGGTTGAGCAACTAGGAAATTTAACGTCTGGTTTGAAATACTTCAGTTCATTAATCTTCTCAGAGTCTAATGGTGTGATATAGTAAATGGTATAATCCCTCCTTGTTTTTTTCCCCCAGAAATTGAAAGTTCTATCACATACATTATAACAAGAAAGAATAGGAGTCATTAATAAGTAACCACTAACTACAAATGGGGAATAAGGGATCATAAATATAACATAACATTAAAAATAAAAGGCACAAAATAAATGCAGTATTTTTGTCCCTTCTTTAGTCACTGAAGTTGGTTACTCGTGTGATCCCAGAGAATAGATGATTGTTCTTGTGGAGTATGAGAACTCCTAAGCATTGCCTTGCTTGAGAGATAAAGCACACTGATTATAGGAATGAAAGCTAAGGTCAAACATTCTGAAGTTGAGTCTTTTATCTACTGTAAATCGAGTTCCTCTGGTTAGTAGAAAATGTGGAAACAATGGGAAACTATGTAAGTTGTTGACACTGTAGGATGCCCCAGATGTGGCAGTCTTACCCCAGGAAGAAGCAGATTTACTGACCTGACACTTTGTGTCTCTTACAGCTAAGTTATGTGCTTCTGTCTTTTCATATGTTGAGAGATAGATGAAAAGTGGAATGGTTTCTCTGCCATCTCATCTTTATTCAGTTACACAAAAGTAAGCAGGTCCAAAGCGTTTTCTCCTGATATTATTATTCAATATTTTAAGGCATCCCACAGTAAGCAGCCCTGGATGTAGCAGCGACTCTTTTATTACTTTCAAAATGAAACATCTCTCAAGCCGTGGGGTTTTTTTGAAAGAGGTACAGAGCTGAAATGAATTTCCCTAAGCACAGGCAGAGTCTCCTGTGTTCCGTTGCACTCTTTTCCATTTTAGGCACAAAATAAAAAGTATATCTTAGTTGTGTATAATTAATGTCATGGAACTGTGATCCTGGCATGACACAAGCTGTATCGCTGAGAGCAGAAGGTAAGAAGAAATCGTGATTGCTCAGCAATTTGCACGGGAGGATGAAGGGGAAAGGCATTTTAAATTAATGGTTCTAAGGCCTTGATGTTGCCCTGCCACATTTCATAAATCTCTTCTGAGCAGCATCTCCTGTGAAAGGGTACTTCACTGTTGCCTAGGGAATACCAAGCAGGTACCTTTTCTCAGGAGGAAACTGTTTTTACATTTTGCTTTGGAGTGCTCCCCATGGAAGGAAGTAGCCTTTCAGTTTATAGGGCAGCACTTAATGTCTACTGACTGCAACAAAGAGACCTTCTTCTCAAAGCCATTTATCTTCAGAAAACACTTGTCCCCTTTGATCAAAAGGCTGAGCTCTCCTCACACACCTCAGTGCTGCAGTGCAGGGCTGCCGGTGGGCAGTCAGCGAGGTAGAGGTGTTCCTCACCAGCATCATGCAGCCATAGGGCAGCCCCTACTCCCCATGGCTGTCAGCTCAGGGGTGGGCCTTGATCTGCAAAGAACTCTGCAGCCCAGTGTGGCCTGTGAAAGCAAGCTGTGCTTTAAAGCAGCTGAGGAGTGGGCCTGGGCACCTCTAAAGCTTTGGGAATATAGCAGAAGTGGGATGGGAAAGCTCGGTACATATGGTATTTGCAGCACCTAGCTTGATTTAGAGTGTTTCAGCAAAGAGGTCGTACATTTCCATAGCACTCTCCCCTCAGAAAGCCCTCTGCACCTTTTGGCAGAGCTGGCAGCACATGTCCTCCAACACCTGCCTGGAGGCAGTGGTAACCTTGCATGTGGTGAGTGTGCCTCACACACTGGGGGAGCATTTCAGTCTTCATGTGAGCTGACTGTATTGGTTGACATTTATAACAGAATTTTTAGTAGATAGTGAGAAAAGAAAGAATGACCTGCCTTAATATATTCAGTAGCAGTTTATGTTCCTCATAGTGCCACTTCCAAAACACAAAAAGCTTTTACCTTACATTGCCTGTTCCTAGGTACTAAAAACACTTGAGTGATAGTGCAGGTGACTCCCTTATGACAGTTATTTCCCAAAAATAATTCCTTATGCCTCCCTCATGACTCACATTTGCTACAAAATCATTTCTGCAGAACCATTAATGCATTTTGTGACTAGAAGCAACCACTGCTTAGCACTAGAATCCTAAACAGATTGCAGTGGAAAAACAAACAGGGAAATACTGCACCTTATGTCTGCAGGAAATGAGATAGGGAAGGTATTGGTGGTGATGAGTTTTGCCTTGAACTAGCAGGAATCAGAGGGCCATGGTGCAAGGAGCAGGCATCTCTCTGCTCTTCAGTGGTACTCAGGGACACAGTATAGTGATGGGACTTCGTAGGTCAGGTTAACAGTCAGACATGATGAACCTGAAGATCATTTCCAACCTAAGTAATTTTCTGAATTGATGGAGAAGTGATTCTATGATTCTCTGATGGCCACAGTCAGACACAGTGGCTGTAGCTCATCAGAATCATATGCAGGAGAAACAAGAGGGTGCCCAAGGAGGAAAGGGAGGGGGATGCTGAGAGATCCGATTCACTTTGTTCAGTTAGGTTATGCCAATGCACTAGAACTGCTGCAGCCAAATATTCCATTTTGTGGCAGCATTGTTTGGCTGAGTTTGACTGATTGGCTTGATTGAGCTTGATTGATTGGCTTTAGTTTTTAATGAATAGACAAAATTTTCTAGAGCATACCAAGAAGGCCCCAAATTCAAACATTTACATGGGCGCAGTCACAACGATCACTTGGGAAATTGCCAATTAAGCAAAATACTGGAAAAAAAAAACCAAACAACTGCTGCTTGTTTAACACAATCCTAGAGTTTATCACATTGTAGGAAGTTACCATGTCAGTACAGACAGAAATGTAGTCTACTGTACATATGTCAGACTCTTTCTGTCCTTGAGAACTTAACAGCGTGACTTGGGAAGACAGAAAAAAATGGATTTTAGCCTAAAAAAGAGAAAAGACACAAAGCTACAAAAATAGTTACAGAAAAAGCCCTAAAATTGCACTGTGACTAGGAATAGGTACCAGAAAAAATGGTAAATATACAATGAAGATTGCAAATCTTCATCTCCGTCACTGACAAACCGTCTTTAGTAACATTTTATGAGGATGCGCTGGACTGATGTTAGTGGGATTGATCCTGCCCTGAGACAGATGATAGATCATACAGAATCTCTAAATCTCTTCCATCTATAGGACTCTAAAGGTATTTTCAGATACAGCAGATTGTAATTAATTCTTGCTTTATTTAATTGCGGATAAATAAAGCATTTTTGAATTGTAGTCAATTTGCTCAGCGAATGTTCAGTGTTTTATATTTGATTGAGTCTACTTAGTATTTAATACCCCCCTATTTTTGTTCTTGCCAGATAGCTTTCAGCAATGGCTAGCAATCTTTCAGCATTTCAGCAGACCACATAATAGCAGTTTTATGTAGAGTGATCTGTTTCCTAATAATGTACTCATTATGGGTGGAAAATAAGAAGCTTTTTGAGAAATTTGAAGTACATTAAAATAAAAATTAATTCTAAATGAGATTTAATCTAAGTGTTAAAAAAATATTTTCATTAAAAAGTCAGAATTTAAAACAATATAGAGATGGTAAAAGTTTGGAATGGGAATTATGCCTTTTACGAATATATGACAACAGTACTGCTAATTTGAGTTGACTATCTGGGAAGGCACTTATACCTGGAGAAAAATAATGCAAAAACAAATAAAGAAACAAACAAAGAAAGACAAAAATAACCATAAATGCAGGGAATCCCAGGAAACCTTTTATTATTTTGCTTAACTGCAGGGGACATTTGAGCTTATATTGTTTCTAGCAATAACTTCAATGACAGCAGCTAAATATAAGTATGATGCAAACACAATGGAATTCACTGGTGTGAGAAGGCACTTGACTACACCATGGTCTTTGTAAATTGAGATTCTGATCTGCTACCAAAATAACCCTGCTCTGCTTTTAAAAGTGCTGTCCCATGATGTAAAATTCAAATAGTACCAGGGGGCCAGTCACTGCCTCCTCCTGAGCCTTAATAAAAATGGCCTTAACAATAAAAGGTGTACAAGGCTGTATCATAAAATTGTAAGACCTTGCACTGAATACAGGAGACATTTCCATCAGTGCAGAGTTAAAACTTTAAAATAACCACTTTTTAAAGGAGTTGAAATTGAACATGATTTGGGGATAGTACAAACGTGGAACAAGAAACATCTTATGGGAAATACTGTCCAAAATCATAAGCATCTAGCTGAGAAAAGGTGAATGTGCTAAGACTATCGTGTGATGATGTTTTTTTCTATTGTAATGGAATTTTTGCAAAGGGAAATCTTTTACAGAAACACAGTGTATCTGCTAAAGAGCCAATATGGATGTTACTGTAGAAGTTATTTGTGGGGACTAAATCCACATGAGAGAATAGACTTGGCTTCATACAAAGATGGCTTTAGAGCCACTCACATTCCAGCATCTAGTTTTGGTATTCTGTATCACTCTTCCGACACCTCTTCAGGTTAGTTTGGGCTTCTCATGAAGCAGGATGTTTCAGGTGTGTCTGTTGTATCTGGATACAGGAGTGTTTCTGTCTGCAAGTCTAACCAGCAGGGCTTGCAAAGCCATGTGGCCACAGCCCCAAAAGATGTCTTCCTGTGCATGTAGTTGACTGGAAACCAGCTCTGAAAGCCCAGCACGGTGTACAGGGTCCGGATGGGCACTGAGGGTAAATACTCCTCACAAATACTGAAATGGAATGGAAGGGTTGTTCTACGAAGTATGACCTCTGGAGGATGCTGAAGTGTTTCGAGGACTTTTTTTTCCCTATATTTTGACTTCAAGAAGGCAATTTATTTGTTGGTAACTTCAGCTTCTGCGGAAAAGAAGGATCTTAGAAAATTATTATAAAACATGTATACGGCAAAATGGAAAATATAAAGTCTGACAAAGGCACTTTATTAACAATTAGTGGAGTTAGCTTGAGTCTTGAGATCTACAATCATGTTATATAAGAAGCTGAAAATGGTCAACATTTAAAAGTTTTTCTTTCGTCTTCGGTTTACCTTCAGAAAAATGGAGACAATAATGGGTCTGCCCACTAATTCTTAGCTGGCTTTATTACCTCTGCAGAAAAACTATGCTTCTTAACTATTTCCTAGTAAAAAAGAGAACAGAAGCTCTCAGTACACTGATAAGATCATTTATAATAATTATATATTAGCTGCTTAGTAGCTTGAATAAATTTAGTATATTGTAAAATGAAAATAATGCTGAAAGCAAGTCTGCCAAAAGAGCAGGATGAATAATTCATACCTAAATTGAACATGATAAATCTTGCTCCTTTTCTCCATTGACAGAAAGCCTATATACAGATGACTGTTTCTGCAGATTTGTGCTGTTATTCTATGATTCATGCACTCTACAGATCTCTTCTGGAGTATTGTCTGTATTGCTTAACAGTGATGGGTTGCACTAGGCATGCAGTGTTGTTTCTGCTTCCTGATGGCACAGTGCTAATGCTACAACCAGGCTTCTGATACTGATGTTTATGGAAAACAAATATAAAATTCACTTTGTATAAATTTTTGAGCATAAAAACTTAGCCCTTGCTCTACATAAATATTGATAATCATAGAACACCGTGCTAGGAGTTTTCCAAATGTTCATGGAAAGTTAAACAAGGTTAAAGGCAGACAGCTTGAAAATACAGCTGAATACTCATGCTGCTTTTTCCTCGTTTCAGAGCTCTGGCACAATTCTAAACTATACACTTGCCAAAAACAACCTTCTCTTCCTTCTTCACTCTAATTTGTATTACTTGTGTGAGAATCCTGTCATGGGTTTACAGGAGGGTAGCTCCACCTGATAGCACTATCAGATGTGCATTCTCTGCCACCATACAGTACAGATGTGAAGGCAATACCTATAATTTGGCATCATCACGGTGGATACATTTGTCACTACGTCCTGCGATCCCTATCTCTCAGATGTTCTCAATCTCATATATCAATGTTGTATTAGATTCTATCTAAAGAGTTCAAATCAGAGCTTGATTTAAGGAGATGTGTAGGGTCCCTGAGAGCAAGCATGTGCGATCTCAACAAGGAGGTCTGCCTGGTGCTGGGTCAGCTGCAAGGATACAGTCCTACAACCTTATTCGTTTCATAGGCCAACAACTGGAATACCTGCAGTGAGTCACTAGAAAGCAAGCAGATGTGCATGTCTGAGTTCACTCTGTCTGTCACAGTGCCAGGAAGCCCAGATAAGTTGTTTTTAAAATGCCACCATAGAACTGGATTTTTCTAAGTCCCCAAGAAGCAAAGCAATTTCAAGAATACAGCAAGATAAACAAGGAGAAAAAATATGAAAGCAAAGCAGTAACTGCAGGCTGAGTATTCTCTTGAAATATCAAGTGTTAATCACAGACTGCAGCAAGGAAAGGGGAACATGGGAAAAATATTGACTAGTGACATTTTGTAGTCACAAATGGTGCAGTGAGTGCTAATAACCTACATCATATTCAGAAACCTTAGAAACACTATGAGCGATGCTTGAGAAAAAGGAAGCATAGCTTTTCCTTGTCAAAGACCATTCATTTTCCTCTTGGAACACAGCTTCTGCATGAAGAGGTTGATAGAAGAGCAGGCAACACCACTTGTGATTGCATTTTAGCTCCTGTATTGCTGATATCATGGAGCAGCACAGTCCAGCTGGCAGCTTGTCGGCTTACTCTTGCATGCAGGACTCTTCTTTTTCATCAGTGTGTGCACGGACTGGCATTTCAACTGTCTTAACAGCTGCCCCCCTGTTGTTTGTGCCCTCCACTGCAAGAAGTCTGCAATGGGAGCCTCACCTGCTGCCTCCGTGGCTGTGTGTGTGCACGCAGCAGAGAGCACAGGTGCTTGACTCAGTGGACTTAAAATAAAATTGAGTTGATGTAGAAAGTGGGGAAGCTGACATTTTGAGTATGCCATTCATACTTAAGAGAAATCAAGTTTAAATACATTTTGAATTCAGTTATTTGTATGTTTGTACTAAGATATCTTTCTGACAGAAATGCAAGGACAGGAGCTGTATGGATTCAAGATACGCTTTTTGTTGATGAGGAGCTAGTGCTCTTCCTGGTAAAACACCTACAGCTTCATTCTGTATTGAATTATTGTTCATATTCTGCTCTTAAATTCCTGCGGAGAAGCAATAGGTATTTTAATCAACATTGCATTTTCATGAAATAATTCCCTGCTAATAATGGCAGAGTTAAGATCTCCCTTCTTTAGTTACAGAATCACTTTTTCATTCAAGCTAGGTGCTTTCCTGGTTAATATTAACACATTAATCTGGTTGTACAGCCCTTAGATAAATGGGCAAAACAGATTTCATTCTACCCTGTCTCATAGTCACCACCACTTTTCAGTTCCTATATCTTTGTATTCCAGATCATATATCTCATAAACTTGCAAAATAAAGCCTGTTTATAACTAATTACATTTGCTCTCTGCAGTGTCATCAAATTTATTTTCCACTTTGACACTATTACAAATATTCCATTTTGTTGCTAGCACAGAGCATCCTTGTGAACTCTGTCAACTTATTATTACAGTAACATGTAGCTTATAAAACATTTTATATTCATTTTTAATATGTTTATATATCAAGTTGCCTTTACTCTGCTGTACATGAGAAACTACTGAATATGCAGGAGAAGAATAATGCAATGGGCAAAATAAATCAATTTCAAATTTTAACTAAGCTTTCATAGTTGGGCAAATCTCAGTTTTCTTTTTGAGACTAATTTGATAGCAAGCCTAATGTTAAGAAACAATTACTTAGTTTAAAGTGGCACTTGTCTTTATTTCCCATTTTAAGGCATATCAAATGAAAATTAGAAGAAGCAAGATGAAATTTTATAGTTAACATTAAATTCCTGAGTATGTGGGTTAAGTTCATTTTATTCACGTAGTTTGAGAGGCCAATGAAATGCAAGGGCAAGAACTTGACCTGTTTCCATTGTAGCTTTGTGATTACTGTTTATGGGAACTAATGCAATTGTTTAGAGCAAAGATGCTGCTTTTGAATGCCTATGTGGTTTTTTACATTTTTTCTAGTGTTTTTCACTAAAGCCTACCTGGGGACTCAAAATGAGCTTCTTGTCTACAGCAAGACACAATTAAGTCACAGTTCTGGCTCCATCAAGAAGCTTGCAAGTCACTGGTGCTTGCTCCTGATGAGCATGGTCACCTGTCAGACCACTGTCTGTGGATGCAGAGAAAATGAATTAATCCAGAAACGAAAATGGCAAAACTGCATGAGGTATTGATTTTATCCTGGGACCTGTCCTTTTACACACCAAGTCAACTGAAGGTCTCTGGCCCAAGTACTAAGTGTCCTCTCTTTAATGGCTCTGCCACTTAGTCTTAATTTTCTTACCAAACAGCTTTTGAAAGCTGAATAATGCATAAACAGAAACATACACAGAGCTATTTCAGGATCCCCAAGCTGGCATGCCTTCACTCAGATGATAAGCATCTAGCTGTGTCTGTGAAGCTAGGCACATCAAAGTGTCCTTGTGCTGTCGTAAATTCTTAACTTCAGACTAAGAATTCAAATATTTTATTCCAAAATTCAAAAGCCTGGCCTGAGTTTGACTACTTGTGTTCCATATGATATCGTTTGCCATACTTTGCATAGGCAGAAAATTTATCTATTTGTTGCAGATATACAAAATAATTTATGGCTACAGGCTAGAACTTTCCTTCAGTCTTGATATTTGGATGAATAATCTATACAGAACTGCTCTTAGCACATATGTATTTCCTGGCACCAATGAAGGACTTAAGTTTCTTGCAAGAAATTTAACTTGACATGTACCAAATGTTGAACCTTATTACTTCTGGACAAAGTCATGGCATTTATTTATTTATTTATTTAACTTGAAGTGTTCCATAATTGAGATGATGACCACTGACATTCTTTGAGAGATTTTGCAAAGCATTTTATTCTTACTATCATAACCTGGTTTGCCATCAGAATATCCTTACAGTCTGAAACCAAACTGGAGAGATACTAATTTAGACTCTAGAAGAAGCTGGAGGGATACAAACAAACAAAAAGGAGTATAACTACTGATCTTGGGAATGCTATTCTTCTCTGTGCTTTCAAGTAGAAGCATCAAAATAAAAATGAGATTAATACAAGGCACAGTTGGCCCAGAATTGGCAATGCCCTTGTGAGATGCGTAATATCTCTGTTGCCACCAATAAGTTTTTCCTGCAGTAGGAAAATATTACTTACAGTTCTGATAGGAAAAGCATAGAATGAGGAACTACTTTAAGGAATTTGCACACTAGCTTAAACAAGGAAGGGGTAAATATTAAGGAATTCATAATCTATGCATTTAGTATCTGCACAACCTCAGCAAGATGCTGCCATTTTAAGCATGTTGGCCTGTGTGGACTGAAGAAATATTAGGAAAAAATGATATAATTTATGAGTTAAAGTAGCATTGCAATAAGGTAAAAATAGCTGACTTTTGTCATTGATGGATAGAGCATGGTATTTGAACTTGATCAGAGGAAAGCTGCATTTTTATAAAATTGCTCATGTAAGATAATTACTAACTTGTCAGAACCATCCAACAAAGTAGGCTGTTTTATTATTCCCACTCTTTTTTTTTTTTGCTAAACAAGTACTAGTCAACCTAGATCCAAATGGCTTTCACACATGCAGCATTATCATCTCTCAGACTGGCCTTTCAGATTTTACAGTTAAGCAAACAAACAAACCAAAGCTCTTATTAATCATGAACCATCCTGGCTACAGTAAGTAAATCTGATGGAACTCTTGAGAAATGGTAACTTCTTCAATTTTCTGGTGCTGCCTGCTTACCTCCCTGATGTCCCAGCTCTTGCCCTCTCCCTACTCTGCTTCCCTGACACATACAGTCATTGGGAGTTTCAGGATCAGGTATAATGGAGGCTGAGGAATCAGGATTCCACTTTGTTGGAAATTATAGTAGAGAAAAAAGTTCCTATGGCTTCATGTCAGAAGCAGAAGTTCTTAAGACAGATGTGTTGCAAAATTGAACTGATTTCTGGTCCTTTCCCTACTTTCATTAATGCTTAAAGCTGATACAGAAGATGAATAGTTGTAATGCAATGCTTGTCTTTGAAGAGATTATTGGAATAAAGCATTACGATTTGATTTCTATGCTCCAGTGAAAATGTTAAAGCTTCTGGAAAAAAATCAGAGATAAGTTGCAAGATTTATCTGAAATCCAGAAACTACTACTGAGTGAGAGAAAATTAAAGAACTGCATCAGCATTATCACAGCCATAGTGTCCTTTCTTGTGCCACTGCAAGTGACAGAAACTGAGGCTTTGGTCAGACCATGAATATAAATGTAGATGTGCTTTGGTCTCCTGCTGGTCCCTTTGTCCCATCTGAGGTGTCCAGAGCTCCTTCTCTGCTCAGTCAGCTGCAGCAGCAGCCTCAGACCAGGGCCCCCAGTGGCCACAGGCAAGCTCTCACTCTTGTCGTCTTTATGCTCAAAATCTTGTTTGCAGGCAAAAAACCCAAACATACCATTTTATATAGCCAATAGTTTAATGTTATTACCATTGAAATCTGAAGGGTCTAATCATTATAAGTTGAGATCTAATTTTTACAAAGAATAATTAGCTAGGCTGCTTCCATACAAAAAAAAAAAAAAAGCCTCAGTAGTAACAGCACTTTAGTTAAAAAGCTTTGCTTTACACACCTTTATTTCCTACCCTTTTCCCTGGACCTATTACTCACCCCTATGCTCCTCTGTGTCCTGGAGTTGGTAGTTGCATTCTGGTAGTGTTGAGCAGCTGCTGTGAGTCATCAGAATCTGGAGTCCTTAATCAGGATGAGTATTAGGTTCATGTTGATGGTTTTTCTTCCTGCCTATAGCCTGGGTACATTTCTATATCTTTATTGCCTGTTGCTATCAACGGCAATAATGTACCATAGGACAACAGAGGGTATGCTGCCATAACTTGAGTCCATACATAGGAGGTATTTGGCAGCCCTAGCAGCAATGAGTTTGACACAGAAAAAATATTGGGTCCAGCATTATGCTGTGCTAAAGAGAACCAAAAAGGCAATCCAAAGGTCTGAAAGTGCTTTATAAAATAAGCCATGGTAATGCAGGGCAGTATTTGTAATCCAGTAAACAAAATCATGAAGTGCTCCAATGGTGTGAGAGTAGTGTGAGATATTTAATTACAGTGTATTTTTAAAAGCAAAGTTATTTAACTTCAGAGAACAGTTGCCAAAAAGGGATTTGCACTGTTTCTCATCAGCTCTCTACCTATGATGCTCTACTCAATCCATGGTAACAGAACTTAAGTAGGAGTTACTGACTGGGCTTCCGTAGCACAGGCTAAGCAGAAGAACATGTTAGATGATGATCATGTCACTTTTCTGACCTTAAAATCTTAAAAAGATCAAGAAAATGTAGTTAAAAAATACATTGAAGTAGTATGTTTGGAATGGTACTAATATGTGGTTTTAATGGTTGCAATTTGGTTCTGCATGCATTTCTTCCCTTTAATTTAGAATAGGCTCTACCACAGCTACATAACTACACTTCTAGGAGTGTAAGTCCAATATTTAGACCATTAAAATTCTTACCACCTAACCTCACAATTGGCCAAAATAGGTAGTGTTCTATAAGTCTTCACACAAACACAACACAGTAAAGCACTGCATTGAAAGCAGTTTTGCTCGTATGAAGGTTGCAATACACTTGAACTAAATGCACTGCAGGAATTTTAGAGCTGACTTTGTCAGTGTCTTACCTCAAGGATTTGTGGATTGTTTCTGCCACAAATACTCATTAAATAAGATTTACCTGTCACTGATTTGACCCTGCAGATATGTCTGACTAAATTTGAAAAGTTTAGAAGTGACTTAAAGATTGGTTCTTTCTACTATTATCTTTCAGTTACTGCTATTTCTGTGTTTAATGTCAGCTTTCATGATAAACATCATCCAGACCCACTTGTAAACTCTCAGCTTTACTTTTTATGTCAGGTTTTCAAAAGAAAGATTTTTTTCATGTATTGCTCAAATATAATAACAACAGAAAGTACTTTTTCCATTTAGCCCAAGTGAAAAGCTGAGAGCTATTTAAAATATGGTTACATATTCACAGATATTCCGGCTTCGGGTAAATAGAGAAATGCAGTGCCTATTTACAATAAGTTTGGAAGTGCAGAAATTATTGCTAGAAGTCACCATTAAACCTCCAGACAAACAATGGAAAGTTACTTAGTTTGACAAGGCCATAAGATTAATTCCTACTAATTATTCCTATGATTAATTTGGCTCATTAATTTTTACTGGAGGAAAAGGAATCTGAAAAATCATTATTTCAGTTCTCTTTTTTTTTTTCTTTTTTCTTTATTTTTTTTTTTAAATCATCTGGGAATGTCATATATAATCTATTCTGTATGCTTTGCACGGTAATCGAGGGAACCAGAGGGAGCCCAAGGATTATTAAACTAAAAAATAGTGATTAAAGCTAAACGCAGCTGTTGTCAGAAGTCAAGAGACTGTTGATTTACAGGAAAGTTCTGTATTTAATAGTTTTTCTTTAAATAATTGATATTCTCTTTTTTTTATCAAAAGGATCATATTGACGGCTCATTTGGATAAATTACCTAGATTGATTTCTGTGCTGATTCTGCATCATTTGCTTTCTTTACATTGATTGAAAGGGATCCACCTTTGGGAATATTTGCTTCCTTTTATTATTCAGTACCTAAATTAAATTCCTATGTAAGATTTTTAGACAGAAAAGCTAGAACACAGGAATACCTCCTAAAAGAACATAAACATATATACATTCATAGTTATCCTTACATGTTACAGTTATATTTATATACATGTATGTGTACAATCAACAGCCATACAATTAGCAGAGTAGTGTGGTTAGGCTGACAATTTACAGGTCACATAACTAGAAGGACTATCATGATAGAAAGGGAAAACCAGAAATGAAAGAAGATGCTTACTTGTGTCCTAGGCTCACAGCAGAAAACTCCAAAAGAAGGGAGCTCCAGAAAGAGACCCTTCCCCTCTGGCAGTCAGCCCTTAAATGAGGTCTAGGAGAGGTGCAGCCAGGCTCCAACCCTTCCAGTCACACAGCTGAATTGCCTTCACCTGTGCTCCCAGGGCTGACTCTGCCTTTGCCTCAGGTGAGCAATCAGTGGTTCAGGCTGTGACTCAACAGTTCCCGTACAATATGTGCTTGTAGATGTTTGTATATGTAAATATATACACATACACATATATGTTCCTTCAAAATTTGCAACGGATTTTACTTATTGATTTTACATTCTTTTTATTTGCTTGTTTTTGGAAGGATTTAGTTTGGAAATCTGGGATATTTTTGAGAACAGCAGTTCTAATATTCCACTTTTCACAGAATTCTGCATATATCTTGCTTTGGTTTTTCCATAGATGATGAAACCTGAAGTCTGCTAACCACAGATGTGAATGATGTAACATTCTAATAGAGTTTCAGAAAAAACAGAGCATGAAGATCAGTTTTCCAGCTGTTCCCATAGGAAGAAAAAAAAAACCAACATATTTTTCCAATGCAAAACTTCTATATTTTTAGTGGCCAGACACAATTGGGGACAGACTTTTTTTTACTAGAAGAGTGAATACACAGAATAAAATAATCAGAGTGCAAGACACATTCTTCAAACTTTTAATACAGCTATTGTATCATGAAAGGAGAGGTATTCTGATTTACCACTGCTGGCTGAACTGGTTCAATGTGTCAGTGAGTAGTGGTTCTAAAGCAGATATAAAGTGGCAGAGCAAAGTTTCTGATTTCTAAGTTTACTTTCTTAGTTCTCAGGATAAAGGGCTTGGGGCCACACAATCCAATATAACTAAGTGCACCCTCAGCAAGTTTGCAGGTGACACCAAGCTGTGTGCTGTGGTCAGCATGCCTGAGGGACAGGACGCCATTCAGACAGAACCAGAAAGGCTGAAGTAGAGGACCCAGCTGTATCTCATGAGATTCAACAATCCCAAGTGCAAGATCTTGCACCTGGGCTGTAACAGCCCCCACTGTCAGTACAAGCTGGGGGATGTAAAGATGGAATACAGTGCTGCCAAAAATGGCTTGGGGCACTGGTGGATGGCAGCTGGACATGAGCCAGCAGTGCACCCTCACAGCCCAGAAAGCCAACCATAACTTGGGCTGCATCAAAAGCACAGCCAGCAGGTCAGGGAGGTGATCCTGCCTCTCTGCTCTGTGCTGTGAGACCTCACCTGGAGTACTCCATCCACTTGTGGAGTGCTCAGTATAGGAGAGATGTGGACCTGTTGGTGCCTGTCCAGGAGAGGACCACAAAAATAATGGAAGGATGGAACACCTCTCATGAGGACAAGCTGATAGAGCTGGGGCTGTGCAGCCTGGAGAAGACTCCAGGGAAACCAGAGAGCAGCCTTTCAGTACCTAAAAAGGGGCTGTAAGAAAGAAGGGGATAGATTCTTTAGCAGAGTCTGCTGTAACAGGGCAAGGGGAAATGGTTTCAAATTAAAAGAGGAGAAATTTAGATTGGATATAAGGGAGGAGATTTTTACAATAAGGGTTATGGCACTAGTACAGGTTGCCCAGAGAGGTGGTAGATGCCCCATCCCTGGAGACAATCAAGGTCAGGGTTCTGAGCACCTGATCTAGCTGTAGGTGTCCCTGCTCATTGCAGAGGAGTTTGACCAGATGACCTTTGTAAGAGCCTTCCAATTCAAACTATTTTATGATTCTATGATATAGAAATTAAACTGTGATGTTTAGATGTCACTTTTACTGTACTGTTTTAGTGCCTCAGAAATTTTACAGTAGCTTCGCTTATATGTAGGAAATTGAGAACCCCTTAAATGACTTGTCCAAACTCATGAGTGACTTATCATCTGTGACAGAGTAGTGCTGCACAATCGGGACTCCGACTTTTGTGTTAATTGTCTAACTAAAATCTCCTTCATCTTTTCTCCCAGTGGAAAATATTACAGCTGCATGCAACCTAAAATTGTAAAGTAACTTGACAGAGAATACTGTAGTGGAGAGAAAAGAATCAGTAAATTCAAAAACCAAGGCTGTATCTGAGCTGAAA
The DNA here is from genome assembly GCF_023343835.1 of Lagopus muta. Classification (NCBI taxonomy): domain Eukaryota; kingdom Metazoa; phylum Chordata; class Aves; order Galliformes; family Phasianidae; genus Lagopus; species Lagopus muta. The sequence goes on from NC_064439.1 coordinate 21,233,275, forward strand.
ATCTTTATGACAGAAGAGAAAATAACTAGTTGCAAGAGGTTAAAGGACATTCTGCAGTTTCAAGTACGTGCACTGCTTCCATCCCTATTTCTAAGATTGTTTACTTTTATGACACCATGGTTTGTGATATCAAGTCATCTCATATAATGCTACTGACATTTCAGTGCATGTCAGATATGTTTTAGTGTTGCATGAAAACATGAGATTTTTAAAGAATGTGTGCCTCAGTATATTCTACTGCATTTCAAACATCCAGCAAGAGCAGTACTGCAAATATGTCTTTGATGGCTTTTCAGAACCAGAAGGCTGAATTCCATCGTTATATCTTCAGCATCTACAGCATTTTCTCTACGACTGAGCAAAACTAGGAACAGAGCATTTTAAAGCATTTCTTCATAATTGGAATGTTGTCAGAGTTTGGTCTTGTTATGGGAGCGTACAGAATCTTAAATGTCCATAACTGACTTTGAATTCAGCCTCTATCTATTTCTCTGAAAGGAAAAAAATACGTCTGGATAGCAAAAAAGCATATATGTAGCTAGCATTACTAGTTTTTTACTTTTCTTGAGTCTTCATTTACCTGGTTACAATTTGTGTAATACATAACAATAGAGCATGTACAAAAGGCCCATAGTCCATCTAACTTTAGGTCTTGATAATCAGGTAAAACTAATTGAATTTTCAAATATTCTCCTAGAATCTTTGAAATAGAAACCTGGGTAAGGAGGATGATTTTTCCTTATTTTAAAACTGATATCTAAAGTAATAATTTTAGACAAAAATGTAATCTATTGTTGTAGTAGTGCTAGAAAACCTTATTTTTTTCAAGTGTCTGAATCATTCCCAATAGCAGCATTCAGGAAAATGTGCAGAACGCAAAATAACATTAGATACCAAAGTACACGTGGTACATACTTTATTTCAGAACATCAACTACGCTTCTGAAGTATGATACTGAAATTGCCAGCTTATCAGACCTTATCAGGCTTATGCGTAACTCAGAATTTCTGGTGAATTTAGGAGTCTCAGGCTCTCTAGTTAGTTTTTTGACCATCACATTTTTAGATCACTGCCCTAACTTTGATTCCTAGTTTTGGTATAAAGTCTCAAGAGACAGAAATGTTTACTAAAGATTGGCAAAGTGTGCTGAGCTGCTCAAAATAGCCGCTATGAGCTGTTACAGGCAAAGGCAGTCTGAAGCTGTCCTTCAGTACTTACAACTTTAGTCCCAGTGGGACTCATTGCGCTGAGGCTCTGCTCTAAAAGGTGCTATTATTCATTTCTCACAAAATGCATCTGGAGAAGACAATGATGATCCTTCCATAACCTTTTATCCAATAACTCATGATTAAAGTACTCACCCAAGCTGCAGGAGAGGCAGATTCAATTGTCTCTTCTACGTAATGGGATTCAAACCCCCACATGTCCCAGAAGAGCGTCATAATGACCAGACTATAGGCTATTCTGAGTAAAGGCTTTCTTGGTCCCATGAAAGCTGTTTCATGCTGTCTGAAATAATTGAAACTAGTGGTAGTGCTCTTGTAGCTGTGATGGTCTAAGAATAATAAGAGAAGAAAACCTTGGTGGGAAAAGGTAATGTCTTCTATAAGAACATCTGATGTAGCTGAAAGAAAAGGACAAGTTCAGGGTCATCGAAGACATTCTCCAGATCTACAGTGGAAATTTAATTTGGCAATAATACATTTAATGTAAAAGATGTAGGACCAAAGAGAGAATGATGACGGCACTTGGGAATGCAGACTTCATCCCTACTCGGATGAGTACTTAATATATATTACTTATTTATAAGATGAGGAAATGGCATTTAAGTAACTAAGTTAGATAGCTCCAGCTCTCTTGTTGTTTCAACCATATACCGTGTAAGAATACAGGATATGCAGCTGGAAGTTGTAAACCACTGTATTTTTAATAGAACAGTTTTTAACTGCTATTCGTCCTTGTCAGTGCACATCACTTAATGGGCTGCTGCCTTAGTAAAGATGTCCTTGTCAACGGCAATATTTAATGTTTTGCATGTATGTATAATGAATTACAAGATCATTCCACCTCATTTTTATGTGAAACACTGATTCTTTCATGAAATTTCTCACATCAAGTGCCCACTTCCCACAGAAAGACTATTTTTTTTAATCACAGCTGCAAGAAAATTTTCTTCTTCTCTGGCAACTGTCTATAAATCCTCCCTTCTGCAGTGGGTGCCCACAGGGCTCTGCACAGGGATGCACACAGGCTGGGAACGTGCAGGGTCTGCCAACATGCCACACGTGGTGCTCACAGCGCCATCCAAATGTTTGGCTCTGACGTCAAAGTGGCAGCTCTTACCTTGCCTCCATCTTACCCTTTTTGTCCACTATAGTTTTCACATGAATATTATATAACCTTTCCTTTAAAGTCATGTGCTTTACACAGTTTACAACAAAGAAAAAGCCAGGAGGTATTCGATGCAGTTTGAAGAATGAATTTTTGTTGTTTTCCATAGTTACATACAGAATGCCAGTTAGAAGGTGTGCACCAGCCAGGATAGTGTCCCAGTGGTCTAACAATACAGCTGTACTATTTTCCAGACCACCAATCCCTCAGTTATTGTTAACAATATTGTCAACCTTTGTTTTAAAAGTATGAACATTTTATTTATCTTTCAGAACTGAGTACTGGTAGCTGTATTTAAATGATAGGGTAACACATAAAACCAGAGAGATAATTCATTTCTTATTTATTTTTTACAGGATTCTTTTTCATTTCAACCCTCAGTTTTAATTTGATAATTTGAGTTACAGTTGAATAATAATTTTCCTTCCATTCCTGACTTTTTTTTTCCTGGCTAGACACAGCCAGACTGTAGGAAAAACATGAGGTGGAGGGAATAAAACAGGAGAAAGGAACAAGATAAAAGATAAAGATACTAATTCAGACTCTTTGGGTTAATCAGGCACAAAATATCAAACATTAGGTTCATATACTGAGTCTTTGGCACAAAATTTCACATTGTAAGCCTTTAATCATACATAGTATAATAATCACTTCAAAACTTTGATCTAATTTTAAAAAGTGTAAACATTGAGGTTCTCAATTTTCTCATTATTTATGAAATAATATTTATTAAACAAATATTTGTCATCAATGGGAAGCATTAAAATCAGAAGAGAATCTCCATAGTTTGTTATTAAGTCAGGTTAGACAAGATGTGGTCACATCAAGTTGAAAAAGAGCAGAGAGTGCGTTTCTTTTTGCACTTCCAATGTCATTAACAAAGTCAAAATTTTGCAAAGCCCTGTTATTGCTTCTACAGGACAGCTCTAAAGGAAGGACTTGAACGGCATTTACCACTCTCAAATTAGAAACTTTTGCAACTTTTAGAGCATTGGGAGACTTGTACTCCCTTCACAAAATAATGATGTTTCATATGCAGAGTGTGATGTTCTTACAGGGATGGCAGATACTAATGTACTGGAGCTGCTTGTGGAAGCTGGTAGAGTTGAAACACACACCAACTCAGAGTTTCATTGAGATGGCATCATTCCCAAAGATTAGGTGGGAAGATAGGACAACAGCTGCAACACACATAACAAAGGGGCCTTCTCTGAGCAATAACAAGAAGGAAAACAAAGAAGCCTTGAATGTAAAAATACAGTTCGTTTTGAGATTGTTTTTTATTTTCATAAAATTTTCAAGGAAGTGTTGAAATAATAATCTCTGCTCTTCTTTAGAATGAAAGACATTTTGCTATGACAAGATTCTTTTACTTAGTGTTATTCTAGTTGCTACATCAGGAATGCTACTTATTTCTGTGGAATTGTTTTCACATTGTCATATTATGTTGTTCATGACTAATAATTTATATTATTTTAATATTTTATATTTTTCAAAATGTATAGAAATGAAGTGCTTTTAACTTCCTGAGACAACATATTTTGACATTAGCAAAGTATGAATATTTGACATTATCCAAACAAACAATTCAGTATTTCTGAATCTACATTTATTGGAGCTTCTGTAGGAACTGATGACATTTTGACATTTCTTTCTGATTTAGAATGAAAACATATTTTGATTTGCAATGTTTTTTCATCTAAAGGAATCTCCACTTACTGACTAAATTCTGTTGCAAATCTGATACTATAGGGAGGCAGTTAGCCATAATATAGGCGCAACAAGCAACTCTGGATTCACCCAGTTCTATAACAGGTGCTTCAGAGAGCTGCAATAAACCTGCACTGAGTGTGAAATGTGCTTAGGCATCCAGTTTAGACTTAGGCAAACATTTTAGGTGTCTCATGCGGGACAGGAGTGTCATCTAAAAGGGACCCAATTCTAGAGATTCTAATTTTCCTTTTAGTGCTGCAAGTGAAAAACTAAATAATTACAAATAAAGCAATACAAGGGGATAAATTTAGGAATGAGTGAATGGTGGGATGGGAAGACTACTTTAATTTATACTGTCTCGCAGCTTCTCACTAGTTATGTTTGTGCTTTGCTTCTTTCTTTTCTTTCTTTTTTTCATTTTCTTGCTATATTCTTCTGCTGATTTCATCTTGGCCCAAAGAATAGAATCATACAATCACAAGGTTGGAAAGGACCTACAAGATCATCTAGTACAACCGTCCTCCCATCACCATTTGTACTAAACCATATGTCGTAGCTCCTCATCCAGATGCCTCTTGAACACTGCCAGGGACAGCAACTCTACCACCTGCTTGGGCAGACCATTCCAGTGCCTGACCACTCTCTGAGAGAAAAAGTTTTTCCTCATGTCCAACCTAAACCTCCTCTGGTACAACTTGCGACCATTTCCCCGGGTCCTGTTTGTTGCCTGGGAGAAGACGCCAAACCTCTCCTCATCACAACCTCCCTACAGAAAGTTGTAGAGTGCAATGAAGTCTCCCCTGAGCTTCCTCTCTGCAGACTAAACAATCCCAGCTCCCTTAGCCACTCCTCTCATAAGGCTTGTGTTCCAGATCCCTCACCAGTTTTGTTGCCTTTCTCTGGACACGCTTCAGGGCCTTGCTGTCTTTTTCGTAGTGAGGGGCCCAAAACTGAACGCAGTACTTGAGGAGCAGCCTCACCAGGGCTGAGTACAGGGGGATGATCACCTCCCTGCTCCTGCTGGCCATGCTATTTCTAATGCAGGCTGGGATGGCATTGGCCCTCTTGGCCACCTGGGTTTGCAGGTTTTAAAATCTGCATACTCTGGCTCCCTTGACTCCATTTTTTGCATCACTTCTGAGTTTGGCCTAATAACTTTATCCAGAAGAGTCAACTAATTCCTTAAATACATTTAATTTCATGTCCTGTACCAGACACAGAGTAGACATTCCTAATTACCTGGCAAGGATGTTGGTTTTCCTGCCTGCTGGATACTCTCTAAGAGTATATTATGTTCTGAAAAATAAAGAAAGTTATGGGGAGATTAAGGTTTAGAAAAACATTCTTTCTAATCAGTTACCTCCTTCCTAAGACCCATATGTGATAGATATTTTTTCTTGAGTTCTGAAAACTAAACATCCAAAGCCTTTTTCTGTGGTTTCCTTTGACTCCATTAAGGAAACTGCACTCTTAGGACTGCCATGTTATAGTCCAAAGAATTACAACAAGAAGCTGTTATGTGATTTGAACTCTTCTGCACACTGACTGCGCACCATGCAGTGGTGCGGTCACTAAGATGGCAAATGTTGGGACTCTTACCAGTTGTTTTTCCCCCCTGTTAAAGCTCTTGAGTTTGATTTGAGCTTCACGGAGTTAAATAAAATATTTCTGCTGGTGAGAATGACTCAGTTTGTGGACAACAGTCTCTCCTACCTTCTTGACATGAGTGAAAAAGCACCACTCCACACATCAGAGATATCTGCACACCTACTTCAGGACACTCCTTAGGGACTCAGCCGTACCATCAGCTGTCTGTGCCCCATCACAAGAATGTATCCAAGATTTCATATATTTTGCTTCACTGGAGAATGTCTTTTACATAAACTTTAATCTGTGTAAACAGGAACCTAGAAAAGCTCAAGGTCTGTAGGGTGAGAAGTACATCCACCTTGCTGCAAACCCAGCCCTGAGCCAGCCAAGGTCTCAAAGTCATATAGCTGCTTTCAAGCAGCCTGAAGCCAGCAGCAGGGCCCAGCTGAGAGGTGCACGTCTGAAAACTGGCTGATATCTTTGCTTCCAGGCTGCATCCACATCATGGCTTTCAAGCTTTGTGCACAGAGATGCGCAGAAATATGCCTTTACTGCCTGCCCCAGGATCTGTGGTATTCTCACCTGGGATTTCCCAATCACCTAGGCAGCCTGTGTACAGTTAAGGACTCAAACAAAGAGCTCACAAAAGCCTTGTGCCTTGCAAGGTAACAATATGTTTCCATACAAGTCCACTGAAAGCCTAGAGATTGCATTATTGTTTCAATTTTTAATTTATCTTCATCATGTATTTCTGAAAGATATCCCATAGAACAGATATTCTGTAAATGTTCTGATTAATTGCATAAAGTAATGAAGGATCAGCAATGTCAGAAATGAGGCAAAACTTGCAGGAATTATACGGTTCACTAGGGGAATACTGAAGTCACTGAGGTCACAGTACCACATGAAATACGTGGTACTTGAGCAATTCCATATGGACTAGTGGAAACAAATTTAGCACCCCTTATTAGTGGGCTCATTTGGTGTGAGGACAGCTGTGATGTTTCTTCTTCTGTTTGTCTGTTCATTTACTGTTCCCATAAAAATTTGTAAACTTTTAGCTTAAGAAACAAATTTACTTACTTTGCTTCCCAAGATGCATTTCTAACCTTGAGGGCGTACTTGCAGAATGCTCCATCTCCTACTGCAGAGACCATGAGTTTCAGTGTGGCACCAGGTACCATGTTGATCTGAAGAGCTGCAGTGCTTTGCCTTCACTTTAGGTTTTACCTCAGAGGTTTGCATTATGTGGGTCTGTAATTGAGCTTTTCATTGCAGTAGATCAGTGTGTTGGGATGGTGTTTTTGTAACCATGGCTACTGCCATTTTTCGGTTCTCTTTTTCTTGTATGTAGCTGCAGTCACATTTGGGGTTACTTTATTTTTGTCTCATTTTTGAACAGGAGCCTTTGAAGTAGAAGCATTCCCTGATACGGAGTTGCTCACTGGCACCAGTCTTTCAGACTTGGTGAAAAGAGGCTGGAGTGAAATTCTGTGACTTACATGTTACAATTTGACTGATTCTAATTTGACAGCTTAAAGCTGATTGCTTCTAGACAAGCCTGCAAGTTCACATTCGCTATTGACAGAGAGAGCTCGTGTTTGTGACACCCTTCAGGGAAAGCATCTTTCCTTGAGATTTAGCCTAACAATGCAAACTGCACACCTTTCATAGTCACCATAGGAGCCAAAGTCTACTGCCATCAGTTGAAGCCTTCCATTTACTTCAGCGTTATTGTTCCAGCCCTATGGTAAAGGGAATCTTTTCCATTGCTGAGCAGTAAGCAGGAGGATCTGAGATGTGGCAGTGTTGGGGTCGTGGGGGCACAATGAGTGCAGTGACTTTCAGAGGGGAGGTCCCTTAAAATCTTTGTTTCTGCTTTAGATGTAAAAGACCATGCTACTTCTCAAAATAATGGGAGATTTTAAGCAAACTCAGTTTTTGCTGCTCAACCAAACAGCAACATTTTCTAACGTCTGACAGAAAAATACCGAAAACATGAAGGGAAGCTCTGCCTGTGTGACAACTGCCACGATTCCCTTCAGATCATTTAAATCAGACTGAGACTGCATATAAACACAATTGCAAAACAGTAGAAGTCTATAGAAGTCAGTAGAACTTGTCCCACTGCAAATCTGGCCCCTAAGGCACACTTTGAAACAAAGTGATAGCTAATTTTGTTCAGGCTGGCTATTAAGAACAATCCATGACAACAATGGCTAATGGAAACAGCCTACTCCAAAAGTGGAGCTAATGCATCGCCTTCAAAACAATCGAAGTTAATCAGTTATTACCACTATCTGCCCTGCTTGGGCAGAGCTTCTAATGGAATGTGCTGTCTGTTTGGATTCATGTAATGTATCCTGTAGGCCAGAGTACTAAGTAGATTTTAGCAACAGTTTTCATCCTGTTGTTGGAGGGAGATTTACTTTTTAATTTATATATATACTCACATATATATTTTATTGCTCCTTGCCTTTCCCGCAGCTGACAGTTAAAAAAAGAAAAGCATTAAAATATTAGACCAGAATTTGAGGTGAGGTGATAATGTAGTTTATATTGCCTGGCTGCTATACCAGTTTCCTCGAGAAGGAATTGCAAGGATTTGTTGAAGAATAATAATTCTAAATTTGCCATACTCATGAGTGCAATTAACTGAGAGCAGACTTCAGGGAATAAGAAGCCTGCTGCTGCTGGCTAAGAAGTTATTAGTAACACATAAAACTTCACTGTTAGGGTAAATACAAAAATGAGACATTAAATATGCTAGAACTATCTAAGCTTTCCTTATCACTGCTTATGACTGCTGACAACAGGAATGTTTGTGATATGACATGGAGTCAGAATTAACTTTATGTATAGAATTTTCTATTCTCCTCACACTGTGGAGAAGAGTATTGCTGTCTGAGTGATTGGCTATGAGTACAGCTCTTTGCTTTGATGTGCTCTTCTCAAGTCACTTTTGCTTTTCACAGTCTGTTTTCTCACTGTTCATGCTACCCTCATTAGTATTTTAATCAGTGCTACAAAGAAGTTTGGAGGAAGTTTCTGTCTAACTAAGGCTAATATTAAAAACCCCAAACCCTGGTGCCATGGTGCATCTTTTTCTGCTCATTCCTGAGAGCTGCCCCCAGACCTGACTCCCAGCTGTCCAGAGAGCAGCCCAGTTGCTGGGCCCCACAGAGCAGCACCCCAGTGTGCCTGATGCTCCAGGAGTACACATACACCCTTCACCTCACCAATCATGCCCCAGGGGTTCTGTGATGCAGTTGTGAAGATGGAGATGAAGGAGCATGCTAAGCTGATCCTTCCTCTCCAGTCTGCTTCTTAGCAATGGTGCAGTTGAGTTAATGTACGCTACTGATCTGAAGCTCTCATCAATCACAGTCAAACCAATCATTCCTTTTATGCCTAATTTCAGCCGCAGAATGCTGCACTACACAAGCAACTGTTGTATCTGTTGTTTTTTATGTATATTGCTTAGCATCTTGTTCCAGTTCCAGCTTTCATTCATTTCTAGTTGTTTACCTTTGAACCATAGTCCTTGCTTATGTCTGAGTTTCCCATTCTTGATTGTTCTTGTGTTTAATATATATGCATATTACTATTAAATTTTTCTCACACTCTTCTGTCAAGATATTCTTGACTTTCCAGGCCTGACAGCAAAAAGCCAGACCTTCTTGTATCATAGTGATCCCTCATGTCCACTAGGCTGCAGACAGCAGTTCTCCATCACTGGCACAGTGCAGATCTCTGACTTCAAGCTTCCTGTTTCTATAGATTGTTTCCCTCTGGTGTACAATTCTCTCTGACAAGGAGGATAAATATCTAACAAACTACGAGTAAGGAGTATAATTGTTAGGAATCACTGTCCTTAGCAGCTACTAAGCACAGAGGTCCTCTCAGCCACAGTGAGCGTCGTTCCTTGCCAGCATCAACCCTTGCTGGACCAGAAGGAAGCTAACACATTATGCATGGGACCCAGGAAAAAATGTGATCTAGAAGAATGAATAGAATCATGGAGCAGATGCGTGCTCATCCCTGTCACTGACAGAGCACCACAGGTACCTCACAGGTTTAAAAATACTTAAGACTTTCCTCTTCCTAGAGTATTTCTCAGTATTTGGACCTGTTCCAGAACCTCAATGTCCCTTCTATACTGAAGTGCCCAAAACTGAACACAGTACTCGAGGTCAGGCCTCACCCATGCCGAGTACAGGGGCAGGATTACTTCCCTAGTCCTGCTCACCACAGCATTCCTGATACAAGCCAGGATGCCATTGGCCTTCTTGGCCACCTGGGCACACTGCTGGCTCATATTCAGCCAACTGTCCATCAATACACCAAGGTCCTTTTCCATCAGACAGCTTTCCAGCCACTCCTCCCCAGGCCTGTAGGGTTGCCTGGGGTTGTTATGACCAAAATGCAGGACCTGACACTTGGCCTTATTGAAACTCATACAGTTAACCATGGCCCATTGATCCAGTCTATCCAGGTCCCTCTGTAGTGCCTTTCTGATATACTGACACAATTTCAGGAGCTGTTGTAGAATAGGAATATTCTACGATTTTTAGAGCAACTTCATATCTCAGGAATAAATCCACCTACCATACTAAATAGAATTGTCTGGGGTGTCACTGGGTCACAGGGTTTCATCACAGTACCTAGAATGAACTGGGTGAGTGGAAAGCAGATTTGTAAAAGTGAGTGTGTTTATCTCACCAACAAAAAATGCTGTTGAGAGGGGTGTGATCTCTCTCCTATCCTCTTTAAGGAGGTTAAGCTGTACCTGGCAGATATTATGGAATTTGTCCTCTTCCTTGAATTAGATCTTAAATCATTTCATTCTAGCAGTAACCTAAGAAAATACAATAATTTTTCCCACATAATATGGTGATTAGCATCTTTCCTCATGTAGTAGATTTAGGATGGTATTCTCAGACTAATTTAGATCATGGTTTGATCCCAGGTATCTCATTTCACATTGACTGTTTTTCTTTTCTGCCCACTTCCTCATCCATGAGATCTATCCTATTCCGTACTGGAAATATTTACACAGTATCTGAGGCCTTACTTCCTACTTTTCACATCTTATTGGCTTGCATAAATGTTTCCCAGCTCTACAGATGTCTTGATGATGAGCATGAAGTGGGAGTAATGTGTTTAATTTAGGGCTGTTAATTATACTGCAGAAGGGCACTGAACTGAAGTTCAGTCTCCAGGTGAACCCAATAATCAGTCCTTGACACTAACCAGGGACTGTGGTGCAAAGGTGCTAAGCTCAGGCCTCAGTGAGAAACATGGAACTCAACAGTAATGGGTTTGAGCTAAGCAAATGCCAACTAAAGAACTCTGCCTGTGGCCAGGTGTGGATTTTCATGGAAGCTGAAAATCAAGCTTTTCTTGCTTTTTCCATCTTTCTGACAGACAGTTCTGAAACAGTCCATTTTGTGAGCTGATTTTGATAAAAGGCTGAGTATCTCCTGCTGAAGAAGTGAAACTCAATTTAGAAATAAGTAAATAAAATCTAGCTTCCATTACATGCAAATTTATTCAGTTTAGAAAGAGTTAATAGTTATGGTTATATGAGGAAATGATATCCTCCCATGTCTTGAAACAAGACATTTACTGTCTTGCACCCTTTCATTCTTGTGTTCATTTTGCATGTGACTGCAAAGACAACTTCTCCTTGCCATTCTTTTGATTGATAACCATTTTTAAAAATATGACATTGCATGCGAAATAGCACCTAGTTATGACTTTGATAACTAATGCTAGCTTAGACAATCAAAAGTCAAAGAGTAATTATCTACAACAGTGTTTCAATTAGCCCTTCTCCATAAACGTATTCATAAGTTTCTTCTCCTCAACCCATACAGTACCAATGTGGGAATGCTCTGAAGAAGTATTTTCCATCTTCTGACAGACAGATCTCTGAGACTATTTCTAAGTATTCTGTGGAAGGCATAAAAAAGAAAAAAACCTATTATTATTAGGCTTAATTTCTCTATCCAGAAGGTTATTTCTCTACTAGAATATTCTTGGAAATGTATATCAATTGGAAAGCCAGTATCCAGTAATCTCTTTGATATGTACCATCACATCTAAAAGACCTTATACCTATTTGCACAGAAGCCCTGAGAAATGTAAAACAGACTGGCCATGTCCATATCAGCAAGACAAATAGTGTCAGGAAACCCCCACAGGCACTGAAACAAAATCATCCCTCTTATTAAATTTTAGAATGATTCCTGACACAATTGCACAGGCCAATTTTTTTTTTTTTCCCCCGTATGGTTCCTGATAATGTATGGGAGTTACTGGAAAGCAGAGACTTGGGTAACCCTGCTTTTGAGAATGAGATAATTATTACTATTAGCATGGATTATTTCAAAGCAGTTGGTTTCAGAGAATGTTCTTACAACACTGAATGTAAATACATAAGTCATTCTTGGACAGATGTGTCAATCTACTCCAATTTGAAGGGAGGGAAAGGGAAGGGCAGTACCGCAGGTGTTCTGGCAGGCCGTTCTCTGTATTTTAAATCTCTCATTGAGTTCTTTGGGAAAATGCAGAAAATTTTTGAGCTTTTTAGTTTAGAGATCTTTCTGAATTTATTTCTGTGCAGTATTTCTGAAAGTTTTATCACTTCTCAGCTTTTGTTTATTGGTGAAAACTCCATTCCGCAAACCTCCCCAAAAAGTGAAAAACCAGGTCCCCTTTAGCCTAAAAAATTCTTTAACATTTTTGTAGTCCCTAAGAAAGACTTAGAGTTCCTAGCTATTCATTCCCATCTGCATACATCAAATGATTACTGCCTTCCTCCTGTCATGTTATGCAAAGTGTTTTGAAAATCCATGTTACGTGCCACACTGATAACAATAGTGTCTTTGTATTAGGAGAATTGCTTTGGCTGTCACAATCTCAGAACATAAAGAAAAGGGCATGTATTGTGGGAAATAATCTTTTTTAATGTAAAACTGGAAAAAAACAGATAAGCTTTTGGATCTATGAGACCTTCTTCAGGTACCCTTTATGCTTATACTGATAACATAGTAATAACTCAACTTTCAAGACACAGGGCATGTTATTCCACTTGTATTAGAAAAGTGTTTCTTATCTTACACAAGTGCACAAAATATGTGATGATTGGTAACAATGTACTCTGTCATAAATTGTTGTTATTTATTACTTCTATAGCGCCATAGGTGAGTATAGCATTGTACAAATAAAAACTGACAGTTCCTTACCTCAAGGAGCATACAAACAAAATTGCACATTACAGAGCCACCAGTAACAAAAGTAAAAGCAAAAGTAAAAGCAAGTAAAAACAAAAAGAGCAAGTATACAAGCCAAAGGTGCATTTCATCAGAAACAAATACTGCTTGCTCCTTTTTTATGTTATTAAAATGAATGCACGAGACACAGAAAAATACATTACCTGTGTCTAGAATTACAGTACACTGAAGCCGTTTTTGTTTGTGTTGGAGGAGATATGAGATGGTCTACCAATTAAAAAAGAGCAGATAATTTCTGTCCTGGATGATCTGAGCTGCACTGTGGAGAGCAGAGTTCTACATTAAATTGTACAAATGCAACAGCATTTACACAAGACATCTTATTATATGCTTCAGTTAAGAGCCAAGTTGTTCTGGTGCAGGTATAGTCCATGAAAGCTCAACAGTCAAGCACAAAGGGAGTCTGCATGTTTAAGTAATCATATAATCATAGAACAGCTGAGGTTGGAAGGGACCTCAAAAGTTCATCCAGCCTTACCTTTCATAGGGAAAAGGAGCCTAGATCTTTCACATCTTGAAAACCTTCAGCAATAGAGATTCTACCATCTCTCTAAGGAGGTTGTCCCAGTGATTAATTGTTCCTACTGTAAAATATTTCTTTCTTATATTAATACCCAGCCTCTTTTGATGCAGCTTGTACACATGGACCACGTACCTTCTTGTGAAAAGAGCCTCTGTCCTCCTTGTAGCTACCTGTTGGGTACTGAAATCGTGTGACTGGGATCCCTCAGTCTCCTCTTCTTCACAATCAACAGACCTAATTCCTTTAGGTTTTCTTAACCCCTTACAGGCCCAATTCTGCAATATGTACTGGAGCAAGTCTAGTGAAGGTCCACAAAGATGTTTAAGAGAATAGAAGATCTGACATATGAGGAGAGGCCGAGCACTCTGGAACTATTCAGGTTGGAGAAGAGAAGACTCAAAGAAAACTTATCCATACACATAAACACCTGGAAAGAAGGTATAAGATTGAACCAGGCTTTTCTCAGTGTTGCTTAGTGTAGTTGATGTCTATGGAAAGGTGGTGGTAGTTTGAGAGTACAGGGATAGCTTTTTGAGAAGACAGTTGTTGCCTACACTAGATACAGCCTGTTTTGCTGACACCAAAATGGACCCAGTGCAGGATGCAGCTAAGCACATTAGCCAATATGACAGACTCAGTGAAAACATATTTATGAAATGGCAAAAAACATTGGATGATTGGAAAGCACTGGAGAGAAATCACTCAATTCTGACCACAGCTGCCCCTGTATTGACTCCTTGAAGGGACCAAGTGTAACCTGCAACAATATAGAGGGTATATAGAGGAGTCTAGAGTGAAGTTGAGGCCAATCCACCTTGACAAGAGACAGTGGACACAAATTGAAATACATAGAGTTCAATTTAAACATAAGATAAAGCTGTGTTCTTTACTCTAAGAGTGATTAAACACTGGCAGAGGTTGTTCGGAGATATTCTGGAGTTTACATCTCTGTAGATACTGAAAAGCCACCTGGATGCAGCCCTGAACGTCCTGCTCCAGCTGACCATGCCCACAACAGCATCCTCAACTGGAAGACCTCCAAAAGAACTTCTTGGCATCAGCCATTCTGTTACAGACCAGGCCATCACAAAGAGCCCGGCATCTCTGCTAGGTTACTCTTTGCACTTGGAAGATTGAATCTTGGATTCCAGTAACTTTTTTGTTTTAATGCAGGTAAAATCACAAAGTTTAACTTGACATCACTTTTGGAAAACATTCACCTGTGTGAAAATAAACCCACAAGTATGATTACTGTTGCAATTATCCATTCAGATAAGATATTATGTTTTTTGCATAATTAATTTTATGTACAGATGCATCAAAGGCAATTTAGTATGAAACATTTTATTAAGTTCTGTCAATAACGATGAAGAGAGTTTTATTTGATTTTGCTGTAGTTCAAAAATACTCCTAAGGGTGCTGTTTCTAATTTCCTGTTTGGGGAACCAATTGTGCTATTAACAAAACAGAGTCCTCTATTGTTTTTAGCAGCAATATTCCGTTTCTATAATGATTATTTCCTGGGAGATATGTGCAGAATTTGAAATAGAAGAGATAAGTCAAGTGGCATACAAATCATTAGAATTAAAGCCAGAAAGCACATTCAATATGATGTTTGCTATGACACACAGTTTATTGGTGTTCCTAACCTCATGACACTCTTTCAGTAACATTTGTAATTACCTATGATTTCTTCCATCTTTCCAGCAGCATTTTATTTAGAAAGTACACAGGCAAAATAGCATTTTCTTAGAAAAACAGCTCTTCTATCAGCATAGAGTAGTACTGATTGCATTTACAGAGTAATTATTTTTGTTAATGAAATGCTGAGGTTGAAAGTCAAAACATTGAGAATGACAAAAATTTTCTGAAGACTGGCACAATGGCTTGAACCACAAAAGAATGGGGCTGAACCCACCAGTTCATCAAAGTGGAAAGTTTTTTCTTCTGTATTTTCTGTTGTGTAAATTAAATGAATGCACTAAAATAAAATGTTAACATTTGCATGCAAAGTAAACAGGGTATATATTATATGTATCATGTAGCCAATTTAACAGTGTAGTAGACACATATTTGATATCTATCTGATTAGATATTTAAAAATGTTTGTTTTTATTTCTGATATAGTTCTTAGGTGCTAAGTGCACTCAATTGAAGTTTATTTGCTGCTTGAATCTCTCTAAAGAGAATAATTTCTCAGAGAGTGCCTATGAGCTACCCATGCAAAACAAAAACATTACTCAGTGTCACAAAATATTACACAGTAGAGTGTTATTTGCCCAACAAATATGTTGTTGTTCATTTTGGGTGTGCTGTTTCTATTTAGCTTATGTTTTGAGTTTATTATGATTTTTGTCCTCGTGACTGTTTTGCTTTCTAATCTATTCTGGTAAGAACTCTTCAAACACAGTTACAAGGCAATCATTATAAAGCTATGAGTTTACTGCAGTGCCATTTCATTCATTAAAACTTCTCATTCTATGATGTCACCTGACTGTCTTCTAAATATGCCAAATTTTTTTTGACCTTAGGATAATTCAAATTGGTCATACCTTTGATTTTGCCATACAAGGTTGTAAAAACACCCCTTAAAATGGAGAGGCAATGAACAGCTTTTCACGTTTCCATTGCCTTCTTTTTTATTATTCCACCCTCACCTTTCAGGACAGCAATGAAGCACGTAGTCAAACATGAGTATATGCCAGAGATTCCTATAAAATCTGTGAGTTGTGTTTGTATCTGAATGCTTGTCTAAAGCACAGTTAATGTAAGCCAGGTTAACAAAGGACATCTGAACCTAGTTTTACAAAAAAATTTCTTTAAACTGATTGATAAATAGTCAACATTTGCATACTCTCATATATACATCCTCCTAACAGAATGATGGTCTTGATGCACATAGCTGGCTAGCATATGTAAACCCATGATACAGAATCACCTCAGAAACAACTCAGTTAAAATGCACAATACTTTGCACAAAAATACTGACAATACTTTCCTCCTTCTTGCATCTATAATGTTTCTTATTGAAGATATTTTTTCAAAGGAAAAGTTTCCCAAAAAAATGATTGCATTTAAGGTTCATGGAACTGAATAAAAAAATACATTTGGTACAAGCAGAAGTAAGAAATGCAGTTGAAATTAATGAAATTAATAAGTTTCATAAAAAACATTTGATGTAGCACAACCCTCAGCCTCCAATAGAGTATGAAGGAGACAGAGTAGGAAAACTCTTCTCAAAGTTTGCTGTGTTCAAAGCTATAGTTTGATAGACATGGAAGATTCCTAATATCAATACATAAAACAGTTTTAAAGGGGTGATGACAACCCTGAAGTCCAAAGATAAGAGACAGGCTAGAAACAGTAGTCTTGAGGTAATTATCTTCTGGGAAGATTCTGAGGATGTTCAGTCCTAGAGGAAGACTACACAGATGTTCAGATTGTGGATGTTGAAAGTAGGAGAACTCAGAAAAACAACCCAAATGAACTTTTTTAGTTCATATCCCGAAATTGGAGCTCACAAATCCTAACTCCCAGGCACACAGGCGCAAGAGAATAGAAGAAAAAGTAGGAGAAATGGGAGTAATTGAGCAAAAGAGATGTGATCTCTCTCGGCTCATTTAGAAAAACGAATTATTTTAATTGCAATTCTGACACATCTTTATAGAGTGCGTGAAAATATAGGCCTGAAGAATCTTTTTTAACACTGGCCTACAGGGGTTCATTCAAATCTTTACTGAACAGCTCACTGAAGCTCTAATTGAAACATTTAATTTGGCACTCCATAAAAATACCTTGAAATACATTTTATCACTGTACCAGCAAATATTAAATGTTACTTATTACAAGCAGGGAAAAGATGATCCTGTGAAAAATTGATTCTTGCTTGAGAGGCACCAGAAAGAAGCTAATTAACAAAACACACTGCAAATTGCATGCATGAAATAAGTCAGGTTTGATTATACAGAGATTTTCAGTGTGAAAAGACGCATATTTTGTCATTGTTTTTTAATACTCTTTTAAGCATCATGTGAGAGAATCTGTACATAATACTGTTCACTCTTTTCATAGAGAGTATTCATTTAAAACTCCAACAAAGGAATCAAGGACAACTGTACCATAAATGAAGGACAGATTGAAGAAAAGTGAAGCTATACAATATCTTTCTTTTTCTTCTTTTTATTACAATGGCTTTGAAGAAATTCTTGGTTATGTTTGACATTTCTACTGATGAATGCTGATTTTCACTGGAGCATACTAATAGAGAAAACAAGGAACAATTGAATGCCTTGAAGTAAAATGAGGGTCATTTTAAAGATATGCATAGAGGAGTCTTACCACTAATATATGCATCCTGTGTAATCCAATGTTGATAAGAAGATGAAGTGCCATATGTCTGTGAAAGAAGATTCCGCAGAAGTTAAACTTCACTCCTTGCATTAAAATTTCTGGTTGCTTTTCCTTCCCCCAAGATTGCCACAAAGTCAAGCACTGCTCTTTCTCAAAGGGGATTCTGCACTGCAATTTGCTGTGAGCCCAAGAGAGAAACTAAAACAAGGCACAAGTCCTGAAAGGCAGAGGAGCATAGATCACCATGAACAAATGGGCAGTCACCATTAAAGAAGTTGTCAGGAAGATGGACTGAAGATGAGTCAGAAGTAACGAATGCAAGTCACTCAGCAGCTTGATCTACCAAACCACTTTATTGTCAGAGTGACCCTGTTATACTTGATGAAAAGAGTTTTTCTTTTTTTTTTTTTTTATCATAGCAAATTATTCATTTTCCATTATTTTAGAGTTACCAGTTAATCAATGATGTGAAGATAGTTAAATTATGCTGTTGCATTTACAAAGGCTGCTCCGAAAGTAATGCCTCCTATTTTTTCATGTTAGCCCAAGACATCAAACCCAGATGTTGATGGTATGGCAATGGAGGTTGAACCTTCCCTCCAGTATATCATCATATTTTGATGCTGTACGACAGATGGCAGCAGAGGGGCAGACCGACAAAATGATGTCTGACGTGGAAGTGCAGATGAAGCAAAGATGTGGAATTGAATTTCTCCACATGGAAAAAAAATGCATCCACTGACATTCTTCAGTGTTTGTTGAACGTTTCTGTAGACCAATCAGTCTTTGTGTGCACAGTGAGGTGGTGCGTGTTATGCTCCAGCAGTGGTGACAGGAGCAGTGGATTACATTCACCAGCACAGATTTATTTATTTTTATGAGTGCTGCATACAGGCTCTTGTTCATCACTGTTAAAAATACAGGGCTAATAGTGGTGACTATGTTGAAAAACTCTGTTTGTAGCTTAGAATTTGCTCCATCAAATAGTGCTCTATTTTTCGTAGTTTCCATGGAAATAAAGAGGAGATATTACTTTCACAGTCCCACATACAAAGATTTATTTACTCAATTGTGAATTTTGCATTGTTTTAAAAATTAATAGAATAACTAATATTTGATCAACTGATGAGCCAGTGCACAAGAAAAACAAGGAAGTACCCTGATCCTGAAGTGTCTAATAAAATTCTCATGAAGTTAAGCATATAAGGGAGCTACAATAATATATTTTATCAGTACTACAAAGCTGTTTGGCTAAAGATAAATCCAGTGCAATTGTTTAAAAAATTAATCTGAGAAAAAAATAATTCCTTTTAAGTTGAAAATGGCAAGAAAAATGTCAGTTCTCCAGAAAGTGCTGACTGAAATGGTTTTTCAGAAATCATTGCATAATTTTTGACAAGAATATTCATGAGTCTTCAAAACTCACCGTCTTACTATTACCATACTAGAATTTATCCCAAGACTTTTCTGATTGTTCATTCCCTGCTCCAATATAAGAAATAAAATAAAACAGAAAGAGGAGATAGTGAACAAGAAACACAGTGAATTCATGCACTGAGATTATTTTAACATAAAAATCAAAAATACACAACTTTTTCATATTTTTCAATAGTTTTGTGTAATCAGCACTAAAGGAATGAAAGTGTTTTTGGGCAAGTAAATCAGGGAAGAAGGCTGATAAAGATACTGAAATAAATGAAAGTATGAGTATTAAATGTGATGCTAATATATGTTATAGTGCTAAGTAACCCAGACTTGAATAAGTTGAGAGTACTGAAATAGATCCCAAAATTCATGCAGCAAAAGGTAACAGTAAAACCATATTCATACGAGGCAGGAGAAGTAGTAGAAATTGTCTGACTTTTAAGATCTCAAGGATGGGGCTATTTTTAACAAAACAGGTCATTCAGTGTTGAAGAAGCCATAGAGAGAAAGGAAAGAAGTACAACTACCTGACCTTGGTCAGATCAAACCCTGACCCTGGTTAGGCCCTACCATCCAATCTTTTGTGTCTAGTTCACATGGCAATAATAGATCAAGATAAAGGTGCTTGAGTTTTTAATATAGCCTTTTTAGAACTATTATCACCTTTGAAGATCTGCAGTATTAAAGCCATTTCTCTTTACACTGATGGAAATTGTTTACTGTATTCTATAACTGTAAAGTTCCTAAGATGACCATAAATCAAAATGACAGAAAAATATCTACTTTAAATGAGAATATTCATAATTATTTTATAGTTATCTTAAGAGGCTATTTTTACTAGGAAAAATTAACTTAAAAACACCAAAAAACAGCAATACAACATTGTATTTGAAATTTGCTAATACAATAAGTGAGCAATTTTGTAATGAGCTTATTTTTTTTCATTTTAACTTAGCTTAACATTTTAAGTAAAAAATTGATGCGCAAAGGACATCCCAAAGAATGAGAATCCATGCAAAAAAAGCGTGTCTCAGTAAGTCAATAAAAAAACTCTGGAAGAAATAACAAGATTGCTTAAAGGTTTCTTGAAAAAAAAGTAGTCTCGTGCTCATAATATACTATATGATATAAATAAAACAAAACTCTGTAATATCAAGTTTTGGACTAGAATCCATCAAAATGATATTGCAGCCCACAGGCAAGGAAATAATTATTAATGTTCATAATTGAATTCTTCAGCTGAATATCCTTGTGGTCTTTAATTAAAATAACTTGCTTTAGGTTTGCAGTAAGTTGATGGGCCACTTGGAAAGAGATGGTATAGGTGCTCACCTATAATATTTGTGACCTATACGTATTATATACCTATACATATAATAAGCTATACAATATAGGTCCTCACCTATAGTGAGAATTATGGGAAGTCTACATGAGTTAAAAACTGAAAAATGTTTTATTTCTTTTTGCCTGTAGGAGAAAAACTGATAACATTCTTTGAATATTTTAAATAATTTGAAAACTTTTAAAGGCTGCACTGGAAAGGAAAGTAAATAGCTGTATGTTTGCATTTCTGTGTAAAAAGTAATGAGTTCGTCATGAGTGAAGTATTAAGGAAAAACAGTATTCAAATAAATAGGCACAAGAATAAGCTTGCTGAAAGAAGTGAAAGCAGCAACATGGAAGTTTTTAAGTGCATTAGAAAAATATTTCAGAAGTTGCTGGCCTTGTCTCGAAAAGCAGAGGTAGATGAGTGTTTCATTCCAAGTTGACCTACATCTTTTGATTTCTTTATGGGACATCTAATGTGTTAAGA
Organism: Lagopus muta; assembly: GCF_023343835.1. Taxonomy (NCBI): domain Eukaryota; kingdom Metazoa; phylum Chordata; class Aves; order Galliformes; family Phasianidae; genus Lagopus; species Lagopus muta. The sequence goes on from NC_064439.1 coordinate 21,254,378, forward strand.
AGCCCTGGTGTAATTCAAGTATACTTACACTAATAGCCCCTTTCACCAAAGCCATAGTTTTTCAACAGTATTACCGAGTTTTTGTTTTTAAAATCAAGCCTGAAAGTGTCCTTCTGCTAACACTAATGTCAAAACTGTTTGAGATGTTGACCTAAAACTTCCAAGGTCAGCACGTCAAAATATTATGTTCTGGTATTGCTTTGCATTACATAAGTTCTTAGGTTAAACCACTTAAAAAGCAGTAGGCCATTTATAATGTTCCAGACAGCTTCTAATTATTCTAATTTTTCTAATTATTCCATTTTTTAAAAAAATACAACAAATACTCAAAAAACTTCAAGCTATGAAATTGTTAGTGTTCTAATGCAGTTATGTAGATACCATATATCACCCTATTACTTTCCGATTTAAGGATGTGAACTGAATGAACAATCTACTAAGCTGATTTTTTTTTTTTTTTAAAAAGGAAATATAATAAACATACAGAAGTATTTACTCTCATCTAAAACTGGCAAGTGAAGATGCTCCTGACCAGTGTAACTGTTCCAACTTCATACTGTTTAACTATTTTAACTACTGTTAAAGGAGGACTGGCTTAGATCACAGACCTAGTTTTAGATGTCCAAAGGAAGGCGAGTTGCTTTTTCAATAAGCAACATCGAAGTGCTTCAGAATATCAGGCTTGGTTTTGGGCCTTTAGATTTCCTTCAGTAATTTGTCGAGCTATATTCAGTATCTTCACACAGTTTAGATTTGGACACCAACCTTTACTCGGGGGCCTTAACAGTGTGGTGGGTAAAGGCATCATTGCACTTTCATATTTCCACTTCTCCCCTTTCTTAATAGATCTAAAAATGTTTTCAGTGTTGCTCTGACAGCATCTGAAGAAGTGATCATGCACAGTTGCCCTGTTTGCTTGGGTTGGCATAGAACTGGCTAAACCTTTTACAACACTGGGTCATGTCTCTTCCCACAGCCTGTGCTGTTGGTGTGTAACCCAGCCTGTAAAGCATTCTAGCTTGAAAAATAACTGAGTTTTGTTCCTCCCCACTGCTGTTTCTTGATTGCTCCATCATTTTACCATTCTGAAATAAAGTTTCCTGGCCTCAGTGTCTAAATTAATTTTTTTCACAATCAATTTATGCCTTTTATAGCATTTTTCTAACATTGTCCTTAAGTAGCTCTTGCCTTCTCTGGTGATTTTCTCACAGAATATAAATAGAAAAAATGTCATAACGACTGTCAGCTATCACACTGAATGCAGTGATAACTACTTCATTTTCTTCCTTGTCACAACGGAAATGACAAACCTTAATTGTGTCACTCCAGTAAAATGCCTCAAGTCAGGTGTAGGCTGCCTTCAGATCCAGGTGAAATTTGAATAAGCTTACCAATGTACAGTGATACAATACTTGACTAGGTCAGCTGAAAATGTTTTGCCCATTCCATTTTCTTTTTTTCCATGTTATCACAACTAAGCCAGTGAATCAAACATAATTTGGGACTCCTATGAAACTGAGGTCATTTTCCGCACTAATTCCAAACTGCAGGCTTAGAAAAGAGCAACTTTCATTTTTCATCTTGTTTTCAGTCCTCCCATCCTGAGAATGGATGGACTAGAGCATTTGGATCCACTTGGATGCAAATTATAACTTCCAGATTTCCCTAGCACACCATTACCTTTAGTGAAACGGTCTAACAAGATTAGGTATTAGTCATTCCTGTTTCAATTCTGAGGACATGAGTTGGTCTCAATGGTCCCACTTGGCCTCCCCAACACATCCCGGGACCCAGGACCCTATTTCAGCTTCTAGGACAGTCAGCCCCAGTGAAGCTGAAGCTAGGCTGGGATACACAGAATCACAGAATCACCCGGGTTGGAAGGGACCCCAAGGATCATGTAGTTCCAACCCCCCTGCCTAGCAGGGCCACCAAACATACACATTTAGATCAGGTTGCCCAGGACCCCGTCCAACCTGGCCTTAAACACGTCCAAGGACGGGGCATCCACAACCTCCCTGGGCAGCCCGTTCCAGGGCCTAACCACTCTCCTAGTAAAGAACTTCCCCCTAACATCTAACCTAAATCTTCCCTCCTTCAACTTAAAACCATTTCCCCTAGTCCTGCTGTTGTCAGCCCTTTTGAAGAGTTTACTCCCCTCCTGGGTGTAGGTTCCCTTCAGGTATTGATAGGCTGCAATGAGGTCACCCCGCAGCCTTCTCTTCTCCAGGCTGAACAAGCCCAACTCCCTCAGCCTGTCCTCATAGGGGAGGTGCTCCAGCCCCCTGATCACCTTAGTCGCCCTCCTCTGGACCCTCTCCAAAATCTCCATGTCTTTCTTGTACTGAGGGCTCCACACCTGGACACAGTACTCCAGATGGGGCCTCACAAGAGCCGAGTAGAGAGGGACAATCACCTCCCTGTCCCTGCTGGCCACCCCTCTCCTGATGGAGCCCAGGATCCCATTTGCCTTTCGAGCTGCCAGAGCACACTGCTGGCTCATATTCAGTCTCTCGTCCATCAGGACCCCCAGGTCCTTCTCTGCCGAGCTGCTCTCAAGGACCACTCCTCCCAGCCTGTACAGGTGCCTGGGGTTCTTCCGGCCCAAATGCAAAACCTTGCACTTTGCCGTGTTGAACCTCATCAGGTTCACCCGAGCCCAGCCCTCCAGCCTGTCGAGGTCCCTCTGAATGGCATCCCTTCCTTCCACCGTATCAACCGCACCACTCAGCTTGGTGTCGTCAGCAAACTTGCTGAGGGTGCACTCGATTCCCTCATCGATGTCATTAATAAAGATGTTAAAGAGCACCGGTCCCAAGACAGACCCTTGGGGGACACCACTTGTTACCGGCCTCCACCTGGACATAGAGCCATTGACCACCACCCTCTGTCTGCGGCCTTTCAACCAATTGCTTATCCATCGGGTCGTCCACCCATCAAATCCACTTCCCTCCAATTTGGAGATGAGGATGTGGTGGGGGACCATGTCAAAGGCCTTGCTCAGGTCCAGGTAAATGACATCGGTCGCCTTCCCTTCGTCCACCAATGCCGTCACTCCATCATAGAAGGCCACAAGATTAGTTAGGCATGACCTTCCTTTGGTGAAGCCATGCTGGCTGTCTCGGATCACATGCTCATTCTTTATGTGACCGAGCATGTTGTCCAGGAGGATCTGTTCCATGATCTTCCCAGGCACAGAGGTGAGACTCACCGGCCTGTAGTTCCCCGGGTCCTCCCTGCTCCCCTTCTTGTATATGGGAGTGACGTGACCCTTCCTCCAGTCGTCCGGGACCTCACCTGACAGCCACGACTTCTCAAATATGATGGAGAGCGGCTCGGCAACCACCTCGGCCAGCTCCTTCAGGACCCTGGGATGCACGCCATCCGGCCCCATAGACTTGTATTCATTCAGTCTAAGGAGGCACTCTCGGACTTGCTCTGCCCTTACAGTGGGGAGGGATTTACCTCCTTGGTCCCCACATAGAGGTTTGGGGATGCAGGGTTCAGGGACGTGAAAAAGACTAGAATCCTGGCCACCAGTGAAGACCGAGGTGAAGAACTCATTCAGCACCTCAGCTTTCTCTTCATCTGTTGAAGCCAGTTCTCCTTTTAAATTTACCAATGTAGGTACGCCCGTTTTGGCCTGTCTCTTCTGGGCAATGTACCTGTAGAAGGTTTTCTTATTGTTTTTCACGTCCCTTGCCAAGTTCAGTTCTGCCTGCGCCTTGGCTTCCCTGATAATATTCCCTAATATTATAATAATATAATATTATTCCCTGATAATATATAATGTGGGATACATATTCCCACAGCCTTCCCCTGCACAGTCTTGGGCTCCAGTTATCTGTTCCATCTAAAGGTTGACAACCCTGCCAAGCCTCAGCTTATCCCCACACACATGAATGGCTGATGCCTGGAGTTGGGGTGGTCTCAGTTCCCCCTTGGCTTTTGATCCTGTTTGGGGTTATAGGGTGGACTCTGGCAGGAGGGCCTGGCACTGCTGCCCCTGGCCCTCAGGGAGCTCCCAGCTCACGTGGCAATTGAACACCCCTCTAATACACTTAGTTCCCTAATATCCTGAAGCTAGGTCCTTGCTTTCAGGACAACCATAACGGCTAGTTTTCTACCCACTTATCTCCTTAGGCAATGAATTCAATCAGAATTTGCAAAGGAATAATTTTTAGAAAGAAGTCTGCTTTGAGGCTTACTTTGGTAAAACATATTGTGCTGCCATTCCCTCCTAAGAAAACAAATCTTAGCCATCATTTTTACCATGGATAACTATTAACCACAGAGAAGGAACTGCTGCAAATGAACTTGCAGGAAGAAATCATGTCTAAAGCTTTTTGATACAAAAAGCTGTCAGAATCTTTTTCTGTCAACAAAACAATTAGGCAATGTTACATTAGTCAAAAATATGCTCTTGATGCATTTAACTCCTGAGTCTCTTCAGAAGTACTATTCAAAATTGCTGATGAGATTGGCATTTGACAAGCCATTCCTGAACTTTTTGTTATTTTTTGTCACCCTTTTCTGGATTGTACTACAGATTCCAGAGAGAGCTGAGAGCACTATAAACACTTCACTATCAAGTAGCATTTGATATTGCATATCCAGGAAGACTATTGAACATTTGTGCATTCCAGGGACTTCACAGTAATTACATACACACAACTACAAAATGCAAGAAGAGACATAAGTCAGTGTTGGGATATATACACAGAATAGTGGTTATTCCAGTCAGAAAATATTCATTGTTTTAAAAGTTGGTAATGTCTTTACCGTAAAGTTCAGAGACACAGTTCAATAAACACTGTCAAGTCAATAGAAAAATGATTTGTGAAAGGCCAGCAAATTGGAACTGCAATAGTATGAATATGTTTTCTGACAGCTTAAAAACGATTTCCTCTTTCCAATATGTTCTTTTATCAGTATACTTGAAGTAACTCATAGGCTATCAGAAAGTGAGGCAGCATAATTTTATTGATAACATTCAAATGTGAGGTGAAAGTGCTTCCAGAGCAAGGTCCACATCTTGAGATGTTCACATATTCATTTATGGGACAACTTATTTCATCCGGCCTTTGCCATCTAAAAATTTGCTTTAAGTGTCTCACCTAGCATAACTGTAATATCATGGTGAGGGAGCTGAGGGAGCACTCAACTGAGTGTTCTCCAACATGGCTGTTCTTTTGATAACTGTAAAATGAGCCCAAATAAGTCATATCCTGGGTATCTATACCTTTTTGGAGTAACATTAAGGCAGAAAAGTTGTGCATCTTGTAAAACATGGAGTTTTTCCTTCTTGCCTGTTCTTCATGGACCCTTTTTTAAACAATCAAGGTTTATCCGAGATGATAATGGCGATACTAACTGTGTTTTTTGGAAATAATTAGAAAACAGTTCTACATTTTATGTACTTCAAAGACATGCAGACTTTTAACAGTGTATGACAAAACTGAACAGGGGTTCAAAACACTGAAACATTTCTTGAGAATGAAATATCTTGCCAAAAATTGCACCATAAGATTGGAAAAAAAAAAAAAAAAAAAAAAATCACAGCTCAAACACTGCAACATACAGTTTGGTTTTATCACAGAATATTTTTGGCCACATAGATGAAACTGTTACTGTGTTTGGGACCTCACTCACCTCAGCCAGCTGTTTGCAGCATGAGGTTTCAGCAAGATACCTAAATGTACTGACGCATTTTTCTCTCTGCAGTCATAAGACCAAATTAAATGTGTTTTAACATAGGTTACACTGATGCTTTTAGGCAGAATTTCTTACTATGTGGACAAGAAATAATCAATAGCTGTTTTGTCTGTAACATCTTGTGTTTGGGATGCGAGAGGCTGTTTCAACATTACCTTGCAGTGGGTCCTTACTGCACTGGGAGGGTCATAAGCACTGTAGAAATATTAAGGGTATACAGTAGCAAAGGAAGTAAGAGCAGACCACACTTTGATTTCTCAAAAAAAATTAGGATCATCATCATTCACAGGTTTTTGCTCTTCAGTATGAAGGTTAAAACATTTATGTTTCCAATGTGTATAGTTATGTGACCCAGCTTGATGATATAGATCTGAAGCCTTTAAAGGCACTTTCCTCTCTGTCAGCTGTATGTGGAACTTAGGCACATACTCTAAGAAATCTGAATCATTAAACAAAGAAAAGTGTTTGCTGCATGTCTAAATCAGGCAGAACAGATCAGTTTGAGGTCTGTTTAGGTTTTTTCTTTGTGTTCTCCACACCCCTTCCCCCCCCCCCCCCCACCTATGTCCCAACACTTCCACAATTTTATCCTGGAGATTTACGAGAAAAATTTAATTTTGAAAAAAATAAAAAAAAAGAATTAGTTCCTACAGCTTGACAGTATTACAGCAAAAGTACATCTGATTTTTCTGTTGTTCAGAGTAACAGGGAGCTAAGTGAAATACACTGGGAGATAATACTGGTGGTTTTAGCTGGGCTGTATAACTGGCAGTCTATCCACTGGACCACAGAGGGCTCAGAGCAGAGAAGTCTAAATGGCTCCACGTGAATCAGATCAGGCATAGAAATGTGGCAGAGTTATTAAGCATTGCTGGATGTCAGTGCAGTACGTATCTGATTACTTTGATGCCTATGTAAATGGATTTCCTATTATTCCCCTTACAGAATCATTTACTGTGTATACACAAAACCACCACCACTCTGACTCCATGCTGCTGAAAAATCAGACATACTCTTCAAGCCAAAGCTGGATCTAGAAGCAGTATAGCAAACTTCTTGCAATGCTTTATCTGAACTGTGCGTGATCTGGCAGATCGCATATATATGAAGCTAGCTCCAGTGTGTCTCTATGTAGTCAAGTCATGCTTCCAAATGCAAACAGTAGTTGTAACCAGTACTTGATAGGTGGCTGTGGGAATCTGACATATGCCTGTATTGACTACTTATTTTTTTTCTGTAAAGTAAACAAAAACTATACTAACATTCCTTTCAGACTTACATAGTTGACTACTGCTAAGAAAATTGCATTGCTTGATGTTTTGACAAAGCAACCAGTTGAATTCCATTTTAAAGATACTTCCTATCCTGGAGAGATAGGAAGTACAGAAGTTGTTTCAAAGACACTAAAGACGCCTCAGCCTCTCCAAAAAGATTATAAATTCACAAGTGATTGTTATTTCACTACTGAACATTTAAAAATGTTTAGTTTAATATGATTCACTTGGAATTGGTGGGAAGACAACAACAACTAAAAAAAGTGTCAAACAAGATTTCTGGGAGACAGGTGTAGATTTGCTTTTTCTTCTTTTGTCCAGCAAACTGGCTCTTTACTTTTGAGTTTGAACTGTGGGTGGCAATTATCTTGGTACGATATTATTTGGCAGAAGGCAAGGGAATTCTCTAAAAGAAGGATCTCAGTCTGACATCCATGCAGTTCAGTCATTCACCAACAGCTTCATTTGTTTAAGGGAATGCTTTCTACAGGGTCTTGGAAAGGGTCTCACTCCACATCAAATTTGCCTGGTCAGGTAGAACCACTCAACAGCTTGACTTCTATCTGTGACTACTGATGATATCCCAACTTTCTTCTAAATGGTAACTGAAAGTGAGCATTAAGAAATTCCTGTTCTGAGAAGTCCTCCTTTATAATGCAAAATATTTCCCACATACATAAACACACAGACCTGATATAATCTGTTTCTTTCTTGATCAATTTAATCATCTTATTTTAATAGTTCACAGGCAGATTGCTATCCCATGAGTTGGTTTGTTGACTAAAACAAAGTTTGTCTTCGTATCCCAGATACACTGAAACTGCAGAAGCAGGATCATTTGGAGATCTTTCAGTTAGTTTTAAAATCTATAAGGAACGGACAATCATAAATGAATAAATTATTTCTCCAGATTCTCAGTCTAAATGTTTGCTTATATTTATATACAATCAGGTAAATGTTGCATTTTACTCCCTGATGTCGCATGCTCTCAGCTTTTCCTGTTTCACACAATGAAAATGTGTTGAAATATACCAAGAAAGATGATTGAATAGAGTGTGCAGACATTCGTGCTGCATTTACCCGAATTGCATCCTTAACAGTTAACATCCTTAAGTTAACATCCTTAGCATCCTTAACAGAACAGTTAATTCTAAGGTAAAACAAAAACAGGGAGTTTATTTTTTTTTTTATAAAACAGCTAGCACAATAAATCTATAAAGATCTCTTGCTGACACTTCTCAAATCTATGTAGGGGAAAAATTCCACACAACTCTGTTAGAACAACAGAGTTCAAGTGCACAGAAACTGAAGCTCAAGAAATCCATCTGTATTGGATGAAGATCTTTAAGCACCCTCCTTCCCTCCCCCCCCCCCCCCCAAAAAAAAAGAAAAAAAAGAAAAGCTAAAAGCTAAAAGCTAAAACCAGCCAGAGCCTTTCCAGACATGTCCAAATCAATTCATGTTCCTTGAACTCTGCCAGTGCTATCTGAAGTCATTCCCACTTTTTCAGATTTTGAAGGAGAAACAGTTTGTTCATCAACTAGTTCAGCAAGGTGTGATGAATCATCAATAACTATTTCAGAGGTTATGCTTACTGTACCTCTATCACTAGCACAAAGTCTAGCTTCTCTTTGAGGAGCAGAACATTAACTAACTGGAATTCTAGTTCTGTTATCTTACTGGGAGCTTCATCTTTCATTCTCTTCATTCAGAACAGTGATAAATATCACCTTCTGGAATGCCCCTCTCTCCAAGCTATTGAGAAAGATCAGAAGATTTCATGCAGCTAAACTCTAATCATGTGAATGCTACCTAGCTTGGCAACATAAAGCAGCATGACAATTTACTTTCTTAAATATTAGTATATATTAAATCACTTTACATATAGTACACTATTACAGCAAGCAATGCAAGTCATCGTCACTGGTTCAGCTGGTACATGTAAGATATTAGCTGATGCTGATAATACAATTAAAACACATTTAATAATGGCAGCAGAATTAAACCCACAGTTTAGCTTTGAAATCTGAACTACCATGCATAGTGCTATAATGTGATAGAAAATACAATGGTAAGAGTAGGGTGGCAAAGTAAGTCTTCAGCTGCAGCAAATGACAAACCCAAATGCAGCAGCTGGAGATGCAAAAATAATAAAAAAAAAAAATTTAAAAGAAGGCGCTTACCTTTGGAAGGCCTCAGGTAGGCAGGGATCTTCAGCAGAAGAGTGTTTTACTGTTTACAGGAGCTGATACTGATAGGACAAGGAGGAATGGTTTTAAACTGAGACAAGGAAGATTTCAGTTAGTTTTTCAATCAGATGGTGGTGACACATTAAAACCTCCACAACACCCAAGTACATTGTGGATGCCCCATCCCTGAAGGCATTCAAGGTCAGACTGGATGTGGCTCTGGGCAGCCTAGTCCAGTGGTTGGCAACCCTGCCTGTAGCAGAGGATTGAAACTAAATGATCTTTGATGTCCTCTTCAACCTAGGCCTTTCTATGATTCTATGAAGATACCTTGCCTCCACTGCCAACCTTTAAATGAGGTTTGGGAAGGGGTGGATCCTTGCTGCACCCCTTCCAGTCATTCAGATGCATTGCATACACCTGAGTTCCCCTGGGTTAGCCCTGCCTTCCCACCAGGTGCTCAATCACAGGTTCAGGCTATGACGTTTCTGCTAAACCTTGACCACAGAAAGTGATGCAAACATATAGCCTTATTTTGCTGTCAACATGATCATTGAAAATAAGTCACAGATACGCCATATAATTTTACAGCATATCTGAAATGTCATGGTTGTCAAGCAAACTCCCTGGTGACTAGAGAAAGGGAAGCATCATTCCCATTTTAAAAGAAAGGGAGAAAGGAACACGTGGAGGTACAGACTAGTGAGCCTTATTTCTGTGTCTGGGAAGATCATGGAGCAGATTCTCCTGGAACAAATGGAGGCATACGTGAGATGAGGAGGTGGTCTGAGACAGCCAGCATGATTTCATCAAGGACAGATTGTGCCTCACCAATCTAGTGGCTTTCTGTAATGGAATGAGGGCATGGGTGAATTAAGGAAAGGAAACTACATGGGATGTCACCTACCTACCTGGATTTATGCAAGGCCTTTGGCACTGTCCCACACCACAATCTTTTCTCTAAATTGGAGGGAGATGGGTTTGAAGGCTGGATTATTCAGTGGATAAATAATTGGTTGGATACCAGGATACCTGCCTACTTGACACGAGGGTATACTCCTGGCTCATAGCCATGCTATTATCCACCAGGACACCTAAATCCGCTTCTGCAGAACTCCTGTCCAGAAAGTCAACCCACTAACCTGTACTGATTGATGCAATTTTTCCTCCCCAGAGGAGGAACTCTACACTTGCCCTTGTTGAACCGCATCAAGCTGCCCAACTTTCCAGCCTCGCTGAATGGCATCATAGCCTTCTTATGTATCAGCCACTCCTCCCAGATTCATATAATCAGCAAACTTCCTGATTCCACTTACTGATTCCATGACATTTAATATTAGGAGGAATTGCATGTCTTAATTCCCAGCTCTATCTTACAAGGATATTTTGTAGGCTTTCTTTTAGGATGAGAATGGGAAGCTGTAGATGGAGTAGTGCTGCTAAAAAATGGGAAAGAATATAAAGAATTGCACAAAAATATTTTGGGGGCATATTCACATCTCATATTTGCATTTTCCACATTCCCACATTATATCCTACAGTTTGTTATAAATACACATTGTTTTATCACCAATAGCGAACTGCTTAGGCTTGACGTTATTTTGAAAGAAAGTGGGAGATGCTGAAGTTGTCTTCTGTAGATTTGAGAGGAAAATGCTACAATGATTTATCAGTCTACAAAAGGATCTAAAAAGAAGTGGCTGGAACACGCACATCTTTGATACTGTTGTATCTACGTTCTCTATGTGTTGTGCGGAAAACACACTGTAACATTTGTCTGTGAAATGTCATGTCCCCCAGCAGCTAAGGGATGAGTTTCCTAACAGAACTGCTCTGACTGGGTTTGTCTCTAGAGATTTGATGCTGATGAACAAGCACTTCTAGGCAGTCTGAAAAAAAAAACCAACCTGTAAAGGAGCTGAGAGCATAGACTCAAAGGGAAAAAAAAAAAAACAAAAACCCTCCAACATCTGTATGGTAGAATCAGTGAGCCAAAGAAAAAAACTGCTATCCAGGCACAGACAGAGCAGAACTCTTTGAACAACTTGGGGATGGAGAATTTCTGAGATACAATATGGGAAAACAGGAAAAAATACATTGCCTACTATTAGACACAGATGATGTGATTAAGGTGAAAATAAAAAATGCAACTCCTTCAGGAATCTTTCATGAAGATCTACCATTCCTTCATTCCCTTTTCTCCTTAAGTGAAGTGAGAGAAAACAGTAGTTCATAAAAATGTTAGTTTTCTTTTTTTTCCTTTGGGAGAAGAGATACTTGGTACTTTCTAAAAGTTACTCAAGTATCTCACATTGGAACATTGGAACATCTCACACTTCAGCATTTTCATGTTGTCTGGTAAGTTCCTGAGAAAGACTTTGTGAAATAATAATTATTTTTCTAACAGATAGTCTGTCTAGGGGAGCACACACATGGAACTCCTGGTATGATTTCACACTCAATGGGAAAGAATTGAAGCGATTTCTAGAGGAACCTGGAGACTTCTTGTTTGCTTTTTCACAGAATCACAGAATTGTAGGGGTTGAAAGGGACCTCCAGAGATCATCGAGTCCAACCCCCCTGCCAAAGCAGGTTCCCTACAGCAGGTAGCACAGGTAGGCATCCAGGCAGGTCTTGAACATTTCCAGAGAAGGAGACTCCACCACCTCCCTGGGCAGCCTGTTCCAGTGCTCCGTCACCTCACTGTAAAGAAGTTCTTGCGCACATTTGTGTGGAACTTCCTATGCTGCAGTTTCCAGCCGTTTCCCTTTGTCCTGTCTCCACTCACCACTGAAAAGAGTCCGGCCTCGCCATTCTGCCCCCACACCTTAGATACTTATAGACCTGGATCAGGTCCCCTCTCAGTCTTCTTTTCTC